>NW_025106686.1:0-674654 GCF_013123115.1 Colletes gigas | reverse complement strand
CAATTTGTCTTAAAGATTTGCTTTGGCAATATAATTTTACTTTAGTATATAATTTTAGTTTCTGATCTTCTTGAAACCATGGTGCAAACTTCGTTAGTAACAATGACAGACGATCAAATGTAACATAGCAACGCAGTGACGTAAACTAAATACAACTGAAGAAATTCCAAACGAAGATAATACAAAATAAACTTTAAAAAACGCAATTTTTAAATATTTAATCAACTGTACGCTCAATTTTGTGACGACAAAATAAGTATACTTTTACATTTTTCGTTCAATATACATAAATAATTCATTTTATTAAGGTTTTTTTTAAAGAATTGTCCATTAAAATATTCAAATAAAGTATATATTGTGTTTTTACTTTTGAATATGTCTGTTTTTAATTATTTCTCCGCTAATTTTCATTGTCAATCTAAGTGTACGCTCAATTTTGTGAGTACTGTACCTACATGTCTGTGACTATGTATGCGTCAGTCCACGATCGTCGATTTTTTCTCTTGTTTGTATTAATCGGCATGACAACCGACGACAAATAATGTAAGTACATACAATGTGTCAAGCTAAATCTAGTTCTGCATTGGTATCCTTATTAAACGCATTGCTGTCAAAGGTTCCAATATTCCGAAGTATGGAACTCGCCAAATACATTATGTAGGCTATTTAGCTGAATTCTTCTTCCGTCGACAATATGATTTTAATGATCGAATAATGAAATTTTTCGAAATAATGGCTGAAATCTTTCCCACTTCTGATAATATCAATAAAAAAAATTGAAATAGAAAATGAATGCGGGGCCGACCGCCTTACGGCGGCCGGCTACTCAAATCGAGTTTTTAAGCACACCCGTTATACGCATCCATTGCCGGCCGCCTCGATGTATCCACAGAAACAATAAACAATCGGCGATTCAACGCTTACACACACACTGCCACAGACACGTACGTATAGATAGAATTCATTGTAGTAGCAGCCATCTTTTTGAAGAAAAATCTCTGAAAGTAAGGCCAAACGGCGATTACAACATATTCAAAAATCATCGAAATCGGTGAGACCCCACTTTTTCTAAATAATTACCAATATAAATATACAGAGAAGTTAACAGAAAGTTGTCTAATGTTCAAATTATGCACAGTTCAATTCAGTTTTTGTAAAGATCTATGATAACGTACAATTCAATGTTTTCGTACAAATTCGTGGAAATTCTCGTAAAATCTTACAAATTCCAAGTTCGTCCTGTTCAATAGTTACTTTTTCTAAATCCTGTTATGGGAGTGCCATTTCTCCCTCATGGGCCGCGATGTCGAAGGTGCAGATATTTAGACCTAAGGCATTCCTGGAAAACTAATTAAGGAGTGTACATCGTGTAATGGCTTTACTATACAGCTGCGGACAAAATTAAGTGAACATGTAAAGGAAATAGGGGTAAATTAAATTTAATGGAAGTAGTATAACTATTAAGCATATAAGTGTCATATATTATACAGGGCGCTCGGCCACCCCTGGGAAAAATTTTAATGAGAGATTCTAGAGGCCAAAATAAGATGAAAATCGAGAATATCAATTTCTTGACTGAGGCTTCATTACAAAGTTATTAAAAAATTAAATTAAAAATTTCAAATCATTCACTGAAATATTATTTTCGGTTGCGGGGGTCAATTATAAACATTTTTGGTAAATAGACATACCTTCGAAATCCTAACCATTTTCGAGAAAAAATTCAAATAGGTATGTAATTTTTCGCCAAAATTAAAAAATTCCAAATTGTTCAAAAAAAAATCATTTTTAATCATTTTTGGTGAATAGACATAACCCCGAAATCCCGCACGATTTGCAAGAAAAAAATTCCTGACCGAAAATCTAATGTGAGGCCAGAAATGTTTCCATAACTTTTTAACCAAGCCTCGATCAACAAATTAGTATTCATTAATTGATTTTCGTCTTATCTTGGCCTCTAGAATTTCCCATTAAAATTTTTCCCATGGTTGGCCGAACACCCTGTATATCTTTATGGTACATAGATTATTCAGCGAATAATTCAAATTAATATTTACATTTGTGTTGAAATAAAGCATACTTAACGAAAATGTTGGTTGATTGTTGAGGGACAACAATAAGTGGACACTTGTTCAAGATGTTATTACGACGCGGAAAAAGTAAATAAGCGCGAATTATCCTTTTCACTCTTACGCAGTGGTCTCGAATGAACTATTTGGTTGATGTGTAAGCTTTGCATAATACTGATTATTTGTAAGGACCAGAAGAATGTCCGTAATAGTTCATAATAGCGAACTGGCGAAATAAATAAATTACTATATAGTAGCAAAAAAGTAGTTTTTCTAAAAATGCGGTCGGCAAAGTTTATAAAAAATATTTACCACATATAATATTTGCATGTATATAAATAATTTATTATATATATTCTGATAAATATAATGTATAGTACCTGAAGAAATTATCCATGTTCATTTACCGCGATATGTGTAATTTCGGTTACATAATAGTAGTTCAAAATCACATAATTTAAAATTACTTTATTTTTAATATATTTTGGTTAAAATGTTTTATTAGGTTTATTCTTGATTCTTATATTTCCTATAGGAAAGAGAAATAAGGAATATATATTTTTGTTTTTCATTTTTTTTTAATAAATAGATAGTTGTAAATTATATATTTCAGTACTCTACTATCGAAACAAGTCGGCTCAGATGAATTTGCTTCATTAAAAGGGATTTATCAATTTTATAATTCTACATCATACAAAATTCGTTCAGTTAAATACTGACCTAAGATGTATTAATTGTATTCCCGTTGAAATAAATAAATAAAGTTAAGGAAAATACAGTAGGAATAAGACTAATTTTTAAGAATTTTAAATCAATCGAGACTTTCGAGATATCCATGATTTTCAATTTTTTCAAGACTTTCAAGGTGTATCGAAATTTTAAAGATTCAAGATTTAAAACTTTCGAAGGCTCTAAACTTCGAAGGTTATTCCAAGAATATTGGTAGAATGTTCTTCTTGAAGTTTAAAATTGTACAATTCCATACTGCCCTATTTGTTTCTGTTTGATGAAGGTAATAACTTCAGGTTTGAGATTTCGTTTGGAACAACTTAAAATCTGTAGTGTCTGTTCATTTATAGAATTTATTCAGTAGAAGTTGTATCTTCTATATTGATCCTGGTTTTTTTCCTTTACAAGAATAATCAAATTATCGGCAAAGAGATGCACTTTAATTGGAGGTGGTATGAGTGAAATTCCTCATTTATTGCTATTAAGGACAGTATACAGCTTAGAACTGATCCTTGTGGAACTTCCTTCTTTATTTCTATGGACTATGATACGGTATTATTAGTCCACACATATCGGATCTTTATGAAATTTTCTGTGAAAGTTAGGATGTTCTCCTAGAAACTCCCTTGAAGAGAGTTATTAATCGTTGTCCACATACATTATCATGTGCTTTTTCACTATCATTACTGTATGATGAAAATATCTGAAGTCGCTTTGATATGGAAACAGAATTTTACTTACTTCAAGGATTCATCGAAGTCTATAATTATGAGTTTCTCCATTACAACCTTGCACATGGTATTTGTTAACAATATGGGCCAATAGCTGGATATCTTGTACTCATATTTCTGTTTTATTAAATTGTTATTTTTCAAAAATGTTTATAGTAATTAATATAATTTATATATTTATTGATAAGGATTTCATAACATTTATCTTAAAAATAATATCAATTATATGAAGTTTGGCTTAAATCCTACTCTTAACATGTTCAAATGTTAAAAAAATTCAATTTTTCCTTAACATGTATAGTAACTATGTACATATATGTATTAGCATAATATTGTAACTACATTCGAAAATGTCAAATCAATCTTTTCATTTTTGTCCCCATTCATCAATTATACAATATCTCATTTATCGGAAATGTTTTACCTCCTTATTATTTTCAATAATCAACGTTCTATGTATGGAAAAATGTACTGGAAATAATTTAAACTGAAACCGAACGAGACTCTCAGGTAACTAAATTTTAACATATTTTCTCCAATTAATTTAACCTGTTTACAACGTATTGAATTCCTATTCTAGTGCGATTGAATTCACTTTACACCACTCGTATCACGTATTTTTTTACGAAAATGCATAGTATTCATAGTGTTCGAATTCCTCTATAGTAATTGTTTAAACTGACAAATACTCCAATGAAAAAGAGTTCAATTTATATTTTCTCTCAAAAGAAAAAAATTTGTTTTTATATTTCTATTTATCAGATTTAAAATTATAAATGTATCTTTCCTGTAGATTTATGAATGATTCTATATACCTAAAAAAAATTGATATTAAATCAAAAATATTCATATAAATTATTTTCCTTTTATCAATGAATAAAATAGGTTTATTATTTATTTAATTAATGATCGTCATTTAATTTTAAGAATTTAGCAAATACTAAGAATTTCACGTAGAATCCAGTGACATAGAAACGATATTTTTATTTTTGTTTTTTAAAAGATTACTTCAAGGTCAACGTGGTGTCTTTATATGTGTAAGTATACCTTTCAGTTTGTATTCTGTCAGAGAACTAGTCATTAGTAGATTATAAAGTTTATTTATACCTTGTGGTAGCATGAAGAACACATAAGTGCATTTAATATTCTACATACGTTTAGTGTTCTTCACATTTGTAGATGTCATAAATGTGTAAAATACAAAGTCCAGTCATAACAAACTGAACGTCCTACATATTTAAACGAAATGCAGGTGACCTTAAAATGTTACCACAAAATGTCGCCACAAATAAATTAATCGTGCCCATTCTAAGGTGTCTTCCTCAAAAACAGAATAAAGTTGAGTTACAAAGGAACTCCCTTTAAAAAAAAAATATTCAATTTAATATCTAAGAAATTTTATACATAAAATATATTTTTTAGCAATGTATCTATTTATGCAAACAGTTTTGAAATACTTACTTATAACTGACATATTTTGTTGAGTTTTCAAATAACATGTCAATTGTGTTTTCGTAAAACATATAAATATCATATCGAAACACAAAATATGGATATTTTGGAATTTTGAGTTTACATGTCGTAAAACAGATACACATTAATATTCATATAGGTTATCAACAAGGTCAGATTTCTGTCGTGAAGTGTAAAAAAGGTTTTATCATCACTACATTTATGGAACTCGTCAATTTGATATTAACTAATAACACAACCATTAACAAAGTCTTAGAACCATAAACAAAATTATTGAATCATTGATTATTTTCAAATATTAATAACTACAAGAACACATATGGTGCACAAATGAAACATGTTTAAAAGTGTACCACATGCTTTTCTAAAAAACTTCTATAAAGCAAAAATCTAAATCTAATAAAAAAATCTGCAATTTACGTAAACAAGTTAGAAATTGTTAATAAGTGAACGCGTCGAGAAAGAAACGCATGTTATCAAAACTTTAAACTTCCGATGAATCAAAGCGTTCTGTAAATACATAAATGAAAAAAAGAATGTTCATACATCGTTCCTTGGATATTCGACTAATTGAAGAAACAAACATTTTAAAATTTAGGTACAATTTTTCGGATCGATTTTTGTCCAGCTTTTCGGGGCAAATACCACGCTGTGCGACGTGACAATGAAGGTGGCATTGAAAGTTTCGTGTCAGGTTTGCTAAGCTGCAGATATTGGATTCATAAACCCGCAAGTACGCGGCGTGTTCCACTATAAACGAGTCAAAAGTCGCAGGGAGTGGAGATAAAGGGATTCAACGTAAGCGAGAAACAAAAGTAAAACATTTGGATTTTCATATGCGACTACAGAAATACTGATATACGCCCGCGCTTGGGGCCGACTTTAAAAATACTCGATCAGCTTTTTCCAACGTTCCACGAGCCACTCTATTCGAGTTGAACCATCGTCGCGCATAATTTTAAAGTAACGTTGTTTTAAAGACTATTTCGAATGAAATATACAGGGAGTCCCGTAAATAGTGTAAGAACCGGAAATGGGGGGTAGGTGAGACGATTCTAAACAACAATTTCCTTTGCAAAAATGTCGGATGGGGCTTCGTTTTTGAATTATTAACGAAAAACACTAACCAATCACGGCGCTCGTCTTTCGCGCGATCAGGGCCGTCCGACCTCGGAGAGCCACCGCGCCGGGTAGGTAGCAAGATGCGCGTTGAAGATACATCGAGGAACGAATACAAATAATTAAAAATACTGCCACTGCAATTGTTACCGAATTCGTTAATAACTACGTAATTAGTACGTAAATTACTAAATCGAATTTATTAATTATTTGTATTCGCTGTTTCCAAGGAAGAAGGAATAAAATCTCGGAATTTTTAGAAAATTAACCCTTCGCACCCGAGTGACACTTCTCGCCAGAGTGCTTTAAAATTAAAATTAGAATTATTATCAGAAAATTAAAATAAATGCGGTAAGAACCATTTGTAACCGTTTGTTATTAAAAACTGTACTGGAAAAGCAGACTGGATTTCTGCGTACCGAAACATTCCTCGAATGCAAAGGGTTAATAGAGAAATAATTGAAATTCGACTTACCCATTCATCTGCAAGTTGACCTACTGCGCTGACAATAGGGCCCGGCCAATGCACCGCTGTCGATCATGGCAAGGTCGAAGACCCCAACGAAAATCAGTTGATGGGCCAGCCCGGTCACTGTACCTGCTTCTCACCCCGAAAACACTTCACAGCACGGTCACTAACACTTTTCACTTTCGCATACCGATGCGTTCCGTTGCACCCTTCTTCGATTGTTGCTCCTTCCTGGGTTGATAACGGTGCCTGAATTGTTGCTCCTTCCTGGATTGTTGCTTGTTCGAACCTTGCTCCCTTCAGGATTGTTGTTCCTTTTCGCTGGGATAATGGGCGCGATACGTGCGGGCGGCTTTCTTCGCGTTTCCCTTGGAGTCCGCGAAAACGAAGAACGAACGATAATACTCTGCGTTTACGCGTTCCATCGCGTGCGTCCGCTTCTGTTCAGAAACGCGTAGATTCTGTGAAAAATTTTGACTGACAAATTGCAATTCCCTCCCCGAAAAAGTTCCAGGTAGGGCAACCTATTGTCGCGCGATTCGGAGTTACCTGCGATCGGCGAACGTGCAGACCATGTTTGCCGCAAATGTTTGCTGCTAAACCGTACGGTCGACTCTTCTAATGGAATTTTTAAGATTCACCGTGAATATTTTTCCATATATGTATCTGTTCTGTACAATCACAGCAGAAAGAATAAACTATTTTATTATTAATCCAGAATTAGCATTTTTATACTTCTCCCGTCGTGACCCAATAATTTCAACATTGCCACGACGTATATGTATATTGTTGGAGGAACGATATGAAACATCAAATATAATCAAATTTGCAATGCTGACAGAAAACTCTCTGAAACTGGACAGAATCATTTACAATTTCCAGGTATTTTAAAAATCATTGAATATTTACAGAATTGTCAAGCTTCTCTTAGGATATACCTGTCACGTTTACGTCGCAAATATACATTCGAAAATGTAGCAAATCATTGGTACATTACACAACAGACAGTTGACAGTAATTATGAAATGATAAGGCAGCATTTTTTAGAGCGATTTTTCATTAGCCATCTGTCATCAATAATTAATCGGAATTATTAAAATGGATGCAAGCACCAACAGATGACTGGATAGCATTGACATTAAATGGCAATTTTTTTACCTATCTTTCCATACAAAAATGTGCAAAATATTTCCAAAGTGTATCCTATTTTAGACATAAATATTGGAGTCTAATAAAACTTATAATAACAGTTTGTCCATACAGTTATATTGCAAATGTTTGCGGTCATTATTCATAATCTAAAAACGAAGGATCAATTTTAAATGGATTACGTTTATCTATAATCCCATATTTCCATATCTGGCATCAATTTAGACTAGATGATATACTTCTTGAAGATTATAAATTTTTCGATTCTGTGAAAAAAATCAAAACTTGAATACCATTAACCCTGCTATTTTCCTGAGTTATAGTATGTTTATACTACTTAAAGTTGTGAAGAAACGCGTTTAACTTTGTTCTTTTTTTTTTTTTTTTATTTTTTTTTTTATTTTTTTTTTTTTAATTGGGTGGTATTCGTTGACAAAAATATTTTCAAGGACATATTGGGAGTCGCATGGTGACAGCCGAAGCGTTTGGACGTGTTATAAATTCCGTGCGTATCGTGAATGCGAGTGCCATCGCGAGTATTTCAAGTGAAGTTTCTCATTCGTTTAGTAGTGCATTAAGTGCAAATCAGTATCATCCGTACACGGGAGCGTGCAAGCTCCTGTGGTCATTCTCTCATAAGCATCTCGGTGCAACCTTTTCACCGAAATGTTCTCTGCAAAGAACACCCCCAATGTACAGCAACGTCGAAGCTACACCAACGTCCTCCAAAGTGACAGTTTCCCGAAGAAAGAACAAGCAATCGTAATTGAAGCCAAAGAGGGAATACAGATAAGGGATTACGTCCAAGCCTTGGGAAAACTAACCAGCCCAAGCAACATTCGATTTATATCTAGAATTTCTAATGGCAGAATTTGTGTATTCCTCGCTACCAAAGAAACCGCGGATAACATCACAGGTAAATACAATCATATTAAAATCGACAACACAGATCTCTATCTGAGACCGCTCATCAACAAATACCAACGCATCATACTTTCAAATGTTTACCCAACGATTCCACATGCAACAATAGAAGAATGTTTCGACGAGCTGGAAATCAAAAGAGAATCGGCCGTTTCCTTCCTAAGAGCTGGCATAACAGAAGAAGGCTACGCACACATACTTAGCTTCCGTCGGCAGGTGTACATACGCCCAGAAGACGTACACAAGGTACCAGAATCTATGAAAATAGAACACGATCAAACAACATACTGGGTGTACCCTTCTACCGAAGCAGTAAAATGTTTCATATGTAAGCAAGAAGGACATGTCGCCAAAAATTGTAAAAATAACGAAGACCGCCCAATGTGCAACGACACATCGAAAGGAACCCCCTCCGCCACTACTAAAGAAACGACTAAGATTGTTCCCCATACCAGCAACGCAAACGTCTCCCATGAACCAACAAGGGAAACGCAAAACAGAACAATGGAAAACATGGAAATACCACAAAGCATAGAAATAACACAAAATTTGGAAATGGTACAAAACATGGAAACAGACCAAACTCCTTCGTCATTAAAACGTACCCGTGAGGAAATGACTGACACTTCTAGCAGCACCACCAACGATATGATGAAGGAGCCAGTTCGTAAACCGCCAAAGAAAAAAACTATCAATTCGGACCCCACGATCAAAAATCTAGATGCTATGCTAGATCCCATAAAACATATGCTGGATGAACCAGGTAAATTGTTAAACTACAATCAGCTTAAAAACTTCATAGAAAAAGCACAAGGATACACTGGTACCAAGGAGACAGCCACAGAATTTGTAGAGGATACCAACACCCTAGCATCCTTTATGCATGAACTATACCCTCACTTAAAAGACAGGAGTATTAAAAACCGTTTTACTAGGATCACTAGAAAACTACTGAAACCTCCACAATTCAACATGTCAACAGATTCCCCAATTCCTTCATCCGAAGATGAGACTATGATTGAGCCACAGACCTTACCCCCCACATTTAACCCACCTCCAAATTAAATATCTCCACTTCCTGAGAGCAACCCATGTTAAACAAAATTTTACAGTGGAACGTAAACAGTCTAAATACACGATTCGAATTCCTTCAAAAACTAATCCACGATCACCAGCCAAATATACTATGTTTACAAGAAACAAATTTTAAAGAAAATAAATGCATCTGTATCAAAGGTTATAATGTTACATTTAAAAATAGACCGGAGGCTTTAGTTGCAAGTGGTGGAGTCGCAATATATATAAAAGAAAACATATACTACTCCGAAATATTACTCAAATCCAATCTGGAAGCAGTTGCAGCCTCAGTTACGCTACTGGGAAAGAAAATATCTATCTGTAATGTGTACATCCCGAACAACTATCAACTGCAGGAAGCGGAACTAATCACCCTTATGCAACAACTCCCTAAACCTTTTATACTGTTAGGAGATCTGAATAGCCACAACCTGCTGTGGGGGTCAACATACACAAATACCAGAGGCAAAATTATAGAAAATGTGATAACCAAATCCGACCTCGTACTACTAAACACCACCGAACCAACCCATTTTAACCTAACAAACGGCTCCTACAGCTCAATCGATCTGGCCTTCTGCAGTCCTTCCCTCTATGACACCATAGAATTTTCAGCTTCTCAGGATTTGTATAACAGCGATCATTTTCCTCTATTTATCGAGTTAATAGGAAGAAATACAAACAACCTCATAATCACTCCCAGATGGAAATTTAAAAAAGCGGATTGGTCAAACTACCGTAAAACAATAGAACAGAACGCTCCATTATTGGAATTTCCTAACAATGACAACTGCAAACGAATCAACGAGCTACTGGAAGAATTCGAAAAGCTAATTATTAACGCAGCCTCACATTCCGTACCCAAAACTTCCAATAGCAAATGTAACAAAAGTCTTTCCTGGTGGAACCAAGAATGTGATAACGTAATAAGAAACAAAAAACATGCCTTCAACGTTTACAAGAAGCATAAGACTGACGCAAATCTTAGTGAATTCAAATTTAGAAGAGCAATAGCAAGGAAAACCCTGAAACAAGCCAAAAGAAATTCGTGGATGAATTACATATCTTCGCTAAATAGCAGAACAACAAGTGAAGAAATGTGGAGTAAGTTAAAGAAAATAAGCGGTCAAAAATCCTACTCTGAAATCACTTCCATTAATGCACCAATCGGTTCCATCACAACTGATTCCAAAGAAATAGCCAACATATTAGCAACCACATTTGCTATGAACTCTAGCAATATAAATTTCGATCCAAACTTCCTCAACGCTAAAATTCAGGCTGAAAAATCTCTGTGGCATGACGCCAGTGCAGATAACAACAATTTGAATACCAAAATAGTATTGGTTGAACTCCAATCGGCGATTAAAACACTAAAAAATTCCAGTCCAGGACCCGATAATATACCAAATATCTTTTTACAACAAATGCCAAGGTCAGGAGTGGAAATATCTCTTACAACTTTTTAACTGCATATGGCTTAATAACGTGTTCCCTGATAGTTGGCATGAAGCAATAGTTGTTCCCATATTGAAACCAGGCAAAAATAAATCCCACGCTGACAGCTACAGACCCATTGCTCTAACGTGCTGCCTATGCAAACTATTAGAAAAAATTTTAAATAAAAGGCTGCGATGGTACTTAGAGAAGAACAACCTACTGGCGGAAAACCAAAACGGTTTTAGGCAGTATCGATCAACAATCGACAGTCTCGCCATGTTGGACTCAAACATATGCGAGGCTTTCCTTAAAAAACAGCACCTAATCACAGTTTGCCTAGATATCGAAAAAGCATATGATATGGTATGGAGACACCGGATTCTACAAAAATTACAGAAACTAAACGTCAAGGGAAATATGCTTCAATTCATTAGCAACTTTATCAGAAACAGATCAATTTATGTCCGAGTAAACGGTCACGTCTCGAATAAAACCATAATCGAAAACGGAGTACCACAAGGCTCAGTAATAAGTGTAACATTATTTCCTAGTAGCAATAAATGAAATTACAAATATTTTCACCAAACCAGTCAAGCATGTTTTATTTGCGGATGACTGTACAATTTATATCACCGGGAAAGATATCAAAACTAGCCAACAAATTTTGCAAGACAATCTGGACAGACTCCAAAACTTTGGATCACTAACTGGCTTTAAATTCTCCAAGAACAAAACTATGGTAACTATTTTCTCAAGTAGTAGGAAGGATAAAAATTACCAACTCCAATTGTATCTCGGGCGACACCAACTAAAAACAACAGACACCTCCAAAATTCTTGGACTGGTTTTCGATAAAAAACACACATGGATTCCATTCCTTAAGAACCTAAAAACCGAATGTACCCGGAAATTAAATATCATAAAAACCATAGCATCAAAAAGCTGGGGAGCTGAATTCCATATTCTGATCAAAACATACAAAGCTCTAATTCTCTCTAAAATCGACTACGGCTCAATTGTCTATGACTCGGCAAAACCCGCACCTTCTTAAAATAATGTCACCTATCCATAATGCGGGAGTCAGAATTGCATCCGGAGCATTCAGGATTAGCCCAGTCGTCGCATTACTAGCCGAAGCCAATGTACAACCACTTGAAGTCAGAAGAAAACAATTAAGTCTAACCTACGCGGTTGCCAAACTTTCCACGCCATCAAACCCTATACATGGCCTAATAACGTCAGATGAACAATCACTCAGCCTCCGCATAAAACCTACGCATCCGAAACCACTGAACTTCCGACTTAAAAAATACTTGCAAGACATGCAAACTGAAATTTCCCCAGTTCTCGTCAGAAAACAATTAGCGATTGCTCCATGGACAATACAACCACCTTGTGTAATAGACAAATTCTTACAAGTCACCAAAAATACAGATCGAAACATCATACAATCCCTGTTTCTTGAACTAACTAATGATTACCCAAACCACAAACAACTATTTACGGATGGGTCGAAGTCAAAAGAAGGGACAGGATGCGCAGTATGCACCCCAGAAGACAAACTCCTTTTCAAGTTACCGGATTCCTACTCAATCTTCTCGAGCGAGGCTTATGCTATCTTCCAGGCCCTGCTGTATGTTGAGAAATCAGCATACAATAAATTTATTATATTAACCGACTCCCTAAGTACTATATCCGCTTTACAAAATCTGGAAACCGACAATACAATAATACAAAATATTATCGAAAAAAATGTTGCTCTTAACAGCTCTGGGAAAAACCTCCTATTCTCCTGGATCCCATCACATGTAGGTATTAAAGGAAACGATGCGGCAGATTCAGCGGCAAAAGAAGCGAGCACCTCCACATCTGAAACATGTTCTATACCTGTTCCCTGTCAAGATCTCCAAAAATATCTCACCAAAGCTGCAAAGGAACGATGGAACCAAGATTGGATAACCTCAAGACCTACTGCACTACACAAAATTCGCGACAATGTATATGACATTAGCCCGGCATTTTACATGAACCGAAGAGATCAAGTGATTCTAACCAGATTAAGAATAGGCCACACCAGAATAACCCATTCCTTCCTAATCACCAAATCAAGCCCAATGGTGCGTGAAGTATGCAACGAACAAATCTCCATCGAACACATCCTAGTCCAATGCTCCAAATATTGTGCCAAAAGGATGCGATATAATATATCAAGCGTAACAAGCATGCTACAAAAGACAGACTCATGCAGGAAAATCCTAGCCTTCCTGAAAGATATCGGAATCTATCACAAACTGTAAGCCTTGAAGATAATTATGAACCTACATAAGTACCTTGCAGTTCCAAAGCAATCGTGGTCACTCATAACCTAAGAAGGTGCATGTGACCTTAAACATTCAATTAAAAAAAAAAAAAAAAAAAAAAAAAAAAAAAAATATTTATCGCGTTGATATATCAGTGTTGCGAATAAATACGATTCGCGATTGTCTTTATGCAAACCTAGGAACCGGGCGTTTGCTTTAAAAATAGCGTTGCGAATTTTTAGTAAACGCGATTGCGAATTAGAGTTGCGAATTACTACTTTTCGCGTTTGCTTTTCAGGGTAGTGTTGCGAATAATTACCATTCGCGGTTGCTTTTATTCTTATAAATCGCGTTTGGAATTTTTCTATTATAAATTAGCATTGCGATTGTTGATTTATCGCGTTGTTGCCCCATAGTGTTGCGATGTTTAAAACGTCTAACTTCATCCCCATATGTGCCACTCTATTGTAGTTTGAAGTAGCTTGATGTAGTTAGATTATTTTGTGCATGTATGTTTCTAGCTACAACCGAAGACGTCAGCACCTGATCCAACGTTTTTGGGCAACGCGATTTGCATTAGCGTTGCGAAACATAAATGTATTTCTATTAAAGATACAGTCGCGAATATACAATAATTGCGTTTTACTTGTAGAGTTGCGAATTCCTATTTTTCGCGTTTCCTTTTCAGGGTAGCGTGGCGAATTCCATACGCGATTGCTTTTATTGTTATTTAAGAATAGTGTTGCGAACGTACTGATCGGTTTGTTCTTAGCGTTGCGAATTACTATTTTTCGCGTTTACTTTTCAGGGTAGCGTTGCGAATAATCATAATTCGCGGTTGCTTTTATTGTTAGAAATCGCGTTTGGAATTTTTATATTATAAATTAGCGTTGCGATCTTGACTTGTCGCGTTTTTTATTAATTAGAGTTGCGATTCAATGCCCAAAAGCTAGTCAAAACGCTGCTCACTGTATCAGGATCATCGAGAAGCAAGCTGGGATTCTGCAAAGCCTCGAATGACTCAACATCGTTATTAAAATTAGTGTTGCGCATGATTGAATATGGATGCACGCGATTTAATTAATAAAGGAACCCTGTATGGTTCATTTTACGAATAACGAGCACCATTCGCGTATAGTTTTTTATTTTATAAATTAGCGTTGCGAAAGAAAGAATGGTCCACTCCCGGGTTGTTTGAATTTAAGACGAGTGGACGTTTATTCCAATTATGAGTTTATTCTCAAAAGAAATACTGCTTGAAAGTACTGTTGTGAATAGACCAATTGTTTTATTCTTCATAACGTGTTAAAATCTGTAATATATGGGAATGTATTTTAATCACAGATTTGTGATGCATTTAAAAATTCTATATTATGATTAATTTTATTGTAGATTGAATTTATGATTGCTATATAGTTATCTATATCACTAATTATTCATTCTTAGAGTTGGTAATTTTTACGGGATATAATAACGTTTGCAATCCAATTGTTATTTATAAATAGCGAATTTTTTATAAATATTCTGTATTCTTTGCATAAATCAAAGTTTGTTCGCGATCATTGTTTTAATCGATGGAAAATAGAATGCTTGCATCAAAAGGGTATGCAAATTGCAATTCGTTATTTCATATTGAGAGTGAATTGCCGCGTAGAATCGATATTTTCGTTAGCTATTGCTTTTTCTGTATGAACCTAATTTTGTTTTGAATACAGTAAAATATAATTATTGCAATGTATACGTTTTGAAAAATTGTTTATTTCATAAAGGAAACGAAAAATAAAATCTACGGGTAACAAATGAATAAAATTTTCAATCTATTTCGTTTTTATCTTAACACCGAGGCGAATTTTCATTCAATTTCACGTAATATTTATGTTTTTAAACTTTTTAATATCAATTTTTACTTGTGGAAGCTCAAATATTAATTTCATAATATCACTTTTTCTATGATCCATTACCATTAGTCTATCTTAACGGTATATAATTATTTTTTTCTGTGTTCATTAATACACTTTCGTTTCAGGTTTTAATCCTTTGAACAAGTTCTTGTTACAGAATATATAATCATCGAAGAATGGAATTGGAAATGGTACACGGATTCCATCTTGATTGCTCTTAGAGAAATATTTCATACAATTTTATTTATTGTCCGATTTATGTTTCAGGGAAACATCGTGGAATTAATCAATACATCAAGAAGAAATATTTTTTCATATTTATTTGTTTTATATGAGTTATATATTTTATTGGATATGAGTTTTTATTTCAGGAAAACATCGTGGGAGTGACGAAGACACCAAGAAGAAAATATCTTGTCATATTTCTTTGTTTCATGTCGGTTATATTTATTGTATATGAGTGTATGTTTTAGAAAAACATCGTGGGATTGACGAAGACACCAAGAAAAAAATATTTCCTCGTATTTCTTCATGTTTCTACAGATTGCGTTAGAATATAAGTACAAATGTATATAGATTATAAGATAAAAAAGCGTTCTCCTGCCGTTTCTGAAATATTACCGAAACATGTGCGTAAATTTAAGTGGGAATGATTAATATTAAGATACATATTAGTATTCTAATATGCAAGGTCCATACGTGCAGTTGCACATTTCTGGTTGGATCTTCAGGATCCTTTCTTCGTTTTGTACGAGGGTCTTGTTAGGCACTGTCATAATGCAAGTATTTATTTAAGAAGGAACAATCAATAATAAAGTACATATTGATAATTTAGTAATCAGGATTCATACGTGCAGTTGTACATTCCAATTTTGTTTCTAGAAAACATGTGATGGATTATTTCACATGTATCAACATTTTGTTAGGTTTTTCATCTTTTGATCGGTCAGAGTTCGTGCGTGCAGTTGCACATTTCAATTTCGTTTTTAGAAAACATGTGTATCATCTCACATGTATTGACATTTTGTTAGGTTCTTCGTCTCTTGATTGGGCAGTTCTTTTAAGAACTCTCCTTTTCTAGCTCGTTTCTAACTTTTCGATAGCTTCTCCCTTAGATAGGTATTCGAATTCCTCGCCAAAGGAAGGGTGGTTGGGGCGAGGCTAGGGTGGGTCTCCAGTCGCAGCAACCTCCACGCGGTGAGACCCGGGTCATATTATTTACTATGTAATTAATATAATTATTAATTACATAGCAAATAATATGAGCTAATGGCTGCGTTCTTCTTATAGTTCCACATACCTAGTTCGTCCTGGTGTGCGGTCTAATAACACTGATTTCGAGTCGCAAATACGTTTTTGCCGAGTTAGTTTTTAAATAAATAATATATTACAATTTAAAATAAAAAAAAAAGGATTTCCGGTGTATTTATCAATGAGATCCTTACGTATTTTAATAATTTTGAAATCTTTAAATAATCTCAATCGATTGGTTATTCCAATGAAATTAATCGATTAATGTCCAATGATGGGCCCTATAGCTTTAATTCCGTTCAAAAATAATAAAATTTATGTAATTTTATTTTCTGTCTCACTTCCTCTTGTGTTAATTTCTGAATCTGTTGATAACGTTGCGAGTGACACGAAAATGGTAATGGGGTCCCGGGACCTCAGAAACTCCGGCCGAAAAATTACATCAGGTGAAAGGTCTATTCATATACCTCGTCTGTGGTGAAAGGTCTACTCGTATACCTGGTCTATGGTGTAAAGTCTACTCGTACACCTCGTCCATGCTGGGGGCTCGCGTGTCACTTTTAACGTTATCGACTTATACTGGAATTCGAATTTAGCACTCTTAGTGTTAGGAATTAAGACTAAAAAATTAGATCTCGAGAGCGCTATATTCAATTTAATGATCTGTAAAAGTATATATAAAAATGAACGATTTATAAATTATCCCTTATATATTATATATTGAAAATAATCCAATATAATTGGAAATTTTCTTAGATATTCATATTGGAATAATTATACTTCACT
Organism: Colletes gigas; assembly: GCF_013123115.1. Taxonomy (NCBI): domain Eukaryota; kingdom Metazoa; phylum Arthropoda; class Insecta; order Hymenoptera; family Colletidae; genus Colletes; species Colletes gigas. The sequence continues at coordinate 657,236 of NW_025106686.1, read as the reverse complement.
GCATCGAAATCTAAATTATTTCTATACAAAAAGGTGCAATCACGAATACACGTTAATACTAAATCTATCAATATGAGGTATTGAATTGCAGTTTCGTGCCTTTTCATTGCAAGTTCTTTACTTATAATTTAATCATAAACAAAAATCGCGAGCAAACTTTAATCGTTGCAAAAAATTCCAAAATTTATAAAAATATACACTACATATTTGCAAGAAATTTCTTGCAAGGCAATTGCGTTTGATAAAAATTACTATATTCTGTTAAGGTATCTTAACATCAGAGGGTTTACGATAAGAATGTGACATCTCTGCTATTTTTGAGGGCTATTGTTTAACAGCACGACCAGGCTCGCACGAGGCCCTGGGAAAATGGAAAAATAGAAAGCTTAAAAGTTACCCTTGCATTTCATTCCATTCATACAATGGCAAGGGTGTAGTGGTGATACAATGGCTGCCACACTACTGTTAATTTAAATAAATGTGTTCCGAAGGATGGAACAGATATCTAAACGCTTCTAATTACTACTATTGCTATTCGTCACTCTCTATCATTGCCTTTATTCGATATTAATATATTTCAATTATAAATTTAATTGGCATCGTGAAAAAAAGTTGTATTGGTTTTTCCGTTTTTTTCGACACGCTATTAACCGATGTCATTTGTTATTATATTTCTAAATTAGAGTCTTTCATGACATATTTCGGGTTTAATTGTGGTTTGGATCATAATTTGATTTGTATTTCTGGCGTAGTCTCTAATTACGAGTCAAGTTCAAGGATGGACGCCATGATGGACAGCGGGATATTTGAAAATATTGATCGACAGAATGTCACATGGATTATTGGTTAGAACTAATCTATTATTATAAGTGACATATATGTATATATTCAAAACAACCAAGGCAAACATAGAAACACCGGTCTTGTCTGTCTCTTTGCTTATTTAATTGCAAAACAAGAAAAAACATAGAAATGGAACAATAATGCACCGCTCGTGTGACCCTAGCCTTACTTTGGCGACAAAATTATCAACTGCATGTGTTAATGGATTGATTACTCCAATGAAATTAATCGATTGATGTCCAATTCTGGACCGCACAATTTTCATTCAATTAAAAAACAAAAAACTTCGTGTAATTTCATTTCCTACCGTAACACGCGCTACGATCGTTTTCTATAGTCTGTTGGTAATGCTGCGAGTGACACCGAAATGATAATGGGGCAAAGAAATGGGCTGCAAAAATACATTCGATGTAACGTCTACTTATATATCTCGTCTGTCATAGTACCAACTTTATTGCATTACACTCGAAGCTATTGTATCAGTCTTGTTTAGTACCTCCAATAGAATATTGACATCTTTTGTCAGACATGGAACGATTATCGTGACTGTTGCCGACTGTTGTTTAAGAATTTCACAAAGTATTGTGAGCAAAGTCGTAGATGGCATTTATTGAACTGAAAGTCCTTACTTCGGCGATAGACATAACCTCAAACGCTTTTGTCTAGTATTTCTACTCCATTACAATTTGTTTAAAATATCCCAGAAACTTTTACGTGTAATCGGAAATCAAAAATTAAAAATGAGAATCTCAAATTATGAATTCTCGTCGATTCTATACAAATGAATTAAATTTATGCGATGTAAAAATTATTTGGCTACAATTGATCAGGTCAAAAATCTGTAAATACTTTTTATGTAATGCCATACTAATTTAATTATTTTGGTTTTATTTATGCTTCGAAAAGTTCTTGCAGTTATGCTATAAATGTATAGCGAATATTTTTTTATTTTAATTAAATACTTCTAGATGCGAATACATATTCTAATTTTATTTAAGCTAGGGCCTATGAATATTTATGCGATATTATACAAAGTCTACCATTTAACTTTATCACCTTATTCTTCTAATTATACACAAGTTATTAGTACTAAATTGGTTTCATATTGAAAGTATTATCATAATCGGTGACCATGATTATAATATTATTTTGTATAGAATGTAACTTTCGTCTGTACTAAGAGAAAATGAAAAACTCCAAAAATGACAAAATGGCTGTAGTTTGATGATGTACAACGATTTTTACTACGACTTTTAAACCTTGTTTTTGCATTGCAAAAAATAGTTTTTTAGTACTGAAGTTATTACAGCTCAAACAGAAACTAATATGCATTTTGCAAGCAATTTTAATTTCGAGTCAAGTGGTTAATTAATTTTGGAAGTACTGTAGTCATTTGTTTAAGGAATGTTATTTCGAAAAAGACGCATTTAAAGTTTCAAGCGTTTTAATTATTTAGAAAAAGATTTCTGATATTTATGATTAGTCAGTAATTCCAAGGTCATAAAGAATATCTTTCTTTTCCTTAAGGAACTCGTATAGATCGAATTTGTTTCTTTTGTATAATAATTCTTGCTTTCTTTTTACGTTATCGAAGAAATTTTCTCGTAACTAAAATACTCTTTTCTGTAATAAATTTCATTTCTTGCGTTACGAAAATATTTGAATACCTCGTAGGAATGAGCACACAAACAAATGGACTAAACCACTAGATAAAACTAGAAAACAGTCACGATTCAAGAGGAGAAAGTTGAATATACGATAAATGCAAAAAGGCAGAGTGTGGAAAACAAAATTAAGGAAAAGTTCCTTGGACTTCTTTGCATGTTGGTACCATGTAATTTTATTCTTGTTGACGTCCCTTTCTAGGGTGAATGAGCGCGACCGTAACGATAACAACGGAATAATGGTCGCCAACGGACCCTCGTGGACGAAAACTTTCGCTTCAACTGAATCAAAGTGGCGAGGAGGCGCGACACAAGTTTGATCATAATCTGGAGGGAAAGCAAGGGGTGCGTTAATAAACTCTCCGGTGGTTGTCTTCTTATCGCGCGTTCACAACGTGGATTAAGGACGCCTTATAGTAGACGGAAAAATAGGCATTCTGTGTGAATTTTGTACGAAAAAACCATTAAACTTTTCAATACAAGCGTTTCGTCCACTTTGCTATTCATCTTTTGAGAATACACACTTTTTTTTAGCAAAATTTAGATAATTATATTGCTTTTCTGAGCAGTCAATATTTTCGGTCAACCAAAATTCATTTTATTACTAACAGTCCCAGTAGTTAACATTTTTTTATCATGTCGCATTGTTGGATGCACGTTGATCAAATGAATGCAACCAGTTGTGGATAAGCTTCAGGATGAGTTTCCTAATTTTTTTTTTCTGCTTCGATGTGACCAATTAAAATTGGCGCCTTTCCTCAGTGAGACGATCAGTGATTGCCCAAAACGCAGCTAAGTTAAAGGCCGTCGAAGAATCCCAATTCTGATACTAAATTTGTGTTGGATTCCAGTAGAATTGACAACACTTTATTTTCTTAAGAAACTCGAACAACTTGTATTAGGTCGCCTAAGTACTAGACTCTTTTTAATAATTCTTCGATATTGCAAGCTTTTCTATTGCTGGAGATAGGTAGAGGTAGGGACGATGATCAAGGGGCAGTGTGACTCAGGAAGAGCGCGAGGTTCAACAGCATATAATTGATTTACTCCTGCTTAATAATTTTGCAATTTCACTATACAACTTGCATGTACAACATCATTTGATTATTAGTGCTCTATTAGAGATATTTGTTTCTGATTTTTTGGCGCATATTTTTAATACACACTTCGTAATTTTGCTAATATTGACTGTACCGACCAAGATAGGTTAACTGAACCTATCGATATTTACATTTTTTCATACTAAAGCAATATATTTTCGTATCGTTCGAATACTTTTGCGGCGTTCGTGTAGTCGATATTTTCAAAACATTTTTGACGTTATTAAATATCTGTCACACTTGACGTACATTATCATCATGCTTGCATATTGCTAATGACATAAACAAAATGTTAATTCGTTCCGTTAAGTTTAAATCGTTTACAGGAAGCGTTAACTTGGCTTCCGAGGAGATCGTATCTGTTACACAGCCATTTATCACAAGAGAAAGCAAATTGAGCACCTTGCATCAATTTCAAGAACATTTCTCATTTCCTTCGAGCAATTAACAATCACGCACGCCAACGCTTGGCTTAAACATACGTTGCTAGTTAATTGCCACCATATTTCGCAGGCAAATTGCACGCCATCGCACTGTACATACATCCGAAGCTCGATAATTCCTCTCGAAGCCAATGGAAACATTGTGTAGGTAAAGAAAGACCGCGTATCAGTTAAATGATGCTTTAAGAGGACGGAGCACTTGAACCGCTATGAGGTGCTACATTGTCCCGTCATTCTCAGTCGTACCTACCGAGATTCAAGCTACCGCTGTCGCATTTATGCACACAGAATGTAAAGCAGCCATTGAAAGAGCTCACAGATTAATATTCCTGAAATTGGGAGAAATAGAGATTCAGTGGTTCTGCAGTTTTTTATGCGGTATGAAAGGGCCTTTGTACTCTTTGAAGAGCAATTTGTTGAAATCCAATTTAATGTGCAGGGACGAAAGGTACTATCAACATAGTCGAGAGAAAGAGCCCTATTGAATGTACGGCCTGAAATCACGTGAAACTAAGTAATTTCCGTTCGAACCGAGTTTCAGCTTTAAACTATGATAAAAGCCTCAGGAAATATCCTTGGTTTATAAATTCTCATCCAACTTATAATTTACTCACGATAAAAGTTTTTCTAATTTCCTTTGTTCATAATTGGTCGTGAAATTCAAGATTTCTCCACATTTTTAAAGTTTATAATTTGATTTACAAAGTACACATAATTTGTTAATTGACGTTAGAAAATATTCGTCGAGTTTGTTTCAATCGAAGGGTACTGGGGAAAAAATTCTTTTAAAAATTTTACTCTTTCATTCTTGCCTTTATCTTTCTTTACATTTATTATTGAAAATGCTGCTTCAATTTCTTAAATAAAGTATGATTATGATATCTTTAAATAACTTGAAGGAGTTTAATGTACATATATTCCATCATCACATATATCGTGTCGTTTTTTAACGCTAACTTTAATTATAAAATAATAATACTTGCATTTATTTTTAATCATTAATGCATCTTTTCGATTTCATTTCCAAAAAATGTTCAGGATTTTAATTTACTGCCAACTTGACGTTATGAATATCGTTATTCCAAATTGTAGATTTTAATATTTTGTAAGTTTATTTTTACCGTGATAGAATAAAATTCCATTCTTGTTTACTAAAGATGGTCATTTTTTCACATAAAGAAACTATTGGCTATATACTTACGTACAAGTCATATTTTAATTTCTAAATTGTGTATATTGTTCTGGGAAACTTGTAAAAATATTTAGACTATGTCTAAATTTTCTGTTCATTTTTCTTTTTTATATATTTTAAACAGGATTCAATACAACTGAAATTGAATTTTCTTCAATTTACTTTTACTTTTAATAGGAAAGGGCAGATTTCTCGGTTTCATACTGTACACATTCTTATATTCTAAATTGTAGCTTGTCGCGAATCTAATCGCCGAAAACGTGAAATATAACGCTTTTGCTCGATAAGTCTATTTTTCCATTTCTTCCGAAATATTTTGCAATAAACAAAGTTTTTCTTCGGGGTCTTGAAGAGAGCCTAATACACGGTTGAAACGTTGACAATTTTTTGTCAAATATATTTAGCATTTGACCAAATAACTTTCTTATTTATTTCTATTGGATACGTTGACCAAAAAGAACGAAGAAAATTGTTTTCTAAAAAGTTAGATGTTCTAATGGTTCTATGCGTTGCATTGTGGTTGGCAGGGTTCAATCCCTGGAGGGGTTCTATTAGACTCTGGCAGCGAAAGGGATTCAGGAGAAAACCTCCTTACGTCTTCTAAATTCTGGCAAATCTCCCTTTTGTGACTAGAGTAACGATGAACCGGATAATTACTCTGGCAATGAGACCAAAACCCTCTGGTAGTGATACCAGCGCTACCCCAGGGGGTAGAACGTGTTCGTGATCATCAGATCAAAGAGGTTATAGATTTCTAGGATGGGTACTTGTGAGCAGTGCTGGATTAATTAATAAGTAAAATAAGCACATGCTCAGGGCACCAAGGAAAAGAGATATCCAATGTTGCCTGTTGGATGTCTTCGAAAAGTTTTAAATAATTGCAAAAGAAAGTGCTGTCAGATCTTGATTACAATGTAGCTCAATCTAGGTATCTAATGATGACATATGCACATCAAAAGTATATCTGAATATAAAAGATAAATTTATTTATGGTTCCTTTATTTCTATGACAAATATTGCATGCAGGAATAATTGTAAGTTTTCCATTTTTCTTTTCCTCCTTATTTGCAAAGCAAGTGGTATTTGCTTTTGCTTCTTCTGCTTTTAAGTACTGAAATTGGAAACTTTACGTTTATTGGCAATAAATTTTCATATTTTTATATATGTTGCATCACACGTTTGTCTTTTCTTTCATATATTTAAATAAATACCATTGTTATTTGCAGAACCTGGATAGTGATAAATCAAAATTGTTATTTATTATATAACAAATAAGTATAAGATATTTTTGTTAAACAATGATATTTTCTTTATAAAAATATTTAACTTTGCATTTCAATGTTTCTATACGCGATATTCATTAATTAAAATAGATAATTAAAACAAAGTACCACGACAGCCGGGAATCGAACACCAGCCTATCTCAATAACCATTGTGTCGTCACCTCCCATGCTCGCCACCAGAGGGATCGCGCTCTCACAAGCGCTCGACTGACCCCTCGGTTGCTATGTATATACAGGGTGTCTTAGACCACCCGTCCACCCCTATTAAAATGGTGGAGAGTGATTTTTATTGAAAACTAAAAAAATTTTAGTAACTAATTCGAGTACGCTCTATCGAATGATGATGGTTGCAATTTCCGACACTAACCGGAAGTAGTTTTTTTTAAATGGGACCTAGTATTTTTTATGGTTATTACCTGTCGATTTTTCTTAAAAATTCGTTTTTCATTTTTAATAAATTTGTTTGACGCGCTACAGAAAAGTTGTTTAGCACTTTTTTATAAGTACCCATGAGCTCTACTTCCCCCTCAAAATTTCATTGAAATATATTCATTATTGTAGGAGTTATGGATGTTTGAAAATTGAACCATTTTTATGGGGGTTTTTTCACTTTACAGAATTAAGAAGCAACTTCGAATATTCTTGGAAATTCTACATATGCTTTACAAAAATACGCGTTGCTTGCGCTTTGAAACATTAAAATCGTCCAATCCGTTCAAGAGTTATGACGCTTTAAACAAACGCATGATTTCGAGGTAACATATTTGGCTACAGATTATATTTTCGGTAATTAATTTTTTTGTCAAAAGTGCGTAGGATTTCAGAGGTATGTCTATTCACCAAAAATGATTGTAATTGACCCCCGCAACTGAAAATAATTTTTTTAGGACAATTTGAAATTTTTTAATTTCGTCAAAAATTTCAGCACCTACTCGAATTTTTTTCTCGAAAGTGCGTAGGATTTCGAGGTTATGTGTATTCGCCAGAAATGATTGTAATTGACCTCCGCAATTAAAAACAATTTTTCCAGAAGTATTTGAAATTTTTTAATTTTGTTGAATGTCCACGTACTGACATTTTTTTCTCAAAAGTGCGTAGGATTTCGGAGGTATGTATATTCACCAAAAATGATTGTAATTGAGCACCGCAACCAAAAATAATTTTTTCATAATGATTTGAAATTTTTTAATTTAATTTTTTAATAACTTTTTAACGAAGGCTTAGTTAAGAAATTGATATTCTTGATTTTCGTCTTATTTTGGCCTCTAGAATCTCTTTAGAATTTTGGAGTTTGCTATTTTGTCTGGATCGGATTATGTCTTTCTCTCCTAACTAAGAAACCTCATTGAAGTAATGTCAATCTGTGTTATGTCTACATATTTGTGGAATATATGTTTTACATATCACTCAAAATTTTCACGCTAACATAATCCTAACATAATCATTTTGTGTGGGAGTGCAGATCTACAAGTGTATAAAGTTTTCAATGAAATCCTTGCCAGTATTTGTAAACAGTTATTTGATTATTTGAATAAAATGAGGCTCCCTGAAAGATGGAGCCCCCGAGGCTGTAGCCTTTTAATTAATAAAAGAGCGAAAAGTGATTAGGAAACACTGCACCGGACCGAAACATTTTATTCGTATCCTGCTCGCGAAACTGCGTTGGATCGTTAAGTTCGTAAAATGGGTTTCGCGAAATTTTCATCAAAATTAATCACCGTACGAATAATTTCCGTGCTTGGCTGGCAATCAGCTCCTCCCTCGTATCCAGGCAAACATAATTCGACTGCCACGAGTCGCGTCCCGGTGTTCCTCGAGCGTACGCAAGGACGTTGGAAATCATGCAAACATCAGGAGGATTTGAAATGTGAGCGCACGCCGGGGGGATAACCGACTGAATCCGTTACCTTCGACGGCAACGTCGAAAACAATGGCCACTTCTGCGCAAAAGTAGGACACACGGACTATATCGGCGTCGATGAAACGAGAGCCAAGCGATTACAGTCGTCGAGAAGGAATAGGAGGCGATCGCGTCGCGACGCCGCGGCCTCCATTCGTACTCCCCCTAAGACGCTCGCTGTGCGTAATTAATATTTAAGTCGGCAGCGGGGAAGGCCGTCGCGAGGAGCCCTCTTTGCGTGCATTTTGCGAACCAAATGGCCCCGAAATTTACGAGCAAACTGTTGCTTTTGTTGCGCCTCGGCGACGCAGCGGTTTCGGGAAACGCCAAACGTCGCTAGCCGAGCCGAATTTGTTTTGAGCGAAAACAACGACGCATAGTGTGTCCAACAATGGACGAAAGTCAAAAAACTATAGTCTATGTTTTATAAATTCTTACAGTGAGTAACGAAAGTATTCGAACGACACGATAGGAAATAATTGATTATACAAAAATTGTATAATGAATTGCAATGTATTGAAATAAATTGTTTCTATACTATTGTACATACATTTCCTAAATATATGCAAACTTAGAGAAAAATTAAACAATAAGTAAACTAATTACATAGCATTTATAACAGATAAGTACATATAAGACATAACAGAAGTATTCGAACACAGTTTTAATAGTCATGATAGAACGCAATAGATATGATTATATTGCAATTTAATCTCTAGTTGGGCCACTCTTGGCTTTAATAACCTCTCGTAGACATTTTTCCATACTATTAACTAACTTTTTGGTAACACTTGAATCTACAGAGTGCCAGGCTGCCAGGATATTTTGTTTTAAAGAATTTTTACATGTTATATTAGCCCTTTTAAGTCCCCTATCCAGCTCTTCCCATAGATGCACGATGGAATTTAAGTCCGGGCTCTGTGGTGGGCTCGGTAATGTATGGAGAACATTGTATAAGATCCATTCTCGTACTATTTTGGCCGTATGTTTGGGGTCTCGGTCTTGCTGGAAGCAAAAATTTCTTAATACGTTTAACTTTTCGGCATTGTCAATTAAATTTTCTTTTAAAATATTTAATTTTGTCCATGATTCCATCGATGAATACGAGATTGTCAGGTCCATTGGCAGACATGCAGCCCCATACCATTACGGAGCCTCCACCAAGTTTCACTGTATACTTCAAACTTTTTGAAACCCTTACTTCGCTTTCTAAACACTATTCTCCTACCAGCGGACCCAAATAAATTGAATTTACTCTCATCGGAAAAAATGACAGTGTTTCAAAAACTGATGTCCTTATTTATACAGTGTTCGGTCACCTTTGAGAAAAATTTTAAAGGGTGATTCTAGAGGCCAAAATAAAACGAAAATCAAGAGTACCAATTTGTTGATTGGGGCTTCGTTAAAAAGTTATTAACGTTTAAAGTTGCACCTGTAAAACGTTGCAATCTGCGAACAGCTGCGTGCATGCGATAGTGGTTCTCACTCAGCATGAGAAACTACTTACTGACGTATCGACAGCCTTACAGTTTTCTAAGTGAGAACCATTATCACGCGTACGTAGCTGTTCGCAGATTGCCGTTCTACAGGCGGAACTTTAAACGTTAATAACTTTTTAACGAAGCCTCAATTAACAAATTGCTATTCATGATTTTCGTCTTATTTTGGCATCTAGAATCTCTTATTAAAATTTTTCCCAGAGATGGCTGATCACCCTGTATACTCTTCGGCAAATTTTAATCGAAGTAATTTATTCTTCTTGCTAATGTATGGTTTCTCTCGTGGAACACTATCATGGAAATTATTTTTCCATAACATTCTTCGACATAATTGGGCGTGTATTTGTTTTATTGTTAATGGGATAGCAATAGGAGATGCACTGTGGTCGAAAGTATAGGCACATATAACGATAACGAGCAGAAGACTTTATTATATGTATAAGGTGAAACACATAATGATCTGTTACGTCGTGTCTGGACGCGAACTCGCGACGATCTGATGAACGCACGGCACGGTGCTCGTCTTAAGAACGGTTCGATTTAACAATCGACGATCGCCCAAACCGAAAGGGCAATTGCACGCCGTGTGCAAACCACGACGTATGCAACGCTGAACCGTTAACGGATTCCGTCTCGTGATATACCACGAACGGTTTCCTGTGACAACATGTTTATTAAAGTTTTTAGCAATCATTGTTGCTAATTTTGTCTGGAAATGTGGAATATGCTCTTGACGAAATACTATTTCGCTGGATACAATGTGTTTCGAAGGAATACGAGTCGCTATAGGTGCAACGAAGTATACCTTTTACGCGGTATTTTACAACTCGTTCGGCAATTTAGATGTTCGAATGAAAATCTGAATTCGTAAATTATTATACAGTAGAACTTTACTTATTCGAACTCCGTTTATCGAAATGAAATTTTCGACAATGGCCGATTTAATGAACTTCCGCTGAACTCCTATTATCTAAACTACTATCGAGCGTATTAGCTACTCGTATCGACCCCTACGGCAACGCAAATATATTACTACATCTCGAAAGACCAGAGGAGTAGCTTCATCGATGGAAAATGAAAGCAAAAACGGACAAGTATGAGCATCACGATGGACATTATTTTTCATCTTTGGAATATTTTTTTGAACATCTCCTGTAATTGTAAAAATAATCTACGCAAAATCTAAAATTGATTGGACAATGGGAAGACGTAGCATATCGAAGTTGAAAATTTTTTATTTTTGCAACCCATTTTTCCCCATTAAATCGCTATCATACATTTTATAACTCTTTGAATTCGTCTTTTTACACTTTATAAGGAAATAAAGATATATTTTGTAGCATTATATTTACTTCGTTAAATAGTACAAATTTACACATGGAGATAAGTTCGGCGAATACGGAAGATGTTGGAGCACACAGACCTGTTTTTCACCAAAAATTCACGAACAGCGACAGTCCTGTGCGATGGTGCATTATTGTGCAACAAAAATCAACTTCCTGGCGCTTGATATTCGGGCCTCACTCGAACGATTTTTTTCTACAAACGCTTCACAACACCAAATAATATTCACCATTGACAGTTTGACCCTGTGGAACCAATTCCCCAAGTATAATACCTTTAGAATCATAAAAACAGATAAACATTGTCTTCTCTCATGACTTCTGGAATCGCAATTTTTTCGATTTCGGAGAGTCTGGGGACTCCCACGTTGCACTTTGGCGCTTTGTTTGAGGATCGTACTTAAAGCACCAAGTCTCGTCTCCAGTCACAATCGATTCCAGGAATGTGCAGTTCCGTCTGGCTGTTTTAATAAGATCCTTGCAATGTTCAACGCGAGCAATCTGTTGGTCCTCATTTAATGCGTGAGGAACAAATTGAGCACAGACTTTCCGTTTGCTTAAGTCCTTTGTCAAAATTTCATGAATCATGTCTTTAATTGCATTTAATACCCCTGCCATCTATCTCACACTTGAAGTCGCATCGTAGGTAATCATTTCACGCACTTTTTCCACTAACTCATCGCGATTTTCCTTTTTTGGCAGGCCTAGTTTTGGGTCATCTTCCAAAGCATCACGACCGTCCTGGAATCGTTTATACCATTCGAACACACGTGTACGGGATAAACAATCATCGCCATAAACTTTTTTCATCAATTCAAATGTTTCTGTAAAAGTTTTCCCAAGCTTGAAACAAAATTGAATATTTGCTCTTTGTTCCATTGTGTTTCTGCGACGAAGTAATAAAAGGTACTGCCACTTTAACCCCTTAACGCTCATATTTTTCGGGTTGGCCAAGAATGATCAGTTTTCTTTATTGGACTTGTTTCTAAACTATATAAAAATTTGATTTTTGTTAATTACAATGTTGTATTTAACGTATAATTTGAAGGAAAACAAATACTGTCATCCCTTAAATCGTTAGATTAAACAAATATAATTTTTCAAAGTAGTCAGATTCGAGCATGAGCGTTAAGGGGTTAACCGTTATAACTTGACAATCCGTTAGTCGATTCCAATAATGATGCTTTTGTTTTGTAGAGGAAATATACAGCTTTAAGGTTACATATTGTTTCAATAGATGGCATTAGCAGTTTTCATTAAATTTAAAAAGTTCCGTTATTTTTCCGACATACTGTGAATATATTATAAATACGAGAGGTCCCAATTGTGAACCTTGTGGAACAACAGATGTAACATTATGTCATTTAGAGAGAAAATAATATGTGTTAAATTTTAAAGTGATTGGAAAACGGGAACTTGTGCTGCATTTGAGTTAAAATTTTTTAATTATAGGTAATTTCACGTCAATTTAGAACAATTGTATTGTGCTATTTTAGAAGTATTAATGAATATTTTGAAATAGAATTATAATATCTTAGATATATACAGGGTGTTCGGCCAGCCCTGGAAAAAATTTTAATGGCAGACTCTAGAGGCCAAAATAAGACGAAATTAAGGATACCAATTTGTTGATGGAGGCTTCGTTCAGAAGTTATTAACGTTTAAACTTCCGCCTGTACTGAATTTTTTTCTCAAAAATGCGCAGAATTTTGGACGTATGTCTATTCACCAAAAATTATTGTAATTGGCCCCCGCAATCGAAAATAATTTTTCCAAAAATGATTTGAAATTTTTTTTTTCGCCAAAAAATTTCAACACGCTATCTCCGTCGATTTTTCTTAAAAATTCGTTTTTCATTTTTAATAAATTTGTTTGACGCTGTACAGAAAAGTTGTTTAATACTTTTTGTAGGTATCCATGAGCTCTACTTCAGAAAAAAGTTTCATTGAAATATATTTACTATTGTAAGAGTTATGGCTGTGTGAAAATTAGACCATTTTTGTAGTATTGGAGATCATACGTAATGTTATTATTTAACACTAAAGGAATTATAATTTCACCAAAAAATATCGGTTAATAAATATAGAAGAAAACGATACAAGTACATTCGACTCTAATGCAAAGTCGTTATAATTTCAAAACTTCAATTCAAATGCGGCACGTGTTCTAGTTGTCCAATTAAAATTTGGCATAAATGATTTCTTCATCAAGTATCACAATCTATGGAAGTGCGTCAAAAAGAACTAAAAATAAATTTTGACCCCTGTAGCTAAGGACTACCCTAATGCACATATTGCAAGTATTAAATAAGAAAGTATTTAGTGTATTCAGTTCTGTTCTTTATTATACTCGGACCTCCGAGTGTAAAATGTGAAAAGTAGTCGGTAAGTTCTCTGAAAAACTCTGGTCAGCGAAGCAAAACAGTTTGTCTTCGCCGTGGCACTTACTCATCGTTTCTAACGAAGTTGAAGGCTACCGAGGAGAAAAGACGACACCAAAAAATTGGCTTAATTATGGGTCGCAATTAAAGGATGATAATGGCCGGAGGAGGACGTGAGAGCGCCGCTCGGAGACGAGCAAAAAGGAAGCAGGCAGGAGCGTAAACAAGGAGAATGCAATGTGGGGGTAGGTGGCTGAAGCGGCCAAGAGGCAACACACGCTCATGCGCGCTTGGAACCCCGCCCTGTCGCTTCGGACGAAAGCTTGTCCCGTCGAGGACTCTCGGCCGAGGCTCGACGAGTAGTCACGCTTTAACTCGCGATCCGCGAGGCGGATGGTACCGGGAACGCGAGTCGTAGGTGCAGGTACCCGATGTAACAAGGATCAAGATTCCTGCAGTCCTACCTCCTGCACTCTGTGCCGGAGATCCCGTGACCGAGCACGGCGGCACAGACAACATTTTTCGGGGGGTCGTTCTCGACGGGAAGCAGGCGTGCAGGTGTCAGGTGTCAGGTGTTTCATGCGGGAAAAGTCTCTATTTGCGCGCTCTGTACCCGAGTGTCGCTGAGAAACTGTTAACCGAGGGAGGAATTATCCAGTGACAGGTGTTGGACGATCGAGGATTTCATCGATCACGCGTCGCCGCTACCTTCGATACGCGTCTCCAGGTGTTTAAATGTTTGTGGTAAACACGAATGCCACAACGTGATCGGTGTAGATTCCGAGATCAGCAACAGAGTAAGCAGAGGCAACCAGTTGTTGAATGTAGTTATCCTCGTAATTGAAACCAACGGGATACACTTTTCTGATCTTTGTCGATCGAAGGAAGGGAAGAGATGCTTTCTGCGATAATCCGAGTCGACCAATAGCGGCCGGGATTTATCCTAAGCGAGTCGAGGCAAATCCAGAGAAGGCGGCCCGTCGTTCGTTAAGATCGCGTCGCTGGCGATCGGATTTCCTTGATTATAGTAATAGTATCGACGCGATAAAGCACCGTGTCCTTTTGCGAAGGGAAAGGAGAAAGTAGGATCGATTTTTGACGCCTGACACGAACGGCATTATCCTTCGTCCTCGTTCAGGACGTGCCTCCTGTTGATTATAAGTGCTAATGGCAACGGTGGTCGATCGATCATCGACCTCGTTAGTCAGGGGGATACTTCGTCGATGATTGTGCTTGCTGGGTCGATTTCTTGAGCAAGGAAGGAACGAAAGAAGCGCGCCTCTGGCTGGGATATTGGAGATATGTGGTGTGCGAAACGTCAAAATCGTAATAGCAACCAGTCGGTCGGTTAATCGGAACGTAAACTGTGTTTCCTACAAATTTACGTAAAAATTTCTGGTTAGCGTAAGGTGTCTATAACAGTGGGTGAATCTAGCAGGCCTAACTTAACATCCAATTAGTAACGATTCATCGAGTGTCGTCGATTTCGCGATAGAGTTCAGTGATAGTTATCGGGAAGACGTTCGAAGGTGTACTTAGCGGAAAAGATAACGACCTTGAAACTTTTCCACACGGACCAGAAGGCTGACTCGAACACCGAGATGCTCTATGTTCGACAGCGTGACTACAGTTAAAAGGTCGTGATCGATCGACTTACTTCGATGGCCTAAAAGAACTTTAAACGTGCAAGGTCATTTTGAATAACGAGAAAACGGAACGGCTTTAAAGCGCGGATGAAACGAGGAAAGATTTCGTTCGACTAGAACGGATTGATAGTTCCGCGAGACCAATTTGCGAGGCCTACGTGTCCTATTTGCTCGAAGAAAACACAGTAGCGCCCCAACGAAGAGAACGCTCCTCGAGACAGTCCAGATGACGCGATAGCGGAATCCGCTGATCCGCGCGATGTCGTGTCAAGGACATTCCAAGAAACGGGAACGTACCGGCACTAACGAAATGTGGCACGCCGATAGCGGGACGTCCCTCCAATTTTTACAGGGTTTCCACGAGATTTCGAAGACACGGCCGTATGTTGCGATGCGACGATAACGCAGGATCGGTTATCGCGACCAGGATCATTTTCGATCACAGTCTTCTAATTCGTTTCGAAAGTCTATAATATCTTCGGACTGATACGCTTAACGAAATCATAGAACAACGTCGCCTTTTCATGAGATTTTCACGTGAATCTAAACGGCGTACAAAGTTTCGATTAATAAATAATACAAAAGAAAAACGTTACCCGTAGTTAACAGCCGCAACGAAGGAACGCGTTCGCTAAATGAGATCATCTAAGAAAAGACTCGATCAAGCGGCCCAGAAAGCTACCCCTGTCCCGTTCAAGAAGAACCTCGTCGGTCGACCTCGCTACCGAGCCAGCCTCTGACCCCGAGTCAGCACACAAAGCAGCCCCGCCAGCACTCGATGAGTCCTAGTAAAGATAAGGATCCTCGAGCACTCTCGATCGTTTGCCTCAAAAGCCTGAAGAAGATCCGGTTGGCACCTCTCTGAGAGCGGTTGGGTGATGCGCGGGAGCAGCTCCGAGCTCCTGCTGGAGGCGAGCTGCGTCCAGTGTCAGAGCGATCATCACAGCCAGCATAGGCATCAGCAGCATCCGCAGAACGAGAAACACGACTTCCAGGAGCGAGAGCTACGTCGTCGCAAGCTGTTGGAGCTCGGGTTCGGCGCTTCGCGGCGCCGACCGCCACGGCGTACCTGCCGTCAGCGGTTCAACTTCTACGCCACCTCAGCGTTGGCCTTCGTCGCGACGTCTGGCGGGGCAGCGCTCCTTTTCCTGGTGCCCCTCTACGTAGATCCGGCCATCAGCACCTTGGCGGCCGATTTCTCACCTGAACCGGTCATCTGCACCACTTCCAGACGCGAGGAGCTCTACGGTTTGTTCAATTGCACATGGAGCTCGTGCCGCGAGGGATGTACTAGTGACGTTTACAGATGTACGCATATATACGTCACGTACACACCATGGAGCAACACCAGTATGAGCAACGACACTGGAGGTAGAGAGAATCCCGTGAACTCTACCGACATCGCGCACACCTCCACGACTGCGGGTAAGAATTATATTTTCCCATTTTCTTCTACGGTGCGCGATAAAAGAATATCACGTCCAACCGATTTGTTCAGTTTTATTTTGTCAATTGTGAAGATATTATTTTAAATGTAGATATACAGGATGTCCATTCTAATGATCGCCACGATTTTTTAGGTATTTACACCAAGCTGACAAAAAAATGTTTCGAATAAAAGTTATTCAATACTTTCATGAGAATAAATTGCAATAATACAAATTTCGAAAAATTTTGTTGAGGTCATTTTGATTTTTTTAAATAGCACTAAACATTTTTTATTTCACATTGTTATAGCTGATGAAAAAATGAATTCAGCGACCTGCTATATAATGGCCTTTGGATGACCTTTAGTTCAGAAATTCGCAGTATTTAAAAAAATAATTTTCCTACGCGTTAATGAAATGTAAACATAACTCATAGTCAATGATACTTTCGAACTGAATGTAAACAGTAAACATACATCTTTAATTCGATCTTTCATTTACAATACATATTAATTTATTATAATAATGGTAATGTTTGACTACCGGGACCAATCGACCAGTATTGATACTTTAAAACCGAAGCAAGATAGGGCTCTGTGTGATCTAAACGAAACAAATACTTATTCAGCTTGTTGGTGATCCCACAGTGGCAATTGTTATAAAGAGAAAAGGAAAATGAAAATTGTATCTAACACAGCAATGCTACAATTCTCTAACAGAAAGTGGTGAAATTTTCCATGTACTTCTAAACTACGTAGAATGTTATAAATTGTTTATCTAGAAAGATGATATCCCTCCGGATATCATCCATCCTGTATAAATCCACTACCTGTCGACTATTCCTCTAACATTCACCATAAGTCAACAATATTTCAATTTTTTCGGAATTCAAAAAAGATTCATTATTAGATAGATATTCTCACATAACTTATACTGGGCTACCGAGTTTACAGCGACTTTAGTAATACTATGCGAACAAAATATTACATCAAAGTTAAGAGTGTTTACATTGTAACTGTTTACATTCGGTTCGAAAGTATCATTGACTAAAACTTACGTTTACGTTTCATTAAGGTGGTCTTCCACTGTAAAACCCAATTTTATGTTATCTTTGGTATTTTTTTTATAAAGAAACTATATAAGCTTTTGCATCGGCATTTTGCATATATATTTACTACTCTTCCAGTAATATTCACAAATTTTTACAACGAAAAGTAGTAAAAATTAGCGGCAGTACCGAAAAAGTGTTCTAATGGCGTGATTCCAGACGTTCTGTTTGTCTAAGTCAAAAAAATCAAAAAGATTCTTAATTAGGATGCAGTTGTCTATAAGTCGGTACTAAAAGGACAGAAAATATTGATAATTAAAAAAATGGCTGCATTTTTAAATTGAAGTATTGATTTTTTTCTCTTTTTTAACTTTAGCAGGCTAAAGAAAAAATAGAAAGAATAATGATTTTGACTTAATTCTAGTACGGGCTATAGCGATACAAGTATTGAAGGTACACGCCGAACGAAATCAGTCAAGTAGATTTTGAGATATCATGGAAGCCAATTCAGAAAAGATAGTTTTGAGGAAAACGCATCTAAACAGAAGGATCAGACCGAGAAACATGTATACCTTCGTTAATTTTAGAAGTTCAATTATATGTTTATGCACACATATTTCTAAGATTACATCCTTTAAGAAAATGTAACAAAAAGATCAAATTTTTTGGCGGTGAATTTCTGAACTAAACGTTATCCAAAGGCTATTGTATGGCAGGTCGCTGAATTCGTTTTTTCATCAACTATAACAATGTGAAATCGAAAGTGCATAGTGCTATTTGGAAAAGTCAAAGTGACCTTAGTTTTTATCGATAAAAAAAATTTTTCAATGTCTCGAAAATCGTGGTGACTATTAGAATGAACACCCTGTATACTATCGTTTATAAGTCACCGGACATTTTGCTTGTCAACAAATACAATTTTCTAAAGCGACTTTTTTATCCCGCTTTCTTACATTTGGTTATTTTAAGTCACTACTTTAAGTAAAATGTGAGCGTGTAAGTAAAAGTTGAGTGTGTTATTCTTTTGTGGCGAACTGTAGTCTGAGCCGTGGAATTTTCGTTATTGTTGATGAACTTTTTGGGATGAGAAGAGTTCAGGCTTTGGAAGCTCTGGGTATTTAGATCATTCGGCAAAAAACTTGCGAAGCATGCAAATAGGACATCAGTTTTTCAGTTTTGATTATAAGCTTGTTAACCTTACAACACCAATGCCACATCTAGTGGTAGGACTTCGAATTGTTTCACATTATATCGAATCTTATTGTGTGTTGTAACAAAGATTCCAACATAATTCGATGTTAAAAAACTCTTGTAAATCTTGATCGTCTTGAAAGTTTTGAAACTCTTAATTGTCTTGGATGTCTTGAAACTCATGATTGTTTTGAGCCTTGATCATGTTGGGGGTCTTGAAAATCCTAATAATGTTGTTAAGTGTAAATCCAATATATCTTGGACAAAGTGTTTGCGAGTATACTTTCAGAAGAAAAATATTGTTTCTTCTAAATTCATATTTCGTGTTTTGACGTTTAATCCGGGACCATCCTTTATAAATAACGTATTAAGATACAAGTTTGACTCACAGAACAACTCAGTATATGTATATTGGTTAACAGTAATTCAAAAGCATAACGTCTCATCATCCTACCATACCAGTTATGAGTTAAAGAAACCATAAATTAGGTAATAGAAAATTATTAAAATGATAGGCTTTTCGCGGTCAAATACTTATTTTAAAACATTGTTCGTCACTTTGATTCATTCTTTTTATTCTCAACTTAAACAAATTATTTGACTTAATTATATTTGTTAAAAATCAATTATATTTGTAGTCTTACGAATATACTCAGTAATATGTATATGTAATATATCAGTAATAACGTGATAGTAAATATGTTCATCTTAAAATTGGCAAAGAAAACCATCCTATATACTGAACTCGTATCATTGCATCCAGCCAGGGTTGAACAAATTTTATTCATAAATAACAAATGCAAATTGTAGATTTATTTTTAAGCTAAAACGACATCCGGACGAGCGAAAGCAAGTTTATGAATGAATCTAAAATTTTTATTCGTTATTCGTGAATAAAATTTGTTCAACTCTGTTTACAGCGTTCTGTAAGTTACTTTACTTCGTTCGTTCTTTGAACGATTTATTTCGAAGAAAAAAAAGTCGTCCAAGTTATTTCAATCGAGAAATAGGAGACATACATATATAAATGTATCTGTGTTTACATGTACACGATTTCTGAAGTAGGTACGATTTGTTACAAAGTGTCTATTCAAAGTACTGAAATTATGTATCAAAGAGTTGAGCATGGTTTTTAGCAAATTTTAATAACTCCTGACGCGCCGAAAGGATAGGAAGATTAATGATAACACATTTACCAAAAGTTTTTAACGTTTCATGAATACAAATTTGTGAATTTGCATTCGAATACAACGCGGTGACTCTGTGAATATTTTGTGAAACTGAGTGGATACAGATTGTTAAAATACAAAACTCACTATAATTGGGAAACAATGTCAAATCAAGCACATAGTTTAAAGGAATTTATTTTTGCCTTTTGTAAGTACTAAAACCATTCCTGAAGTCCCACGCATTACGAGATACCCTATAGAGTGATAGGAGATCACAGGAGGTCTCATACTGTCTTCTGACCCTAATACTTCCTATCGCCATTTTAGAGGGTGAGTCATGTAATTGACTAGAATCATATTTTTTATGGCTGAGAAAAGACGATATTGGTATAATAAACTGTTTAATAATACATAACATTCAATGACGTCATTTTGTACACAAGTCCAACTTGTATACTCTTTTTTTAATCTCTTAACAGCGTTCCCTGAGTCGAACTCAAATAGCGATAGAATAGTCGGAAACGACCATTGTTTCATCTGACCATTTAAGGGATGAAAATAATTGCTTTACTTCATATACCTCGTTTCGGTTTCCATTTGATTAAAAACGTTATTTAAAATAATTGTTGTGTAGTCTAGAAACAATGCTAATAATGAGGACTGATTATTTTTTCCAATAAATGTGTGCGGTAAAAGGTTAAATAAAATTATATTTATTTTACATAAATCAATTTCTCACGTTATTTCGCGGATAGAAAATATGAGATAAAACATTTGAAATATAAATATTTTCAAGGTAATAAAAGAAAAGAATATAAATACTTTTTATAAATATATTTAATTGAATCTAAACATTAATTTTTGTCTTAACTAAATATTTATTTCACGTCTCCATATTTTCATCTTTTTCATTAATCTTAAAAAAAAGTTATAATTCTCTTCTTTTTGCAAACGTATATTCATAATTCTTTTTCCTTTTATTTTTAGAATCATGTTTGCTTTTCATTACATTGAAACATTTCGGTCCAGTGGTTTCCTTTGTTGGATTTATATTCAATAAGCAATTTGTTGTTGAATTCTTAAACTTTTCAAAATATTTCAATTTGTTCAATGACGTATATCGTATAGTCATCGTTAAATATTTATAATCATGCGATGTTGGACATTTAGAACACTTTGAAAAATACATTTGAAAAATTTGGAATACTTTGGAAAGTATTTATGTTACAAATGTTTCATTCTATAATTTTCATATGCCAAATAATGTGGAGAATTGATTTATTTAAAGAAAACATACATATAATTATATTTAAGAAACTATTTACAGTAAGACCTCGCTTAATACTAATCTTATGTAAATAAGGGTAACACACTTTTATAATAAGCATTAATAAATTTAAAGCAGCAACTAAAACTTAAAATTATTGGGCAATATAAATCTGAAGGAAACCCACGGGATCAAATAAATATAGGCATAAATCGAACGAAAAAATACAAAAATTTGAAAAACATAGAGATTTAACAATAGAAATGAAACAGCTTATAAGAAAAATCTTTCTGTACGTAGTACAGTGTTGCAGATTGACACGCGTCTCGACAAAACGCTTCCAATTAAAAAATCTGTCGCCACTAATTGTTCACTCTGTCGGCTACGTGAAAAAAGGGCTTTTTGCGTAACGCACGGTTACATGTATGTATATGTATTTACTAACTGAATGTGTATATTTCGCGTGACGCAAAAGCGCCTTACAATGAAACGACGTCAAAAGAGGATTTCCATCAGGAACGTTAAAAAAGTCAATTTTTTGTAAGTAAATTAAGTTTCCTTCAAACTTATTTTGCGTCTTATTTGATATCGTTATATGAAACATTAATGAACATTTTGATATTATTCGAGTTACAAAGCTTTAAAGGAAGTAACGAGTGGACAAAAAAGGAAATAAAAATCCGTGGTTTTAATATTTTAAGGGGAATTATTTCGGTGCAGAATTGAAAAAATAAGCTAACTGTTGTTTACATTATTTAAAAGTTTTATTATTTAAAGATAACAGAACTATTATTTTAATGTTTATTGCGCTATTAAAAAATTATTCTTCAGGTTCTAGGTATGTATTTAGTAGTTTTTAAAATTAACAAAGTTTTAAACTATTTTTGAAATGTTTTAACGTGTTTTCCTCAAAACCATGTTTTTCGAGACTGTCGACACGATATCTAGAGAATTACTGAATCGATTGATCCGAAATTTCATGTGTTAGGTCATTCTATATTCCTGTCGAGTTTTATACCAGAATTCAAAGCAATATTTCAAACATACCATTGAGTTTTATGAAAAACTGTAATTCCTTTCTCGTTCACTAACTTTTTTTCATTTTTTCGATAAAACAATTTTACTGTTGCCTCAAAACTTCTTTGATATGTCATTAAAACGTTATTTAATACTATTTTTAGTTGATATTTTAAAATTTGTTACCCTCTAAAAAGCGTTGGATTATACAAACTAAACTATAATCAGATTGAATTAGAAAGATAATGAAATATCATTTTGTTTCTGGTCAAGAATCCTGAACATTTTACATCTGTCGATTTTGGTAATTTTGTTTAATTTGGTCAAAATTTATACTGAACGTAATAATCTTATTATTTGGTCTGAATTCAGAATATAAAATGCCGTCATGATTCCACCAAACACGTACAAAAATTTTATGTAAAACGTAAACCTAACTTGGAATGTGATTGTGTTGCTTTTCATTTAACAGTTCAGCAACATTTTTACCGGCGATTGTTATGTGAAATTCATTTTTTATCCCCAGTTACTAAACATAACACTTTAGAAAGTTTTTTTATATTACATACAAGCAAAGGTGTGCATGTTGTACGATTAGGTGGTTCCATTTCGTAACATTGTACCAACCAACCCTTTTTCCCCCTAAAACTCTATGATTGTTAATGTTGGTAATTTTAAAACAACAAACATTCCCTGAACCGATAAATTTTGTTTTTTCTTACAAAGATGTGAATTTTACCCTCGTCAGTCTGAACGGCATGGACTTATGGGATTACCTAATATGTACATATAAAGTAGATGTCTGTTTATAGTCTCCATCAGACTTAAGTTGATACATTTCAATTTTCTATATTGTTAGCCTCTTCTAAGATTAACAAAATTGGTATAGTATCAAGGTCCTTCTTTAAAATATTACAATTTTGTTAAATCTTTTTTTAAATTTTTTGTTCTGATATAGACTAGAGTCACGCTAATACATATACTTTAATCATTTGTTTGATTCACTTATTTTCTACCTGTGAAACGGCGTCAATCTTGTCGATAGAAAAACACTCTTACTAAAAGTATTTATTACTATGCGTTAGACAATTAGACAGTACATTTAAAAGTTAATAAACATGTTTACAAAAGTTCACATATGTATTCCGTTAACTTTTCGTTCATAGTTTTTGTTTAAACAGAATAGCGTTAAGCAGCATCATATTGTTATTGCATTTACTATGAAACAGTATACATTAATGAAGAGCTCAACCTTAACACATTTGCATTTTTAATCATAAGAAAAGTATAATGGAATAAAGTTGTATAATTCAATCTGTATATTGATGGAAGTATAATGAATACACATAAGAATCTGAGTCAACTGACATATTAGTTTCTAATTTATCTGGTATACTGACATATTAGTTTCTAATTTATTTTAATTGTTATTATATTCAAACGACTACTAAAATTCTGAATATTTATTATGACAATTCATTTTTCACGGGTCAATGCCAATTTTAATTTTTATTTCTTCCAAAGAAAAGATGGGTAAAATTCTTACCTAGATAAAAATTCGATAAAAAATAAACGAGCGTTTATTCATTACTCGTTAAATAAAAATAGAAATTTTAATTATAAAACAAAACATTTTACAACAAACAGGTACAAAATGTTCGATCGAATAAATTGTTACACGTTAGTTTTATCGATTTTCTGTTATTCGAATACAATTTTGTCCATATCTGTTCCAAAATCAAAATAATTTGTCCTTGGAGAGTTTGAGACGAAAGCACATTATGACCACGTCACGTGAGCGCACGAAACCTTCAAACTGATTTATTTTTGGGTTGCGTAGAAGTTGTACACTTCTTCCGTAACTTTCTTTCACTTCTTAATATCACTTCATACGATGTTACGTAGACTTTCATTTCCAAATCTGTTTATATCTTCCCATACTTACGAATACTTTAATTTCTAGAATTACGATATTTCTGTGAGAAATTGGTATAATAATTGTAATAAACTACAAACTATATTTAATTGTAAAATACAGATGAAATAAAATTTTAAATAAATTTCTATTTGATTCGATTGGACTATTTAGTCCATACGCTAGTAAACTAAATCTTCTTTCCTAACTTTACACAAATTTTATATTAGATTAGAGCTTTATAAACTAGAATTTAACTTGATAAAAAAGTCATGAGTCTGCTTTATAGATAATATTTCTGCAAATTAAGATGCCTATACTCTCCGTCAACCCAAAATGTGTAACTAAATAAAATTTCATCTAGATTTGATAAAAGTAGTAGCACTTTTGAAGATTATTTATATAACTTGTAATTAACTTATAAAGTCAATAAGTGAAATATCAATACTGATCCTCACCGTAAAGTTTTGAAAAATGACGAACGTAGGAGATTGGTAATATTTTGTTTCAAGTTCAAAAATAATATAATGTAATATGATTCGTTGAACAAAAATTCTACAGAATATTATATTTTCTACGTTTGCTACTACGCCACATTGATTGTTGATTGGTATGCTCTACCCGCGTATACAAGATTAAGCGAAGTTTCCAAACTTTACCATTATTTTTATCATATCTGATTGGGCTCTACGGCTATAATTCCGATCACGATTGCTGTATACGTACACCTATAAGCCAGCATTTCATTAAAATATATGAGGATCAGCACTGACATTTCTCTTGTTAGTTTGACACGGTAATCTCAAGTTAAACTTTAGTTATTAATATAAAAGGCAATACCTGTATGTTTGTGATTTCTCTATAGCTCCTATTATTTCTGTCCAATCCAGATGAAATTTTGTTCATATGCTCTTTATGATCCGACGGGAAGTATAAATTACTTAATTAGCAGAAATATTATAGAAATATTTATACGGTCGAAGGGTTGTATTTTAGCTATAACAATCCAAGTATGTATTTATCTATAGAAAATTTTTAAAAATCGTTAATTTGTCTACGAAAATATTTCAATTTAAAGCTTGGTCATCCATCACGCTTGACGGAGTAATATAGTAGTACAAGATATACATATAAAATATATGTTATGTATAATATATACATATAACCAACGTATAACAATTTATTCAATCCAATAGTTAAATTTCTATTCGTTTATTATGAAATATTTAATGTCTATTTAACGAACAATGGATAAAACAGTTATATAATTTTTATTCATTATTCAACATTTGTATCTATATGAACATTTTGTCCATTTTTAATATAAGGACACAATTAAGGATACCACCACGTCCTTTCGAATTCGTGCAACTCGAAGATCCATTATATTTGTATAAATTCTTTCCAACAATAATGTCTCTTCATTCTTAAATTATATACTACCGTGTCAAAGGATATCAAAATAAAAAAAAAATAATAATTGAGAGTACAAATTAAAGAGAAGAATTATTAAAGTACTTCGTGTTTTCGTTCAAAAATAACAAACCAATAAACTATTTCTTAATTAAGAAAGTCGAACATCGTGGTTACGTAAATATCGAGTTAATAAACTTCAGAGTTTGCTCTCACGATCAATAAAAAGTTTTTACTTTCCTAAGCGTACTAGTTAAAAACAACTTTAAGGCTTGACGTGCACTCTAATAGTATATAAGATGTAACTTTGTGTAATTGGTTATGCTAGGTTTAGCATTTCGAATGTTGACAATTCGTTCGTTAATGCGTTAAGTCCTCGACTTACGTTGTTTATTCGTTCTGTAGTTGTCGTATCGATTAATGTTTCTTTAATAATCTATTGCGGTATAATTAACAATTTCTGATGGAGTTGTTTTTTCGTTCTCTTTATAATACATTTCATGTTTCATATTTTATATGCACCTCTTTATGGAACGAAAATTGAAAAGAAAAAAGGTATATTTAATGTGTGAATAAATACACACACACTAAATGTGTATAGGGACATAAGTGGAAACATGACCGTGTATCTATAAAATCGACGTAACTCGAGGACTTACTGCATAACGTGGTTACAACCGCGTTAAGAATAGGTAATGTCGTATTCAGCAGAGAAAACAAGACCTTTCGTGCGAGTCGTATTGGATGAGATGTTATAGTTGGAGTTTGTAAGGCTAAATTATTCGATGTTATCTACATTCTACTTATTCACAGTGCCATGCCCCCCTTAATCCATGACTGCTTTTTTCTTTATCCCTGCAATACCACAAGTAAGGAGAATGTGGGCAGTGTCGAGCAATTTTTATTCAGTCACAAGTTTTTCGAAGGTCGACTAAATCGTTTGATCCAGGTGTCTTTGGTTTTAATAGTAACTCGAACTAAATATTTGCAGTATTTTGACGTGATACTGTACCACTGTAACTGAATTTTGCTGCCACATGTTGATTAATGATGATCGAAGAGCATTACTTTTTTCCAATTTCATTTTTAAATATAATATTTTTCATTGGGTACGAATTTTAGATTTGGACTGGTCGTTCTAAGATTTTAAATGGCTGAACATTTAATTATTTCTTCACACTTTTCGCACATGTATTGTGTTTGTTTATGTTGGATTATGACATCATATTCCAATACTGGTATGTTTTCAATTGTTTCGTTAAACCATCGAAAACATCATAGAATGGGAAAGAAACCTTACGCCTAACATGATGCAACAAAAGAAAGTCACTTTTTATTGTTAAATCTGGCGAAGAACGATTTATTTTATGGTCGTTCGATCAAATTATTTTCTCCCATTGGCCGGTATTCCAGCTTTTATTGTATAGTTTTTGCAAAAATCGAACGATCTTTAATTTTCTTCGGGAGAATGAACTTCTTTTTCTATTCAACTGATGTGAAATTAACTTCTTTTAATGTTCTCCGAGCTCCCATTTATGAATTTTTTTCAATATTTTCTCGTGATAATTTCCAATATATAAAAATTGTAACATATTCTTGTAAATGAATGTAACTTTAAACGATTGTATTAGTACCTTGTGAATGTTTATATTTTGAAACATGAAACATCGGAATTCAGTACGTCATAGGTGCATACATCATGTTCAGGGTACAATATAGTACAAAAACTTCCAGTACAATAAAAAAGTGACTTATGCGTTTATTCTTTTTCGGATAAAATTGTCCCGAAAAGCTTAACCGTAACTATTTTTATTATTGCAATACTATTTAATCAAAAACCATGAGATTTGTATGTAATATCAAGGGAACATAGACAAGTACTCGCAATGGTATTTAAGTTTACTATTACAGTTTATAATAATGTAGATTAATATTAAAAATCGTCAACTTAATTTCCAATATTAATCAATCAGGAAACTTTTGCTAATATTATTGTTTTATTGTAAAATCAAAATTTTGGTTGTATTAGCATTATAAGGTCTTAATAAATATATTTCTGTTACTAAAATTCATTGTATTTACTTTCATTATGAATTTATTTCAATAAATCGATAAAAATACAAACGTCAACTCAAATATAATAATTTAGATGCATCTTTCGATAATAGTAAAAATTAATATAAAATGAAGATACGTTGGGATAAAAGTATCCCGAAGATGACAGCAGAGCTAAAAGAATATTGATATTTGGCAATTGTTTTGGAACTCATTAGTAGACTGCGGATCTTCATGCAATTACATATTTTTATGAGAACCAGATAAAGTTATGCGACCTATACAGAAATTTATTTCATGATAAGAAGATTTTAAAAATACATGCATGGTTTATTATGAATATTTTGCATGTTTCGTATATTTTAGAAATATTTTAAGTGCATATGCAAAAGTAAATTGCATATTTCATTTAGTATTATCACATGTATTTGAAATTATTTGTCGAATGGCCAGAGTAAATCTGTTGTGAATGAAATCAAAATTTAAATGCGTTTATTGATAACGAGATTAGTAACATTTAATAGAAGCATGTACCATTCTTCCACGAGAAGAAGGCACAGCGTGTTTACATCCCCACTCCTGTTGCAGTCCGCTGACTCACAGGCATTGGTCGAAAACAGTAACGAAGATCGATGACAGCCAATTAGTGGAATGCAGCAAGAGTGGAGATGTAAACACTCTGTGCCTTCTTCTCGTGGAAGGACGGTACATGTATATGTTGTTATCAAGTAATTCTCTAAGAAATGACAACAAATACAGCTCTGATATATCTTAATTAAGTATACTGTAATGATTTTCGCTTTGAAAATTTATGTCGTAACGGTAAATTAATATCATTCCTAAAACGCGAAAATATCGGCGTACATTACTTCAAGATTGGATTAATGGAAAAGGAGATGAAAGTTTTGTAAGCGATGGAATATCTGTGCGATGTGAAGCATGCGAAAAGGAAATTCATTCCAACAGAAAATCACAACTAACACAATATTTCAACATTCCTATACATAAAACAAAACTTCAAAAAGAAGATACTTTGAGAGCAACTAACTATAATTTCTTCATTTTGATAAAAATAACTACACAGAAATTGCAAGATCAAAAAAGAAATCAGTTTTTCATCGACACGTGTAAAACGATGGTCAGTGTAAATGAGTTAGCGAAGTCTTGACAACGAAAAATGAGAAATTTTCTGCATGTAAATTAATCTTTGGCGATAAATGTCATCAATTGTCAACAGTAGACATGGAAGAAATTCTTGTTGTTTATTATAATATAAATTGTAATAGTAATTAGCAATAATAACTATTAATATTGATAAACATTTCTTTTCGAAAGTGTGTAGGATTTCGGGGGTATGTTTCTTCACCAAAAATGATTGTAATTGACCTCTGCAACTAAAAATAATTTTTTTAAAGCGATTCGAAATTTTATAATTTTGTCGTAAAATTTTACACGTATTTGAATTTTTTTCTCGAAAGTGGGTAGAATTTCGGGGGTATACTATTCACCAAAAATGATTGTAATTGAGCCCCACAACCAAAAATAATTTTTTCAGAATGATTTGAAATTTTTTAATTTAATTTTTGAATAATTTTTAACGAAGCCTCAGTCAAGAAATTGATATTCTTGATTTTCGTCTTATTTTGTCATCTGAATCTGTTATTAATATTTTTCCGTGTAGGGGCCGAACACCCTGTATCACACTTATGTAAAATACATAAGTATATGTGATATATTTTCATATATCACATATGTTATTTTCATACGCAAACATATTTTAAGTGCATGAAGATCCACAGTCTGCTGATTAGTATTGTTGTTTGTACAGTGCCGACGCCAGGTGACGTCGAGGCGGCGCTCCTGGTGAACATCAAAGGGTGCGGCTACCCGCCGATCGTCGACTGCAACAACTTTACCCGCGAATTGGGCTACGAGGGCGCGAAGTTCCCCTGCCATTACAGCCGCGTGAACGGCAGCATAGTGATGGCGAACTATAACCGTGAGGCGCAGGTCACCACCATCATACACTTCTTGGCGGCGCCATTCGTATTGACTCTCGCGACCAGCGTCGCTCTGTGTGTGATGCACTGTGACTGTAGGTGCAGTCCGCCGCCTCGACATTCGTCACGTGGTATCAGGAGAGCCAGGGGTAACGATCTCAGGTAACTAACATCAAATTTCCGCTTTCTTTTTCTGCTTTAACCTATATCGGTCGATAAGTTACTCGAAACAACGATGTTTAGTCGACAAGGGCGCAACGAAACCGAACAACCCGTTTAATTGGCCGATGACCTTTCGATCATTCGAACTGTGGATCTCTTTAGAAACACTCGAAATTATATATAAAAATAATCAGAGCGTCGAGTGTTACGAATTATGTAGACCCCGCGATTTTTCCGCCATTTTTGATAGTTTGAAAAATGGAAACAAAAAATTGAGGTCATCGTGATGTTTTTAAATAAAATGTATTTTTGACTCCGTAATATTATAAGGGGCGTCGAAACGAATTCAACGACCCGCTTGATTGTGACCTTAGATGACCTTAAATTGGAAAATCGTGATGAATCATTGTTTCGATCTTGATGCTTTTGAAGTTTCGGGGAAAAGGATGTATTAAAAATGAAGTATGTAGTCATTATAATAAATGAAATGGACTTGTTACCACATGACACACATTAATACTAGTGTGTCGTTCGAAGAAACTAACTGCAACGTTACTATACAACTATAAACTCTTATAAATTAATTGTTTTTAATAGTTAATTTCCGAATCGAGTATCTGAACTCAATATATTTTAATAAAATATTTTAACAAAAAAATTGATAAATGATATTGATTCAGGCTGCTGAAATAGAGTTGGGCAAATTTTATTCACGAATAACGAATAAAAATTTTAAATTAATTCGTAAACTAACTTCCATGTACGTTTCATTCATAAATTTATTTATAAATTTAGAATTTAAGAAATTTTTTAAACCAATATTCGGACGAACAAAGCTGTGGGCAAATGCTAGTTTATGAGTGGATTTAACATTTTTATTCGTTATTCGAAAATAAAATATGCCTAACTCTGTTCACGAAGCCTGAACCAATATCAATTATCAAAATCCGAACTGTGTAAGCCTAAAATAGTTTAAGTCCACATACTCGATTTTGAAACACATTAAAGTTTATACATTAAATGTTTAACAAAAGTTTTATGATAAAACTTTAAATTTACACATTGATAAATAATCTATGTCCTACGCATAACGATATAGCTTTTGGGTTCAGATTTTCGTGTTTCAATTTTCCAATTGAAACGATGTTACAGACAAATTATGAAAATGTTTTTACAGACAAAATAATCATTTTATCGTTTGACACACAAGTTAGTTTCAAAATTACGGAACCAAAAACTTTTTGTTTATTTTAACCTGAATTGAATTATAAAATACATTTACTATTTCATTGAAAAATAAATAAAATGTCATTACTATATAAATTAAGTGCACTGCTATCGAAGCTGATCACATACAATCATCATCAAAAGTTGCAATGTATAAATATTTTTTAAACGTTTTGCATAATAATTTACATTATTATCAGGATTACGTTATGCCTAGAGTTTTACTTTATATATTAAAAAATTGAAATACGTAAATATTTTAAAGTTGGTTCTGGTGGATATAACCAGTTTTGAAATTACACTCCTCAATTTATTTACAAATCCCACAGTTTCACAAACTTGCTACTCGATTTAAAGTCGCATTTCAGTACGATTATGACTAACACGATTTACTTAATCGGATATACTAATGTTTTTTATCAATCGATGTTTTTCCTTTTACAGTTTATATGTTCTTAACATTTAAGATTACAATTTTAATTTCCCTTATAACATACAGATCAATATATGACGTTTTCTTGCTTAATTTTACTAAAAAATAAGAAACATTTTATAAGGTGGTTTGTATACTTTTCATGATTATTTTTTTAAGTATTCCATATTATTACAAATTTTTCTAATTGATCACACTTTGAGTGATCGAAATGTCGACGGCTAATTAAGCACATTGTCTCATTCCATTGCTTTTATGTCCATTAAACTATATTATTCTAATCTCAGGTAACGTTTAACGATATTCAAACGTGATCGTTGTTTGTCTTTTCGCGACTCTGCTGGAGAACTTCGAAAATACTGAAATGTCGGCGCAACTCTTCGTCCAAATCGTAAGATTCGACGGGTCAGTGAATGCTTTTTTATTCATCAGAGCTGTCCCCGTGAAACACGCTTTTTGGGTGAATTTACTATAACCGCAGCAAATGCGAGAAGTTCTTTTTATTTTTCATACATATCGTTACTTTGATCGGAGATTTAGGCGGCAAGTTATAGTTTTGGATGATTTCCTAACCAACCGTCGATTATTATCAATATGGCGCGAAGATCTTAAAAACTGTTACTCGGTTGAGTGTAGTTTAGAGCTGGAAAAATGGTCTCGAAGGGTATCGGGAAACATGGGGTATTTCTCGACTATCTGTGAATTTTATATAGAATTTTGTATATCTTACCAATTCATTCAAAGAAATAGACATGAAACAAATCGCCCAAAATGTATTAATCCAATTCCGTACCCTCGAAAACTGACTCAGTCAGAGTCCAATTCAACCCCAATCAGAATTTCGTTATCTTCCGGTATAAGGTTTTCGATTTAATGTCTATATTATTACATTTGTAAGTTTTTTATTTATTCTTACCGTCTACTTTTATAAGTTCTTGCATGTATTATTATATTGTTATTTAATAAAATACAAAATTTAACGATTTAAAAAATAAACACTCTCCATGGGTTAAAATGAATCAGAAGTCTGTTGAGCAAGGATTAATTATACAAGGTGTTCGGCCACCCCCGGCCAAAATAAAACGAAAATCAAGAATACTAATTTGTTGAAGGAGGCTTCACTAAAAAGTTATTAACGTTTAAAGTTCCGCAAGTACTGAATTTTTTTCGAGAAAGCACAGGATTTCAGGGGTAGGTCTATTTACCAAAAATTATTGTAATTGACCCCCGCCACCGAAAATAATTTTTCCAGAACGATTTGAAATTTTTTTGTCGCCGAAAAATTTCAGCAGCCTCTGGTCGATTTTTTTTTTAAATTCGTTTTTGATTTTTAATAATTTTGTTGGACGCCCTACAGAAAAGTTGTTTAATACGTTTTTGTAGGTACGCATTAGCTCTACTTCAGAAAAAAGTTTCATTGAAATATATTCACTATTGTAAGAGTTATGGCTGTTTGAAAATTGGACCAGTTTTAGGGTGTTTTTTCTCTCCTTACGGTGTCAAGGAACAACTTTTTCAATATTGTTAGAATTTCTACATATTCTTCACTAAAATACACGTTGTTTGCATTTTGAAAAATTAAAATCCTTCAATCCATTCAGGAGTTATGACATTTTATAGATTTGCATGAGGGAAGTATATCTGGCCTCACATTAGATTTTCGGTAAAGAATTTTTTTCTCGAAATTGCGTAGAATTTCGGGGTTTGTCTATTCACTAAAAATATTTGTAATTGACCCCTACAACTAAATATAATTTTTTCAGAATGATTTGAAATTTTGTAATTTAATTTTTTAATAACTTTTTAACGAAGTTGGAGTTTCCCAGTCAAGAAATTGGTATTCTTGATTTTCGTCTTATTTTGGCCTCTAGAATGTCCCATTAAAATTTTTCCCAGGGGTGGCCGAACACCCTGTATAATTTTGATATTAATATCAATTTAACGTATGCGACAGGAAATAAAGATTTGAATACAGAAGAATAAGATGTAATTACTAAGGCTTAATGAGGGTCTGATTAGTCAAGAATTATTATGTTTTCAGCGTTCATTAGTGTCTTTTCTATATAACCAAATAATCAGGATTAAAGTAAAGGTGCAATAGTATTCAAGAAAATTGAGTTTGAAAATTATGGTCGAGGTTTTACTTATCCAATAACAATTATAATCAGTCGCTTTGTTTGTACATAATAATTATTCGTATAGTAATAAGTATACATAATACGTATAGTTTTTAAGTACCGAGGCGGATAAAAATTGTAATTGCTTAAAAAACTGTTATTTTATTAATTACAATATTCTTGCAAATGTTGTCTTTACTGTTTGTGTGCAAAGTTAATTTATCCTATCTTTAATTCTTAAACTGCTCATATAATTATTGATTAGTAATCATGAATTAATACTTTGAAGCTTTCGTGTGACAGCTTAGCAAGAACATTTTCCACAATTTCTTACTTGGTAGAAAAAATGTTTTAAGGATTTAAACGTTTGTACTTTTTGTTGAATCTTATTATCCATCATACTATATATCTAGTGTATACAATCATTCAAAATTTTGTCAACGAAAAACAAATTAAGTGAGCCTAGAAATTTAGATGTTTGAAAAAATGGTACTCGTGTCCTTGCTAGTTATTGGCACAAGTTTATTCAAGCAAACATTATTTTATTCTATACAAATTTATTATAAAATAGAATCTGACATTTCGTATGCGCCGATCCAATATTAGAAATTGAAACGCATTCGCAATAAAACTCTTCGGAGAGTTTAATCGAGCCAAAGTTTCCGTAGGATTATTTTCAAATATGCTACTTTAATATTATTGCCGTTTTAATGGGTGAAATTATTTTCCAATGATACCTTCCAGGACTCTGCGTAATTAAATTCCGTTTAAAGTATAATCCAATAAGACGCGATTTAAAAGCGCTCTTAACAGCTTATAAAATAATACTCCAGCGGGGCAGATTATTCCGAGCTATAAGCTACAACATTAAACTAAGAAATATAAGCTGCAATAATACTGACGCGTTATCTGTCGTCCATCTCTTAGTTTCCAGCAGTCACTGAAACGTGCTGCGAATGAATTCCGTTAAATCCTTTGATCGAAAAATGTAGCTCGCAAACAGTCGAACGGTTTCGTCCGTCTAAACGGATATATAAAAAAGGAGTTTCTTTTAAAAGGTATCGATCGGATCGCCAATAGCGATCGAGTATTTCGCGATAACCTAGAACTTCGTCGACCCATAGTGCTCACTATGTGATCGCATCGATCACAGTAAAAAGTATTGGAAAAAGATATCACGGCGATGTTACTTGTTTCACGGAAAAAAATTTCTAATCAAAATAATTTTCTTCGGTAGTAATTGAAAAGAATATCGATCACTTTCTGACGTTTAATTGCAACGACATATACGAGGAGATTTTTCAATTACGGGGTTAGTCTTTCATGATTTTAAAATGTATTGTAGAAACATAGAAGTTTATTAATGAAGTTTATTAATAAAGCTGTAACCTTTAATTATCTGATATATTATCTCTATTACGTTAGAACTATGAATTTGACAACTTCCATCTTTTGCAGTAAAGATATACGTATTTTGAAATATTAAATGATTTCCTAACTTCATGCTAAAGTCATTTTGTGCGTTAGATAACTATTGTGTTTTCCACCAAAAGAAGTCACTCACGAAACGTATTCTATATCCAAAGAATAATTAGTACTTTATTATATAAAGTAAATACATACATGAATAATAGTTCTTTTCGTGTAACGGTTACATCTCCCACGTGTACACTTGAAACATAGACTTGCGCGAGAGCCAGGAGGAAACAGATGGCGCCGTTGTCGGCAATCGCGGACCTATTTAATTTGGGCCCGGATTTCGCCCGTTATTGACCGATTTTCGACAATAACAATGGTGATTATACCTTAAACTTGATTCATGAGTGTGAATTATTTAGAGCTTATCGAATTGCACATTTGTGATTCTGATATGAGAATAATAAAATGTCCATTTATAAAGATATCACGTATTTTATGTGATGTTCTCCTCAAAATCCTGTCTTTCATTATGTCATGAGTGGTGGCTGTCGTAGATAGAAAAAGTTACATTCTTCTTAACAATAATAATTATAAAATCATTAACGAAACTGTTCTTTTTTTCTGAAAAATAAATACAAAAACGAATAACTTTAAAAGAAAAATATAAAACTAAAGAAAGGAAAAAACAAAAAACGTTGTCTCTTGTGATATTTGAATCACGTTCTTTGGGATACGAATCTATAATCAACCACTTTCACCTTACAGTCATTGCAATTGTGTGAAAAAAACTCCATATGAACATACAGGGTGTTCAGCCACACCTGGGAAAAATTTTAATGGGAGTTTCTAGAGGCCAAAATAAGACGAAAATCAAGAATATCAATTTCAAGACTGAGGCTTCGTTAGTAAGTTAGTAACTTATTAAAAATTAAATTAAAAAATTTCAAATCATTCTGAAAAAATGATTTTTGGTTACGGGGGTAAATTACAATCATTTTTTGTGAATACACATACCCCTGAATTCTTACCCACTTTTTAAAAAAAAATTCGAATAGATGGATTTTTTCGGCGAAATTGAAAAATTTCAAATCGTTCTAAAAAAATTATGTTTAGTTGCAGGGGTCGATTACAATCATTTTTGGTCATTAGACGTACCCTCGAAATCCTACCCACTTTCTAAAAAAAAATTCAGTACTGGCGGAACTTTAAATGTTAATAACTTTTTAACGAAGTCTCCATCAACAAATTAGTATTCCTGATTTTCGTCTTATTTTGGCCTCTAGAATCTCCCATTGAAATTTTTCCCAGGGGTGGCCGGACACCCTGTATAGAAACCCAAAAATTAAATTTTAAATACCTTTGTAAATAATAAGCATTGGAAAAAAATATGTGTTCCCTTTTCTTCGTTTTAGAGTTATCAGAAAAAATTTTGATTAAAAGTGGCAATCTCTTCTCAGTAGCAAAAAATTTTCTGCTTTAAATCGGCCTGCATAGTCCCGATCTTCGAGCCTATATGTAGATTCTCTAGGGGGAATTCGTATGATCCTCAACCAAAATTAATCACGGAATTGTATAGTAGGATTCTAGAATTAGTGGGACCGAATATGTTTGGATTATTATAGAAATTTATCAGAGAATATGCCGAGGCGAATTAGTGCATTTTAGCAAGCGAATATCTTCTGAACAAGATATTGAGAATAGATAATATGTGTATAAATCAGTCAATTTTTCTTGTTTAGAATTTCTTACGTTATTTCAAACTGTGATAAAAACACATACATATAATACTTGACTATAAATAATGATTAATACCAAACGTGCAATTAGATATTGGTTATGCTGCTTACTTTATATGACTGACAACATCGATGACTAATTCCTTTGTTAAAAAACTATTTAAATCAACTTTCTGAACACCAACGCGGTCGTATATTCAATAAAAAAGGCACGCGTTCCCACGTCTTCTATTTTTGTCATGTGCTCGTTGTTCTGCCGCATCTACGAAAAAAAGAACACTCTGGTTTCTGCTTTAAAATTCGAGCCTACTCCATTACAGGCCACTGCGTCACCGAGGCCACTTCCAGTATCTTTTCATTTTTTCACGTACTTTTGGTGCGCGTTGCCTTTGCCGTGCTCGAAAATAATTCAACGAAAATAATTAATACATCAGCGCGAGCTGCATACAAAATAAGAAGCATTTACACAATGCATAAAACCAGAGTGCATAGAAATCACGGAAACCACGAAACCACCGAGAGGCCGGTACACTTTTGATTTATGCTAAAACCGACTAACTCGGAAACAAGGAGACGCATAAAGCACATGCTCGTAAAATGGCTTGTAGTTGCACGATGTGGTCGACATGCTAACATCGTGGGACGAAAGAGGTCGGGATTCGAGCCCATGTCCAAGATATGCCCATTTTAGACATAGCGATCGTTTGTCGCGAGTCCTCGAAGCACATCATGGCACCTAGATTCTTATTTTCCTGTCGTGGACCGTTTATTATGTTTATAACGGCTGCTGGCACAATATCGTGTCGTACTTAGGAGATCGGGCTAGACGTTTACGATAGATAGCTGAGACGAGGGCTAACAACCTTGGTCATGATACAGGGTGTAAAATTAAAAATTTCGAATTTTATGAATCCTATGGATTTGTTAGAAATCTCTAAATATTGAATTTTATTAAAGTTTTCTTTGTTTTTGCGCGTACACAGTGTTAAGCTAGTTTTAGGGGATGATGAGACGAAAATATGCGATAGAGACTGTACAGAATGGTCGGCCACTCCTGGGAAAAATTTTAATGGAAGATTCTAGAGGCCAAAATAAAACGAAAATCAAGAATACCAATTTGATGATTGAAGCTTCGTTAAAAAGTTATTAACGTTTAAAATTCCGCCTGTAGAACGGCAATCTGCGAAAAGCTGCGTGCGCGTGATAGTGGTTTTCACTCACAAAACTGTAAGGAGAATTTCTCATGCTGAGTGAGAACCACTATCATGCGTACGCAGCTGTTTGCAGATTGCCGTTCTACAGACGGAACTTTAAACGTTAATAAATTTTTAACGAAGCCTCCAGCAACTAATTGGTATTCTTGATTTTCGTTTTATTTTGGCCTCTACTATCACTCATTAAAATTTTGACTATAGGTGGTCGAACACCCTGTATATACAATATAACATATGAAATTATTAAATTTACGATATAACAAATTTACTAATTTTATCATTGTAATTAAATTATATGAATTAAAATTTATTTTATATTTATTATTAATAAATTTGTTAAGAATTAATTTATAAATTATTACATTTTTGTATTAAAAACTAATTTTATGAACATAAATATATGTATACATATATTCCTCGTTCATTTTCGTCTTACTTTGGCCTGTAGATCACTACTAAAAAGAATTTTGGTTAATAGCTGAATACCATGTATATTAAGTTTGGTATTTCACATAATCTACACTTGAACTATCTTCCAAAGGATAAATTATAAAGTATTATTTTTAATGATACAGATTAACGTCTATAAAGTTATCAAATCTATACAATTGATAGTTATAGTGTTTTATTTGGTATGGAAAAACATTCTTATTTTTCACATGATAAATTAGTGTTAAGACTAAATCTAACTCAGACTCAACATAGATTAATACCTATAATACTATTAAAGAGTGTTGATACTTTCTTTTTATTCTTAATTTACTTTAACCCAAATTTAACAGTATAATATCACAAATATTTAAGTGTACCAATGAACATAAATTGTTAAACAGTTAGAAATAAGGTAACGAAATAAATGCAAATATTAAATATTAAACGGGGTTATATTTCCCCTCTTTTTTTGCTTATGTGAATATTAAAAAATAATTTTAATAGGAAACTTGTATATTATATGGTTATGAGCAGCAAACATTTAAAAATTATTCCAATTTTAAATACAACATTTCGATAATAATGTTACATGATCATCTTCAGGTATAATATCGTATTTTGTAATATGAGAACCATGAATGTATAATTCGATAAGTTCTAGAATTCTAAATTTTCGTATTGTTACACTACATAATAACTCAAATTCATGAATCAACTTTAGAGTATAATTATCCAATAATCACGTATGATTTTGGCTTAAGGTTGAAAATGAAAACGGATATTCAAAAGTTTAAATAAGTCTTTACTGCAACAGTTAATGGGGACGATATATTCTTGAATAAAATTATAAAGAAAAATATGGTTTTATTAACGAAAAATTAGACAATTATAAAGTTATGGAGGAAACTGAAAACAAGTTTAAATTCACATCAAAGTCAAATGATCACTGTTATCGTTTACACTACCAATAGAAGCAGTACATTTATTTTTATCACAATTAATTATAATTTACTGAATGATAGTTTGGACTTTGAATCTCTTTAAAATTATTCTTGTGATCGTTTTAATTTATTGTACGTATAAATTTGATTTACTTTCGTTTACTATTTTATAATTTTTCAATGTTTGTTTAGTCATACTATACGTTTTTTTATAATTGTTTTCAACAACACATTATATTCGAAGAGGATCATGGC
The DNA here is from genome assembly GCF_013123115.1 of Colletes gigas. Lineage (NCBI taxonomy): Eukaryota > Metazoa > Arthropoda > Insecta > Hymenoptera > Colletidae > Colletes > Colletes gigas. Next base: position 617,504 of record NW_025106686.1, on the reverse strand, counting down.
ACCGATCTAAACGTTGTAAATAAATCAAATTAATTTTATAGTGTTTGCACGATATAACTGAATGCTATATGACCACACCTACATAGTAGGTCAATGTTCTAAAATTCTTTGTTTTATTAATAGATGTTTTTAAATATATTTAGTTGTATATAATATGCCAAGTATCTTGGCGCTATTACATTTTCGACATATTATATTTGTCATAAAATTGTCAGAAGCAACGACAGGTATTATAACTGAACGAGTTCGCTAAGCCAAGGTCTTGGAGTAAGCGCCATGCTGTTCCTCACAGTCGTCTCATTAGGTGCTCTTTTGCCTCCTCCACTCGGTGACTAGATCCTTGGGCGAACAATGTTCCTGTTTCCAAAGCCAACAGCAAGTTGCTTGCCACTTTATACTCAAAATTTCTCAAAACAATCAGTCCCCTGACGCTCGATTACGTGACTTTGAGTCGCTATAATGCATGCAAATTCAACTAACCGTTGAAGCTCTATTTCCTGACTGTGATTGACACTACAAACTACCTCTTCTGTTGCGATAGTGCTGTCCAGCATAAGCCTCGGAGCTTAGGGAGCTTTCCCTCCTGTCTCCGCTACTAATATACAGAGTGTCACGCAACGAATGGTACAACTTAATATGAGTCGATCCTACGTGCGAAAATAAACTGAAAATGTGGAATTATTATCGATTTAAGAATTTATTGACCAAGAAAGATACGCACGAAGGTTGAGAGTGTTATAATAAACGATAAATGCTTGTAGGGTTGAAAACATATTTATGTATTATTTTTAGGTATTTGCGTTACTTGGTTTTTTATGTTTTTGAATGCGCGAATTGCACACTTACAAGTATTTTGGAAATAGATTGTCTTAATTTTATTCCCCGTGTTCGATTTAGTTTTGCTCGTTCCAGAAATTTTTTGTTGATTATATCATTATTTGCGTGACACTCTGTATAATGCAAAAACGTGCGCGTGCTCGTGTCAGACACAGTATGACACGTACGGAGGAACGGAACATTGTTAGGGGTTCTACCTGCGAACAGACGTGTCTTGCGGCGTTCCTATGTGCATTCATATTTCAGAGATAAAGACTATGTGTGGATGTTTGCACAAAAAAATGGGAAACAGAGTAGGTTAATTTCTAAATAGTCTCGAGTAGTCAGTTCAATTTGTGCCTACTATAATTGTTGCTTGATGCCAAAGCTTCGATTTAGGTACTGTTGAATTATGTACTTACGTAATATACATTACATTATCTATATAATGTATAGTATCGTGTAGTAATTATAGTATAGCAACTATATTTACTATATAATGTATTTACGTCTTCATTAGCATTATTAATATAATATTCAAATTCCGCGTGTATGTCATTTCCTTATAACTTCTATTATTTATGTCCAATCTAGATGAAATTTTTGAAGTATAGACTATTTTACGAAAATATTAGCTATAATTACTAGTATATTTAATAATTTAAAATTATCTTAAATTTATGGTTAGTGTTTTCGACAGTAATTTCCAAGTTTGTAAAAAAATAGTTTCCATTTTTCACACGTAATTCTGTGTAGAGATACTGCATATACTTATTAATATTTAACATTTAATAATCCTAGTATTTTTGTCGAAGGTAGATGAAATTATGTTTAGAAGCTTTCTATGTTCTAACGGAAAGAATAGACTACTTGATTTACAGGAAAATTAGCTACGAAGTAGACTACGAAGATTTAAACGAGAAAGGTTTGCTATGAGTAACAGCTGTGGCATAGCTATAATTAAATATAAAATAAAAAATGTAAAAATATAAAATTAAAAAGAAGACCCTAAATTGTTTAAGAAAATGCTTTAACGCAAACCTTAGGTGTCCGCCACGTTTGATAGGGGAATAGTATTCATATAATATAAGTTTCTATAATATAACATAATTTTGAAAAGTAAGCAGATTAGTGGAAAACTGACTACTGCAGGCAAAACTATAGCAATATTCATGTCTCGTTTTCTGAAACTTCTTGTCAAACCAAACAAGCTTTATGATACTATAAAACTGTTTTATATCCTCTATTCATCTTAAGTATCATGTTCCATAAACTGATTCTTGCTTTCATTCACAGTTTTCAAAGGCTTCGTAATATATGACTATCTTTTAAAATAGGTTGGCAAACAACAACCCGTGGACCACATTTGGCCCCCCACCTATTTCTATGCATCTCGTAAGTTGAGAATGATTTTTCAATCAATTTCATGACAGTATTATCAAATAGCTGTTTTAACACCCATAGATTAGATTGTATAATATCTATAGATGTAGGAAAAAATGTTCTATATACAAAAATTGTATTATAAAAATGGAGTCGTATTATAGTAGTGTTAATTCTTTAAGGGGTATAGGAGTTTTTTACGTCATTTTCATTTTTACTTTCCAATTTATAAAGTAGGGGAAACTGAGGCTAGAAGTTTCGATTTTGAGAAAACATAAAAAATGGTTAGGAAATAATACAGTTACTTTTTTCACTACTAATTTACTGTTATTCTATTTTAAGATTTGCAGCTCAAATTTAATATATTGCAATAAGTTTTTCATAGAAACTCGTTTTTGGGGTTAAGTTGTTACTAAGAAATTAGTATTACTTTCTAATGAGACATTTCATTCTCTGATGAAGTAAAAACAATTTTATTTATAAGGTTTGTTTATTAACTTCGGATTAACACAAATATATATGTCGGAGAAACAACATCATCGGAAATTATTCGTGTTTATTTATTCGTATATATCTTTTTACAATTTTATATTTCATCTAAAATTTTGGTGTATCGCATCTTGATTTAATCATTTGGCGAAAATGCACTCGTCGACTCTGTAATTCACATAATGTAGCAGTGAATGCTGAATAATTTTCTGCCCATCGTGAATTATTATATTTAAGTTTTATTTTTTTATCTCGAAATCTCATATTTTTAGCAAATTCAGTCTCATAGTTTTTTGTTTTTTTCTAATACATATTACCCATTTGTAAAAATTCTAAGAAATGTTTTAAATAAATCGTAGAAAAAATTAAATTTTATATAAAAAGAATTACACCAAAATTTTCTTTAACTTATCTAACAAAAACAATTATACGAAATCTTATTTATTGTATAATTATACCATAGTTTTAAACATTTATGCACCATAAGTGTTTTAGTGAATATATTAATGAAAATATTCTTTAATTTACAAAATTAATTTCTTTGATTAAACTAGTATTAAAACGATGTATCGAAAAACGTTTCTATTATTTTTAAATTAAATTTTCTAGTTTGCTATACTCTGTATAACTATTTAGACGATTTAAATAAACTGTAACACGAGATCGTTCGAGGTCATAGACAATGGTAGAAAATAGCAGAGTTTACGATTCTTTTAAATCGTTAAAATAGACACTCGAAATGATGATCATTAACATTGATGTACTAATGCAATTTTTGAACCGATAAGTCATGTTCGCGTCTTACAATTTCTGGATTCATTCCAACACACGCTACAATAATACTTTACTTCATACTTTACGGGTGTTATTGACCTTTTTCTGTACAGAATATTCTTTCCAAAGGAAAAAGATCAAATTGTGTTTAAAGTCTCCTGAATGAGTTGGCCACGAAATTAATGTTCCATTTATCTGGAAAAATGTCATTAAGATTTATTTTTACAGTTTATATAATCTGCAGGGTAACCGCCATGTTGGTATCATAGTCTTTGTCAAATATTTAGTTATATGTGTTCTAATACAATACTAAGTACATATTCTTTATAACATTTTTATATTATAATATAGATACTGGCATCATTTTATTATCTTCTTTTACCTGCTGTGACTTTGATGATCTTGTATTATAGTTCGTTGAAATTATTTACATGCCACTATCAGACGAATGATGTAGAAGCAGGAATTTCCATTTTTAAAAATGACACAAAATATAAGTTTGCTTCTATGCTTTCACTCCTCCCCAAATAATTTTACCGCAATACGTTATTTTTTATACTGTACATCTTTTACATATATATGTCTAATTTTTGTTATATCTAAAAATATTATAAATATTAAATTTAAAAATATTTATACTTAGAAATACATAAAGTGGTATTATCGGAGTTCATTTTCAACGTTCAGCTTTATTTATACTCCGCAACAAAAAGATACCACACTTGTAATTTAATTAATTTCCTAAAATAAATATTTTGATACTGTATAATTGATAGCGTACAGTGGATTGCTTGTGTCCAGAATAAACACTTCTATTTCTTGTTCGTTGACTTAACATTAGATTTAATTATATTACTGTTAATAGACGAACAGATAAAGAAACTTGCAGTTTAATTTTGAGGCATCAATTACATTTTTCAATAGGACAACACAAGTACATATTCATATAACAAATTCTGGAAAAGAGTATTTCAAAAAACAAAATATCAAGATTTTTGAATGGCTAACAAGATTACCTGATTCGAAATTCATAGAAAATTGTTGAACGTAACTAACAAAATATTGCATGCATAGGAGAAACAATTCCTCACTATTAAAGAAATGAAAAGTTGCATCGAGCAAAATTGGAGATAACTGAGCCAAAGGTTAGTTAAGTTTATAAAATAAAGGTAGAATCAAAGGCCAATCAAAGAATATATTTCTACATACACATGTTAAGTATTCTAAGAGTAATGCGCTATCTTTTTGGTATACAGATTTTTAATTATTTTTCAATATTATAAAATGAAATTTTGTATTTTGCTAATAAATATACTAAAATGTGTTGAAATTATTTGTTACTTTTATTAAATATTCTAAATATCGACAGCAATATAATATATTGTGTCAAAAATTTCTAAAATTTATGTTCATATAATGTGCTATCGTTTTGTTGCGAATTGTACCTACGTGAAAAAAAATTTTCTCCAATAAAAACAGTTTGTTATCTTGTGGTATATAAAAATTGATTTCACTGTCATTTTTTCTCTAAATTCATAGGGTATGGATATATTTGTTTACAGTTCTCGATTAATTTAATGTACGTGAACGGTAATAAATCCCACTTTTCAATAATGCTACCTTCTGTTGGTAAAAACGATATTTTTTGCAATCATAAAGATAGGCTCTAAAAAACTAAATTTATCGTAGAACGTTTGATGAGGTTTTATGAAGAAGAGAATAATTGTTTAAATTTCTAGTGGAAATACGAAAATCCATTATATGCAAAATATTAGTGATTGATTAGATTTTCCCTGGTAGATGTTTATTAGGAAAATAATTAGTATATAGATGTCTCGTCGTAGCAAAATTACATTTAGCACGTTTGACGTTTCCTAGTTTAAATATTTCTTTTAATACGCAAGAAATTAATGTATTAATAGTGCTCTTCTCAAAATAATTAACTAGACTCATAGAATGGAATGGTCAACAAGGTCGAGGGCTAGTAAGCAGTTATTGAGCGTTATATACAAAGAGTTTAATAGAATCAATTGTAGTAGCTGAGTTTGTAATTAAGAATTACCAGAACTAACTTGGGAACAAGGTTAAACAAGGCACAAGTGTATAAGAACTTTCATTGTTTTTGTGTCCCCTGTCAACCATTGAAATAGAACCAAATTACACTATTTTAAGTACTCCTGCACGTATAGCGATAAACAAACTTTTTTCTGAAGGTTATTAAAAAGAAATGACATTTCAAGGTCATCAATATTTTTTAAAATAAAACAATATTTTTATTTATTTTCATGTCCTAGTGGTTGAGGTCAAGACGAATCCAGTGATTTATAAAATCCATGATCTGTTTTATTTGTAGTAAAAAGAAAGTTAATTATATTGTTTCTAACTACTTGAACCACTGTTTAATTTATAATTTTTATTCGATTGCTACAACAATTGACAAACCATGCATGTACTACATGACAGATCTACATAATTCAGAAAAATAACTTTTGTCTGAAAACTTTTTTTCTATCTTGAGCAGTTGGCACATTATAACAATAAAATAAAAAATAGTTGAATATTTGAGGATTAATTTCCACCCCTTAAAGAAAATTTGTGTAGCTAAAGAGAATTGCATAATGTAGTATATCTACATATGTTCTATACCTACGATATATGTATATGTTACAGTGAAACACCGAAATCTGGAGAATGTCGACTTTCACCGGTGAATGTCAACATTCACATAGTCGCTTAGTGTATGACCGAAATATTTGCTAAACACCCTTATTTCTGACTTACACCGGTAAATGTTGACATTCACCATGCACTAATGGTGAGTGTTGAACATGTTGGAGATTTATATTTTCTTGTCCATAATTCAGTCGCTATAAAACGTCACAAGGGTGACGTAACTTTTTCGCCTCTCTTTTTGAAAGGATCTAACCCAGACCTTTTGTACGTGGGGAAATCCTCATGGACACCCCGAGGCCCTAAGTAGGGGGGGCCTCGGGGTAGTGCCGGACTCTTACCGGCTAAAACCCCACGGTGACCGTCCTCCGGCGCTGCGGCGAGGGACCGGGAACTCTAGTGAGACATCACAGAGTCCCCCGCCGCGCCTTGCCTGTCGAGGCTCATCCCGGGGGGAAGGACGACATGTCCTTCCCCCCCTGATTTCTCCGCCACGGACGCCAGGTCACCCGACGCCCGCAGCCCCGGGGCTGCCTTCGGTGCTCGGGCCCCTTGCACCGAGCACCTGCAACCCCCAGGGGCGGCCTGCCAATCTCCTGACCACCGACGTGGTGGTCGGAGGAGAGTGCTGGCGGGCCGCCCCACTTCTGGAGGTCCCACTAGACCTCAAGGGCGTCGGAGGGGGCCAGGAGGCGAAGGATGCCTCGCTCTGGCCCCTCTCCGAGCCCTCCCTCTCCGAGCGGGATGCGCGGTCCGCTCGCGCTCCCGCTCGGCGGCCTCCTTCTGTGACATAACAACTTCACAGAAGGAGGCCACCACTTGCCAGGTTTTCTCGCTGGCCACCATCTTTCCCACTATGGTAGCCAGCGAGAGATTTCTTCCCACTTCCTGCTCCAGAACACGGCGCTCATCTACCCACGCTGGGCAGACTTCCAGCGTGTGCTGCGCCGTGTCCTGGGGTCCTCCACAATGGTGGCACACCGCCGTCGCCTCCTTCCCGATTCGACACAGGTACTCACCAAAGCAACCATGCCCGGTGAGTACCTGTGTCATCCTGTAGGACAGCCTACCCGGTTTGTCCTGCCACTCTTGCCAATGTGGCAGGACTGCACCAACGGACCGTTGCGTGGCTCCAGCCGGAATCATTTGCTGGAACCACATAAATACAACGGTCCGTTGGGCATGGCGCCTCGTCTCCTCGACCGCTTGCCTCCTTTCCTCTGGCGGTCTCCCAGCCTCCTGGAGCTCCCTGGAGTGACGGTACACTTGCCGGTTTCTCCAAGCGAGGAGCTCCAGGGGCGGAAGACACGCCAGGGTAGTCGCCGCCTCGTGGGAGATGGTGCGATACCCTCTAATCACCCGGATGGCCAGCCGACGGTTGACGCGGCGCAGCATCTCCGTACTGCGCCGGCTGGCATCCAGGTCTGGGGCCCATACTGGGGCCCCGTAGAGGGCAATTGACCGCACCACCTCCACGTAGAGGCGGCGGACTCCAACATCGGGCCCCCCGATATTCGGGAGAAGGCGGCCTAGAGCGGCAGCTGCCCTCTCCACCCGGGGGGCCAAGCGGTCGAAATGCTCGACGAAGCGCCACCGGCTGTCGAGGATCAGGCCCAGATATTTCATATGGGCCTTCACCTCGACGTAGGCTGTCCCAACTCGGATCCGCAGGCCGGCCGGCGGCACCCCACGGGGGCCAAGTCTCTGAAAAAACATGGCCTCCGTTTTCTGGGGTGCCACCTCCAGGCCTAGTCTGCGGATTTCGGCGACGACAGTGGCCACCGCCACCTCTGCGGCGCGTGCTGTCCCTCTCCAGTCTGACCCGCTGACGAGCACCAGCGTGTCATCGGCATAACACGCCAGCGCAACGTCAGCGGGCAGAGGGGCCCGCAGTACCGAGTCGTACCCGATGTTCCATAGCAGGGGTCCTAGAACCGACCCCTGCGGAACACCGCGTACGACCCCTCTCCGCATGATTACTCCATCCCGGCCGGTGCAACTAATCCACCTGTCGCTAAGGTAGGACCCGACTATCCTCTTCAGGTATGGGGGCACACGATGATACTCTAGTGCCCCCATAATCACCTCCCAGGGCAGGGTGTTGGATCTAACCCAGACCTAACCCAGACCTAACCCAGATCTAACCCAGAGCTAACCGAGATCTAATCCAGATCTAACCCAGACCTAACCGAAATCTAATCCAGACCTAACCCAGACCTAACCGAAATCTAATCCAGACCTAACCCAGACCTAACCGAAATCTAATCCAGACCTAACCCAGACCTGACCCAGACCCTAGATTTGGGTTAGGTCTGGGTTAGGTCTGGATTAGATTTCGGTTAGGTCTGGGTTAGGTCTGGATTAGATCTGAGTTAGGTCTGGGTTAGGTCTGGGTTAGGTCTGGATTAGATCTGAGTTAGGTCTGGATTAGATCTGAGTTAGGTCTGGGTTAGGTCTGGGTTAGATCTGGGTTAGGTCTGGAATAAGTCTGAATTAAGTCTGGGTTAGGTCTGGATTAGGTCTGGGTTAGGTCTGGGTTAGGTCTGGGTTAGAAAAAGATCACGATTTACTGCAGTATCCATTTAGTATAAATTAGGGTATCGGAAAAAAAATTAAGAAAACGTTGCTCGCGTTATCAAAGCTTGCATAAGACTGACAAAGCTGATTGACTCCGAGCAGAACAAAGGATTTGGCAGGAGAGAGCCAGTCGCTTGTTTTTTGACTCTTCTGTTTTGGACCTCCACCATATCATATCCAGAGCATACCGGAGAGGGTCCGAATGTACAACAATGTAATGAAATATTCGATCTTTCACCGACGTATTTGGTATCTGTTGACATTCACCGGTGAAAGTTGACATTCTCCAATTTCGGTCATTCACGGTAACATATACATAAAGGTTCAAATTTTTTTGAATTTCTAGATTGGAAATCAAACTTTAATATGAAATAATTCAAATGTTTCGTTTAAACGAGATACTCTGTAGAAAGTGGAGGAAGAGCAACATATATTGAATACTGAAGTATTTATCCTAAAAAGATAATATGGCGAATAATAGGAGCAAATGACTCCTGAGGTAATTTTAAAAACTTTAACGAAAATCATGCAATGTATTTATTTATTTGTCTAATTTAATTTTGTGACAATTTGGAGAACACAAAATGAACATGAAATTTTTTATTGCAATGCTAACTTTTAAGACTTAGAATTGTTACTAAACAAAGATGATTGTTCCTATACTGTAATTTTTATTACTGATTAGATCATAAGAAAAAATAAGTTTATTTTCTGCTTGTTCTTTTAATTTCATAGTGTGAAGTTAAATTGAAATATCACTATATTCCAAACTATCTACATCTTAACCAAATCGTGACTTTGTATCATTTTTTAATTACATCAAAATTTCAGATACTTTTTGTTTTTAATTGCTGCTGCGAGTTAGGTAACTTTATTTGTTTCTATCTATTCAGATCAGTTTATATTTATCTTAAACAAACTGGTATTCCAAACATGTTGTGCTTCCTTTGCTTCTTATCCCCGTTGTCGGCCCAACAGCCTCGAGACTCAAAAGAAGATCGGTCCAATATATTCCCGCATTCTGTATCGAACGAATGCCGAATGCAAACTCCCAATGGCCCAACTTTTATTTAGTTTCAAATAGAGTTCTATTTGTTTCGCGCACAGCGATGTTTGGCCGATCAAGTAATCAAGGTCTTGCGCGATTTTCCAGCGAACGTTCGCGAACATTTGCAAACACGCTCGACATGCGAACGATGGCGGCGGCGGCGGCGGTGGGTACCAGAAAAGAGGCGTAAAACACTCTTGAACTTTTAATTGGAATGCCGCTCCAAAGGATCGCGCTAGGTTCCGCCAACACGCGGAAGGAAAAAGGAACAGGCGACCTAGGAATTCATTTTACGCCAGTCCTGTACGTTCGACTTTGTCATCCACAGTAATGCGGGCGGATGAGATTTCAAAGCGTGTAGGACATCGTCGCCCGATGGTGTTTCTTTGAATGCGTGAAATCGATGTCGTCACGCGAGATTCTTTTTGCGATACTCTACCTTCCGGTTCCTTTTTCCGTCCGGGCTTGTTCGGCGCGAGTCGACCACGATGAACTGCGACAAAGGTTGCTTTGCCCTGTAATTTTTTGTGCCCAACAGCTTGCAGAAAACTCTAACGTAACACTGTAGACGAAATTTCTATCGGAACGCTACTGTTTTGAATAGAAATTATCAAATGTTTTGATAATATGATAAAACGAAAGCTTGGAAAGAATTGCGGAATAATAAAACGTAAGAAACCAATATTGAGAGTGAAAAACACCGTTTTATCGTATAACAATTTCACATATAGGAATGTAACGGAATAAGAAACAGCCTATTAATTATAACAAAATACATAACAATTGCTTAAAATGATAAGTATTCGGTCTACAAATTAATTTTCGGCCTCTTTACAGTAGTTCAATGTATATTTATAAATAATCAAATCAGATTTTTAAAAAAAGATGGCGGTTTTGCACCAACATAATCAACAATGTTTTTTTCAATTTTTTTGAATAATCGAAAGTGTGAATGACTAGATAGGGCTGTAACAAAAGGAATAATTAATAGTTCGAAGAAACAAGGTCACTGGATTTTTCAACAATATTTTTCAGAAATAACTGATGTTATTAGTGTGTTTAATATTAGAACTACCAAAACAGTCGAAATGACACAGTAGTAATTTCTAATAAAACTCGTAAAAAATTTACTCAACTGAATCTTTGAAAATTTACTGCAATTTTTTATAAGAGAATAAATAAACACTTATTTCCATTGAATTATACACTTTTTCACGTATCTACCGTTTTAATCTCTTTGGTACAAATAAATACACTATAATTGTCGGTAGTTCTAGCATTAGATATTTCATCACGAGTTTCACAATTCTCAAATAATTAGTTCTCCACGTTTTTCACTTTTTCTTAAACTAGATTCTCGAAATTTTTAGAAGCATAGTCTCAATTAGTAAATTAATATCAACGTTCTGGAGTAATTCACTGAAAAATTTGTAACAGTAATAAATGAATTAAAATAGTGTTGTCATTTTAATTTCATTTTTAACATATTACTAATAAACGTTGTATTTTTTTAATAGGTAAGAGTTTTTATTTTAGTTAAACCTACTCATGATTAACATTTAATTTTTTAATACTTTTGGCTATTTACTTCTTATATATTTATCAAAATAAATTTTGTCTACCTTACAGAATTAATGCAATTTTTATAATTTTAGTTTTTTAAGAGCAAGTAACGCTCTAAATTGAAACTGTATATTGTTAAACTACTAATTTTTTTTGCTCTGTTCTTTTAATTCATGTTTTAGATTAATATTTCTACCAAAGAAGACCCAAATTGGGGTCATAATATTTCAATATAATATTATTAATTAGTACGATGCTTCTAACGTATCTAATTAATTAATTTAAATCTCTAAAAATATGTATCTAATTCGATGAATTCCAGTTTCTTAACTACTAACATAAAAAGATCGACAAATTCTGTACAGAGTGAAAATACTTATTTATTTCACCTTTATTACGTTAATGGTTACAAAGAATATACTTTACGTAATAAGGTACAAATTTTTGCATATAAAAATTAAATCTTTGAAAGATACTCACACATGATCGAAACGTTAATGAAAGAATATTTGGATTGCTTGTATTGACTCGTTATACTCGTGTATAGCTTGTATAGCAATAATTACTCAAATATTCAATATGATTAACATTTAAATCATGTTCGTATTAATCATTGTCATTTTTCTGTTGACATTTAACGTAATGAGCTACTGTTATATGAACCATGAGTAGGCAAATTTTATTAGATTAATTGATAGGCTAATCAGCAAATTAGTAAAATATTATATAAATATTCCATGTTATCCAAATCGAATGTTACAGTTTTCTTAGAAACTAACGAAGATATCGATATTATTTACTTTTTTAATCAAATGATTCAGGGGTGTTAATTCTTTCATGTGCAACAAATTCTTTTTGGTCATTTGTTAGAAGAAAAAAAAATTCTAGTTTTTAAAGTTTAATCGAAGGCTGGATTATCCTTTCGTTATTTGCGTAGCTCTTAACAGAATAATTCTTACTGAAATCATTTTTTATATTGTGCATAATTACAAAGTTAAAGCGAAATATTAAAATTGATTTTACAAATATTTTTAACATATACTAAAAGGCTTGCATAACTATACACAATAAAAGAAAATATTTCAAGTGTTATTCAGTTTAATAAGGTCTATACAAATAATACAAAAATAATTTTTTACCCCTTTTTTCTCCTAAAAGATTAATCGTCCTGGATCATTTAATTCGAAATAAAAATGAAGTCAATATCTTCATTACTTCTTGAGAAAGCAGCTTATAATACTTTATTTGGACTACATGGTGTACAACATAATACATATTCTATTCTTGTTTTTCCTTCGTTAACATATGCTTCGCATAGAATTTGGTGTAGATTTCTTATGCCAAATATCCTTTTATATTCATCCTTTAAAATGCAACAAGGAAACGATGTCATTTCTTTTTTTTATCGTTTCACGATATTCTTTATCTTGGCTGTCGCTTTGTTATAATGTACTATATGCTTTCGTTAAATATTCAACATAAAAGACTGCACTTCAGGATTACAAATTCCGTGAATGTACTTCGAGATTAAAGGAGCGTAACATACGCACTTACAAATTGTTTTGAACAAACTTGTCTGTTCTTGCAAGTATGCAGTCCCGTTGTTTGTAATTCCGGAACATTTATAATAAACATGTAATAATTCCGAAATACAAAAGGAATACTGCAACTCAAATGGATGAAATGCTGTTGCGAGTTTAACTTCATAATTGGATCTGTTTTGGTCTGTTTTTCAATGTTTGCTCTGTTTTTCGTTTACATAATCTCTGTAATAAACTACTTGTTTTTATCCCACTGTACTGTGAAGAAAAAAGTTTAAGATTTTGTGTCATATTCAAAAAATTGCATATTCAATAATTATATGAAAGAACGTAAAGCAGAAATAATTATAAACGTACTGTTTTTAGTCATTTTTAATATTTTTGCGTTCTTGTGTTGTGTTTTATTTATTAGAATTACATATCGTTGGTGCATTAAAGTTTGAGTTTAAAGATATATTAAAAAACTGTTACAATAATTTAATTTATTCTTATATCAATTACAAATGGAATAGTGCATTCAAACCTTAGTTTAAGATTTAATTAAAGCCTACATTAAACATTAACGACCTTTATATAAAATTTATTTTTTGCAACTACGTAAATTTTTATTGCCTATATTGATCTTAAATTCGTAAGGAATATTTAGGTGTTATCCTTTCGTAAATCACTCAGCAGAAAAATTATAAAATTAAACATCCTTTAAATAACATTTTAAGAAACATAAATTTCTTTTTTTATGTTTAAAGCTTGTTATATGTAAGCCCCCATTAGGAAACATGTCGGTTAAACATATCAACAAATAATTTTATAAAGTATAAATTTTACATTCTGTTACCTGCTGAAAATTTACATTAAATATCTATGAAACATGAAAACAAAGAAAAAATAAATATAGACTATATAAAAAGGCATTAATCGTTAAGTATGGTATAAAAAATAAATGTTATTTAGTCACATTTTTAAACAGAGTTGTCAAGTAAAATACAGGGTGTCCCGTAAATAGTGTAAGAACCGGAAATGGGGGGTAGGTGAGACGATTCTAAACAACAATTTCCTTTGCAAAAATGTCGGATGGGGCTTCGTTTTTGAATTATTAACGAAAAACACTGACCAATCACGGCGCTCGCCTTCCGCGCGCTCAGGGCCGTCCGACCTCGGAGAGCCACCGCGCCGGGTAGGTAGCAAGATGCGCGTTGAAAATACATCGAGGAACGAGTACAAATAATTAAAAATACTACCACTGCAACTGCTACCTATTTCGTGAATTACTACGTAATTAGTACGTAAATTACTAAATGGAATTTACTTTTTATTAATTATTTGTATTCGCTGTTTCCAAGGAAGAAGGAATAAAATCTCGGAATTTTTAGAAAATTAACCCTTCGCACCCGAGTGACGCTTCTCGCCAGAGTGTTTTAAAATTAAAATAAGAATTATTATCAGAAAATTAAAATAAATACGGTAAGAACCATTTGTAACCGTTTGTTATTAAAAACTGTACTGAAAAAGCAGACTGGATTTCTGCGTACCGAAACATTCCTCGAATGCAAAGGGTTAATAGAGAAATAATTGAAATTCGACTTACCCATTCATCTGCAAGTTGACCTACTGCGCTGACAATAGGGCCCGGCCAATGCACCGCTGTCGATCACGGCAAGGTCGAAGACCAAAACGAAAATCAGCTGATGGGCCAGCCCGGTCACTGTACCTGCTTCTCACCCCGAAAATACTTCACAGCACGGTCACTAACACTTTTCACTTTCGCATACGGATGCGTTCCGTTGCACCCTTCTTCGATTGTTGCACCTTCCTGGGTTGATAACGGTGTCTGGATGTTGTTCCCTCCTGAATTGTTGTTGCTCCCTGAATTGTTGTTCCTTCCTGGATTGTTGCTTCTTCGAACCTTGCTCCCTCCAGGATTGTTGTTCCTTTTCGCTGGGATAATGGGCACGATACGTGCGGGCGGCTTTCTTCGCGTTCCCCTTGGACTCCGCGAAAACGAAGAACGTACGATAATACTCTGCGTTTACGCGTTCCATCGCGTGCGTCCGCTTCTGTTCAGAAACGCGTAGGTTCTGTGAAAAATTTTGACTGACAAATTGCATTTCCCTCCCCGAAAAAGTTCCAGGTAAGGCAACCTATTGTCGCGCGATTCGGAATTACCTGCGATCGGCGAACGTGCAGACCATGCTTTTGCCGTGTATCGCACAAAGCCAAACGTCTCTTCGGCTAGTTGACCCTGGCGGTGTTATTTTTTTATTACTGCAAAACTGCCGCAAATGTTTGCTGCTAACCGTGCGTTCGACTCTTCTATTCGAATTTTTATGATTCACCGTGAATATTTTTTCATGGAAAATTTGTTGTAAAAAAGAAAGAAGAATATACCATGAAAAATTCCATGCTTTAAAATTTTAAGAGTATAAAATAAAAAGGTATTGTTTATAAAAAATAATCCACAAAGAAGGAGGCAGTTACATAATAGATAATATGCGATAATAAAAAATATTGGAGCAACAAAAAACAAAAATATTTAACAAAAATATTAAATAATATTTCTTCTAGTTTTTATTTCTGAAATAAAAATTCCAAGAAGAAATATTTTTTAATATTTTCGTTAAATATTTTTGTTGTACAATTAAATATGTTTTGTGTACAAAAATATTCATGGTGAATCATAAAAATTCGAATAGAAGAGTCGAACGCACGGTTAGCAGCAAACATTTGCGGCAGTATTGCAGTAATAAAAAAATAACACCGCCAGGGTCAACTAGCCGAAGAGACGTTTGGCTTTGTGCGATACACGGCAAAAGCATGGTCTGCACGTTCGCCGATCGCAGGTAATTCCGAATCGCGCGACAATAGGTTGCCTTACCTGGAACTTTTTCGGGGAGGGAAATGCAATTTGTGAGTCAAAATTTTTCACAGAACCTACGCGTTTCTGAACAGAAGCGGACGCACGCGATGGAACGCGTAAACGCAGAGTATTATCGTTCGTTCTTCGTTTTCGCGGACTCCAAGGGGAACGCGAAGAAAGCCGCCCGCACGTATCGCGCCCATTATCCCAGCGAAAAGGAACAACAATCCTGGAGGGAGCAAGGTTCGAAGAAGCAACAATCCAGGAAGGAACAACAATTCAGGGAGCAACAACAATTCAGGAAGGAGTAACAATTCAGGAGGGAGCAACATCCAGACACCGTTATCAACCCAGGAAGGTGCAACAATCGAAGAAGGGTGCAACGGAACGCATCGGTATGCGAAAGTGAAAAGTGTTAGTGACCGTGCTGTGAAGTGTTTTCGGGGTGAGAAGCAGGTACAGTGACCGGGCTGGCCCATCAGCTGATTTTCGTTCGGGTCTTCGACCTTGCCATGATCGACAGCGGTGCATTGGCCGGGCCCTATTGTCAGCGCAGTAGGTCAATTTGCAGATGAATGGGTAAGTCGAATTTCAATTATTTCTCTATTAACCCTTTGCATTCGAGAAATGTTTCGGTACGCAGAAATCCAGTCTGCTTTTGCAGTACAGTTTTTAATAACAAACGGTTACAAATGGTTCTTACCGTATTTATTTTAATTTTCTGATAATAATTCTTATTTTAATTTTAAAACACTCTGGCGAGAAGCGTCACTCGGTTGCGAAGGGTTAATTTTCTAAAAATTCCGAGATTTTATTCCTTCTTCCTTGGAAACAGCGAATACAAATAATTAATAAAAAGTAAATTCCATTTAGTAATTTACGTACTAATTACGTAGTAATTCACGAAATAGGTAGCAGTTGCAGTGGTAGTATTTTTAATTATTTGTACTCGTTCCTCGATGTATTTTCAACGCGCATCTTGCTACCTACCCGGCGCGGTGGCTCTCCGAGGTCGGACGGCCCTGAGCGCGCGGAAGGCGAGCGCCGTGATTGGTCAGTGTTTTTCGTTAATAATTCAAAAACGGAGCCCCATCCGACATTTCTGCAAAGGAAATTGTTATTTAGAATCGTCTCACCTACCCCCCATTTCCGGTTCTTACACTATTTACGGGACACACTGTATAAGGTAGACTGAGAGCTACAAAAGAGCATACTCTAAAATACGAAGAAAGAGACTGAGTCTCCAAAATCCGAACGAGATTACTCCAGATTCCGAGCAGACTGTTGTAAGGTCCTCGCCGTGGACTTCAATCGTGCTTCATTAATAAATAAATTAGTAACCAACCAGCATTTTATACTTGGTCGTGATCCAACAATTTCCAACGTTGTCGCGACGTACACGACAACAAGAGAGCGTTTCTTCATTCAAATCTGAATAAAAAATTTGGAATAAAAATCTTTCATACGAGGTTTTATTTTTCAGAAAATTTATTTCGAAAATTTGTTGAGTATACGTGTACTTAACTGGCTCAGTTCGTCAAATGACACTTTGGATCATTTTTGTGATTGTTTATATGTATACGATTACGTTTATTTATGTGTATAGGACTTTGCAATTCGTAAAAGCCAATAAAACACGAAATACAATTAAAAATATTCAGGAGCACAAGCAAACATCTGGGAATAATTTTGAGGTTGCAAAAAAGTATCGATTTTAATAATTTGTCATTTAATTAATTAATCACATTTCAAGTATATTTTAAACTCTATTAAACTTTAATTACGAAATTGTATTCGCATAAATAAACGTGATTGTCTTCGTATTCTTGAGGAATTTTAAAAATTAATTTGTTTGAAATGAAACGTTGTGCAAAAGAATTGAATTGTTGATTTATTTTTACAGCCTGTAAAACTTAGAGTTGGTGAATACATTGGTGCTTGCAAGATCTATATTTTTATCATTTTCATACTCAAGGACTTTTACTTTCAAATGCGAAAAAGAAATAACGAAGTCATAGAATATTTTCAAGAGTGTGACAGATTCCAGTACGTTTCCCTCAAAACCATATTTTCCAAGACTGTCAACGCGATATCTCCAGAATTACCGAACAGATCGATTTGAAATATTGTACGTATGCATGTAAAGTAGATGTCAATTTGTAGCATCTTGGTATATTTAAATCATCTATATTTTTAGCATTTTCAAATGTCAACAAAATCAGGACGATATCTCTATATACGACACAAAAGAACATTTAAACTTTCATAGGCTTTTGCATTTGTTAATATTTCTTCTACACAGGGTGATCGGCCACCCCTGGGAAAAATTTTAATGGGAGATTCCAGA
The DNA here is from genome assembly GCF_013123115.1 of Colletes gigas. Taxonomy (NCBI): domain Eukaryota; kingdom Metazoa; phylum Arthropoda; class Insecta; order Hymenoptera; family Colletidae; genus Colletes; species Colletes gigas. Next base: position 599,442 of record NW_025106686.1, on the reverse strand, counting down.
CGCCAAAATATGACGAAAATGAACAATATCAATTTCTTGACTGAGGCTTTGTTAAAAAGTTAATAAAAAATTAAATTAAAAAATTTCAAATCATTCTAAAACAATTATTGTCGATTGCAAGGGTCGATTACAATCATTTTTGGTCATTACACATACCACCGAATTCCTACGCATTTTCGAGAAAAAAATTCCATACCGAAAATCTAATGTGAGGCCAGAAATGCTTCCCTGAAATTTCATGCGAATCCCTAAAACGTCATAACTTCTGAACGGATTGGACAATTTTAATGTTTCAGACGGCAAACAACGCGCATTTTAGTGTAAAATATGTAGATATTCCAAGAATATTCGAAAAGTTGTTCCTTGACCCCGTAAAGTGAGAAAAACCCCATAGAAATGGTCCAATTTTTAAACGACCATAACTCCTGGAATAGTCAATATATTTCAATGAAATTTTTTTCTGAAGCAGAACTCATGGATACCTACAAAAAAGTATTAGACAATATTTCCGTACAACGTCAAACAAATTTATTAAAAATGAAAAACGAATTTTTAAGAAAAATCGACAGGGGGTTGTGCCTAAAAAAATTGTCGAATTGTTCTAAAAAAATTATTTCTAGGTTTTGGGGTCACATACAACCCTTTTTGGTGAATACACATACTCCCGAAGTCTTACGCACTTTCGAGAAAAAAATTCAGAAAGGTGGACAAATTTTTTGGCGAAGAAAAAATTTCAAATCGTTTTGGAAAAATTATTTTCGATTGCAGGGGTCAATTACAATCATTTTTGGTGATTAGATATACCCCCGAAGTCCTGCGCATTTTTGAGAGAAAACTTCAGTGAGGGCGGAACTTTAAATGTTAATAACTTCTTAACGAAGCCTCCATCAACAAATTGGTATTCTTGATTTTCATCTTATTTTAGCCTCTAGAATCTTCCATTAAAATTTTTCCCAGAGGTGGCCGAACACCCTGTATATTTCGTGATTTTTTTTGTCTATAAGAACTTGTGTTCCTAGTACAAAGAAATCACGCGAAACAAGTACAAAAGTATACCCATAACTCAGATAAACAGTAGAATTAAAATACAGATGTCATTTTGTTAAATTGTATCTTTTATTCTCTATTTTGTTTGGGGCTATGTAGGTCACGTGACTCTGTAGACGTACCATTTTCAACTACTAAATCCACGCATATACGTTTCTGACGAAAAAAAGAGCTCGAAATTGGGTGCATTGGAAATGCAGTCTTCGCGTAATCTCCGAAGAAAAGCCCTCGAAGGAAACTCCGTTCAGGGTGCTTTAAGAAACGTGTACTAGATCCGACCGTTCTATTTCCTGTTCCTCGTATCCATATTACACGTTACAATACGAGCTACTCGATATTTCCTATATACCTCTCGGCTTATGCCCGGCCTGCGGAATTACGGTTTCGATCAAACTGAATCAGTCTCGCGGCGCGGTTTCGAGGCCGTGCGCATTTGTACATGTACCTGCACAGAGGAAAACGCGGCACCGCGGGCAAACATTCCGCCCACACGTCGTCAAAACGCAGTTCCAAACGGCGTGGCTCGGTACCAAATGGTATGGAACCGGTTATCTAACCCACCATTAGTCACGATTGTAGTTTAATTACTTTTGACGCGTAGTGACTCGTGGTTTCGTTCGAATAAGACTAACCGCGTTCGCTTGCTTAGATCGTAAAGGATGTCGTTTAGACTTCCGTACGAAGTTTCCCAGAGTGTTCTGCAGCCAAAGATAAGGCGAGAGATAGCTTGCTTGCTTGGATTTCAAGTTTCTTCACTGATAAGGCACAAATAGTTTAACAATATTTTCTCAAGCTTATTCTACTGTGTAAAGCTCGAATGTTGGCATCTGAGGAAATTGATGAACAAATAATTATCAAGTTCCTTCACTGACAGAACACAAATAAATTTAGCAATATTTTTTCAAACTTATTCTACTGTTCAGTGTTTTAAAGTTGACATCTGAGAAATTGGCGACTAATTGGGTTTATTATACACCCCACCTTAGATATTTACTTCTAACATGCAGTAGATAACAAGAGGAAGTAAATGTCATGCTTTGTACCAGTAAAATATATTCAAATATTTAAATAATATCTACAACAAGACAAAAATACGTGACTGAAAACTTTTAAACAGTTTGCAACAATCATTGTACGTGTTATAAATAATGAAACGTCACTCTGTTTAGTTTATTGTTTACTAGTAATTTTTTAAGGTTATAAAAGTAAGCAAATGCTCAACCTTTTATTATATTTTTTTATTTAATACACTCACATATTGTAAAATTTTTCATTTATAGGTCATCTTTGAATTGCATTTTGCTATTTTGCAAACAGGTTATATTTATTTTCTTTTACAAGCATAAATATAAAAAGAAAATTTTCTATCGTATTTTGTCGTTTCAAAATTATTAAAAACGATGAAAGTCGAGCATTTAACAAACGAAGAAAGACGAATTGTGATTAAAATGAAAGACGAGGGTAAATCATATTAACAATTTGCTAAAGTTGACAAATCTCTAAAATTGAAACTACATAATTCCATTTTGTAGTCATTGATGTATTCAAAGTTTGGCATACAATTTTGAATGAATATAATTTTTAAAATTATAGTAAAGTTGTTAATCAGTTGATCTTAATTTTTTACATGTTTTATTGTTCTTCATTATTGTAAAAACATGTTCACATAAATATATATACTTCTAAAAATAGATAGCATTTGAGTGACAATATTTCGTCCGACGAAAAAACATTTTTAAGAAAAAAAGAAATAAATAAAAAAATAAAACTGTCAAACGGACTGCAGAATTTGATGAATCGGGTCACGTGTTTGATATACCTATTTTCAATAAATTTATTTTGGGAATGCGTTTAGTTAACCAGTATTTTACTCGTGAAAAACCAGGTTTCTGCAAATTGAATACAATCTATAGCAGTACCATATAGTGCACTCTACGCCATGTCTCATAATGTGTTCAAAATGATAATCCTTGGCAGTAATAGTCTCAGTATTAACCTCACATTGACATTAATAGAATACGAGTCTCGAAATTAGCAATGCTTATGCAACATTAATACGTTGCTGCATGTTGCTGTATTTCGTATGCTTCTCTTACAATTAGTAAACATAATTTCTCAGCATTCCCCACAGGAAGATGCGTTGTAACAAATGTACTGGAATTCCATTTCATTTTTCCATAATAGAATACAATCTGGTATTTAATATTGTACAAATTCTGTATGAACTTTACTATCGAATTTTTCAATTCCCAAATTATTAAAAAATCTCAGGAAAAAATGTTCTATATTTTCGTGCATATAATGTTATTATTTCCTCAAGCAATTGTTTAAGGTTTTTTCGTATCATTTTTATTGCAAATACACATATTATTTGCTTTTTCCGATCTTTAGTATATTTTCCCAAATGTTTCCAGGATGTTGCATTTTTACAAACATTATATTTATAGTAAGACTTGTCTATATACTTTGTCGTGAAGTTTTTAAATACACCATGTCACGAAAAACGTTACCATTTTGTTTTTAAAGAATTTTAAAACGAAAAGATATAAATGTATATTCTTTTAGGAAAAAGATTTTTCTTTCACAATTTTCCTCTTTCAAAACCATTTAAATTGAGTTAAAATATTTCTCATGCGATTAACAACAAAGGAAATATTCAGGCGGACTTCTTCAGCCAAGTTACCCTGTATATAATTTTTGTTTACCGTTTTACACTTGAATTTTTCATTGAAGTTCCACGCGATGATTAATATATTGAATTTATTAGTTGCAAATTGAAAATATGAAGTGTTTAATTTAATGACTGATTATTATCAGTAATCAGGGGTATCATTTTGCTGTATTTTCAATTGTACTTTCAACGAATTCAACATTATTATCTGAAACTTTCAATGGCGCGAAACTACTGTGAGAAGTTACAGTTTACTCTTCTGCAAGAATGTACGAGACTTCTGAAGTATTAAGCAAACGATTACGTTCTAACCGTTAGCTACAGCAAATGTAATCAACCATCTCACGGTTTTCGACGCTTCTTTTGCGATGCTTCCGTTTCAACTCGTTTAATATATTTGTCACACTCGTCGTGTCTTGATATTGCAAAAGCAGTGCAGAATTTTCATAGCAGCAATGAACGTGTGCATAAGTTTCGATTGTGATTAGGGTACCAAGAACCAAAAAGTGAAAGAGTAAGAACAAATTTCTAAAGCTCAGTAGGCCTAGAAACAAATGAAAATCATTTCATGGTTGTTGGAATGTTGACAGTGACACAGAAGTGTTTTCAATAATTAATTCTATTGGTAAAGAGCGAATTGTTAATATCTGTTAACCTTATTACAAAGAATTACTATTGCGTGTCTACTTTTAAAAAGGACAAATTAAATTTTCATTTTCTTTTAAATGTTCAACTCGACCTAACAATTTTGTTTCAACTCAAATAATTTTTATTTAGTACTCCTGCATCTTTATTGCAAGCACTCAAGAATTTATTTTCATCTATTTTCTAGTTCTGCAGTTATGATTCGTTGGAAAAAGTTTAACATTATATTTCAAGCAGTCACGAAATCATTTGTTTTTAATATTTTGAAAAATTCCTCGAGATAAGTATAAATACTGTTAAATTTAGATCCCACTGAAACAGTAAAAAAGTGTTGAATTTGTACATCATGGTCAAGTTTCCGCAAAATCTGTTTTATTTCAAAATGAGTTCGATTTTGCGTGCAATGATCCAATTATTCGATTTTAATCACACGATGATTAGCAAAATTATATTTTCACTTGGTAACAGATAATACAATTTTAAAAAAAATAACGTTTCACGAAAAATAAACTTATTGTTGTTGCGAGTTTATAGTCGCTGGAACAGAACCAATATAAATAAAATTTACTGGTTTATGTTTTACGGCCAATTTTGTATTGTTGCAAAATTTTATCTTTTTTAGATCTTCATCAAATGATTTAATACATGCTTTTTAAAACTTTTTTCGTGGATAGTGCTTTGACGAATGCTACAAAAACATTTAACAAAAATGAATCATAAAAAGAAGTTATATGAACAAAACTGTATAAAATTGTGTAAACGTAAAGTATGTTATAATTATAATAAAAGAAATATTAAATACAATCGAACTTATTCATATCACAACCAATGGTACTATATTGATTGAAAATGTTAATTATTTAAACAAAACAGTATTTTCATAAATATATCAATTAAAACATTTATGATGCATATTATTAATGTGATTCAAGTATGTAATAAATAAGATATTATTATATTGTTTCTTACAAAAAAAAAATAAAGAAAATGTTTAGTTATCTCTTTTATGTAAAACATAAGTTTCTCTAAAATATGTTTAGAATTTTTCCAAATAATAAGTATATATCAGAAAAATAAAAAAGTACAGTAATCAGACTTTGAGATGAAAACATAGAATATAAAGATTATATATGTAAGTTTCATTGAAATGTATTATTTAAACACAATCGTGTTAATAAACATACACCTCAACGTACATACACACATTCATACAAAATTTTTCTTTAAATAATCGAAACCAAGGTGAACTTAGAATATGCTTCTTCACGAATAAAAATTTGTTTACTGTTTTTTCTCGATCACTTTCCTTTGTTCGTAGGTTGAAATAAAAATCCAATTTCAGTTTCTTCGCAAATTCTTTCAAATCGTGTGTTTCCGGTCGCACGAACATCGAGACTTCTCGTGACATAATGCATAATACGAGTCGAGTCAGAAAGATGAATTATGTGGGTTAACGAGTCCCTATTGAGATTTCCGTAACATCCTCTCATTGTCCTCGCCGCGTGCAGCTCGCGTTGTTGTTGTCTACGGAGAAAACATTTCCGCGATATTGCAACGCAACCCTCGGTAAATCCGTTGTCGATCGACCTGCAATGAACGAGGGCACCCGTGCTAGAGACAATGTGAGACTCGAAATGCGGATCACGGCTGCGTCCTTCTTGGAGAGCGCAGTTTCTTCTCCAAGCTCGTTTCTTCGAGTTTTAAAATTGTCTACCCTGAGGAAGGTGTATTTCGAGCGCGTTACATCACCGTTTCACTAGATGACGCAACTCTGGTCACGGAAAATGTTGCCTCATCCTCAGAAAAATAAACGACCTTCAATAAATTAGGAAAATTTACGACCCATTGTTCTAACGAATGCAACCCTTGGCCATCGAATTAGGATCCCACGTAAGAATTTTACTTTTTTAACTACTGCAATACAGCGAACCCTCGTTAATCGAGGCAGGTATACTATTCCAGGAATCGTCGATTCTTATTTGTGTTAGGCTTAATCGCATTGCAAACAAAAGTAAAAAACACTCAGAGTGAAACAGAGAGAAATGTTCAACGTTTGTTTATTCGAAAGATTCCAAAATCGTTCAGAAATCAAAGTAAATACATGGTGTTCCGAATGTTTCTGTACGCACTTCAGCGGTGTGTTCTATTAGTAAAAATAAGGCTAAAGTGTTATACGGGGTGTTCGGCCACCTCTAGGAAAAATTTTAATGCGAGATTCTAGAGGTCAAAATAAGACGAAAATCAAGTATACCAGTTTGTTGATCGAGACTTCGTTAAAAAGTTATTGACGTTTAAAGTTCCGCTTGTAGAACGGCAATCTGCGAACAGCTGTGTACGCGCGATAGTGGTTCTCACTCAGAAAACTGTAAAGCTGTCGATGAGTCAGTAAGTAGAGTTTCTCATGCTGAGTGAGAACCACTATCGCGTGTACGCAGCTGTTCGCGGATTGCCGTTCTACAGACGGAACTTTAAGCATTAATAACTTTTTAACGAAGCTTCAATTAAGAAATTGGTATTCATCATTTTCGTCTCATTTTGGCCTCTAGAATCTCCCATTAAAATTTTTCCCAGAAGAATTTTTTAGAAAGTTATGGCAAAAATATAAAATGTGATGTTCCTTTATTTACTAAACAAACGAATTTACTAAAATTTTGTTTAAAGAGAGCAACTGCTAGTTGAGATACGAAAAAATAGTTTTTACTATTATTAAAACATTTCTTTATCAGAGTTTAGTTTCTATCATTTATCTTGGGTGCTGAAATATTCTTTCTTCGATGATAACTTTTTACTGTCATAAAATTTTGAACTATTTTTTAAGTTTATGTTCACTAAATTGCAAAGAAACTCACGACATCGAATGCTTGTAAAAGATTGATTTTATTTTATTATAAATTTTTTTTCTCATTTTAATGCCCTAAATCTCAACCGAGTTTCACAGTTCATATTTTTGTTATAACTTCTTAACAAAGCATTTATGGATTTTTTGTTATGTAACATTTTAGTCTTAGTTTTACTTGTAGAACACACTGCTATAGTACGGTAGCTCGACTTAAAAATAGTGGAGGTTAATTTGTTAATTACGTTACGCTTTTTAACATATCCATCAACAGTCGTTAGTCTATTCTTTTGTATCGTATTTTCAATTTCTTTTCTTTTTAGTAAGTTTAACATCTCGTCCTTATGTATTTTTTCTTCCTTATTTTTAAATTTTGTTTTTCCATGGTTGCCTGAATTATTAACACGTACACGGTTATGTATACATAATACTTACTCTGTTACGATTGTGTCTTTTATAAGTAACATTATCCTTGTTGTGTAGATACATATTTTAATATTAAAAAAATCTTTTAATCTAACTGTACAGACGATATTTATTCCATATTAGGCATATGTGGGTTAATCAAGTTCTCAACGAGAATCTAAAGTTAAAATAGAGTATGATTAATATAAATCAAAGTAAGTGTTCCTTTGACCCATATGCATCTATCACAAAAGGTTCGATAATTGATATTTTCGTAATTTGAAGGTTTCGGGGTAACGATTGAAAGTGCATCCAAATATGTTAAGATGAGAATTACCACTTAATTATCCTTATTAACCTGCACGAGATGAGTAATTCAGGCAGAAAGTGAAGTGTTCGTTTGTGAACTCGAGAAGGATGAAAATACAGGTCTGCTTACACGTGTGCCGTCGCATACAAGGTCGCAAGAAGCTAGTGCCTTCATTCGATAAATGAAACTTTAATCTCCGTGGAAATAGGGTCAAACTTCAAGTGCCGACACAAAGTGGATTCATCTCTGCTTTGGTTAAACAGTCGAGCGCTTTTAATAATTACAAACTGTGACATATTGGTCGCTTTTAATCATTTCTCGAAATACACGTCTTTCGCTTTTGGGCTCTAATTATACACGAAATCTTAGTTCATTTCCTTCAAGAACTTTACTTGTTTTACGTACAGGGTGTTTATTTGAAAACTTTAAATGTAAGTGTCTCGAAGATAGCATATTTTTGGTAAAAATGTTAAATACAAAAGTTTCTTGGTATCCAGGGAAAATATAGTTTATTCATTTTTTATTTATTGAACGCTCTTAAGGCTATTTGAAGGATAACTTTGCTTCTTAAACTGGAAATCTATATCTTTGTTTACAGATTCTTATTCTACGCAAAAAAAGAACAATCTTTTGTATGATACATTCTTTTATTAGACTTTATCTTACAAATATATTTAATCGAATACCAAATTGTTTTACTTATGAATCTTCTTTCTTTATAATGATAAATCATTAAAAATTATATTTTTTACGTGATTTTTTACTACATAAAAAAGAATTGAAGTGGTGTACAATCTTCATGACATGCTTTCAAAAAGTTTTTAAAATGCTCTTCATTTTGTATTAAACAATAATACAGGCTATTGTGAAATTAATTTTTTACTTTTTTAAAAATTTCCTTTTAAATATTTTTACTTTTCATTTGTAAAATTTAATTTTTCATTCTTTATTTTCAAAATAACAAAACTAACAAAAATTCGTTATTTTATTAAATATTTGTTTGAGATAAAATCTAATAACGAGATATTCCATACAAGAGTGTTATTTTTCGCATAGAATAAAAATCTCTAAATAAAAATAAAGGTTCCTATTTAAAAAAACAAAGCCTTCAAATAGCCTTGAAAGCGCTCAACAAATAAAACATAAATAATAGATATATTTCTCTTTTCAAACTAAAAAACTCTTATATTCAATATTTTTGCCAAAAATGTGTTGTTTTTAAGATGCTTAAATTTAAAATTTTCAAATGAATACTTTGTATAAAATGAAACCGAAGTAAATAAATTCTACAAGAACATAATGTAATTAAGTATGATTAATATCTGGTAGTCAAAGAGATAAACTGTGGAAAATTTTGAAAATCTAGTCTCAAAATATATGTCTAATCGGAAAAATTAAAGTAAATTTTATACATGATCTAAAATGTATTTTATTAGCTCGATTCAACGTACAATTTAAGACTGCACTTCTCAAAATTTGTTACGTTTTACCTTACTGACTAATTGTAAGTGATATTAATGAAGTAATTTGTAGACACTTTTACTTTAATACTTACTTAACAATCTAATTTTATTCCTGTGTTATTTATTTAGTTACATCTTCCTAGATATTAGCAATTCATTTTTGTATATTGAAGAGTAATTATGCATATGAAGAGTATAAATTAAAGATCAGAACGGTTGCATGAAATAAATTATGTTTGTCCGGGCTATACTTGTTATAATATTTATTTCGAATTTGACAAAATGTTATGTGCAAAAATAACTGGAAAAAACGGAGTAACATTTTTCCTTTATACAGGGTGTTTGGCCACCCCTCGGAAAAATTTGAATGGGGGATTCTACAGGCCAAAATAAGACGAAAATCAAGAATACCAATTTGTTGATGGAGGCTTCGTTAAAAAGTTATTAACGTTTAAAGTTCCGCCCATACTGAATTTTTATCTCGAAAATGCGCAAAATTTCGGGGGTATGTCTATTCACCAAAAATGATTGTAATTGACTTCCGTAACCAAAAATAATTTTTCCAAAACGATTTGAAATTTTTTTTTCCATCGAAAAATTTCATACCTTCTCGAATTTTTTTTATAGAAAGTGGGTAGGATTTCGGAGGTATGTGTATTCACCAAAAATGATTATAATTGACCCCCACAGTCAAAAATAATTTTTCCAGAACGATTTGAATTGTTAATAACTTTTTAACGAAGCCTCCATCAATAAATTGATATTCTTGATTTTCGTCTTATTTTGACCTCTAGAACCCCCCATTAAAATTTTTCCCAGGGGTGGCCGAACACCCTGTATATTACAATTAATCACACTTTCTCTATCCTAGCAATGGATGCTGAACAAAGGATAAAATTGTTGACTATTGTAAATTCTTCGTCATTTAAAGAATTTGCGCACATACGAACGTGATTGTTTGTTGTTCTTACATATAATCCATACTATGCACATCATTTTAAAATTATTATAAAGTATAATCAATACTTCAAGAATGAAAGACAAGGAAGAATTTTCTTCTAAATTGAAGATTTTCGTGCTGTTAAACTATTAATACATTGACCTACTGAAGGCTAGGAACATCGACAAATAAATCATCGTTTTTTAATCACGCTTGCAATAAAATAGAAATTTAATTATTCTTCTTTTTACCATATTGACTTAAAGTCATATTACCGAATGAATAGTGTTTTCTTGAAAGGTGTAGATATTCTTTTTCTGCCCGTGAAACAGACAACTAAATTTTAATAAGAACTGAGACAAATTTAATTAATAATTCCATTACTAAATTCTTCAATAATTACATTTATCTATTATTATTCGTGATTTATCCGATATTTCAATTTACCAATAGTTTCTTCCTGGGCGCAACAGTTTATATTAAAAAAAAAGGTCATGAGAACTTTCCATCATTCTTCATTATAGAGTCGAGCAGCTGTAAAAGTAAAGTGCACCGGTGAAACGTGTTGGATATCGTCCATGAAACTAGCGAAAACGCCGTCATTAGTATAATACACGAAGATATCGGACAAACAGTTTTCGGAACACCGTATCAGCTCGAAACCATTAATCTTCACCTAATATATCGACTCTCCGGAACGACGAACGCTAATTATCATCGCTCCATTAGTCTATCGTTGCCTCCAGACTTCCGTTTTGACGTTGGCAGAGAGTGCCGTATTTTTTCAATTAATCTAAATCTCCAACGCGAACCATTTCTCTCGCGAATATCGATGAAACTGCTGTTGGTGAGCCGACAAGAGCGTTTCAGTCGGTTTCCATTAATCGTTACAGGTGAATAAAACAGGAAAAGAATTGGGGAAGCGTCGAAATTCTAAAATAACAATAAAATAATACAAAGCTGTATCTTTCAAACTATTAACGATAGGAAGAAAGATGCATTATACGTGTATATATTCTACATTTCAATACCACATTTATTATTATTTGTTGGGATTGTTTGGTTCATTCTAAACAACTCATTATTATTTCAACACATTTATTTCTATTTTAACAATGAACGTACATAGGTATTTCTGCTCGTGTTCCCTCACAACGCCATTACACACTACCGTCCACTCTATCACGGGATTCCCCCTCATATTCCCCGTTCCAACGCTACCAACTACAATCAGTAAAAATAACTACACATTATTTTTAAATAAAACTATTATAGTTTTTCTTACATTAATCGATTACTTAGGTATACTTCACTTATTACTCCGTATAAAAGTGTTACATTAATATAGATGTAAACTAAACAGTTCACTACATATTTTAAGTCTTTTGACAATGTTTCACGTTGCGTAGTATTAACAAAATTCAAATACCTAGTCAAGTGTTTAATTTACGTTCATATAGCTACCAGTTTTAAATAATATAAGTTTTTAAAATTTATTTATTTAAGAGCTTCACAATTTGAAATTTTATTTTTTTGTTTTCCTGTTATTCTTTTATTTAATTCTTAGAACTGGTTTATTATCGTTTCTTTATATCGTGAGAGTATCTTACCTTTTGGACATACTTTACCTTTTTTAATTTTGTTTCATTCTTTGTATTATTCTATCTTCTCTTTAAAATTCGATTGTAGTGAATTGTCGTTTCATTCAGTAGAAGCTACCAAATGTCATGTAAATAACACAAGTAAAGATTAGTAGTGTAGTCCCACACGGGGTTTTTTATTTATTTAACATTTTGATTCATGAGTTTTCGAGTCATCCCCAGAAAGAAATAGCATAAAATTATGTATTTATGAAATGAAACAAAAGGAATTATAAACCTTATAATGTAAATCTTAAGAGTAAGCTTATTTAGTTTATGTTTTGAAACAACGATTTAGAACTATTTACTAAAATTGTTAAAACAATTATAAAAGAGTAATATTTTATAAAAGAACAAAACATAATTAGGTAATTATGATTACACATATAATTTAGTTACAAAATACATGAAAATAGTGTTAAACAAATCAATAATCTAAACTATAGCAAGAACGTATGAAAAATATCTAATAATTACATATGTATATTTATATTTTCAATTTATTGAAAATTTTCACACACATATTTACTTTAGTATAGATTAATTTTTATTTAAATTTCATTCTACTTTTATTTATTTCTTAGTTAAATGATGTGTGTGATTCATTTCTAACCAAAATTTTGTCACATTAATTAGATAAAATTATATTGTTTTCTTTTATAAAATATTAATAATATAAAATTATTTTTTTTTCTTATAGCTACGACCAGAATAGTTTGATCTATTATGGGTTTTCTAAAAAAAAGTAAAGGCACTAAAATATCTAAACACGAATTCTTCGCGTACATATATCATTTTTTATTGCAATTTTGCAACTAGCAGAAACAACATATTCTATACTTTATCTTGGCTTTCCAGAATATCAATATATTAATTTTGTCAATTTAGCAGTCCATCTTGTTTATAGCATCAAGGAAAATTGCAAATTTTCTATCAAATATGAGTACTGTTAGTTATAACATGCGACTTCATCGTTGTTGATTTGACCATAATCAACTGATAATCCCATAGAATTTGCATCCATTAATTGATAAGTTTAAAGAGAGGACATTGAATTTTCTTATTGTTAATAAAATACGTATATGTATCTACATATTTTCAAATTGTTAATAAAATGTTTCTACGTATACAGGGTATTTCACCTAACTTGACCACCTTAAATATATCGCTTATTTTGTATGATAGAAAAAAAAGGCATGGGGAGAAAGTATTCTGTTCGAAGGCGCCAATACGGTGATGGATCGAATTTTTTTTTCAAGGTCATTTTTTTCGAGATTTCAAGGTCATCGTATTTTTTTTAAATGGGACCACATATTTTCGCTACAACAGTCTTATAGCTTATAAAAAGACGAATCCAACGATGTGCGATATGTTGACCTTCACGTGACCTTTAGCGAAGGAATTATGAAATGTTTGTCAGTAACTTCAGTACGCGTTCGGAGACGGTAAATGAAGGAATTTCAATTTCATTGAAACAGTGTACCGTGTAATTGTTTCTGGTGCTTATAAATAGATATTCATATTCTCCTTTCAACGGTTGAAGTATGTTTACAAGCATTATTATTGTAAGAGGGGAATGACCGAAGCGGGTCAATAGCGCGTTGTCAAAAAGCCGCGACGTACACAACAAGTTGCGGTATCGATAGCAGTGTAATAAGATTCTCCATCATGTACACTACAGCAGAAAAAGTGGAAATGATTTTATGATCGCCGGATCTTACGCCACTTGATTTCTTTCTGTGGGGGCACCTAAAAAATACAATGATATTCCCACAACAGCAGAAAACATGCGACAAAGGATTCTACATGCATGTAGATCAATTACTGTACAACAACTGAAAAATGTTCAGCAAGAATTTATTTACCGCCTCCAAAAATGTATCCAGGTGCATGGTGCACATTTTGAACACCTTCTAAAATAAACATTTAATTTAAGACTGTTTCAATGAAATTGAAATTCCTTCATTTACCGTCTCCGAACGCGTACTGAAGTTACTGACAAACATTTCATAATTCCTTCGCTAAAGGTCACGTGAAGGTCAACATATCGCACATCGTTGGATTCGTCTTTTTATAAGCTATAAGACTGTTGTAGCGAAAATATGTGGTCCCATTTAAAAAAAATACGATGACCTTGAAATCTCGAAAAAAATGACCTTGAAAAAAAAATTCGATCCATCACCGTATTGGCGCCTTCGAACAGAATACATTCTCCCCTTGACATTTTTTTCTATCATACAAAATAAGCGATATATTTAAGGTGGTCAAGTTAGGTGAAATACCCTGTACATAGGACCTTAGATTTTTGAGGCTACGAATATTTTGGAATAAGAGCTTCAGTCTCGTCATTATACGCTTATAGTGACATTAGCTTTATACTGCCTTCTGTCTACAAATAACATTCATCGTCATACTGCTGTAAAGACAGCTGTGATTATTGAGTTTTATTCGAACGTAAAAAGTTGGAATTCCTGGTCACTTAAATGCAACCGTAATACCACGCAAAACTGCCAAAGTCAAGCGAATTATAAACTTAATCACTGACAGTAATGTGTTTTGCAGATTGCTAGTTTGTTACTAAACAGAAATGCAATGGAAATTCTAAACCCGTGGTTCGTTTCAAATGTAATTCCTTTGTAATTATTCCTCTTCGTTCCAGAAGTAATATCTGCGAATTTACTCTTTCGAATAAAGTCCAAAACGACGTGTAATAAAATATTTCTAGTTGAATGTCGCTGAAAGGCAGAAGTCTTAAACATTTAACAATGTTGGATTTTGATGTGATCAGATATTTTCTGTTTAACGTATGTAATTGAAAATTTAATTTAAGTATTAGCAAAGAATAATCATAACTATTGGATATGAGTTAATTAGCAAATGGCTACTCGTTTGCGAGAAAAAGAGCCCTGCTTTACTATTCTTGGTGGAAGTGTTCGATCGATTCTTAGCATAGCGAATAAAGAAGGTATTTTTTATTTTAAGCAATAAATTTCGAGTAGTCTACAGCTGATGTATCAAATAATCATATTAAGAATTGAAAAATTAGTTTGAATACAATTGCATCTTTTAAGATAAAGACTCTTTTCTTCCGTATTTTATTATGTAAATATTTAAAACAGTAGGTTGTCCCATAAGTTTGTGTCGAGTTTTGTGTTAAAACTTACAACAATATTTCAAACATACTGTGAAGTTTTACGAAAATCATTTAATGACACCCCCTTCTTTTTTTTATAAAATGTTGAGTTTTCATTAAAATGTTGTTCGACACTGTTCTTCAGCCCGTTGAAATTTTCAAATTGTTTACCCATTAAGCAGCCAGTGGATTGTTGTATAAATTTCATTTCTCATCTTCAGTTATTAAATGGTTCAGGAAAGCTCCGGTTTTCAGAAAAAAATGTTTAGATTGCATCGAATTTCCAATTTACAAAATTAATCCTCGTCAATTAGAGAATGACACGAACTTATGGGACGACCTGACATACAGGGTGTTCGGCCACTCCTGCAAAAAATTATAATGCAAAATTCTAGAGGCCAAAATAAGACGAAAATCAAGAATACCAATTTGTTGATGGAGGCTTCGTTAAAAAGTTATTAACGTTTAAAGTTCCGTCAGTACTGAATTTTTTTCTTGAAAATGCGCAGGATTTCGGGGGTATGCCTATCTACCAAAAATGATTGTAATTGCCCCCTGTAAACGAAAATAATTTTTCCAAAATGATTTGAAACTTTTCAATTTTCAGGATAACAAACAGTTATGGTCAGACATTATAGTTTCAATAATGAATTTTTTTCTGAAATATGCGTAGAATTTAGGGGGTATGTCTATTGACCAAAAATGATTGTAATTGCCCTCTGTAAACGAAAATAATTTTTTCAAAATGATTTGAAACTTTTCAATTTTCAGGGTAACAGACAGTTATGGTTAGATACTATATTTTCAGTAATGAATTTTTTTCTCGAAAATGTGCGGAATTTGGAGGGTATGTCTATTGACCAAAAATAATTGTAATTGACCCCTGCAATAGAAAATTAATTTTTCCAGAATGATTTGAAATTTTTTTTTTCGCCGAAGAATTTAGGCACCTGTCGATTTTTCTTAAAAATTCATTTTTCATTTTTAGAAATTTTGTTTGTAACTTTATAGAAAAGTTGTCTAATACTTTTTTGTAGGTGCCCATTAATTCTACTTCAGAAAAAAGTTTTATTGACATGTATTCACTATTGTAGAAGTTATGGCTGTTTGAAAGGTAGACAATTTTTATGGGGTTTTTTTGATTTTCCGGGGTTGAAGATCTTACTTTTCGAATATTTTTGCGATTTCTACATGTTCTAGTTCCGGGGACACGAACCCCAGTCTTCCGACCCGAATTCCTCGACGATAACTCCACGGCTACCATGACTGCTTGCGATTTCTACATATTCTCCACTAAAATACGCGCTGTTTGCATTTCGACAAATTAAAATCCTCCAATCCGTTCAGGAGTTATGACATTTTAAATATTCACATGAAATTTTTGGGAACCACTTCTGCCTTAGATTAGATTTTCGATAAGGGATTTTTTTCTCGAAAATGCGAGGGATTTCGGGGTATGTGTAATGACCAAAAATGGTTGTAATCGACCCTTGCGATCGAAAATAATTTTTTTAGAATGATTTGAAATTTTTAAATTTAATTTTTTAATAACTTTTTAACGAAACCTCCATCAATAAATTGATATTCTTGATTTTCGTCTTATTATGACCTCTAGAATCTCCCATTGAAATTTTTCCCAAGGATGGCCGAACACCCTGCATATCAATTTTAAAAAAATAGTCGCAGTTTTATTACAAGCTTTTTAAGATAATTATTACGTGATTGAGAATATACGTAAAATAAATCGAGTCCTAGGCGATATTATATGTGCATGTAACTTTCCTTACTTTGCACATGAAAGAAATCCATCTGCCAACTTCGCTAATTATTCGATATTTATTCATGCCGCTCAGCTGGCGTTTTAGCATAAAACATTTTGCATCATCGATCACTGGTGTCATGGCGCACCGGTAAATGAAATTTTCTCTTCACGGGCGGACTTGCCGTCCGATTTTCTCGGATTGCGCCGATGAAGAAACATATTTTTCTGGATTTTATTAAGACAGTTCCTGACGGCGGACACCATCTGGCCTACATTCGAAGAAAAACAATGCTGGCCGAGAGAGCTTGTAAGAAAACGAGCTTCTTGACTCTCTCTCCATTTTCAGAAAATCTCATGTTGCAGTCACTTTGCAATATGTTGTGGTTACGAAATGATGTTAAATATGTTAACGGTAAAAGCATAAGAGAATCTTCCGCAATTAAAACACTCTTACTGCGAGGCATTTAATTAAAATTTTTTTAATTCGAATTGGAAAAGATATCGTCGCCTTTGTAATTTTTGCAACATAATCCTGAATTGTACGAGATATAATATTTATAGATTGTATTTAATCCTGAAATAGGACACATATATAATTTATTAAAATACGTTATTAAAATTATTTTTTGTAAACGTATCAAATTGGAATATTCAAAAAAAGTTAAAATGGAAAAATTGTTACAATTTAATGACAAACAGTGAATAATAGAAAACGATTTCATGACTGTGACTTGAAGCTTTCAGGACTGACTATCACCTAAAATTTATCAAAATATTATATTTATTTGAGGAAATGAATATTACAAATTTTCATAAAAGTATAGTAGCAATCTTATATACATATGTAAAACAGGCAGTTTTTCGTTTGATTCGCAATAAATAAAAGTATTGTTTTTTGTTAAACCAGTAAGTAAAATATGTGTGATCATTAAATCCATAAATAAATTTCAAAAAATTTGTATCAATAAACGACGTATAACACGAAGTAGATATATATCCTTTTCTTGCCTTTTTTATTATGCTAATACGAATTTCAAAAAGGCTTTTCATTTCGGTACACTGGGGTCCTTTATGTCCACTATCGTTTTGAACCTTTTATTGTTGTGAATTTAGCTTTCATTTCGTTATCGCATTTACCTAAGTTATACATATACAGTGTGGGCCGGAATTCATAGTACAACCGAGCAAGGGCTGATTCTACGTGAAAAAATGAAGAAAAAATTTGATATAAGATTTTTTTATCCAGGGCTCCGTTTAGAAGAAAATCGACTTTATACGTTGTTTACCTTTGTGAACCATTTAGTTGTTTACTTCTCTATCACAGAAGTCTCGGTCCAAGATAGTGTTTACAAACATTATTAAACCAGTATAAAGTGTTTCTACTGATAATTAATTTTTTATTCCTTTTATTCTACTTTCTATTGCAATACTACAATACAGTATTACAAGTATTGTTGAAAATGTCCTCCTCTTTGCTGTATACACAAGTTTGACTTGAAAATAAACTATGACTTCTATCGTAAATTGAACAATGTAGTAACGTCGTACGTACGTCTTCATTATTGTTAATGTTTGTAAACACTATCTTGAACGGAAACGACAGCGGTAGACGAATGGACAACAACTAAATTGTTCGCAAAGATAAATAAACTTTAAAGTCGATTTTCTCGAAACTAGAGTCCTGGATAAGAAAATGTTATACCAAATCTATTTCTCATTTTTTCACGTAGAATCAGCCCTTGCTCGGTTGTACTACGAATTCTGGCTCACCTTGTATAAAGTGTCCCAGTTTTCTCCCGCAAAACTTCATCAATATGTTCTACGAGCAAAATTAAGAACAAAATTATTACACAAGTATAGACTCTCAAATGTTTTATTAGGAAGTTTTAACAAAAATTGATTTGTGGTTACGTAAACTGTGTTTATGTTTGCATAATTTAACTAATTTAATTGCTGATTATTCTAATGATAAATGTAATTAAAATACAATGCAATTGAAGTATAGTGTAATTAAAATATAATGTAATTGAATTACAGCTGTCTGAATTGCAGCACACAATGTTGGACGTTTGAGATTGACTTGTTTATATATTTATCTTACGAATGCTTGTTTTTTGTATACTTGACTCTTGTCCCTATAGTGTATTTTTATATTTATAATATGAGTTTATCATCAGTTAATATGATGCTATTACTGCGTAGTGATAAGCAAAAATGTTTTTTCATTTTATTTATTTTATTAATGTTGTTAAATGAATTGCATTAGAGTAGTCGCCATTATTTTTTCTGTTTAATATATATATATATTAGATAATATTGTATGTTGATTATTTCTCATTTTTGTAATTATTATCTTTAAATAAAATACAGACTTTATTTTATTAATAATACTCTATCCACAAAAGTTGCTGTTTCTTTGAAGAATCATTGTATTAAAGTTCAATTCAATTGCATCATAATTTATATTCAATGCAACTTAATTACATTATTTTTATAATTCTATTGCAATAGAAGTTATGAATTACATTGTAATTTAATCGAACTTCATTTTCACTCGTGGAAGGCATGAATTAAGAATTACAATGTTACTGACTTATTGTATAATTCAATAATTTTGCAATTATAATTCCTGGAGTAATTCAACTGTAATTTCGCACAACTCCGATTAGATGTGCATACTTAATATATTTATAAACCCTGTGCAGTCAACTTGTCAAATACCATATGCAGAAATCGTGCAAATTTACAATATTTGGAAAGTGTATTTGTACCAAATGAGTTTTCTAAGGAAATGCTATAATTTTCCCGGTAAACCGCGAATCTTTCAACCATTGCCTGAATTTTGTTTACGTAGATTTACGATTTGTTTTGGATTTATTGAAAATGCTCCCTATTCGGTCGTATCGATTACGATTCTTGTGACATCCTATACACGGCGTTGAAAAATGATTGTAATTGAACCCCACAACCAAAAATAATTTTTCGACAACGATTTGAAATTTTTTAATTTTGTCGAAAAATTTGTCAACCTACTCGAATTTTTGTCTCGAAAGTGCGTAGGATTTCGGGGGTATGTCTATTAACAAAAAATGATTGTAATTGATCCCCATAACTACAAATAATTTTTTTGGAACAATTTGAAATTTTTTTTTTTTGCCGAAAAATTTAGGCACCTTGTTGATTTTTCTTAAAAATTCGTTTTTGATTCTTAATAATTTTGTTCGACGTCCTATGGAAATTTTGTTTAGTACTTTTGTGTAGGTATCGCTGAGTTCTACTTCAGAAAACAGTTTCGTTAAAATATATTCGCTATTGTAAGAGTTATGGCTGTTTGAAAATTGGATCATTTTTATGGGTTTTTTCTCATTTTGCGGGGTCAAGGATCTACTGTTTGAATATTTTTGGAATTTCTACGTATTCTTCACCAAAATACGCGTTGTTTGCGCTTTGAAACATTAAAATCGTCCAATCCGTTCAGGAATTATGATGTTTTAAAAATTTGCATGGAATTTCAGACAAATATTTCTAGCCAGAAATTATATTTTCGGTAATGAATTTTTTTCTCGAATGTGCGTAGGATTTTGGGGGTATATGTATTGACCAAAAATGATTGTAATTGACCCCCGCAACCAAAAATAATTTTTCCACAACGATTTGAAATTTTTTAATAACTTTTTAACGAAGCCTCAATCAAGAAATTTATGTTCTTGATTTTCGTCTTATTTTGGCCTCTAGAATCTCCCATTAAAATTTTCCCCAGGGGTGGCCGAACACCGTATATATTCGCGATGCGAGTTAACAAGTCGAACTGCTTTCCTCTTTTGCATTTCCCCTTCGTAAATCTCGCGTAGGCAGCCCCAGTGTAAAAACGCTCTTAATGCTGTTCGTGGACTGTGCCGTGTAAGTTATGCGCTTAGCATGGAACGGTGAATCGAGTTTCGAAGTAGTTCAAGAGAACAGATGGCGAAACGAGATTCATCGATCGTCTCGATTGTCGTCTTATCGTCCATTCGCAAACGGCCGTACGATTGACGGAGGGCAAAGTATCGTTGAATTTCGGCGTGAAACGCAAATCGCTTGTATCCAGTCACGCCACGAGGACGACGTAGCCTCTCAACGTTAAACCTTTGTTGAGGCGTATGCAATTTTCCGCAGAGTTTGATGACATATTGAAGAACTGTCCATTAGAGACTCTGGAACTTCCAGATATCCAGGACACGGCTTTAGAATTGTTCGTGTGCCTGTGATTTTCGAACACTCGAAGCTGAATTCGAGAATGTATTTCCTACACAAGGGCCACGAGGATACGTTTTGCGCAACTCTGAATCTAAAGGGTGTATTAATTTTAACTCTTTCATCTGAGAAGCTACCGGTTTAATCGAAAAAGTATCAATTGGAAATATATTTATTAACAACAAGACACGTATAAACACAAATAAAATAAAATAGTCCTTTAAATCCAATAATTTATTAAAATTGTCC
Organism: Colletes gigas; assembly: GCF_013123115.1. Lineage (NCBI taxonomy): Eukaryota > Metazoa > Arthropoda > Insecta > Hymenoptera > Colletidae > Colletes > Colletes gigas. Next base: position 578,108 of record NW_025106686.1, on the reverse strand, counting down.
AATTTGTTTAACCGTTTGAGTGCCACGTGTCTTTGCTGTTTTCCCGTCCAAAAGTGCCAAGCGGCGTGATAGCGCTTGTCTTATTCCCTCTCCAAGAATTCCAAGGAGCGCTATTGCGCTGTTTTCAGATTTATACAGTAGCTGTAATTGTTTCAATTCATTTTTGTTCTGCCATCTTTCTGAGCGAAAGTACAGATTTATCAGCGTCTGGGTTGCGTCATATAATATAAGAATATAATTTAAATATTTTATTGCATATATAAAAGGTATGTACAGTAAAATGTTCACTATTAAAATATTCACTATTACTATTTTCACTACGGTTTCTTAGCCTAGAGCGCTGGCACTGTTCGAGAGACAGAGGAGAAGCGCAAAATCGCTCCGTGGCACTCAAACGGTTAATGTTCACAAAATGTCCGGTTGAGATTCAAGTTCTTAGAGTTTTGTCGCTTGTTATAACTTTAATGTTCTCAACTTTCTAATTAAACAGGAAACTCCAATTATGATGAAATTTGTGGAAGAGGTACTTTTTGAAAAAATATTTGACTCGTATTTTTGTTTTTCGCAGCTGATATCCATTTTGAAAAAGCATGAATGGCCCTTAAAATTGGGGTGCTGAAAATATAAATATTTTTTGAATATCTCGGGAACTAGATGGTATTATTTCTATCGATACTTTTATACATTTGTGTTTGTTTATACATTGCTAATATATTTTTGTTCAATCTCTTTGGGCACGTGGTTATATTTTATTTTAGGTTAGAAGTATTGTTACCTTTATTGTAAAAGAAATTTAACCTTGTTGTTAAATTGTTGTTGAAAAAACTTTTCATACTGTTTTTGAAAAAGACCAGGATAAAATTGTTGAAACGTTTAAAATGCTTCTTGCAGGAATTTATTTATCCTAACCGATAATTGCCATTTTATAGAGAATTAATCAATATATTCCTATTAAACGACATACTTTAAAAATCTGATTTCATCTTTTTAATATTCTATTAAAATAAATAAAATTTGTTTAGAATATCTTCTTAAATTTATAATAGTTCAGTCTTATTATTAATATGTTTGATTCAAAAATGCAATTTTATTTGTCCTTATTTCTCTTATCAAATCCAATACTCTTGGAAGGTTTGTTTATTACAATTCACTTTTCAATTCATATCTCAATATTTATGATCTATTAAATAACATTATTTTAAAATCTAAAAATAACTAAAAGTTTTTTGTTAGTACAATGCAGTCTGACCTTGGGTAACCTTAAATAACTTTGAGTTATTTACATGTTTATGTCGACGAATTTATTGTTGCGTAAGTTATATGTATGTCTATCTGAAAAGTAGCACACTGAAAAAAACGATGACCTTAATTTACATTAAGACGATTGTTATCAATAAAATGCTCCCCTCGAACCAAATTAACATTTATCTATAATATTTTGTCGAATTCGATGGTACATAATATCTCGAAAAAATTAACACATCATTAGACCAATTTCTTTCAAGTTACAATTTATGATCGAAACTTAATTATTTTATGATAAATTCGCTACATCAGCAGAAGTTATACATCTTTTGATTTTCATAAAATAGGTGGTTGTGTATTGTTTAGGAAAAAGCACGTTCGATGATTTCTGACATCTAACAGAACTGGAAAGACACAAATTGGGTCCTTCGTCAGCAATTAAACTTTTCCACATCGGTCAGTACGATTAATTACAAAGGTGTACGCGGTAGCAGACGACTAAAAACTGCTGTTAACTACTCACTGCTGCGTCTAACTGCTCTTAACAACTTGTAACTACTAGCGTGAGCGACGTGGCGCAACCAACCTTGCGGTTTGAAAAGTACTGAACAGGTTTAACGAGTTTAACAGTCGTGACAGTTCGAAAAACTTTTTGTTCGTAGGTGGATATAATATGCTGAAAATGTATGTTCTATAAAGGACTGCATTCGGTGGACATTAACGTTAAATTTACTTATTTTTTTGCAAATGGAACCTCGTGTTTTATTATTCCATAAAGTTTTAATCGCTATAAAAGTGAATTTAAAAATATGTTTGAATCGTGAGAGGAATACGCCTCGTTTACAATTATTTTCAATGTACATTTCATTTTCATATAAGCAGTTGCTTTCACATATAACGATTAAAGATCACTGTACTTTAATACGTTGATTGCTAAAACAAACCCCTTAAATTGTTCACGAAAACGAAACTTTGTTTTTAGACAATTGAAAACTAGCATACCCACAATTTGTTATACAACTTATTTCTACAGTCTTGTTAAAATTCAAGAGACCTATTTAGACTTATTTTCTTTAAGTCAATGTTTTAAGCAGATACTAATTTCTGTGAAATTCCATAAATCAAATCTTCAATCTCAACAATTACACGTGACCATATTTTCTCAATATAATTGCACGATTTTTTGACTATTAGTTTCATGAATTTAGTTAAATGAAGATTTACCAGGTATAATTTCCTTTTAGAAATTGTATTTATCCATTCAAGTTAATATTTTTCTTTTAAAATACGAATCAAAGTACATTACAATACGCAAAGAAATCATATCGAGATTTTTAAGACATTCACGTTTTATTTCATAGTAGTGTTAGACCAGAATTAATTCACCACTGAAGGCTATTAATCTACTACACTGTTGTTCCCACTGTTAACTACTCCAAAGTTATGTCTCTCGTCTTTCTATAAAATTGTGAAAGATCCTGTCTTTCTAACAGAGCAAGAAATATATATAGTATAATAATAGAAATGCCTCTTTAACACCTTTTATTTAATGTTGCATTTAAATTTAATAAACATGCGGTTGCATACAATAATATTCAATTTTTGTATTTTTTTCATGTAATTATATTGGATTTTGTTATTTAAACAATTTTAATACTTTAACTTTTCACAGCAAGTTCTTTCAAACGCCTACTTAATGTTATCCCGACTGTGAATATTTATTAAAAACCATTTACAGACTTCTAAATTGAAGAGCAAAACACAATAAACGTTCAAATAATCTTCGAGCGTCTCTAGGTCACTTAGGAAAATGATATCGACCGTGTGACTTGTCGTAAAAGGGCAGCGAGGGCGAAAGGAAATCGTGATGGAGGGTTGCAAAGGAAAAAGAGAAAGCAATTGGAACAGGTGGCGAGCAAGGTGAAAAAAACTTTTATACTGATGCGTGTCAGAAATTGATCTAAATTTTTCGAAGAATTGCTGCGATCGATAGGCTGTGGAATAAAATGAAAAATAAATATACTCCATAAAAGTAAATTTAATATATTGTACCGTCAGGGAAATGAAATATGTGACGTCGACGCAGTTTGTTTTATAACTACGAAAGAAATGCTTTTTTTCAGAACATTCGCAGTTTAACTCGTATTACAGTTTTTTTTATTTATTTTGATTCCAATTAAAGTGAAATAATTTTTTTCTATTTAAAGTTACTGCTAGAAACCAAATTGGCTTACGATTTATGGCATTCGCGAATTACTTTTAGAAAAAATATTTTTCATTAGATTATATACGTTTTCTATTGGATAAAAATATTTGGTGAAGTTAACCGTTAACGATTACATTATAATGTATTTCGTGTTCTCCAAAGCGTCTTAGGAAAACTGTTCGTTTACTATAAAATGTCTGCAGCCATGTTAAGTACAAGGCACGGTAGTAACTGTGTCACAAACGTATATGGAGTGTAATTTCTTATGCAAACTGTCGGTCAAGTTGAATAGCCGCCACTGCAGACATGAAACGTAAGTTCACTGATTCTAACGAAGAATAGAAAATCAACGTATAATTGTATCAATCATAACCTCAAGTGTTTCACGTTATTACAGGAAAAAGAAAAGGTTCAATTTACAAGGAAAATCAGCATCGATTTGCTTTTTTATTTACAAGTACTCTCTTTTTTAGACGTGTAGCAACCTTATTTTATACTGCAGATAATTTAAAAAAGAAGTCAAAAACGTTCGATAATATAAAACTTGAACCAATTAATATTTTAGAAAATTTATTTTTCATTGAAACAAGTTTTTAGTCTTACTATAGAAAATTACAATTAGAAAGCATCAATCGACGAAGAAAAAATAAAGTTTCAAAATTATGTACTCCTTGTGATAGGCACTATATTTTTACATAACTTTTAACTCTAATCACAGTTTTCTACCTAAGTTTTCTTATATCACATACTGCTATGTTTTGTACGAATCTACCTACCATATCATTCTGATCAATAACCTCTTTCTTCTTCACCAACCTTTCATTTCTGTTTTACAATTTAACCTACAATTTCAGCCATCAGTTACAGTTAAAACTCATATCTTCAATTTCTGTATTTCATACCTCTGTATTTTTTATATATGTATATGTATCAACAATAATTCCTATACTATTAATCTGAACAGAAATTATATTTACACAGATTTTCTTAGACCCCGCTTCTTCGTTAATTTTTCATTTATTTATTAAGTTCTTTATCGTGCATTATTCAATACAGTATAGTAATTATAGATACATATTTTGATTTAATTTCTTTTTTTCTCGGATCTGTTACGTATCATTCCTATAATGTTGCGTAATTATATTATGATGTATACCGTATTCGATAATTATTCATGAAAATGGTCGACAAATTGTATTTAATAACAATATACACAATCGTTAAAATATAAACTATTATTTATTTTGAGTAAAGTTGTTAAACATATGTACTTACTGAATATAAATATGAATATGCCTGATTTATAGCAGTTATAGCAAGTCAATTTATTATAATTCTTACGATCTTCACTTTTGAATTTCTTTCAGATTGATTGGTTAAATTCCTTAATTTCATATATTTTGTAATACTAATCTCATTCTTCAAATTATTTAGATTTCGAATTTATACAATTTATGTTTCTTTATGAATAAATACTTCCTGCTTTCTGTCTAATATTTTCCTTTGCTCGAATTATTTTGTGACAAATTTTTTTATTGTAGAAGAGGGAACGTTGTTAACATTAGATAATCTTACTCAGTTTGTATATAGGAACATACATAATTTACTTGGATTGTAATTCGTTTACCATTTTATATTACCAACTGACTTCGTTTAATTTCATTCTTTAGCTCTCTTAATATATTATTTTGTCATCCTTTGTTATCTCTTCCTACGTCAACTAATTAATATTCTGTGCTTGATATACCACTTCCATCTCTATTGTTTGTAATTTATAAAATTCATATTACTTTGCATTGTACTGAAGATTCAAAATTAAGGATCGAAAGTATTATATTATTTACCTCTTCATAAAAATATTATTATCATAGTGATTATATGTATATACACTTCTGCGTGAATAGAAAAAAGGAATTTGTAAGAAAGTTTGTTGATTCAAAACTTCGAGGAATAGCAAATAAAAGTTTAATCTCTTATTTACTTAACTTTTCTTTTATTAAAATTAAATTAAATTAAATTTTATTGGTATTAGTCGAGACGTTGATTTTTTGATCACTTATTAAAATGTTAGTAACTCACAACTTGTCAGTTTATATTTATTATTCGTTATAAACTTCACCGAGTGTCTTTCAAGCACGACATGTAAGTTAACGATATTATAAATTGTACTTTTTAAAATTATAATCATATTCGAATAAATCTTTTTCTTAAATGTAAAAGTTTTTCTACAAGAATGTCTGTCAAATTTAACCTTTATTAATTACTGACTAGTGGTACTTCTATTAAAAAATGACAAGGACAGGAAAGTAACTTAATAATGATTAATGATGAATAAACTGCAGTTAAATACATAGAAACATTAAAAAAAAAATACAATTTTACTCCTAAAATAGATTTAAAAAATAATTATATATTTCAACAGAACAATAATCCTAGACATACAGCAAAAGTTATAACGAAGTCTTAAAATAATGCTCACAGCGCACGCACGTGTTGCTTACGATAGGATCCAGCAGGCAATGGGGCGTAGATATTGCACGCACGCTCGCACGCTAACTTCCCGTTCCGCTCGCGCGTTGCCAACTTACGGGATTTCTAAGTCCCTACTTTTATTTCAATATCCAACACGAAGTATTTTCAATAAAATGATATACAGGTGTTACAATGATCTCCACGGAGTCCTATACTGAAGCTTATTAGATATTTATGAGATCAATTAAAAAGAACTGTGCCAAGAAGTAAGAGAAAACACAATAATATTTGTATTTCTACACTGAAATCCGAATAAGATAGAATAATCATAGATGTTGTTGGGAATTGGAGCTGTGAAAACTTTCGGTCGTCCACTGTTTGATAGACATATTAAAATAATATAATAACGTGTATCGTTTTTAATCTTGTGTTTGATGGTTCGTATTAACCCCTTAACGCTCATGCTCGAATCTGACTACTTTGAAAAATGATATTTGTTTAATCTAACGATTTAAGGGATGACAGTATTTGTTTTTCTTCAAATTATACGTTAAATACAACCAGTGATGCCAGAAAAGCACCGTCGGGTGCACACTCACACATGCTAGATACGCGTACGTGAGCTCGTGGAGTTTCGGAAAGACGACAAAGGCAGACTGACGCATGTCCTCTTTCTCGATTCTCCGAAGCGGCCCGAAGTAATTTCGGACCGCTTCGTGGGAGTCGAGAGAGAAAGGCTCACATTTGCCTTCTCGCTCTTAACAACTGAAATCCGACCTCCCGTCAACGGCATACGATTTGGATTCTCGAGCTGAGATTCTCGACTGCCCAGGCATTTTTACTTTCCGACCTATGTAGACGCACATAAGGAAAGTACCCATAATGAAAAAAAAATTTTGCAAAATTTATTTTACGGAAATACACGTTTTAAGACCTCCTGATCATATTTTAATTATTGAAAAAAAAGAAATTTTTTTTTATTCCCATGTATGAGCACACATGTATATTATTATTACGATTGAGTATTGTTCCGTCCGGTCAGCTCGGGGTTTTCCGTTCGTTTATGGTGCCAGATGCGGAACCTTGACTTTGTCGAAAAAGTCTTCGAACATTCCGCATCTGGCAAATTTCATCGTAAAGCATTCAAGCACTTTAGCTTTTCGAAAGTGCAAGGCCCGAGTTGACCGACGAAGGGCTGCATTGTTCCGCGGGTGGCACGGTCCTCTACAACGACCGTCGCCAACTCATGGAACAATGCAGCCATAAAACGTCTGCAACGCACGTGTAGCTAGGCGTAATTCGGAGTCCCGTTTTTTCCTCGGCAAAATTAACGGGGCCTTCGACTTGGGGAGGAAACCTCGGTCACCCTCGTCCAGGGTGAGATGGGACTCTTCCTCCTCCACAATCGCGCGAGGGAGGAGTTTCCTGGCCAACGGGGCAGGAAAATCGATCCTCCTCCCCCAAGTCGATGGCCAATCGATAAACGGAAGAAGTCAACGCGAATCGGTTGACGAACCCCCAAAATCGCGTCTCGGAGGGGGTTCAAGCCGAGGAGGAAACGGGCTCCGGACACTTCGACACTCGTCGCTGAAACCTCAGACAACAACGATCGAAATCTTTAACTCGTCGCTAAAAGTTCGAAGACGACGGTCGAAATCCACTTTAACTCGTCGCTGAAATCTCAGAGTAAACGTTCCAAAATCGGCAGTTCAATCGTCTCGTGAACCATTCGTTATTCGAACATCATTTCGCGAAACCTCAGCTCAAGCGGTTCGTGAGCAACAACTCGTGATTCGACATTAAAGAGAACAGCCGGATTTCGATTCGAAACAATCCGGCAATTAACTAGTCGCTCAAGATTAATTTGGCGAGCGACGGCTAGGAACCCGCGTACCACGAGGGTTAAGAGGGCCTTACAACCCCTCAGAGTTTAAACGAAAACTCACGCGACTACCTGGCCAGTACCGCCGCGACGGTACGATTCAAGTATAAATAGCTAAATGAATTTAAATGAAACTTTACATTTAAGTTTTATGTTCTCATTTCAAAGTCCGGTTAGACTTTGACTATAATCAGTCCATGGATAATAATGATTATACCTCTTGTTTCATAGTTGTTCCGATATATGTATAGGCATAATGTATAAAAAATCTTTTAAATGTTTCATATAAATCTTAGGACGAATTAAATTTTATATATGTTATACAGACGCGTTGAATGGAATTAGGAATTAAGAAATACGCAGGGTATTCGTATACATGCTTTATTCCCGTTCTTTCAGCGTCGGAAAAACAAATGAGCCCGTCCTGGGCCTAGACCCTCGCCTTTGTCGTCAGCCTTTTCCCCCATCGGTAGGGGTGGGAGTGTTGACGGACGAAGGCCAGACGCGGTCCCTTGCCAGCGCCTCGGCTTGGGCCTCGCCTTTTCCCGACGCCTTAAGCCGCGTCCCCACTGGGTCGGCATTTGCCGTTCGGCACGGCCGATCGGCAAAAGCCGAGAATTGCGTCTACACTGCGTCCGCATCTGTCATCTAGCACGGCCGATCGGCACCCTAAGTACTTCTCGGCAAAGCCAAACACTGCATCGTCTTGGATAGCATGGCTTGAAAAGCCGAACGGCATGCCGACGAGTCGATCGGCACGATGTCGGTAACCATCAAAAGAGATCGTGCCAAGACACGAGAGCACGAAAGTTTCATGTCAATTTCGTTCCAAAACCATCATCGAGATACAAAGATACAGGAACTTTAAACGTTAATAACTTTTTAACAAAGCCTCCATCAACAAATTGGTATTCTTTCGCGATCGAACGGAAAATTTCACAGCGCGACGATTGCTACCTCCAGTTCTGAAAGGCCCAGGCAGCGCCATAAAGCCTCGTCTTGTAACCAAATATGGTCATAGGCGAAAGATTTTTTCCTCGTACCCATATTTTTGCATAGTCGATAGCCTTTCGTTCCATTCAACGACGGAATTTTCCGCAACCCCCACTAACTGTTCATCCCCTGCACTAGTCGACGAAGTTAGTGTTCCGTTTGATTAGCTCAGGTTTTTACGCTTTTTTATGTTGCCAGATTTGGAACCGTTACTTCGTCGCGAAAGTCCTCGAATATTCCGCATCTGGCAAATTTTGTTGTAAAATAATTTAGTGCTTTGTCGAAACGAAAGCGCTAGGCCCGAGTTGACCAGCGAAGGGCTATATTGTTCCGCGGGTGGTACGGTCTTCAAGGCCAAACGTCGCACAATGTGACAAGTATATGGGAGTTCGGGACAAAATTAATAACTCCTAAACTATTCAATTTTCGACTTAAGGCCTCTATACTTTTTTTAAGAGGATACAAAGATGCATCGATTTATGACCAAAAAAATACAATTTTACAAAAAAAATTAAGGTGATCTTAACAAGTAATAAGTAACAATAACAGTAACAAGTTTCTTAACGGCAATGAAAAGATTAATTGTTTTTATTGCCCACCTATGACATCGTGGCAAAGGTGGAGCGATTTATAAATTATAAATACATACAGTTTGTATAGCAATTATTCTATGTGGTTTCGACAATAGTGGTACTCGTCGGAAAACAAAAATCAAGAATATCAATTTCTTGACTGAGGCTTCGTTAAAAAGTTATTAAAAAATTCTACGATACGGTCTTTTCTACGATACGTTTGCTTTAACGGTTGTACGAATTAGCTTTTCTACGATTTAATTCAACGGTTTTACGGATTGGTCGATGTTTCCGGAGCCCGTTTCTTCCTCCGATACGCGATTTTGGGGGTGTCAACCGAATTTGGTATTAACTTTTAGCTCGACCGATTGGTCATCGACTAAGGGAAGGAGGACCCATTTTCACACCCCGTTTGGGAGGAAAACTCTTTCCTCATACCTGAACGTGGTGGAGGAAGACTTCCAGGTCACCCCCAGAACGAGGGTGCCCGAGGTTTTCTCCCCAAGTCGAAGGCTACGTTAATTTATCGAAGAAAAAACGGGACTCCGGATTAGGACGCGACGAGTGGCCGCGCGTGTTTAACAGCTGTTTTATGGCTATATTGTTCCACGAGTTGGCTCGTGGTCACTGTACATTTTTTGTGTACTGAAATGGCTTTGCCGCGGTGCATAGCAGTGGCACGGCCGTGCCGCCTTGTGCCGCCTTTTGCCGAACGCTGTGCCGATCGGCAGTGCCGATCGGCAAATGCCGAGCCGTGCCGACCCAGTGGGGACGCAGCTATCGGCAAATGCCGAGCCGTGCCGATCCAGTGGGGACGCAGCTTTACATATAAAAAAAATTATATAAACTTTTTCTCTATCTTTTCTAGAAAAGAAAAAATTAAATGAAATCTTATACATTACATGCTTACTTAAATCGCATTGAAAACGAATACCACAAATGTTTTAGAATAATGTGCAAAATGTGATTACGATTTTCGCTAAGACAAATTGAAAACTCGGTTCTAACAAGGAAAAGTTGGAATGGTACCCGATTTTGGGTTAGATTTTACTTTGAGATATTATTAAAGTTATTACAGATACTTATCTTCAGAAATAGAAATACATTCAACAACCAGCGTGGCGTGAATGACAAGGTATTTGCCTACAAGTTCCGAGCTTCTTCTGCTCTGCAGGTTCAAACCCTGCCAAAACTAATCCTTTTTTTTTATTTTTTCAATCATATTTTAATCGTACACTAAATGTGACATTATATTTTTGTCTGACCTTCGAATATTTTTTTTTTAAAGTTGAATTTAACCAATTACATTTAACATATGTTATTTTAAATGTACGAAGTACATGAATCTGGATGGTACTTTTCGTAAAAACAGTGAAAACATAACAATTTCAAGCACTACCTACATCTAATGAAAGTTTTGTTTTCACAGAAATAACAAAATTTTGTATTTAACTCTGATGGAAAGGCCGCTTCATTTACATTGATAAAATGTGAACGATTTTCGGATAGTCGTACCTTGTAGCTCGTACTTTTTACTTTATACTTCAGGTAAAAAGGGATATAGCTGGGAAAAACAGTTTTATGACATTACCTGCTAACTTATGTTACTGTTCTACAATGAAACGCTATGTTTTGTACCTTTAAAAATATTCGACTATGTCCTTTTAAAATTTAAGATACAAACCATACTTTGTATTAAACTGGCAAACGGGATCACTTTTCCTTTGTTTCTAGTTAGTTCTATTTAGTTTGTCATAACAAATTGATACGGTTATCTCAAAACAATCGAGGAAAATCATTATTAATTAATTTCTGCAATTATTAATTCTACTGTTTTGTTTATGTTATAAAAGTAAGAACTCCTCTTATTGAAAAATACCACAGCGTGCACAATACTGGTAAAGAGTGGAATCTCATTTTAATTTATTAATTTTCAATCTTAAAGTATTTTGATTTTCAAAAATCGTAATAATAATATACATATATGTGCTCATACATGGGAATAAAAAAAAATTTCTTTTTTTTTCAATAATTAAAATATGATCAGGAGGTCTTAAAACGTGTATTTCCGTAAAATAAATTTTACAACATTTTTTTCATTATGGGTACTTTGCTTATGTGCGTCTACATAGGTCGGAAAGTAAAAATGCCTGGGCAGTCGAGAATCTCGGCTCGAGAATCCAAATCGTATGCCGTTGACGGGAGGTTGGATTTCAGTTGTTAAGAGCGAGAAGGCAAATGTGAGCCTTTCTCTCTCGACTCCCACGAAGCGGTCCGAAATTACTTCGGGCAGCTTCGGAGAATCGAGAAAGAGGGCATGCGTCAGTTTGCCTTTGTCGTCTTTCCGAAACTCCACGAGCTCACGTACGCGTATCTAGCATGCGTGAGTGTGCACCCGACGGTGCTTTTCTGGCATCACTGAATACAACATTGTAATTAACAAAAATCAAATTTTTATATAGTTTAGAAACAAGTCCAATAAAGAAAACTGATTATTCTTGGTCAACCTGAAAAATATGAGCGTTAAGGGGTTAAAGTATATTTGCTTTAAAAGATTCTCCAGACTTTATTCTAACTCCGTTTTATTACCGATCCCGATAACTTAACCAGAGATGTCACTATAAAATTAATTTTGCAGTATGCCAAATCTTCCTAAACCTATCGTAAAAGCGATTGGATTCCAAATCTGTTATTAGTTTATTAAAATAAATGATATTTACTATGGGCAAAATGTGCACTTTACATTTGCTCCTGTTTATTTATTAGGTTAAGATCAAATTATTGTTTTTATTTTTTTTTATTTATTTGAGGTAGTAGCAACTACAGTTGTGTAGTTCATTTGTACTGCATATAATGTGTAGTATACAATATTGAAATATCTATAGAAGATTTATATTGAATCGGTGTGTTATATAAGGTTCACGATCTCTATTTCTTTTACAGATTGTAATTTTTTTTTGCACAATTTATCGTCATTTAGTTGTTGTTTGATAGTTTTGTTTCTTGTTTTTTCGTATTTTAGATACCTTGTTAAAATGTGATCGACTGTTAGGATTGAGTTGAAGTTTTCTTCTTTCAACATTAAATACGAATATGTTTATTTTGAGTGTTAAAGTCTGAGACGGTTTATTATTGTTTCACGTTTTCTATTGAAACTGATGGCTGGGTTTTCTTTATTAACCTCTTCAGTGACGATTTTTTTGTTTTGGTCTATTATTGACAGTAACTATAATTATATATAAAAAAAACTAAACGTCCACATATGTGGCCAAGGGCGTGAAGAGGTTAAATTCCGTTTTGATCGTTTGCAGTTTAAAATTGTACTTCGTTTTCCGCTAATGGTTCCACTGTTTTTCGCCATTTTGTATGGTCGACGTAGTAACTCGATACTATTTGATTATTTTCGTGTAACGTACTTGCTGTTTTTGCGCTTGTATTTGCATGATACAAGCGAATAAAAAAATACGTACCTAAAACGTTGATCGTTAACTTACTTTTCGAGGTGACTGTATTAAATAAATGAAGAATTATACGTGAAAAGAGAGATAATTATGGTCAAATGTCGGCCAAGGAAATGGCAGTAACGTTCAATCTTATTTGTTGTTAACACACGCCGCGAAACGTGCCTAATTCCAAAAGGTAATCGTATAAAGAGTTCCCAAGCGGAAGAATCTTTAGGGCGCGCAAGGGGTGAAACGAAATCGAATAAAACGCGTGAAAGTGAAAAGATCTTGGACACGGTATTTCTTTGGTTGGCAGAAGCGACGGAGTAACCATTTTTCCGACGACTTGCTGATAACCGAGTTAGAGCGGATGCCCTCGACCTCAACGCTTTTTTTCCGCTTCGTGCCAAAGTACCCGAAGAATAAAAACGAAGTGTACGCGGTCGTGGATATTTAAGGGTGCTGAGCACCAAGTGGCGAGCTACGATGGCGCTGGTGAAGCTCGTTTCTAAAGCTTAGTACAGACTGTGTCGACAACGTGTATCTGGATGTAACTGGATACAAATTGTCGACGATGCAGCAACATCGCCCGAGCGTCTGGCGCACGTCAAATTCATTTTTGCTCAAAGGCCAATTTACAGTTACTGACAAAACTGAACGTACGCCTATGTTGGCAACGAAAATAAACGGTAAAATCATTAAAAACAGTCGTATTGGAAAATAAAAACATAATATATATTTTATTTCTATATTTTAACGCACGAATCGTACAAAAAGTTTCAATTAAGGACTATTCATTTATATTTAAGAATAAACGTAAAAGTAGACTTATTTTAGGGGCACAAAATTGAACATACATTATATATTTCAACGTTATAATATAATAAAAAATGTGTTTTACTACTTTGTTACATAGCCTCCGGCTTTAATAACTGCCTGCAACCGTATTGGTATTGATTCAATTAATTTTTGGACAAAGGAAGGTGAAATATTGTTGGGGTGTTAAATAGTGCTAATAAATTATTTAATATAAACATATATTAACTACGTTAATATTATATTGTATTAACTACTATTAATTATGTTTATACATAAACATAAAGCCAACAATATGGCGCCGAAAGAGACATGCAACCACTAAGATGGCGCTGTAGTGGGGACGAGCAAACTCCTTCCAAATATTTTTTATAGTTGAATTTTTCACATTCGTTTTCGAATTGATTCTAATTTGTCTTCGTATCGATAATTGTTTACAATTTTTTGAATTGTTGTATGAGTCCTACCAACAATTCTGGCCACTTCGCGTAAAGACTTTCCTTTGCAATACAATTTTACAATTACTTATTGCGTTGAAATATCTTTTTCTTTTCTTTTCTTTATTGTCATTAATACTCATCTAAGAAGTAACAGATAATCATTTGTTTTTAGTTTCTTAGCAACCGCATATCTAAAAATGTTTCGTAAGACTTTCTCTTTAATAATATTGTCATTCGGCTTATGCAGAACCATGTAATTTAAAAAATTCTAAAATACGTCTATTGTTAAATATAAATAAATCTTCCTATATATAACTAAGTCTTCTTTATTTTAAATTTTTTGTACAATTCATGTGTTAAAATATAGAAATGATATTCATATATATGTATATATACATATATTGTATTTTTATTTTCCAATGTGACTGTTTTCAATGACTTTATCGTCCAATTTCGTTACCAACATTGGTGCACGCATAATTTGTGAGTACATAATTGTATATTTGAGGCATTCGGATGGCAAATCACGTACATAAAACGAAAACTAGAGAAGAGTGATAGTGTTACAAAAGTAATATTATTTAATTATCCAAGAAATTTATGGACAAATCAATTTCACTCAATAATTTATTGAAGATAGAACATTCATTTCATGAAATATAGAAAACATAAAAGCGAATGTACTTAAGAAACTATTTACGTCTTTTTATAGTTTCTACAAATTTATGACCTTGACCGATTTGGTAACTGAAAATGTAATTATTCTAGAAAAGATAAATATAACAAAACTTGTTATAGTTTTATCTCAATCTCAAAGTTGTAGACATATCAATTCTTCTTATAAAACAAAAAAGTATTTTATAAAAAAATAAAACAATTATTAAAGCTGCTTATTTAACATCAAAGTGTGTTCCTTTTGTCCAGGTTTTATATTGTATCGAAAACATTTTTCAGTTTGAATAATGTTGCTCAGTCAATATGTTTTTTTTGAAAAAAAAAAAAACAATACTGTAATTGATTTATGATGAAGCAGCTGTCTCCAGACTTTAATCATAAGTTCGAAATATGGAATGGTATCTGAAGAGAATTTTAATTTCTAAAACACGTTTTATGTGTAAAGATTTTATTTCAACTATGTTTTGAAGAAATATCTTATATTTATAACGATCAATTTTGAAATAAATTTAGTAGCTCCTCATACGTGCTTGTATTAATTCGTAAATAAGTTCTAAAGTCGTTAGGCTCACACCTTCTGTTTTAGTAACAAAATATCATTGAAATGTCACTTGTTTAGTTCTCATAGAATGATAACTTTATAAGGCTAAAAATTACTAGACGTGCAATATACAATTATGTCAAGATTTTCTGTGAAAATTACTATAATGTTCCAGTAATTGATTCGGCAGCGAAAATTCAACTTTCTTGCGCTATTAAAAGAAAAATGTAAGAACTAACAATAAGTAACATTTAGGCATTAAAAATCAAACTGTTCGTTTCGATTAAACTATGATGTTAATACATTTAAAACTATAAAATAATTCAGAAGGTTGTAATTAAAAATACAATTAAGTATTTTTAGGAAAAACCTTACCTTAGCTCCGTAGAAAGTTTGTCAATTTAGAAATAAAGTTTCTCAATTTAAAAATAAGTTCATGCCTCGATTATAACAATTCATCCACGTGAAATATTATTTTTTATCCAGCTAAAAATATGTCAAATTCTAAACTACCCGGACCCAAATGTTTGACTTTAAAAACTGGTAGAAAATTAAATATCAAAATTGATAGTGCCCTCTTACTAGTAACTTGACATTAGTTCAAAAAAAATATATTTTTAGCGAGTTCTTTCAAATTTCTCATTACTGTACAGAAGCTCGAGCGAAACCGTTCCGTTCGAGCGAAGAAACTTTTCAGGGGCAGATCTTACATGCCCCCAGATTAAGTCTCGGATAGCGAAAACAGCAAAGAGGGTCGTCAATTTTGATAACCCAGAATTAGCGTAACCTGTTTTTCTTCGCGAGGAGAAACTTTTAATGAAGGAACAATTAGTAAACCTTAAGCTCACCAATGATTATAGCTGAATACGCGGGAAGTTCGCTGTGAAACGAGTACTTTTCTCAGAGTTGCGTGGAAACGCATCTACTCAACTATCTTATCCGCGAAATGTACAGAGTACTTCATAAACACATGCCCATACTGCAGAGAGCGAATCTATACATTCAAAGCAATAATAAACGTTAATGCGATTATAAATAATTAAAAGAACCTTTATCAACAAAATGTAAGTGTCGAAGGAAGAAGACAAATTTCTGAATACTTCAAAATTTGCTAAAGGGTATAGCCGATTACAAGGGTCGAAAGTGCTCCTGAATCAAATTCAGAAATTAATTTGTGCCAAGTTTCAACTCTCTATCTTGACTTAGGGGGATTGAAGTTATCTAATACAATGTATTTTGTTGCAAGAAAAATTTTGAAAAAATCAAAGGCATTTTAATTGTCGAAACAGATGTTATCGAATTTTTTCAAATTTTTCTCTTGGAAATTCAAGCTGTAAAAAATAAAAAATACGTAAAAATGCTCAATTTGGTGTGATGTAGATGAAACAATTAGAAACTAATTTTTTCATCGAAAACTACCTGTTTGTCAGTTTTTTCAGATGCCAACTTTCGAACTCTGCACAGTACAATAAGTTTGCAAAAATATTGTTAAATTTATTTATTTGGGTCCTGTCAGATTTCGGATGGTAGAATA
Organism: Colletes gigas; assembly: GCF_013123115.1. Taxonomy (NCBI): domain Eukaryota; kingdom Metazoa; phylum Arthropoda; class Insecta; order Hymenoptera; family Colletidae; genus Colletes; species Colletes gigas. The sequence goes on along the minus strand of NW_025106686.1, from coordinate 561,289 downwards.
ACTTGTACGGTGAATTTTTGTACATTCTTTGTTTCATATACAATTTGTAATATCTTGATACTTAGTGTTCTATAACAGAGTAATTATTGTTATGATTGTGTTTGGTTCACAACGGCATTAGACACTTCCGGGCACTCTACCACGGGATTCCCCTTCATATCTCCGTTCCAACGCTACCAACAACAATCAGTAAAAATAACTACACAAATAAATTAATATTTTTCTGTATTTAGTTAAACATATTTGAAATGTAAGAAGCAACTTCATACTAATTCTATGTTTAAAGAAATGCATTAAATAACATTGTGACTTGAGAATACTTTTGTTATAAACAATAACTGAATATACTTGATTTAATTTCAGATTAGATATTTTGATATTTATCGAATTCTATCATAGAAAACAAGAAATTATATTTAAAGAACGAAGTGGGTTTTTGTAGCTCTGTCATCATTCAATCGTTAACGTAATGCAAAATTACTTTAAGCTGCTTAGTTAGCTTAGTTTTCCAATTTCTTAACAAAGTTTGCAGTATTCCAAAATATCGTATGTAAAATACGATAGCTTTGCAATGAAAGAAATTATATTCCATTGTTATTTGCGAATTTATTCCATGTTCTGAAAATTAATATACATATTTGCGTTGAACGTTTTCCAATTTTTTTTTTTAAATCATTCACGCGTGCAAAAAATAGTGGCAAGAGATAACGGGAACTCGGTTATATGAAATTTTATTTCCTAGAATTCGTTCTAAATAGGAAACCTAGCTTAACGTTTGACGCGTTAATAACGAAACAGCTTTTGAAAGCGTGGTATATTTTATTTCGTCAGCTTGTCGTTTGGAAGCTTCACAACCGTTGGTTACGTTTTTATTTCACGGGCACTTTGGCACGAGAGCCTGCAAGAAGTCTTTATAATTCGATTACGAGAATTGTTATGTTCATTGTGCGAATAAAATGGCGCGCCAGCTACTGTTAGATTTTTTTTTTACGCCTGCGATGCACTGTTCAGTTTCAAACCAAAAGTATTCGTGTTATTATTGTACCGTACTTTTTCAGAATAGAAACTAATTGGTTTCGTATAGTCTAAATATTTGTGTTTTTGAAAATCATGAATAGGGTAAAAGACCCAATTACTATCTTTTATAGAATCAACTCTGGCAATATTTCATTACTTGTTTCATTTATTTATCAGAAACAGGTTTTTCTTATTTTGTTATTATTCAGTATATTTAATTGGAGGAAAGAAGAACTGCGATTTACAGTATCTCTATTTTCATTTATAAATTCATTAATTTAAAAAGAATGTTTTGAGAATTATTAGTGTCTTCCTTAAAATGTATTTTAACGAATTACTAACACCCCAATTATTGCCAAATAATTAAATCCTACCAAGATTAAAGGTTGACATTTTTATGTTGCATGTTTTTCTAAATTACATGGAACAGCTATTATTGCCTGTAACTATTATATAGTTTTAAAAAAGTCATTTATTTATTATATTGATAACTTACTACAATAATAATCATTTCTTTAGTATTTTCTTTTCTTTTTCACTAATAAGAAAGTCGTCGTTTTCACTCTTCTAATAAATTAAAAATTTTTTATTGTTGTAAAAAAGAATTCAGTGCTACCTATTTTATCATATTACTTTTACTTATTAGATCTTTTTCGTGTATAACTCTTCGTTAGTATTGAATATATCATTTTGTACAATTCTATTAAATACAAGAGCAATTTAAATGTTTTCAGTATTGTAAGCCACAAGAGTGCGTACGGCACCAAGGACCTCCCTGACCGTTGGTTTATGGCACTTAGCCTGAGCGAGACCCGTAGTCGCCAAGGTTAGGGAAAGCGCTCAGTCGGATTGCACATGGCCCACCCTAGCGGTGGGTTCCGTTTTTCCAAATTGAGGAAAGAGGAGTCAGTCGAGCTAGGCCCGCGGCAAGGGGCAGTTGAAATAAAAGATAACCGTCCTCAGTAGCTCTTCGCATTTTTGTATACGCTTTCTGCCCTATCCCGTTTTCGACCATCCTTACAGTTTCAGAAGTGGGATAGTAACCTTAGTGACTCATTTTGTTCTGATTAAGTTGTGTGAATCAGCAAATTGTGAAATTTTAGTGACAGAGTGACAGCAGATTGGTGTTTTCGTCCGCGGTATTTGGCGGAATTTTGTGTCTCGAAGTTTGTGTTTGTGAGTAAGAAATGGCACCCGTAAAAAAGAAATCACTGAACGACATTTCGATTGCGAATCTCCGAGGGATGTTACAAGAAAGGAGCCTAACCATCAGTGGAAATAGAAGTGACTTGATCAAGAGATTGCTGGAAAACGATCCGCAATTAGAGGATGGGGTGGCCGCGCAAGCAGGGCCAAGTTTGGAAGAAAGCAGGGTCGACGTTCCACAGGAAATGGGTGCGCAGGACGTGAATCCGTGGTTAGAGAAGGAAAGAGAACTGTTGCGAAGGGAGCGAGAATTGTTAGAGCGCGAAAGACAATTGTGGCAGAGAGAATCTGCATCGCCGTATACTGGCAGTGTTAGCAGCCAAATGACAATGAATCTGAGGACGATTTCGGAAATGTTACGAGAATTTACGGGGGAATCTAACGATTTCGAAACTTGGAAACAGCAGGTGGAGGTGTTACGCAACAGCTATCAACTGGACGACAATTCAGTTAAGATTTTGATAAACTTGCGACTGAAAGGCAAGGCATTAAAATGGTGCCAATCAAAACCGAGTCATCTCTCGATGCCCGCTACTGAATTGCTCGCAGAGATGAAGGGAGTTTTCGATCATCGTCCGAGCAAGCTGGCGCTACGAAGAGAAATGGAAGCTCGAGCGTGGAATCGGAATGAGACGTTCTATGATTATTATATACAGAAGCTAACGTTGGCGAACCAAGTCAACATAGACTCCGAAGAATTGGTGGACCTGCTGATTGACGGCATTCCGGACATCCGCCTAAGAGACCAGGCGCGGATGAATTGCTACGGAAGTGCCGAGGATTTATTACGTGCATTCAGGAAAGTGGGGCTTGGAGAAAACACCAGAGTGGACCGGAAAAGACAGCCGACCCCGAGACCACCGACAAGGCAGGATGCGATCGATCAGGAATTTCGATGTTATAATTGTCATTCGACGGGGCACATTAAGAGGAATTGCCCGAAGCCGCTGAGGACTTGGGGATCTTGTTACAGCTGTGGCAGCAACGAGCATCGTGCAAACGCTTGCACCTCAACTTTAACTTCGACCGGGACGTCTAGAGCAGCGAGGACTTCCGAGGCAACCAACGTCCATCTCGTCCAACCATGCTCACCCCAGGATGCGTTTACAGTACCGATATCGTTTATGGTCGGCGATAATTGTGGTAGGCCAAAAGAAATCGAAACGGTAGCAATGCTAGATTCAGGATCGCCGGTAAGTCTAATGAAAGAAAATGTATTAGGAGGCGAGTCGTATAAACGCATCTCGTCAAACGATCACATCTATTGCGGCGTAAATGGGTCGCGGTTGAATATAAAAGGCATTTTCGAGCAACGGGTAAAAGTTAACGGATTACCACTTAATATGAATTTTGTTGTTGTACCGAATACCACTATGTCATGCGCAATAATTCTTGGACGTGATTATATTTTGTCGGCGAAGGTAAACATTTCTTTTGGAACGGAGTATAAAATCGAAAGTGCAACCGCTGCAGACCCTGAAATGGAAAATTTTGTAACGGAAATTATGAACATTGAGATTAACGATAAATTAGATTCGTCGGTAGCCAATTTAAACATTAATCAAGAAATTTCGGAAGAAAACAAAGCCAAAATTCGAAATATTTTTACGCGTCAATATCTAGAGCCGATTCGACCCACGGAACCCAAAATAAACGCAGAAATCTCGTTAGCGATTAAAGAACACCAACCGTTTCATTTTTCACCGCGAAGATTGTCATACGCCGAAAAAGGAGCGGTTCGGAAAATTCTGGACGATCTATTGGAAAAGAACGTTATTAGGCCCAGCAATTCAGAATACGCGTCACCAATTGTACTAGTCAGAAAGAAGAATGATGAATATCGTATGTGCGTTGATTACAGAACCCTTAACAAGTCGCTCTCGAAAGATAATTACCCTCTAACTTTAATTGAAGACCAGTTGGATGTACTGAACCATAAGAAATATTTTACGCTCTTGGATCTAAAAGACGGCTTTCACCACATACGCGTCGCGGAAAATTCAATTAAATACACCTCAATTGTTACGCCTTTGGGGCAATTTGAGTATTTGAGAATGCCGTTTGGATTAAAAACGGCGCCAACGCGATTTCAACGATTCGTAAACGAAGTCCTAAAGCCCCTTATAGATACAGGTGATGTAGTTGCGTATATTGATGATTTCCTGATTGCGACGGAGACTATCGAACATCACTTGGATGTGATAGCAAAAGTTTTTAAATTACTCGTGGAAAATAAGCTAGAATTAAGAGTAGATAAATGTAAATTTATGTTTTGCGAGATAGAATATTTAGGATATCTGATTTGCGAGCAGGGAATCTCTCCCACTATACGCGGTATCGAGGCCGTGTCCAATTTTCCGTTACCAAAAAGCGTGCACGATGTGCGTGGTTTCGTTGGCTTATGCTCCTACTTTCGAAAATTTATTGAGAACTTTTCTATATTAGCAAAGCCCCTTTACGATCTGCTACGGAAAAATGCAGTATTTAAATTCGAGTTAAAGGAATTAGAAGCTTTCGAAAAGCTTAAATCAAAATTAGTAGAAGCACCGATTTTGTCAATTTATGATCCCCGCGATGAGACAGAGTTGCACACCGATGCCAGTGCACTTGGGTTTGGAGCTATTCCAATACAGAGAAAACCAGACATGAAAATGCACCCTATATTCTATTTTTCAAAGAGAACGTCAGAAACAGAAAGTCGGTACCATAGTTTTGAGTTAGAAACGTTAGAAATAATATATGCACTTAGGCGGTTTCGAGTATATCTACATGGTATTAAATTTAAAATAGTTACAGACTGCAACTCTTTAACGCTAACATTGAACAAAAAGGACATAAACCCACGGATTGCGAGGTGGGTGTTAGAATTGCAAAGTTTTGACTACGTGATAGAACACCGGAAGGGAACACGAATGGGGCATGTAGATGGTTTAAGTAGAATCAGTATTGGGGTAATCGAGGCTAATTCATTTGAGTTCAATTTAAGTGTATGCCAAAACCAGGATCCTACAATTAAAGAAATTAGGGAAAAATTGGAAAACGGAGAGGACAAATTTTTTGAGATGCGGGAAGGGTTAGTATATCGGAAAAGAAATGATGACCTACTTTTTTATGTTCCGCAAAGTATGGAAACGAATATTGTGTTTAAATATCATGATCAACTAGGTCACATGGGAATAGACAAAGTGTGCGAGAACATTTCGAGACATTATTGGTTTCCAAAATTAAGAGGAAAAGTCCAGGCCCACGTGAAAAACTGTCTTAAGTGTGTAGCCTTTTCACCACGGTCCGGGAAACTTGAGGGATTTTTACAACCACCAGAAAGGGAGAGCAGGCCATTTGAGACCGTACACATAGACCATTGCGGGCCGTTAGCGATAGGGACAGGCACGAAGAAATATTTACTACTTGTAGTAGATGCATTTACGAAATTTGTGAAATTGTTTGCGGTCAAGTCAACGACTACGGCGGAAACGGTGAAGTGTTTAAATGAATATTTTGCGAATTACAGTAAACCAAATACTATAGTTTCTGATCGCGGAACATGTTTTACATCGAAAGAATTTAAAGATGTCGTTGACGAATTACAAATCAGACATGTCTTAGTCGCTACAGCGTCACCGCAAGCCAACGGACAAGACGAAAGAGTTAATAGGATCGTTGTACCTATGATTGCGAAGCTGAAGGACCAGAGGAAATGGTTCCAAGTTCTAAGCGATGCAGAATTCGCATTAAATAATTCTATAAATAAATCAACGGGGGAAACTCCAAGTAAATTGCTATTCGGAATTAACCAAAACGGTAAAATCTCGGATAAGGTGCAGGAATATTTAGATCAGGCAAACGCGCAGGAAAGAAATTTAGAGACACTCCGAGAAAAAGCAAGTAGAGAAATCAAAAACTCACAGCAATACAATAAAAGATATTATGATAAGAAACGGAAACCACCATCTAAGTATAAAGTGGGCGAGTTGATAGCCATAAGAAATTTTGACTCAACCCCTGGGTTTTTAAAGGTCCTTACGAGATTATTATAGAATTGCGCAATAATCGTTACGTTGTAGCTGATGTAAAAGGATTTCAGCTAGCGCAAAAACCATACCAGGGTGTGTGGGAGCCGGCGAACATGCTTTATATTATTTTAAATAATATTTTATAATTGTTTGTTTACGTTTATACAAAGAATAGAAAGACAAATTTAATGAGTTTGATAATATTCTATTTCTATCTTCTTGACTGAAAATATTTTAATATGAAGATAATTAATATTTTTTAATGATAGGTACGCATAACATAATTCATATAGTCGTATTCAAAGATAATTTAAAAAATATTTAAGGTACACGCGTACTGGTTTTTCGTAAACATGTAGTCAGGTTACAAAAATATTAATAACATAAAATCATGAAGTAAAGAATGACTGGAAACTTCCTCTGGCGTAACATGTGCTCCTTAAAATACTAAAATTTTGTCCTACGAGTTTTTTCCTACGGTTATAAATAATGAAGGTATTTAAGTGGTCCAGCCTGTATAGAAAATTCTTAAAACTCGAATACGCTATAAAATATTTTACTGATTCTAATGAGTGTAATATCTTCAGTGGTGTTAAATTGCATTTTATATTTTTTTTTCTTAAACTATTGCGTCAATTTCCATTCAAGATTATTCGAAGATCAAAATATTTTACACAGATTAACTCATACATTATCATACATACGTTGATAAGTCTTGGAAAATAATATTATTACGATAATAAGAAAAAAATTCATGACCTTAAATATTAAAACGAATTTTTGTTAAGATCAATCCATTCGTATTCCAGATTCATTTCATTCACTTCTTCTGTATTCGTAATAATTTATTTTCACGAAATCTCGTTAATTACCATATTTATCCCCTAGAAACAGTTAATTCTCTTACAGACGATTTCGTATTTACAAAAGTAATGCAGCTTACGAAAGAAATGAAAATTAATCAAAACATCGTCCATGTAACATATTAAATATTTATTGAAAATATTATAGTATTCAATATACATTATTTTTGTTTATTTTATCCTTAAAGTTTCGTTTACGTTCTTGAATCAATAAATAGGTTACCTTAATTATTATGAATTATTTGCGCAACTAAACTATATAATTTAATAGGATTGCACAACAAAATGGTGTATTTAATACAAACGAAGAGGACTGCTTTGTTCGTGAATACAGCCTTCATTAATGACGCGACATTCATTAAAAGTACGCTTTCATTGTCGTATACGAACATTCTTCTTTATTATTAATAATATTTCTGACTTGGGAATCTTTTTTTTCTTTTTTTAATTTAGTAGTTTTTTACGCCTGCTCCACTACGAGATTATTAGCGTCGTCGTGTGGTTTTTAGTTATATTTTGTCAATTAATTTTGTTTCTTTGCTGAATCATAGTAGATTCCATAACATTTTGTTGGTGAAGTTTTATTTAAATTAAGGTTCCAGCTTGTGTTTACAGCGAAGAGTATTGTATTTTGAGCAGTCGAGAATTAAGTAGTTTGTTATAATTGTTGTATTGCATATTGAGCACAGTGTTCGCATGTTGGGTCAAGCTCTTTTGATAATAAGTACGAGTGTGAAATTTTGGAGTGTACAATTCTTATTTGGGTTATGGCATTTTGTTCTTTTCTAGTTAAAGCAGTTGATTTGTTTTCTGTAAAACTGGCATTTTAGCTTGGTTCCGATTTCTTTAATTAAATTGTCTTTGGAGAGAATATTTTGGTAGCTATCGATATGGATATAGTTTCTGTAGCGAGAGTTTGGGTAATTAGGTTACGAAATATTGCTGGGTTGGTTGGTGGCAGTTTTCTGTCTTATATTCTAGTATTTTATTTAAAAAAATAAAGTTAATCTTCAAATCTCCGAAACGCCTCCACCTGGGAAAAAAGTAAATACACTGCATAATGTATTTCTTTAAACCATGCAACTTTCGTGTACAAAATTTTTTTGTGCAACGCATATTTTAGAAGTTATAAAGGTGCACAAGTTGCGTAGACCACCCTGTATACAGGGTGTTCGATCACCTCTGGGAAAAATTTTATTGGGAGATTCTAGAGGCTAAAATAAGACGAAAATCAAGAATACCAATTTTTTGATGGAGGCTTCGTTAAAAAGTTATTAACGTTTAAAGTTCCACCTGTAGAACGGCGATCTGCGAACAACTGCGCACGCGCGATAGTGGTTCTCACTCAGAAAACTGTAAGGCTGTCGGTGAGTCAGTAAGTAGAGTTTCTCATGCTGAGTGTGAATCACTGTCGCATGCAAGCAGCTGTTCGCAGATTGCCGTTCTACAGGCATTAAACATTAATGTCTTTTTAACGAAGCTTCAATCAAGAAATTGGTATTCTTGATTTTCGTCTCATTTTGGCCTTTAGAATCTCCCATTAAATTTTTTCCCTTTATGTTACAGAGGTATACTGTATTTACTTCGTGGATGAATGTATTTTGGTCGAAATTGTCTCCATGTTTGAATTGATTGGGATTTGTTCGCTATATAAGGAATTGTTTATCAAAATGGCTACTCCTCCGCTAACTGTTTCTGCGTTCCTGTTGCAGACGAATGGGGTGAAATTTTTGATTCGAATTGTTTGGTTGGATTTGACATGTGTTTCTTGAAGGCAGATTATGTTTGGTTGATTTTATATACGTGTAGGTTTGGTGGATTAATTAGAGGTTTGTATTATATTGTGGGGGAGTGCAACTAACTGATGAAGTTTCTGAGGAGGTTAATGGTAGTTCAACCAGTTTGTATTTAAGTTTTTTGGTTAATTTATGAATTCTGTTTTTAATGCTTTTTTCCTTCAGGTATGGGGTAGATTGCTATTAACAACTCCATTAAACCTGGTATATTTTATGTAAAGTTTAATGCCATGCTATAGGGGTTTTCAACGCCAAGTGTATTTTCCGTGAGACTGATTAATTGATTATAGTTCAGTGGATAGTTTGACTTCGAGTCGTTAATTTTGTGTGTAAGTATAATTGGCGTTTGAAACTTAGTATGTGAGTATAGCCTGGTTCGTGTATACCAACTCTCAAAAAGGATATTTTGGATGTGGTTTTGATTTTGTCATGTTTAAAAACTTGTTCGATCGTATCATGAGGAATCGTTGACGAGACATTAGAGAGTATTATCCGCTGAGATGGAGTAATTCGTCGTTTCACGTTCACGGTATTGTTATTTATTATAATGTGGTTGTGGTTATTTACTATCTTGATGACGGTATCTTTGAAATCCAGATAAATGTAGACTTTGTTATTCAAAATTCTTGAAATAACGTGGATAGAAGCGGGATTGATCATTTTTCCAAACGTTTGCATAATCATTAATCGCAGTTCCCTCTATTGAACCTATTGTTATTGCTTGGTCTTTTTCCCATTGTTTACCGTTGGGGTGTATGTGCTTCGGTTTGATTGGATTGGTGCAGTTAAATTTGTTGGTTCTGTATTCATTTGAGCATCTTTTGTGATGTCATATCCCCTATACTCAGAAGTCATTGGTTGTTTTAAAACTGGATTCCTCATGTACTGGTAGTGCAGTAGCTCACGTTAGTTTGTACCTAGGTACTTGCCACTCTCACACTCTTGCTTCTCCTCAGGCACATGCGACAACTCGTAAATACGTCTTGTCTTTATGACGGTTGGCACGAGGCTGACCTGGGAATTATTTAATCTAATTCATTTAATTTCCTATACATTGTTGAGCCGTTCATAATCTCGCGGCAATAAGCACGCGGCCAAAGTGGCGGGACCTATAAGGTTGAAGATCGTGCGGGGATTCCCTTGTCTTTTGTTCGTGTCGAGTCGAGTCGTTTTGTTCGAGCTGCATGGTCGGCATTACTGTAATTTCTTACATTAAACTATGTAATACTTAAGAAATAATTAAAGTGGTTGTGTTTAACATTTTAACATTGTCTATATATATTTATTTAATCAGTTCTTATGCAAGGGAACCTGATATTTTTCAGCATACATTGACCCGATTATAAATTAGATTGCTGTAAGTAAGAAAAAAAAGAATTGTCTAAAATTTGATGACAAATAACCCGCGAGGTGTAATTGATTTCAATCGTTAAATCGAAACACAAAGCATTGTTTCTGCTCCCAAAGAAACGAAACTTGGTTACGTTGAACTTTGATACTTGTATTATTAATGAATTAATCGAAATTTGCTCTTTTCCCTCGAAGTACATCCTCTAACGAGATATGAAATAATACTCATTTAAAACGATTCGCAGTAACCCCGTTAGTGGTTCCTCTTTTTCGTTTCGCTCGACGGAACAAGAATACTACCTTTTTCCAGTCTTTTGGATAAGCTGCTGCTTGTTCATTCAATGACTTTAGACATTCACCAGCACGCGCACTTCGTTTTTATTCGTCGGCTACTTTGGCACCGAGTGCAAGAGGGGACTCGTGGAACAGAGAGGATTTCTCGTTAATGTCGACTATCAAAAGGTCGTTAGAGAAATTGTCTCATTACTTTTTTTTTTTGGTTAACAGAAAGCGTTCGTGAATTATAATAGCAGTCCAGGGCCCACGCCAGAAATTCCTGGCACAAAGGGAACAATGGAATTTTTTAAGCCTGCCCAGGCTCCCGATGTAATATTTAATTTCGCGATACCGCACGGAACCGAGGAATTTATACAATTAAAAGATGGTCGCAAGGAGATACGTAATGTTGCTCAAAGTTCTATAGACGTTTCGTGCTTTATTTCGATACCGAAGATACGATTTCCAGTTTTCTGTGTGGCTAGGTTAAATAATTGTGCCGATATACAGGGTATTTCACCTAACTTGACCACCTTAAATATATCGCTTATTTTGTATGATAGAAAAAAAAGTCAAGGGGAGAAAGTATTCTGTTCGAAGGCGCCAATACGGTGATGGATCGAATTTTTTTTTCAAGGTCATTTTTTTCGAGATTTCAAGGTCATCGTATTTTTTTTAAATGGGACCACATATTTTCGCTACAACAGTCTTATAGCTTATAAAAAGACGAATCCAACGATGTGCGATATGTTGACCTTCACGTGACCTTTAGCGAAGGAATTATGAAATGTTTGTCAGTAACTTCAGTACGCGTTCGGAGACGGTAAATGAAGGAATTTCAATTTCATTGAAACAGTGTACCGTGTAATTGTTTCTGGTGCTTATAAATAGATATTCATATTCTCCTTTCAACGGTTGAAGTATGTTTACAAGCATTATTATTGTAAGAGGGGAATGACCGAAGCGGGTCATGTACACTACAGCAGAAAAAGTGGAAATGATTTTATGATCGCCGGATCTTACGCCACTTGATTTCTTTCTGTGGGGGCACCTAAAAAATACAGTTTACAATGATATTCCCACAACAGCAGAAAACATGCGACAAAGGATTCTACATGCATGTAGATCAATTACTGTAGAACAACTGAAAAATGTTCAGCAAGAATTTATTTACCGCCTCCAAAAATGTATCCAGGTTTATGGTGCACATTTTGAACACCTTCTAAAATAAACATTTAATTTAAGACTGTTTCAATGAAATTGAAATTCCTTCATTTACCGTCTCCGAACGCGTACTGAAGTTACTGACAAACATTTCATAATTCCTTCGCTAAAGGTCACGTGAAGGTCAACATATCGCACATCGTTGGATTCGTCTTTTTATAAGCTATAAGACTGTTGTAGCGAAAATATGTGGTCCCATTTAAAAAAAATACGATGACCTTGAAATCTCGAAAAAAATGACCTTGAAAAAAAAATTCGATCCATCACCGTATTGGCGCCTTCGAACAGAATACTTTCTCCCCTTGACATTTTTTTTCTATCATACAAAATAAGCGATATATTTAAGGTGGTCAAGTTAGGTGAAATACCCTGTATATACAGGGTGTTCGGCTACCCCTGGGAACAATTTTAATGGAAGATTCTGGAGGCCAAAATAAGTTGAAAATCAAGAATATCAATTTCTTGACTCAGGCTTCATTAAAAAGTTATTAAAAAATTAAATTAAAAAATTTCAAATCATTCTGGAAAAATTAGTTTTGGTTGTGGGGCTCAATTACAATCACTTTTGGCGAATACACATACCCCTGAAATCCTACCCACTTTCGAGAAAAAAATTCGAGTAGGTACTGAAATTTTTAGACGAAATTAAACAATTTCAAATCATACTAAAATAATACATTTAGTTACAGGGGTCAATTACAAGCATATTTGGTGAATAGACATACCCTGAAATCACGCGCACTTTCGAGAAAAAATTTCTTTACCGAAAATCTAATGTGAGGCCAGAAAAAAATGCTGCCCTGAAATTTCATGCGAATCTTTAAAATGTCATAACTCCTGAATGGACTGGAGGATTTTAATTTTTCAAAATGCAAACAACGTGTATTTTAGTGTAGAATATGCAGAAATTCTAACAATATTGAAAAAGTTGTTCCTTGACGCCGTAGAATGAGAAAAAACTCCTAATACTGGTCCAATTTTCAAACGGCCATAACTCCTACAATAGTAAAGGTATCTCATTAAAATTTTTTTCAGAAGCAGAGCCCGTAGGTGCCTAAAAAAAGTATTAAACAACTTTTCTGTAGAGCGTCAAACAAATTTATTAAAAATGAAAAACAAATTGTTAAGAAAAATCGATTCGGCGAAAAAAAAAATTTCAAATCGTTCTGGAAAAATCATTTTCGGTTGCGGGGGTCAATTACAATCATTTTGGACATTAGACATACCCTCGAAATCCTACCCACTTTCTAGAAAAGAATTCAGCACGGGCGGAACTTTAAACGTTAACAACTTTTTAGCGAGGACCCCATCAACAAAGTAGTATTTTTTATTTTCGTCTTATTTTGGCTTCTAGAATCTCCCATTAAAATTTTTCCCAGGGGTGGCCGAACACCCTGTATACAGGGTTGAATTTCGAAGTGAAAGTTGGAAGAAAAGTCTAAAGGAAAGAGCTGAATATTATAGTAGAGTCTATTTATTTACTACATTTTTTTTATGAGTGCAACGATGCATCAGGAAAATGCAAATGCATTCTTTCATATTTGCGTATTTCAATATGTGGGATTACCTAAATATCTGTTATTTGTAATCTTATGAGAGAAAACATTAGAACATTTTTTAAACTAGGTTACATATTTTTATCATTGTGATGTAATGGAGGAGGTCAAAATCAATACAATATAAATGAGCTTAAATATGAAAACTCAAGTATTAGAACATTTGAAACATTTCTTGTATTTTATATGTTTATGACAAAACATATTTAGGACACACGATTTTGTTCAAAGCAGCAAACTAAATAATACAAAGGAATTTTCTCTGTCGTTTATTTTTAAACGATTTAAAAGCTTCTGGTATTTTTAAAAATAGTACCTTATGTTTCCTTGTATAATATTCTTATAAAATTAATATATTATAATGAAATTGAGCAAGTGTAAAAACGTTTTTTTCGTACAACAATATTTCGATTGTCAGAAAAATGCATATGTACTTTGTTTTTTAATGTAATTTTTTTTTCACTTGCACAAATTATTCGGGACATTCTGTGTAATAAATTATTAAAGCGTTTAAAATATCAATACTCTATGAGATACCTCACATTTTGTACAAATTTTACGTTTCGTGGAAGATATTCTACATATTAATCATGAACAGTTATAAATATCATAACAATTCTAACTATCAATAAAATTCATTCACTTATGGTACTGACAGTTTATCGACACGACAAATTCAAATTCGACTTATAATATAATATAATATAAAATATTTTTGATATTAAATATAATATAAAATATTTTTTTTTAACATTGCAAATCAATACTTGCATTTAACACTTGCATTTTTAGATGTATCGTTGTTAAAAAAAGCGAAGCCATACAAAAATAATATATAATACAATTTACTTATTTTTGATATTCAATATAGATATTATATAAATTAAACAAATAAAGAATCATGTATTAATTATTATCTTGTACGCGTATTTTGGAATTATACTTAATTCCAATATTTTATAAATGCTTGCGTCACGAGTCGAATTAACCACACGCAATATTTTTACGTTTCACGATAATTGAATAATCATTTTATTTCAAAAATAATCAGTCAAACTTAATTTTTAACAAAATAGAAAAATAAATAATGCTTGATGACTCGTTTTGTATAATGATATTCAAATTTTACATTTTGAGATAGGTTTATTGTAATTAATGATGTTGTTCTCTACGTAAGGTAATTCTTATTTGAGAAGACTCTAAGATTTTTCTAAGATTTTGTCTAATTTAATAGCAAATGGTGTATGCTGATTTTATGTCCTATTGTCCTATTCTTTTGTCTTTATTGTTTAAAATGTGTTTGTGTGTTAGATTTTTGAGTACTGCTGCAATTTCTATATACATATATAGTTACATGCCTATTTCATTTTCCAATAATTTAAGGGCATCATTTTCCCTTTAGCTAAAAGGTTTGATATTGGATTAATGATAAAAGGTTCTTAGTTCTAGTCGTAGTCCTGAATTAAGAAGAGAATTTAATGGGTTTGCTACCTTGCTCGATTCATAAAATAAAAAAATCATAGTCAATTTTGGATAAAACGTTGGATTTTTAGTTGCTAGTGCCCGTATTATAGTTAATTATTTTATACAGTCACTTTTAACGTTTATTTTTATTTTTTAAGCCTATTGCTTCTCCAACGAACTTTTGATTTTAAACGCAGTTCAATCTTCCTGATTTTTTAGATTCGAATTTTTTGTTGACTTTTCATATAATTTAACAAGATTTGTTTGTGATGTAGATGAATTTCTTCCATTAAAAACTACAGTAAAGTCGTTAGCAAAGCAGATCATATTTTACGGGATTTATATTTTTTACGTAACATATAGAAGATTTTTATGGAATTCCATTTTGAATTTTAGTGGGAGAAGATAGAATACCAACGACTCTAGAAAATCTAATTTTTAAGAAATTAAAAATGAATTTTGATATTCTACTTGATATTACTTTGTATTAGTCATATAATTTATTTAACGAATTTTATTTTTTTTTTTATGCAACTATTGTAAGTGAAAACAGAGTTTTCATATTATCAAAGCTGATCTAAAAAGGATTAGAATTCTATTGACATTGTCAAAACATTAGATAATTTCTTCAGCCGATTTCCCAACACATAGTGAAAAATATATACACCCTTATTCCTTTTTAGTAGAAGTACGATGATAAATTGCCTTTCATGTTTTTTGATATATACAAAATAGAATAGTAATAGTTTGATCAAAATCGATCCAGTAGATTTTAAAAATATGCAACTCGTTTCAATATCCTATCGATTATACGTCTAACAATAAGTAGAAATCGCATAAAAATTGTAGGATTACAAAATTATAATTATATTACTATAATAATAAATTCAAACTTGGAAAGTTAATATAATTATTTCTGGTACTATTTCAATTATTAATATCGTATAGTCGCAATAGAAATTCTTGGATATCCAAATCATACCAATAGTCTCAAAGAATTCTACAAAATAAAGTAGTTTAAATGCCTCTCACACGAACTAGAGAATTGTATCGTTGGTACAGAAATTTTTATACACATTCCGCCTCTTCACAGTTTAATATATTTATTCCCAACGCAGACACTTGCGAGGACAAAGGAAATGGGTCAAAATCTTACTCTCACACGTGGCTTCGACCGCGTGTCTCTTTCCCTCGAACAGAAACACATTTCTCTGTTCTACCTGACGTAACTCAGACACAGGCTCCAAATTTATTTGCACGAATAAAATGTGTTTTTCACGACAATTCTCTCACTCGAGATTTTAATAACCACGAGCATGCGAGTGCATAAATATTATTTATCGTCTGTAGCTACTTTAATACGTTCCTGGAACACCGGAAGTGCTCGGATCGTTTATTTGAAACCGTCTTTGGCTCAATTCCTCTTCTTTTCGCGTATTTTTGAGAAAACGACGACACACCTTCACTTGTACGTTTTCTGGGTCACTTTGAATACAAAAGACAGGTGCAGAATGCATTGTTTCCTCATTTTTTAGCTTCCTTGTAAGAAGAATACCATAAATTTTACTTTTTCCCTTTGTTTCTGCGAAGATGCATTTTTATTACCATCTGAGATTACCTTCTTCCGGATAAAATGTTCTTAACCGGAAGAAACTGTTTTCACAGTACCTCTTTATGGCCGAGATAAGTAATATAAGAATGTTTGTCGTATTAGAAGTATTTTTATTTGTTAGATATTTAATTTATTTATTTGTTAAATCTGTATATTCATGGAACAGTCCAATCGCCCTTACATTATTTTCAAAATTAAGTACTTCTAAAAACTTTTAATAATTTAAAAAGAAAAATAAATTCTAGTGATTATATATAGTTTTTAAAATTCAATTTTCCCCAATTGCATACTTGTATAAATATTTTTAACGTAATGCTGTATCTGATAAACTAAATTAATAACTCGCTAATTAGAATTAACAAACAAAAAGAAAAATACAAAACTAATATTGCTGCTAAATTTAATACGGAATATGTATTATATACGTCAGGTGAGTTTCAATGTGTCAAACTTTAATAAACTGTTGCTCGTTAATTAATTAGTTTCGTTTCTGCATATTCCACCTAAAGCAAACGTTCCGCCTTAGTATGAGTTTTATGGCCTCTATCTACCAGTCTGCATCGAACAAAAATCCATACTGTTGGCTTACATTTTTATACCTCTATAATTGCATTCGCTTCCATTTTAATTCCACGAAAAGCGAAGAAAGAAATAGAACGGCGGCGGATTGAATCTAATCTAACTAAGAGGCTGCAAAACAAATTGCATCCATATTTTTGTTTGCTCTTACGCGTTTCTCTTCGTGTTCATTAAAAAAATTTGCGAATATCTTTCAGCGTCGTTAATTTTCCTTCCATCGAGAATAAAAATACACTGAGGAACGGCGTTGGTACTTTTACAATCACGAGAGCACGTTTATCGAAAGGTTATCTGTTAGGAATATTTGAATTCTGTTTAAATAGAGTTCAGAAATGTTTTTAATCGTAAAATTTGTTCAATTATTAATTTTTTAATTCTGCTACGTTTTAATTAAAGGATAACTTAAAAACAATTTCATGATTCGATAAGAATAGTCTATTTTAAGTACGTAATGCAAAACTAATTTCTCCTGTAACTCATCGGACAAAAACACGTCGACTGCTAATTTTCCATATTTAAAGATATTTTTGTCATTTGTTCAAGTCATAGTGTAAAAAATAAAAATAATTGGTAGTTCAATGTATTTCCTATTTTTGAGTAGCTCTAATGGGAGTGTTACTTAATATATTATAATTTATCTTCGTGTGAGACATTTTAATAAAATAGCAAGTTGATTTTAATATGAAATATTAGTAGATAAATCTGTTGAAAAATATCAGGTCCCCATTCATAGGAACTGATTAAATAACTATGGATAGACAATATTTAAATATTAAACACAACCACTTTATTCTTTACATATTAGATTGTTAAATAAATTACAGTATGCGATGCCGACCATGCGGCTCGAACAAACGACGCGACTCAACTCGAACAAAAGACACGGGAATCCCCGCACGATCTACAATTTTATAGGTGCCGACACTTTGGCCGCGTGCTTATTGCCGCAAGATTATGAACGGCTCAATAAAATCGATTGAATATTTTTGTCATAAGTAGTAGGTCGTTAGTTTTTAATGTAATTTGTTATGAGGATAAAGATTGTAGCTCTATTCATCATTTTGTAGGAACAAGACTTCGGGAAAATCGCTGAATAATTTTTTGGGCAAGGATTCTAGGAACACAAATGGACATACATTTTGTTAGATACATTTATGCAGAAGTACAGGCATGCTTTAACTTTCCTTGTTAACTCCGACCGGCTAGCAACGAATTAATTAAACCCACGCGAATAACGGGATAAAACGTCGTATCATTAAAACTTTGAATATCTTATGTAGTTTCCATAAT
Organism: Colletes gigas; assembly: GCF_013123115.1. Lineage (NCBI taxonomy): Eukaryota > Metazoa > Arthropoda > Insecta > Hymenoptera > Colletidae > Colletes > Colletes gigas. Next base: position 543,043 of record NW_025106686.1, on the reverse strand, counting down.
ACAAAAAAGAGACAAGGGAAAATATTATTTGTTTTTACGGGATAATATTATGATAAGCTGTGGTCCGATAGAATATAAAATGTAATTTATTCGGGCCTAATACACCATAGAGCGAAATTATAGAGGTAGCGAAGAAGAGATGTTTTATAAAACTGTTTCGATAGTAATACTCATAAGCGTGAGCCATAAGCAATAATTTTTTCCAAGGTCATATGCTTCTAAGAAAATAAAAAACCACAAATTTCAATTTATGTCGCTTTACGATGGTTCAATTATTAAAATATTTATACATATAAAATAGACTTGTCTTTTACTATTTAATAAAACAAAGTACTATCACCATTAGTGATATTGAATTGGCACTTTCTCAGTTAAAGGTTAATCATACCTTCTCGACAAATTTACTGTAAAAGGCTAAACACGAAATCTACTCCATTTGTCATTTTTCTCGTCCTCAGTAACGTAACTGAAGTGATTCGGAGAGGGTAGTCCGCCCCAGGCAGTACTATTTCGGGGGCGGCACTTTTGCTCTACTAGAATGAAAAGAAAGTTTTTTTTTGTTTTCGTTGGAAGTGACATTGAAGAGAAATGTTTTCTCCACTGAACGGAGTGATCTAATAAATAACTTTGAAATTTCTACAGCTTCGTGAAACTTTCTAAGAAACATATCTTTTCTTCTCCCCGTCGAATCTTTTGGACGACCAATATGAACGTTAAGTACATCACGATCACGATGATATTGATGAGAAAGAGTTTAGAATGTCCCTTGAATCTTTGATTTTTCTCGCAATAGTGTTGTTAACTGTGAAAGACGTTTAAATAAATTGCAACTGATGAAGAATTACCTAGGATCTATTTGGGATTGAAAAATCTTGCCCTTTATAAAAGAAAGCTTGAACAAACGGAACAGATTTTGTATCAGATGTCAAAGATTTTACTAATAGAAAAGCATAGAATAAATAAGTGAAATTCTGTACTTAACTATTTTATTTCAAAATTAAAAATGGTATACTGTATTTGTTACTTACCTTATATTAATCTCTCTTTTTGTTTAAGAACGTTTTACGTGCATTATGTTATGTTAGGTTGGGGAAAAAGAAATCCATTATTTTCACGTTTATTTCAAGACTTTATCTAACATGGTTTGGATTGTCCGACTTGGGTCAAATAGGTACCGTTTTGTTTTATAGTCTATTGGCATCTCAAAGGTAACTTCATAATGCCTCTCCTGGCGCCTATTGGCGAAAAACTCAACTAAGCGATTTTCACAATCTTCCCTTGATACCAATTTCTTATGAATAAGGAAGTTTTGCAACGACAAAAAAAGATGGTAATCGCTTGATGCCAGGTCCGGACTATAAGGTGGATGCATCAAAACTTCCCAACCAAGCTCCTGGAAGTTTTGGCAAGTCACTATAGACGTGTGCGGGTTGGTGTTGTCCTGATGGAACACAACACCTCACCCATTGGCCAATTCTGGCCGCTTCTGGTTGATCGCTAGCTTCAAATGGTCCAATTGTTGACAGTAGAGGTCCGAATTTAATGTTTGCCCATATGGAAGCAGCTCATAGTAGATGATATCTTTCCAGTCCCACCAAATGCACAACAAAACCTTCCTGGCTGTTAGTCCTGGTTTGACCATCGTTTGAGACGTTTCACCAAGCTTTGATGTGATCCATTTCTCATCTCCAGTCACCATCCGTTTAAGAAATGAGTCGATTTCATTCCGTTTGGCCAAGGCTTCACAGATAGAAATTCGATCCATCATGTCTTTTCCGTCAATTCGTGTGGCACCCAAACATCGAGCTTCTTTTTTAATCCAGCTTTATGCAAATGATTTAAAACTGTTTTCTGGTCGATTTTTAGCTCCTCGGCGATGATACGATTGCTAACATGTCGGTCTTCTTGGATCATTTCCATGATTTTATCGACATTTTCGATGACGTGGCTGTGACAGTATCAGGACCACAAACACCATTCACAATTTCAGACACCTGGATTGCATTCTCGTCTTTATCAAGGAAAAATGGTAAAATATACCGAATTTTCTCTTTGTTAACTTCCATCTTTTACATCCTATAACTCACAACTGAATCGACCAAGCAAAAAACTGTAAAAGAATATTTTTTAGTGTGGAATGTCACTTTTCCAACGAGCACTCAATACTATACGAGATATGTATCACTACAACCATCTAGGTGAAAAATAATGGATTTCCTGTTCCCCAACCTAATATTATCTAAGGAGGAGTAGCAATCTCTAGTCACGCTACTGCTTTTCCACATTCTTTGTTACATCATAACTGCGAAGAACTGAAAGAACGTAAATCTCAGACGTGTATCGTTTTCATTCGCAATATCTATTCAAACTATAACTTTGTTCTTATTTCTGGCAACGCTGTTACCTTTACGTTCTACCGACTTTCGTTGCATTAGCATTTTTGCTGAAAGCTTCCAAGAGTTAGCACAAAGACATCCGTGCTTTAATTCGATCACGGTCAGGTCGGGTCACGAGCTTTCTTGAAGAAAGTTGAAGCGCACTCGGGAAACCACTTGCCACCGCCACCCTTCGTGCCATTTTATTCCACGTTGGAGGGAATCTGTTGCGTCCTCGGCGACGAATGCGTCTGCAACGTTGAAGCCTCCTACGCTTGGTATGCCCGCGGCACACGAGCATCGACAGAAGAATATTTCCAGTCTGTAGGTGGAGCGTGGGCGGCGAAAAAGGGCCGGGAAAAATCGGCCAACCGGAGTTTCGCAACATCTGCTGCGATCCAGTAATTTCAAGCCGCGCTGCCTGAAGGAACGCGAGCTTCTTGTGTATATAGAATACCTCCAAAGAGGATCAAAAACTTTTAGAACGTACCTTACTGATTAAAGTAACCAAGAACTTTTAACGATAATCTGCCCTATACGCCTATTATCAAAACGGCTACAATTATAAATAAAACTTGGGAACCGCGGGAAATCATGGCTTAAATTTTGTTCGTTGAACGTTTCACCCTCTTCACATTGCTCAAGATTTTTATGCAAATATCTTTGCTATTACACATATTATTGCATTGATCCTACAGTCTATCACGAATGATTCATTTGAAATAACAAAATTAAAGATAATCTTAATCAACACGAGTGTAGTTGTAATTCGGACTAGAATAAAGTAACAAAATATTTGTTGGCTAAACGGTAATCATGTAATTTAATAATTCTTTTTTATTGTGGAATTCTTCATTCCTTTAAGCCATAGTATCCTAAAAAGTGACTAACATGTCAGAACAATTTTTAAGATTGTTTAATGTCTATATTTATATGATAATCCTTTATTTTATAAATTGCCAAACATCAACATCTCCAAACAGGAATACCCTCTTAAGTAACATAATTGTTGTATTGATCGAATAAACAATTAGAAATTATGTTTGAATTACACATGCAGGGTGGTCCACGTAACTTGTGCAGCTCTATTACTTCCAAAATATGCGTTGCACAAAAATATTTTGTGTACAAATATTGCATGATTTAAAAGAGTACATTCTGAGATTTGAAAGTCAACTTTGTTTTTTTAAATAGAATGCTATATTTTTTGTATGAAAATATGGAAGAATATTAAATTCTGAGTAAAAAAGTATTAACCTTTATTAGCCCAATACCTAATAGTTAACGAGTAATTTCACTTTATTTATTGACAATTTTTGAAAATTGAAGAGTCAACCTTATCACAGATTTCTGTAGAACAGTGAAAATAATCAAGGAATAAAGTGAAATTACTCGTTAGCTATTAGGTTTGAGGCTAATAAAGGTCAATACTTTTTACTCAGAATTCGATATTCTTCCATATTTTGATATAAAAAATATAGCATTCTATTTAAAAAAACAAAATTGACAGTCAACTCTCCGAAACGCCCCTACTTATAAAAATGCAGTACATAATATACCCCTTTAAATCATGCAATTTTTGTACACAAAATTTTTTCGTGCAACGCATATTTTGGAAGTTATAGAGCTGCAAAAATTACGCGAACCACCCTGTATAATGTTGCTACGAATGCACCACTCTTTATATCAATTATTATATTAGTCCATACAACCAACGATCTGTTCGAGATTTATGAAGACATCTAAATGTGTTTTTAATTATTTATTTTATTTTTTTCCTCGATAATTAATTCTAATATTTCGCGCAGCGTCTGCAATAAAAGCAGAATTATTATTTTTGAATTAAGTAAGATAAAATGCTTTACGAATAACATTGTTTCTTTAGAAAACACGGATCTCAAATCGTTATAACGTGTCAATGGATCGAAAAATTGATAAAAATCGTAACAAACTATTTTTTAAACTTTTATTATGTATTTCTATGAATACTTTGAACTTTTGGAACTTCCTTTTTCGTTACACATCTTACATTTCCATATCGCGATGGCTTCCTTCGATGGCGGACGATTTAGGTAAAAGCTTCTTGGTCTATTTCTACAAAAGCTGCTTTGAAATTTATTTTTTCAAAATGAAATCTATGGAATGTTTTTAATAAACAACTTTTTGAGCGATTAAGACTCCTCGATGAGAATTTCCATTGCTATTTTCTGTAATTTTATTCAGCTCAAAGGCAATTTGAAGGTTGAATCGTAACGAAATTTATTACGTCGTTATAAATGGTGATTATACTCTGCTTAATTAATTGGTATATTTCTTACTTCGAATACATGTTTGTATTAGTAAGCATTTAAATTTGGCTGTCTAAATGTTCTTATTAATATCAATGTATTTATAAATTTATATGTAAACTATAAACTAGTATATCAAATAATAATTATTAACATCTTTATAACGTATATTTGAAACTACATGTATCATGCACTCATAAATGATATTGTTGAAACCTAACCTCAATTTGAAACCTAACCGTGGGTATAATAATTACATTGAGGTACATGTCAATATTCAGACGTGCAAATTATCCAGAAATATCTATACGTAGGCGTGAATTTTAATGGTTCCTGTAGAATGCTCGTTTCCAAGAAATGTCTATATATTAAATTTCTCATAACGTTTCTTAACGAAATTATAATAATGTATTCAAAAATAAGATAGTCAAATAATCTAATCCGTTAAAAATTAATAAGATTACAAAGTACGAAATATATTAATATAAAAATAAAAAATGGCCTAACGTATTAGAGAAATATTAAAATTTACATTAATTAAAAATTTCCATATATTCGGAAGCGAAAAAGTGAAAAGACACAAATCACTATTTAATTGGTGATATTTATTTAAATATTTTTCTGAATGAGAATTACCATAATCCGAAGCTTCGTTTTACGACAAGAAGTTTAAAATGAAAAAATTCACGAGTTACAGTTTTTCTGCTTAATCATTCGCGTATTATTTAAAACTTCCATATTTTCATAAGTAAAATGATTTACTTATTTGAAACATAGGGAGGCATAACTTATGTTTTGTTTTTTTGAGAGTATACTAGTTTTGTTAGTATATAAATATAAATACGTCACAATTTTATTAAGACTTTCTACGATGCAATTATAAAATTTAAAAAATTACCAAAATTTATTCACAATCAGAACCATAATACTCGAGTAAAATTCGATCACTGAAAATGAATGAAACGGAATAAATATTTCGAAAGACGCACAAATGGTGGTAAATTGTAGAAAGGTCGCGACGTTAGTTTCATTTTAACTAAAGTTTCACAAAAGGTAACAAAGAATGGAATATTCATTAATTTTGATGTAACTGCTTTCAAGTTTTAAGGGTCGATAGAAGCTTATTAACGAAGTCGATACGAACGAACGGGAAAGGATCGTTGCTCTTTAATCGGCCAATGTTTGTCCACGTTTGGGAAACTTTCGAATGTATTTTACGGAATCGATTCTGTCTACGGAGATTCATTTTCTTTGGGAGGCAAAGATAAAGCTCGCTAAAACTTTTCAGAGATATTCGAGCTGCACCCTTTAACATTACATCTCTTTGACACACGAAGGAAAAGAGTCACGATAGTGTTTGGTCTTTGTACTTTGCCGGTCGGAAATATTGATCAAGGATTACCATCAGCGAAAGCATTTTAAAGAGCAGCCTTTGATTACTCTGCAGATTTTAGGTTCCGCAAAGGTAGTCGGTAAGTCGAGAAAATGAAGCAAGTGGAATTTCCAACTGAAATTGTGCCTTGTAATTTGATAACCGTAAATATTCGCGCAGCAAATCGTGTTTTGCTCGTTTCTCGGGTCACAGTGTTACTCGCTTCCATTTTCATTCCGTATGCATTACACACCTTCTTCAAAAATGTATGAAAACGTTGGTCTTTAAACCAGTTAGATCTACAAGAAGACATTTCGCTTGAATTTTTAGAAACAATCAACGTTTTCGGCTCTGCACCTCCAGATTTAATTCCACCTATTTTAAAAAGAAATATAAGTAATTTATCATTGAAAAAATAATGAATTTTATTTAAAATTTTTACTGATTTAATTTCACCTATTTTCAGTAGCACTTCAAATAATTTATTTTAATTAATCGCATTTTTATTTCGAATTTTTTAAACGGCCAACTTTGTTTTTTGGTTTTCCAATTTCACCCAATTTTAGTAGTAATGTAAATTTATTTCATTTAATCGCTCTTTCATTCAAAATTTTATGCACAATTAACTCTACTTCCTAATTTGTTACCTCTAATTTTCGTGAAGGTAATTTAATTCTACTTATTTTTGGCGATGATATAAATTATTGTATTTTCATTCAAAAGTTTTCAAATTAGCATCTCTGTTTCTTGGTTTTCATCTCTATTATCGATTAAATTTAATTCCACCTATTTTTATTAGAAATGTAAACAATTTCACTTAATCGTATTTTCATTCAGAATGTTTTAAATAATCGATTCCGTTTCTTGGTTTGACCTCCATTGTTTTTTCATTTCAATCCGCTTATTTTTAGTAATACATAATTTATTTCACGTAATCGTATTTTCATGTAGAACTTTATTAATAGTAAATTCTGTTTTATGGCTTTTATCTTCACTGTTTACCGATTTGAATCCATCTACTTTAAGCAGCAATGCAAATAATTTATTTCACTTAGTTGCATTTTCGCGAAAGTCATATTTCGTCATATCTCTCTTGTTACCATATAGTGCAAGTTATTTTTCTCCATTTAAAAATAATAAACTGGTAATTTTTATCCATTCAGGATCCCATTGGAATAACAAGTAGGTACACGTGAAATAAAAATTGGATCGTTATTTTTAATAGTTTTGAAGAAAATTATTTACAACATTTGAAATTGTGGTCCGATAGTAATATAAAATGTAATTTATTCAGGTCTAATAAACCATACAGCGAAATTACAAAGGTAGCGAAGAAGAAATGTTTTATAAAACTGTTTCGATATTAATAGACAAGCATGGGAATTCCCCGTGATCGACTGGTGAGCTCTACCTGGGGGTTACTTGGGGTACTTGGGGGTTCCCCTACGGTCGACCAGTACTCCAACGTAAAGCGCCATCGTGCGGCCATAAGCGTGCCACATAAATAAATCATCCTATATGTTAATTCTCCTTCGTCAAAACTATACAATGTCGTTTATATTTGACTTTTAAAAAACATATCAAACTTTAATTATCATACTTAAAAGAATAATCACATACATTATTGCTTCTTGGAACAACACGACAATTTAATAACAAAACTGCTATAGTGTGGCTATCTAAATTGATTGACAAGACCACTTCACCCATTACATATTATGTCATCCGCGCCATCCAATTTTGTTATGTCAGTCTGCTTTTTTGAAATTCTTTGCACTGAAAAGTTTATGCGACGAAACGCGTAATATTAATAATTTCAACGTACAATGTCGGTATGATGATTTTACTGAAAAAATGGGAAGGAGTTGTCAATCGTGAAGTGAATTATGGTCTTTTTATCAAAATTAATGGTTTGATGTATTGCTTTCAGTTTCAGCGCAAAATTCAACACGGTACTTATGATATGATGTGTGAATTGAACTTCAATTCTATTCTACAATATATGTACCTTAATGCTCGTCGCAAAATAGAGAAAGTATTTTGGTTTAAAAAAATTTCAAATAACAAATAAAAGATATACAACTATTTATTTATTATTACTTGTTAAACAACAATAAAAATCTCAATTATAGAATGAAATATTTCATGGTAAAGAAATACAAATTTAGTTGTTCGATCGATTGAACGTGACGAATAAATTGCTATAATATGGACTTATTAGTTATTTATTATTTGAATAAACTTTTACTAATGTTCTAAAACTAGGTCAAATAATCTCAAACGAGAGCCACAAGTCACCAAATTGTTATGTACGCAACTGTCATAACACATACTAGCTTGTTAGTATTCTAGAATAATACTGTTGAATTTCTTAATTTCCTGTTCTTTCATTTTTGAGTTACTATGATTACAAACCTTGGATAGGAGTTCGATTGGAACCGTGATAGTGAGCGGACGTGTTTGTCAACACCTTGCGTGCTGTGAACGCGAGTGCCATATACAGTGCCAATCAAATCTTATATGTATTCATGATAGTCTGTGTTACTGTGAATTAGTGAACATTAGTAAATTGTTATAAACCAACCTCTTAACCCATCTCTACGCCATTCTCGGTGCAACCTATTCACCGAAATGACTTCTGACCACGGAAATTTTGTACCCCAAACTGTTAATAATAATCCTAATGCACCACGACGAAGCTACAATAAAGTAGTACAAAGTGATTGCTTCCCCAAAAAAGATCAAGCGATCGTAATCGAAGCCAAAGATGGAATTCAATTAAAAGATTACGCTCATGCATTAGGCAGAATTACCAATCCAGCGAATATTAGATTTATGTCAAGAGTATCCAACGGTAGAATTTGTGTTTTTTTGGCAAGTAAGAGAATCGCGGACGACCTCACCGATAAATATTAACTCATTAAAGTTAACAGTACCGATGTAGCCGTAAGGCTGTTAATCAGCAAAGCTCAACGTATAATACTTTCAAACGTTTGTCCAACAATCCCTCACTCAATAATTGAAGAAATATTTGATAAAATTGGAGTGAAAAGAGAATCAGCTGTTTCATTCCTAAGAGCGGGCATGGTAGAAGAGGGCTTTGCGCACATCCTCAGTTTTCTTTTCTAATTATATATCCATCCAGACGACACACATAAAATCCCAGACTCAATCAAAATTGAACATGAACAAACCGCATACTGGATCTATCCCTCCACAGATACATTAAAATGCTTCATATGTAATAAAGAGGGTCACGTCGCAAAAAACTGTAAAACCGATAAAAACCAACCCTTGCTTTCTGAATCTCCACAAACAAGTGTGTTTATAAAACCCCAAGATCCCAAAATAGTTCCAATAGTATCTAATATTAATAGTACAGACATGGCAAAGGAATCAGAAAACCGTAGTGACAATATAGCAACAGAAACCATGGACATAGATCCATTGATCAGAACTTTAAAACGCACAAGAGATCCGAAATGACCGACGATTCAAGCCTCACCACAGAAGGAACCAACCATTCAAACCACGCCACAGAAAAACCAATCAATCTTCAACAAATCTTGGAAACTGAATCGAAATGCAAACAGCCAAAGAAAAAACCGAACGTTGTAATAAAAAGCGATAAAAGCATAGATGACATGTTGCAGCCAGTTAAACACGTACTAGAAAAACCTGATAAGATGTTAAACTTCTACCAACTTAAAAGTTTTATTGAAAACACACTTGGATCCCCCAACACTAGAGAGATTGCAACAGAATACACAGATGACGTAGAAGCTCTAGCAAATTTTATAAAAGAGCTTTACCCTTACCTCACAGACCGTTGTATAAAAAACAGATTCACAAGAATCACGAGAAAACTAGTTAAATCTACCAAGGCTGATCTCTCAATGAGCTCTCCTGCTCCTTCGGATTGCTCAGATACTCCCCAGTGCTCCGAAGACGAATATACCAATTAAATATCAAACAAATAAAATACCGTTCAATAAGTACAAATGCTAAGGAAGATTATACAATGGAATGTTAATAGTATAAAAGCACGTTTTGAATTCTTACAAAAATTGCTCCAAGATCATCGGCCATGCGTATTATGTCTGCAGGAAACAAATTTCAAAGTAAATGAATTTATCAGTATTAAAGGTTTCAACATAGTCCAAAAACATAGAAGGAATGCTTTGATTGCGAGCGGCGGAGTAGCAATCTACATGAAACAAAGTCTAAATTACGCAGAAATTGTACTGCTAAACACTAATATTGAAGCAATTGCGGTCTCAATCATTCTACATCAAAAAGAAATATGTATATGCAACGTCTACATTCCAAATAACTACCAACTTCAAGAAGCCGAATTAATCAACATTATAGAGCAACTCCCCAAACTTTTCTTATTAATGGGAGATTTCAACAGCCATAACACAATGTGGGGATCTGCAAACACAGACGCTAGAGGAAAACTAATTGAAAATATAATACTCAAATCAGAAATCACCTTGTTGAATAATTCCCAACCCACTCATTTCAACATGTCAAATGGCTCTTACAGTTCAATAGACCTAACCTTTTGCAGTCCCAACATTTTCAACAGCATTGAATACGAAATTTCAACCGAGTTATATAACAGCGACCACTTCCCCATTATCATTGAACAAATAGACAATAATGCTGATAACCATATAACACAACCTAGATGGAAATTAAAAAAAGCGGACTGGCCGCTATACCGCCACGAAGTAAATCAAAACCTTCCATCACTACAAACGCCTGATGCCTCAAACTGTTCGGAAATAAACCAAATATTAAAAGAGCTTGAAGAAGTAATCATCCATGCTGCCACAAAATCCATACCTAAAACATCAAATAATACAGAGAAAAAAATCTCCCTTGGTGAAATGATGAATGCCGCAATGCGATTAAGGAAAAGAAACATGTCTTCAACGTATACAAAAAACATAAAACTGATTCCAATTTAATAAAGTTCAAGCGGGCAAGGGCCAAAGCAAGGAAAATCCTTAAACAAGCAAAAAAGAATTCGTGAATAAATTACATCGCATCCTTAACAAAGACCACTCCATGTGAACAAATATGGAATAAACTGAAGAAAATTAATGGCCAGAAAGCAAGTTCCCAAATTACTGCAATCAAAAGTTCTGATAATTCGACTACCACAGACTCTACAGAAATTGCCAACCTTCTAGCTACTACCTTTGCCAATAATTCGAGTAATGAAAAACTTTCTCAAAATTAAAGCTTGTGCTGAAGAAAATTCAAGACACGAACATATCATCTCTCAGACAAACAATCACCCCCTCAACATGAAAATTCTGCCTACCGAATTACAATCGGTGCTAAAATCTGTTAAAAATTCCAGCCCAGAACCCGACAACATTCCAAATATTTTTATCCAACAACTACCAAAAGCAGGAATAAATTATTTATTAGATATCTATAACTGCATATGGCTGAATGGTGTCTTCCCTACCAAGTGGCAAGACGCAATAGTAGTTCCCATTCTAAAACCTGGAAAAAACAAGCTTCAAATGGACAGCTATAGACCCATCGCCCTGACATGCTGCCTATGCAAATTGCTAGAGAAAGTAATCTGCATTAGACTGCGATGGTATCTGGAAACCAATAACCTACTAGGAAAAAATCCTTCCTTAAAAAACAACATCTAATAGCAATATGTTTGGACATTGAGAAGGCTTACGACATGCTTTGGAGACATCGAATAATACAACAACTTATAAAGTGGAACATAAGTGGAAGCATGATAAAATTTATATACAATTTCCCAAAAAGCAGATCTATATATGTCCGTATCAACGGCAATTTATCCAAGAAAGTTGAAATCTTAAATGGGGTATCACAGGGATCTGTACTAAGCATATTTTTATTCTTGATTGCAATAAACGATATCGCTGAAGTCTTCTCTAAACCAGTTAAGCACACCATATTCGCTGACGACTGTACCTTCTTTATAACCGGGAAAAGTCTAAGCACCAGTCAGCAAATCCTTCAAGACAATTTAGATAGACTCCAAAAATACGCCCTACAAACTGGATTCAAATTCTCCAAAAAGAAAACCACCGTAACAATTTTTTCAAAACAAAGAACAACACAAAACATACAGCTACACTTAGACCAGCACCAACTCTTGATAACAAGCACGCCAAAAATTCTCGGCCTAATTTTTGATAACAAATACACTTGGACTCCATTCCTTAAAAAGCTCAAAGAAGAATGTGTCAATAGATTAAGTATATTGAAGGTCATCGCTTCGAAAAACTGGGGAGCTGAATTCCAAATTCTAATAAATTCATATAAGGCCTTAGTTCTGTCCAAACTTGATTATGGGTCAATCGTCTACGATTCTGCAAAACCACGAGTCCTAAAATTATTAGCACCTATACATAATGCCAGAGCTAGAATAGCCACTGGAGTCTTCCGAACGAGTCCGGTTACTGCAATTCTATGCGAAGCTGGTTTGACACCACTAGAAACTCAAAGAAAACAACTGAGCTTATCGTATGCAGCAACCAGATTATCAACGCCTTCAAACCCTATCTACGAACAATTAACTAACACCGCCCATTTCAATGAATTTAAGGAAAAGCCAAAACTACCGAAACCGTTAAATAATAGAGTCAAAACAACTGGCAAGAACTAAATATGGACACACCAAAAATTATATCGAGAATACAGTATCAAATTCCACCATGGACGATAGATCCCCACTATATATGACTTCAATCCGGCACTACCACTAAATAGAAAAGATCAAGTGAAAACAACCCGATTAAGAATAGGACACTCAAGCTGGACACACTCATACCTTATCACAAAAACCGAACCAAATGCCTGCGACACCTGTAACGTACAAAATACTATTGAACACATCTTGACAATTTGCCCTAAATACAATATGAAGAGGATTCAACATAAGCTACAAAATTCACTAACGATCCTACGAGAAATAGACTCATGCAAAAAAGTTTTAAATTTATTAAAAGACATTAAAGTATACCAATTGCTCTAAATATGATCAGTTCCACTAGGTAACCCAATTGTGGTCACTAATAACCAACAAGGTGCATGTGACCTAAAACGCTAAAAAAAAAAAAAACCTTGGATAGACATAACAAAAATGGTTTGATCTACCACGATTTGATCTACTGAATTATTTTTGAATTTTATTGCCAACAGTTTCCCTAGTATTTTAAGTGTTTTGATTGAAATTTACTTCGAAGAACAGTTCTTTGATCGGTACTTATTTTGAACAATTTTTTTTACTAATTATATTAAAGATAGCTTTCAAAGTTATAATTTATATTTGTGGAATTTCTAAATTTTTTAACTAAAACATAAAACAATTTCAATCGATAAAGGAAAAACCAAATATAAAAATATGCTTGACATCGTTTGAAACAATTTTCAGGAACCTGGTTTTCTTTTGCATGTTTTACAAAAAAAAAATTAATTTCTCTTCTTCTTTCGGGTATTTTTCAGTCTAAGCAAACTGTGCAATCCTCGTGTTGTCCTTCTTGATGCAAGAAAATGTAATTTTCCATCCAAACGATTGTTTTCATCAATGGCATCTCATTTATGTATACAGGTCGGACGTTCAAGTAAAAAGAAGTATTATAAAATATAGTACAGATTTAAACTGGGCAATATAAAAATGTCAAGTGTGACTCGACATAGAAGTTCCTGTGATAAAAACTGATGTCGTGTCACGCTCGACAAAGGAGTGCAAAGGGTTAACATCTTTTAGGCGAAGATCGAATGGTATTTAATCGTATCGTTGCTCTAGGCACCAAAATATCTAGGTGTGGCCTTAGTAACAGGTAATTAACCCTTTAATTTTTATTATATGATTATCGACGCATACATGCGTTTATCAATGTTTTCAATTTTTCACTGCAACACAATTATCAGTATTTTAAAAATAGATTTCACTATTTCAGTTAAAGTATGCTTTAAATTTTAATGGATCCAATAAAATAGTTCATTAAAAGAATTACATTTATAATAAATCAACAGAGTTCACACTATTCCGTCTTTAACGAGCATTTTGGCAAGGAATATTCAGCACTCGAAGGGCTAAGAATCCTCACACCGATAAAACGATGTCGTTCCGTGATAAAATAATTTCCCCTTCCGGTGTTTTCGATGTTTCAACGAATCCATTTCTGTGTCTCCGGCGGTCTCGTTAAAATTCAGCGAATCAATCGTCGGTTACGCAAACAGAATCCCTACGAGAAGGAAAACGTGATTCTGAAATATTCTCAGATTATTACAGCGATCATGAAATCCTTTTACAATCGTGCAAGTAAATTACAAGAACACTTTGCCCGACGTCTCGATGGTTATTACGTATTCCACATTCCTCTCAGGTAGTTCTATTCCATCGATTTTATTGCAGTATCACGATCCCTGGGTAGTGAGAAGCTCTTACGTCCAATGTAAGGGTGTATCGTTATCTTCAACCGAAGCCGTTACTCAGACCTTGATGCTGCCCTGTTTCGCTGCTAATAATCGTGGCAGCGTCTCGAGTTTCTGGGCAATGTCCCGCTCGTGTAAGCGACGTTTCGTCAACAACCTGATGTTGCCTCTATCGAGCTATCCCCTGGACGCGTCCTGGTCGTTTATAACGTTCGCGTCGAACACGTTTCGGACGTTGATCCAACGTGGTTGGAAACGCATACAGCTGATATTGGGAATGCTTCTGCCGTTTCTAACGTTGAAATTGCCGGCTGAGACGCCGCTGGATGTCATGCAAGAACGATCGAGAGGATTCACCTTGTAACATAACAATTTCTAAGAATTCTGCTCCCCTCTGTAATAGGTACACGGCGAATCTTTATTCGATTACATATTTTTATGGGAATTAGATATTAATATAATATCAAGGGAACATAGACAAGTACTCGGGATGGTATTTAAGTAGACTATTATAGTTTATTATAATGTAGATTACTATTAAAAAGTGTCAATTTATTTTGCAACATCTATCAATCGGGAAACTTTTGTTAATATTATTGTTTCGTTGTAAAATTAAAATTTTTGTTGTATCAGCATCACAAGTTGTTAATAAATACAAAATTAATTCTATTTACTGTCATTATGAATTTATTTAAATAAATTGTTAAAAATATAAACGCCTACTCAAATACCATCGGGAGTGTGAATATTGATAACAATTTAGACACGTTTCCCGATAATAGTAAAAATTAATATACAGGGTGTTCAGTTACTCCTGGGAAACATTTTAATGGGAGATTTCACAGGCCAAAATAAGACGAAAATCAAGGATACTAATTTGTTGATTGAGGCATCGTTAAAAAGTTATAGAAATATTTTCGGCCACACAGTATATTTCCGGTAAAGAATTTTTTTCTCAAAAGTACGTAGGATTTCGGGGGTATATGTGTTCATCAACAATGATTGTAATTGACCCCCTTAACCGAAAAAAATTTTCCCAGAACGATTTGAAATTTTTTAATTTTGTCGACAAATGTTCACCTTCCTAAATTTTTTTCTCGAAAGTGCGTAGGATTTCGGGGGTATGTGTGTTCACTAAAAATGATTGTATTTGATCCCCGCAACCGAAAATAATTTTTCCATGAATGATTTGAAATTGTTTAATTTAATTTTGTAATAACTTTTTAACGAAGTCTCAATCAACAAATAGGCATTCTTGATTTTCGTCTTATTTTGACCTCCAGAATCTCCCATTAAAAGTTTTCCCAGTGGTGGCCGAACACCTTGTATATTATGTTATTTGCATTACTAATAAGATATGTACCTAAACATTACATGGGATTCTTTATCTTTCATTGACTTAAAGATCTTTTTCGCCATTATTTTATTTTGTTTAAATAAGCAATGTGACATTTCTTTGAAAACGTGTTTATTTATAAGTGAAAGATAAAGTGACTGTATTTATGCGTTCTATCCTACTGTATCGAAGTATTTCTTTCAGTAAACTTGACAAAAGAAAATGATAAAATTTGTAATCCTTCCCAGATATACAGGGTGTTCGGCCACCTCTAGCAAAAATTTTAATGAGCGATAGTAGAGGCCAAAATAAGACGAAAATCAAGAATACTAATTTGTTGATGGAAGCTTCGTTAAAAAGTTATTAACAATTAAATTCAAAAATTTCAAATCGTTCTGGAAAAATTATTTTCGATTGCGGGAGTCAACTACAATCATTTTTGGTGAGTACACATACCTCCGAAATCCTATCTACTTTCGAGAAAAAAAATCGAGTAGGTGCTGAAATTTTTCGGCGAAAAAAATTTTTTCAAATCGTTCTAAAAAAATTATTTTCGGTTGCGGGGATCAATTACAATCATTTTTTATCATTACACATATCTCCGAAATTGTACGCACTTTCGAGAAAAAAATTCTTTACTGAAAATCCAATTAGGTGCCTAAATTTTTCAACGGAGAAAAAAAATTGCAAATCGTTGTGGAAAAATTATTTTCTGTTGCGGGGGTCAATTATAATCAGTTTTTGTCATTAGACATACCCACGAACTCCTGCCCACTTTCGAGAAAAAAAATAGAGAAGGTGTGAAATTATTCGAGAAAATTAAAAAATTGCAAATCGTTGTGGAAAAATTATTTTCGGTTGTAGGGTTCAATTATAGTCATTTTTGGTGAATAGACATACCCCCGAAATCTTGCGCATTTTCGAGAAAAAAATTCAGTAAGGGCGGCACTTTAAACGTTAATAACTTTTTAACGAAGCTTCCATCAACAAATTGGTATTCTTGATTTTCGTCTTATTTTGGCCTCTACTATCGCTCATTAAAATTTTTGCTATAGGTAGCCGAACACCCTGTATAACTGACATTGTAGGCTTATAAAATAATATCTTGAAGTACTTCATCCTATGTAAACAAGTAAAGCCTGTTTCTAGCATTAATTGTAGTTTTAGTTTTATTACTATACTTTTCATTTTAAAATAAATGGAGTGTTATGATTGAAAGCTATACAAAACCTATACTGTGTATAAAATGTTATTTTATCCGTAATATTTGCATGGCAACTTATGATCCTCTACAGGTCTTAATTAACAAATTTATAATGAAATCGATTAATTAAGAAGGTTTTAGTGGGTTATGAAACTACTAACACAATGAAACTGAAAGCAAGGTAAAAAGATTAATAGAGTAATAGATACTTTGAAAACGTTGCTTGAGAAAAAAGAAAGAGAACTTCTTATGGAACTATCACTCAAATCAAAATTATTTTCAATTATAAGTATTACTTTTAATCTTAAGATACATACATACTTTCCATTGCAGAGAACTAAGCTAAGATTTTAAGTTGAAAGTGAAATAATATCACATAATAATTCCGTTCACGTAATAGTTGCAAAATAAATAAAAGTGCCAGTCAGCCAAAGGTGTAAAATAAATAAATCTCTTGAAATGAATACCTTTTGTATATTATGTTTGTAAATTAATACTACGATTCCAATCATTATTTATAATATGTAAATCTTCGATGCTGATTGTTTTTGCATTGTTGGTTCAATATTTAAAATTGTTGTTCTTCTCCAAATCTAAAACGTGACCGAGATCTCTGAAGTCATCCCTCACGATCCTTTACCGCCATTTTAGAAAAATATATAAATATGTATGTCTGTATGGAAATCGACTGAAGATTCTATTACGATAAATCAAGATTGACAAGTTTCACAAAAGTAACCTTTAGGATCAATCAATCTTTTGTCACTTCATTCCCAAATGCGTGCTGCTACTTACATAAGTTTTCCAATAATTTTAAAAATGAATAAAATTACAACGACATAGTTTGCGTTGTTTTCCTTGTTTGCAAACTTGCTATTATTCCTCGTTCTTTCTTTTTGTCTTTCATTCTTCTACACCTTTTATTCGTTTCTTCCAGTTTCTGCATCTCTCAGCGAGAGAACAGCTCCTGTTTTCTCGTTTATCTTTGTCCTTCCGTGAATTAATTTCCCATTGTTTCATCTGCTACTTTTTATGGACCAACGTTCCTAAATTCTTCACACTTTTTTCCGTGAATATTCAGTTTCCTCGATTCCATTCCCGCATTTAAACCAGGATAGGTGCTCGTTTGCAATTATGTTGTGTTTAGAAGCGTGCTCCCTTATTTTAGGTATTTTTACGCGAACGTTAGAATGACGCGGAAAGAATTTAAAGTAATTTTGTTATGACACATCCCGGCCCCCAGAGACGGAATTTCGAAACTTTAGGCAAGGATATGTTGTGAAACGCAGTGGTTGAAATGATTGTGAAAACAATTGTTTCAAACTGTTATACAAGGTGATCCACGCAATTTGTGCACCTCTATAACTTTCAAAATATGCGTTGTTCAACAAAATTTTGTATAAAACAGTTGCATGGTTTGAACAGGTTCACTACTATTGAGAGATGAGATGTTGGCACACTACCCATAAGCTAAACGACACAAGAGGCAAAGGGAATCATTCGTACGCTCCACCTAATCTCCTCCAGTGTTTAGATTCTCGAATCGACCTTGGTTTTTATTTAGGAGCTTGGTTTGTGATCGACTTACCTAATAATAACCAAGAACCTAAGAAGTAGACGAGATTACGTGGATCGTGTGGACGATTCCCCTTGCCTCTTGCGTTGTTTAGTCTGTAGGTAGTATGCCATCATCTCCTCTTCTAATAGTATCTAGTTCATATTTTTTTTTATAGCTGAAGACGTTTCGCAGATTTGAAGGTCAACTTCGTTTATTTAAATGGAATACTATATTTTTTATACCAAAATATTGAAGAATGTCAAATTCTAAGTAAAAATGTGTTGATCTAATAACTAACGAGTAATTTTACTTTTTTTATTGAAAATTTTATATCAATTTGCAGACTCAACCTTATCACAAATTTAAACAATATCTATAATTCATGATTTCTTGATTCTTTAAATCTCTTATGAAGTGAAATCTCGCATCTACGTATTTGTTTCGCACTGTTGCTGAATCTGTTATTGCTTACGAGGTTTAGACAGCTTTGATTGTTCTCGTATCCTTTTTCCAAAATCTTTTAATAAACAATGTATCCACAAACCATCCTGCGTCGCTTCTTCAATAGAAGTGCAACGCTTATTTGTTTCTTACAACTCCAACTTATTGCTGCTCCGTAAAGTTGTAATACAGAACCACGGTTCGATTTCCTATCGATCGTATTTTGTGCACAGTCCGGATCCGCAAATCCGATTATCTATCGTTGATTGAATATCAAAATTTCGACAGCTCATTTAACCGACTTAATTAAAATCGTGTTAGTCTCGTTAAGCAGAGGTTAACAGACTATCGAAGCAAACGAAATTTCATGAAATAATCGTTATCGGTAACTGCAAGAACATTTAATGGAATTGGTACGAATGAAATTATCCGAACTTACTGGTTGTAATATGTTAATAAACTAATAATGTGTATTGAAAGTATTTAAGGGGTTATAGCAGTATGAAAACGTCAAAAAATCGATAATTATTTTTACTTTCTAAAATAGTTAAAAGTTTAAAAATTGATTTACGACAAGTTTATTTTGAAAGTGGTATCTCGAATCGAGATATTGAAGATTTGAGTTGGATTAAATTTAAAAATATGGGTAACAGATGACATAATAGAATAATGTTTTTGGGTTTCTAAAGGTGTCAAATTTATCATACCAATTAGCATAATTTTTGATGGCTATGATTGGACTTACGCCACTTTCAAAATCAATGAAATGACGTTTTCAATTCGTAAGAAAGCACAAGTACATAGGAAAAGTAAATTTCCCTTGAAATAAAAATAAATGTATACACTTTTATGTTATAAAATCAAAAAAATATTCAAATTTTATTCTTTGTTAAATAATTTTTACATTAAAATTAATATTGTTTTATTAATTATTATTCAGTCTTCTCAGTAGCTTCGTAAAGTAATATATTTTGTTTATTAAAATCACCTAAATTCCAAAATCTATCGAAAATTTTTTTCCATTCTTCTGCATGAAAGTATTTTATACAACTCTTTGCACAGTGGCAATCATTGTTTTGGAATACTTTAGCAGGGATCTTTTTTTGGTAGTAATTCGCATGGGTATAATTTCTTTACATAACAAAAAGAAAAACCAAATTTTCTTCAAATTTTTAATAATAATTATTATGTGAACATGTGTAGGGCAGTTATTTTAATTATCTGCGTCACTGTCGGACGTATCTTGATGGCGAGCATTTTCCAACATGTTGAAATTTATAATATTACAATTAAAGCACAAATTAAGCAATCCGAATTTAAGTAAACTGTAGAAACAAGTAAAAATACTCAGGAAGTGAAACAACACTGTTCATCATTCTGGTTTTCAACGCAGTCTGCACGAGAACAATGCGCTTCCTTCTGTGGACAGGCGCTGTTCTGTGTTTATAACAAATTCATTGCACATTGATAATTCAACTGCTACTTTGATAACACTATGCAACAAAATAAAAAAGCTGGGGTCTCATAAAATTTTATTGCGTAATATTTTCCATATCCATTTGAAACTCTCACAATGGGACTTACGCCACTTTCAAAATAAACTTTTTCATCGTTTCATTAACCAGCACATTTTCGTGTTACAAAATCTTAATGATTTTAAATATATTAGTAACAAGTTGCTTCAGAATGAACAGATCATGTAAAAATGTAACTATTAAGGTAGCTAACTCGATTTTTTTGTAAAATTGTCCTACACCACTTTCAAAATAAACGGCTCATATGTATTTAAAGTAGTATGGAGTTATTGCACTTGAAGCGAACTAATACTTGTGAGGTACTGAGTGTCTGTGAGAAGTTGGTTAATGAAAGGAATGCGGATCTGATTGGTGCCTAGATTCCCACTCTACTAACAAGTTTGGCGCTATTGGCCAAAACAACAATGTGTCGTACTATTATGGCGTATGCCCCATAGCGTTATAAAGTTATTTTGACTCTAACTCGAAGGGTATGACGAATCTGTTGACATCCTTGGGCGTAAAATCAAACGTGTCATACGCCCTGGGCAGCACTACGCTCCTTAGGCTAACAAAATTATAAAAACGGATGAGTCCCGGTTCTCCGGGCTCATTTTCATTTTGCTTTGCCAGTAGTGCAATATAAGGTAACTAGTAGCCGTGCAAGGGCTATCATATTTATGAGTGTCAAGTTTCGAATAAAACTTTAGAGTAAATTCTTATATCTTTGGCTGAGTGCTTGAACCTTTCCCAATTAAAATCCTAACATTGTGACGCTGCAACTGCTTAGGCGAGTCTGTAACTTACGGCGTAACAGTACGATGAAAGTGGGGATAGATGGAGAAAGTAAAGTACTCCCCTCATCTCTGTGTGTCCCGCTAGCTAATTTCTTGCAGACGCACAGCAGACGAGTAAACTAGGCGACTGAAGTAATGTTATATGCAACTCTTCTTTGTAGGATTCTCCAATTCTTTTATCTTCGACTTACTTTGGCACATTATGACATCCACTGGATGTGCCTTTTATTTTAATATAGAAATTTCAATATTAAATTGTTTAACTTTATCCTAAATTGGAACCCGGCGATAATTGCTCCTATATACAAGTTTCGACAGATAAAAAGCGGAAAATTGAACGATTGTACTGCAAAACCTAGTCGTGAAACTTTAAACGCTTTTTTCTTGATATTTCCCTAAACAATATACAGGGTATTCGACCACACCTGAGAAAAATTTTAATGGGGGATTCTAGAGGCTAAAATAAGACTAAAATCAACAATACCAATTTGTTGATTGAGGCTTCGTTAAAAAGTTATTAACGTTTAAAGTTCCGCCTGTAGAACGGCAATCTGCGAACAGCTGCGTACGCGTGATAGTGGTTCTCACTCACAAAACTGTAAAGCTGTCGATACGTCAGTAAGTAGAGTTTCTCATGCTGAGTGAGAACCATTATCGCATGCTCGCAGCTGTTCGCAGATTGCTGTCCTACAGGCGGAACTGTAAACGTTAATAACTTTTTAACGAAGCCTCAATTAACAAATTAGTATTCTTGATTTTCGACTTATTTTGGTCTCTAGAATCTCCCATTGAAATTTCTGGGTGGCCAAACACCTTGTATATGATATCTTAGGCTGTAATTAATTTTACTTGAAATTTTAAACACATATTCAGAAAAATAGTAATTTCACCGCGACCGACGATTTTTTTGATAACATTGTTTATTCGCGAAATATAAATAAAAACAGTGTAAATTCTCATGGAAATAGCAGTGAAAAAGTTTTAAAATTTTTCTTTCATCAACTAAAGACGATAGAACAAAAAAACTAGGTTACGCTTTGATGAATACTAGGTATATAATTTATGAACAAATTTTTTTTAATTTTTGATTATCCAGATGGGAAAATCATGTTCCCCGTTTAAAATCACATAACTCAGACAAATATTAATATCTTTTTATTTAATTTTGAATGTATAATACATTTATTGGGATTTATATTAACAAGTGCCCCAATATAAATGGAATTGTATTAGTAGTTTTATCAGAATTAATTCCCACATTTCGCGTTATTTTTAAGAGCGTCGCACTGATGTAACTTCTTATCTCAAATTTCGATAAAATATTAAAATATTGCAATTACTTATTATTTTACATTATATTTTATCAGAATTTAAATCTCAAATCTGCAAAATCAATATTGTATTTAAATTTTACTTTAAAACTTTGACTTTGCTTCTTATTTTTCCTGATAGTCTTTCTGTATCATCATTTCTAACAATTATAATAGTGATAATTAAAGTTTTTATTCTTTAGATGTACTTATATACTTTAATAATCGATTACATGGATTATAAAACATTATTTTTACCAAATAGTTGTTCTAAAATGTGAACCATATAATTTTCTATATATTTTTGTTTCTACATTTTTAAGGCTAGTTTTTCGTAAAAATTTATTTATTAATTTTCAGTAAATATAATTGAAATATAAATAATTTAACGAAATGCGATTATTGAAATAAATTCATGACACTTGAAGAATTAGATATTTTCTTACTGGTCAATAGTATTCTTACAGGAAGAAATTTCTCAATAGAATATCGTTGCTATATTTCGAATGTACGTATTTGATTAACTTGGTCACATTTTACATTTCTTTTTTATTGTCGTCGATTCTATTGATAATGTCTCCTGTTTTTCTCTATTTTAAAAGTTTCAATGGACAGTTCATCATATTTGTAAACAAACATTTTGTACTCTAAACTGAGAAATGCCTGCATATTTTTCTCATTTAATATTTAGAATGTTTTCTACTAACTAGCAAACCAATCCTTAAAGTTTATAATACCTTCGTGTGTTGTTATTTTTACAGTACAAGATCTACTATTTTTTTTTATAGTAATCGTATTCTTGTATTCTTGGGGAAATGAGCTAAATCATGTTTTGTTTAATTTCGTTGTTTCTGAAAATTATTTAATAGTTTTTGGAACATCACTAAAGAATAGTGTAGCTCTAGACATTGCACATTTAGTTTTGAGATCGTTTGAAAATGGCTAATTTTGGACTTGTACTGTTCTTGTACTATTTTGTACCTTGCATCAGGTAGAACTACAAGATAAAATTCTTTCATTATTAGTCAAAATTTACTCGAGTGCACAGGAACTTTGATTGTACCTTCGTGAATATTTTTTATAGGGATTAGTGTCACTTTAAACCGTAAAAACAAGCTGAGAAATTTAATTCCGCTACAACTCACGCAGAGAAAGGCTCTTATTTAAAGCTCCGACTGTTGTGACTTCTTGGCAATCCAGGACAGCAAGCTTCAATTTCTGAGTTGCAATGCAGGATTGAATCCATCGGAAATTACGGGCTGGAGGTTTCAAGAAAATGAGAAATAATACCTATAATCATCAGAGAAATTTCTCTCGAGACACTCTTCGTTCGCGATATTTCTTTGCAGAGATTCTCGGGCTCCCTTTTCAGAAAGTATAATTTATCTCTTTTTCTAATATAATAGTTCGTTGGCAGATTACAGTATTTAATTATGCGATGTGAAGTAGGAACATTTCCTTTCTTCGATAAAAAATAATGTTTTGCATACAAACTTTTCAGTGTCCAGACGAAGCATTCTGAATTGAATGTTGTAGAAATCGTATAAAAATGATCGATATCATAAATACCGGTCTCGAAGCTACAGCCAAGACGTCTTTGTAGAGTCTTTGGAATCTTTCATTTACTTATTTGAAATCAGTTTTTCAAATATTGTATTAGTGATGAAAGAAGTAGGTACTCAATACTTAAAAACGTGATATTATTGCTGGAATATTATTATAAATTGCCTATTTTAATTTATTTAAAATCTAACACTTTTATTACACCAATATGTAAAAAGGTGGCTACCCTAGGAATCTAACCTAATCATTTGACGATATCTGTGAGTTTTGTATACGTAAGATGTTCATTATTAATGTTAATATATACTGAACTTGTAAATATGAACAAATAGTTTCTGCTATTCAAATATAGAAAATGAATTCTGGTAGGAATAAAATATGTATAAAAAGTGATTATATTTAATAATCGTACCAGATTATTGAACATATTATTGAACAGTCAAGAATACAGATAATTTGAATTGAAAATATAAGGTCTTTTTTATTTCAAATTTTGTTTGACGTTTATACTAGTTTACGTTAATTTAACTAATTTAATACGTAACTACAGAAACTGTTATGTAACTTTTATGAACTTATAAAATATTGATTTTTTTATTAATTTTACATTTTGGAAATTACATAATTTGCATCGTTAAACTTCATGGTTTATGTTTTCGCTTTTGTAATTGTATTTAGATTTCTAGTTGCTTGTAATATTTATGTGTAGAAAAGAAATTGTTAGGTTAAAATGATGAGCTCTAATTCAATTTATTATAATGATGGCCATTTCACCGTTGAAGCAAGGTGTTCGCTTATTGTTATAATAGTATTGAAAGTAATTTTTCTTCGACTTTTTGACCTTGCTACTTATTGGGGCACGTTTATGGCCGCACGATGGCGTTTTACGTTGGAGTATTGGTCTATCGTAAGGGAACCCCCAAGTAAAGCTCGCCAGTCGGTCGCGGGGAATTCCCATGCTTGTGTATTACTATCGAAACAGTTTTATAAAACATCTCTTCTTCGCTACCTTTGTAATTTCGCTATATGGTTTATTAGACCTGAATAAATTACATTTTATATTACTATCGGACCACACTGATGTAAATTTGCTATGTTTTATTCGCATATGTTTATCAACGTTTTGAACATATCTGAATTAATCGAACACAATCGAATTAATAGCTGCTCTACACCCAATAAAATTTAATGAAGCTATTATTTGGATTTATCCAATTAGATTTTCCTTTTATTTCTAATATGTAAGTATTCGTTTTAATATCTATTTTCACAAAGTGTTCTATAAAGCAGACTCTATAAAGTATTTAACAAATCGAAAAAAGAAAATATAAAGAATTTTGCATCGTACATGTATCACTTTATAATATCTAATACGTTGATTTTTCAAGTGTTTTATTAGTATCTCGAGGTTTCCCCATGCAAAAGTAATTTTCTAATTCCATTATTTCGAGAAATTTGGACCAGTTATCGCAAATGTCGATTTCTAAAGAGCTGTTATATGTACGTAGCAAGGTTTTCTGTGATTGAACTGAAAGGAACGTCAATAATTGCTGAGGAAATTGCTTAAAGTATGGCTGAAAATCCGTATCGAGGTTACGTACATGCTACCCCACATCCAGTGCTCGGTATTGTTCATTCTGCAAAGGTTTCCTAGAAGTTTCCTTCTTCGGTACACGTAATCCGTTAGCTTGACTGTATTATGACGACGTTATATAATCAGTCGAAAGAAGGCGAAGTAAGCTGAATTGAAATCTTTCTAACGATCTCTTACAAACGGGAGCAACGTGGTAAATATCTAAATGAATAGATTCGATGAGGATCTGCTAATTTTTTTCGGAACCAGATCCTCACAAGATAATTGTTAATGACCCGAAGTCACGAAAGAAGAACAAGACGATCGAAATCGTAAGAAATTGTTCCATTTCTCTCTCGACTGACTCATTACACTTCACATTTAATTCACATTTAGAGTTAAGTGGTCTCGAACTTAGGACTTTGACTGCCACGTGACCCACATATGGATGACAAGATTTACCACTATGATACCAGAAATATTAATTCTCAATTTCAGACATTGAGGGGAACTTTGGATAGAATTTTTGAATTTTAACAAAGTTACAAAAATGAGTAGTGAAACGAATTTTAAGTTATATACATAGCTTACAATGATTTAAAATCAAAATTTTACTTTCGCAAAATATTATAAAGTCTTGATCTGGCAGTGAACGTGTTAAAATAAAACCACCATATTGTATGTTTTGAGTGCAAGGCGTTTCGCAAACATTTTAATGTTTTGAAAAATGTTATGAATAAAAATGAACAATGTCAAATAACCAAGTAACATTTTCGTAAATAAATTTTGTTCCAAGTTGTTGTAATACTTTTCGAGTTATGGTATTTTAAAGTCAAAGTGTCAAATGATTGTTTTTATAAATTTCTATTTATTAACATAAAAGATATGGTCTTTAAACTGTGGATTATGTTTGATAATGTAACTACTCTCTTAATAAGGGTTTGAAACTCCGTAGAAAGGGCTTCAACTAAAGGTTCTATCGATTGCTATATACCAAGTTTAATTTGATTTGGGAACATTTTTTCTACATTCGTCTATACCCTTTTATAATTTTAACACTATTTATGGAATTATACTTTTTCAGTGAAAATCATATAGACACAGTGGTTCATCTTCTTTCGATTATTTATAAATTTCTCATAACATTGTACATTAATACCTGTTTAAAGTAAAATTTATTGAAAAATTGAAAACTATTTTTCTACTATTTATTTTGTATTTCCAGCATAATTTTTCTTTAGGTAAACAAAATTATGGTATAATTTAAAAAATTTTCACAGTAGGATAAATATTGTACAATACAGTTGCAAATAAGCTAATCCACTTTATACAAATAATTGTAATAATAACAGTAATTTGCTCCAATTCTGTTATTACGATGTTGTTACAGTAATTTGTCTCATTTGTAGTGGAACAGTATTATCCTCTTCAATTAGGGTATCTAAAAATCAGTTATTATATAACACAATCAAGTACTACAGTATTTCAACGTAACTAATTAGTGATTATACGCAAATATAGATTAATTTAAGAGCTAGCATGCGATTGGCCCATTTGTAGAATATTCAGATATGGACATGTTGCACAGAGTGGAAAATTTGAACAGGTTATTTTCAAAGCTTTTCAAATTCGAGTAGTTAACGGCTAATTTGTTCGTCGACTACAAATTCAATTTAATTAAAAAAGTTCATATATCCTAAAGTTACACAAATAAAGTTTAAAAATTGGGAGAGAGAGAGTTTTCGTAGTAGCCCTTTTTTAAAATTTTATATATAACTTTTGTATATGTTTTCTTTCTTTTTTCTCTGTTTTCATTCTGTATCAGAGTTTGTCCCCTATTGATCTAATAAATATATATATCAATTTGGTATTATTCTAGTAAAAACGAGAATCGTGCATTGAACGATTTATTCACTAACCTTTTGGTCAATCGAATCAGTTTTATTTTTGGATTGCTTTCGTATTAATAAATGTGAACAACGTTTCATTTAAGTATACAAAATATAATTAATCTACAATAACCAAAATAGAAGAAGTACTCACGATACAAGTACAAATGAACAAAATCTAGTTTTGAATTTTAAATAAATAGTCCTGGCTTACTTATTGTTAGATACGTATGTTGCCTGTGTGTGTTGATGGCAACTGCCAGCTGCCAATTCTCGTCATAGAATTATTGACTAGCTAATTCAACGGATTCCTGCGTGGACTTCATCGCAAGATTTTAATTTTACTATTAATTTACATGAGTGCAGCTAAAGACGTGTTTGTCCTCTCGTTGCAGAAGACGGTTGATAGTACAAGTATATTGTTGAGAATCCGTGATTTTTGGCAACATCGTCATCTATCCATCTCTAAACTAGCAAGGATGATTATGGTGGGGCAATCGAGGACCGTTGTTCACGCGATTTCATATCACCAATTAGTCTCACTCTGCCTGTAAATGTGCAAACGAATAAACCTATTACGTACAGTGTATATTTAATCCGTGGTTGAGACAGGCTCGTTCGGATCTTGTAAAATTGCACGTGATGTGCCGACTAAACTAAGGTTCGAAGGACCATCCCTTTTTAGGGGACTAACGAGACTAATTGGGTTTTTGGTTTATTAAAACTCAACAAAGACTATACACGTAACCGAGTTTACACGCAAACTATGTTGTAAGACGATCTGTACTAATTCTAAGAGCGATCTATTTGGTGTCTAGGAACCAAGTGTTTGCTTCTAGTGCAAGTGTTCATATGCTAAGCATTCAAGTGACGGCATTCCACCGTTTTTAAGACGCTGACTTCTTGCACCACCCCCCTCCCATCAAGAGTATTCGTAGCCGATCCGACGTAGCTTGACGTTCAAGGTGGATGGTGCTACGTATGGCAACTCCGGAGACTTTCTACTGCGCGAGCCCTTGGGCCCGTGTGCAAATCATCGACGAAACAAGGGAGGCCCAAGGCGCAGAGCCGCGCACGTGTGGGCCATCCGACAGTCTGTTGGGGCTGCAATCACTCGAGACTGCCTTCGCCAACCAAGTTTATGACACTTTGCCCTTTTGCTTGACGAAACTCTACAATATTTTTTGCCCATGCTGGCCTTGACGAAACTTTACAAAACACGGTCCTGTGTCATAAACCTGGTCGACTCACCGAAGCCCAAACAGTGCAAAAGTAAAAGATTGTTCCGTTTGGTCAGCTCGGGGTTTTCCGCCTTTCTATGTTGCCAGATGCGGAGTCGTTACTTAGTCGCAAAAATCCTCGAGCATTCCGCATCTAGGAAATTTCGTTGTAAAATAATCGAACGTTTTGTCGAAACGAAAGCGCTAGGCAGTTACTTCCAATCGGATCAGACGTGTCTAGTGTCGCTCGCAAGTAGTAGTAAGTTTACAAATAGAATGATAGTAAGTAACAGAATGATACCCAGTCTCTCGCTTGCAAATGTTGGTACTAATACTGTACATATAGCTGTGTGGTGTTAGTACTCACACAGCGGCCGCTGGCCGTTGTCATTTGGAAAATAGAGATAGAAAACAGGCAACCAGGAGGGTCTTCTGACTACAGAAGTACCCCTGCCAACACTACAAGTGAGAATCCTACTAAACCTGGTAGCAAATCCTACGCAAATGCTATTAAACACGAATACAGCTCCACTAAAGATCAAGCCATAATACTTCAAGCTATAGATGGTATTAGTATCAAAGAGTATGCCTATGAAACCGGAAAACTAATCGGTTTGATCGCATTCTAGACGAAACTGACAAACACTGACAATTATGAGACCAAATAAAATAGAAATGTTCAATATATGTTTATACTACAGGTTCTAAAATCGTTCCGAAGTTGAAGTACTTACATATGTAGTTTTTTTCTATAAATTGCATGATTCTCAAATGCTCAACTTTAAAATAGCGGAGACTGATTTGTTAATAAGTCTATTTTTTTGTATCGTATCTTTTTAACGCGCCCAATATCTGGTCCTCATGTATTTCTTCTTCATTATTATTAAACTTCGGTTTTCAAGTTTTCGAGACAGTTTGTTAGGTTCATGTATGACCACTTAATGACCAGACTTGCAACATCGTCGATGCAATTCCAGGAATTAGTGGGGATGAGTTCACGAGACAATATCGAGAGGAAAAGTAACGAACGTTAGCAAGGAACTACTGTAGTTTTAAATCCTTCAATTTAACAATGTTTGACGCAGTAAAAATCATAAATCTAAGCGTCCAAACACTTTCGTTAGCCACTGTACCTTCTTCCGTGACATGCGTTTCACTTTCAAATCAATTCACGCTTATTTTCATTTTAACAATTTTTAATCGCCGAGGAACATATAAACGTCGGTGTGGGCCAATTTTTGGGCTCCATATGAATAATGCATCGGGTGAAGATAATCCGTGGCACGGCAAACAACAACGCCGAGGGGAAACAAATTTTCCCTGAACGGTTTCACGGTGAAAAAAAAAGAGGAAAGAAGTCGATCAAGGTTTATTCGCGCCAATGCAGCGCGCAGATTCGGCTGTGAATTCCGCTCGCCTTAGGCTTCATTAAATCTTCGCGACAGAACGGATGTCCCAGATTGTTCTTGCCCGATGAGATTGCGATTTCATTCATGCAGTTTGCATGCACCGACGTAACGACGTCCGAAACTGTCGCATTCAGAGCTCGCCTACGACAGATTGAAAATCGTTTTCGGGACGGTTGGTCCGTGATTTTGCAAACGAGAATTCAATATCTACGTCACCGGTCGCGCTACGTTCGGCAAATTATTAAATATCGTTCTGGAAATTGGGGAAATTAATCGACGACAGAACACGGCTGTTAATTTACTGGCGCGAACATTATTTCACGCTATAAACCGCGTACAAACCGCGTCTCGCTAAATTGCGCGTGGGCTGTTCGATGAACGTGCACTGTGAAATTCACGTAAGTTCATTTATATTCGTTTCGAGATATAACAAGCTGTTTATACTAAATTTATTATTGTCACTGTAACCTTTCGACCACGTACAGTAGCCCAAATTGAGCTAGTGAATGTCAACCTCGTTGCAAAGTCGATAGAAACGAGATAAAGGGATGACTTTTTGTCTAAATTAAAACTAACATATTATAAAATAAGGAAAAAATAGAAAGAATATGATGTATGCAATTTTTATGCTATCAATTATATTCTGAACTTGAAATTTATCGTAAAAATTGAAATTATTCAATACCATTCTTGTAGTTGGATAATCTTTTTGACATCATTTCTTTTACATTTTAGCTGATATCAAATTCGTCAACAATTTCTATTTAGCATCTCAAATTTTCAAAAAGTCGAGATAAATTTTGATTTTTCTCATTCAGACTATTTAATAGCATTTTTGTCTAATTACATGCAATATACAGGGTGTAAACGATAACTTTGGCAAAAATCATAGGGTAAGTAGAGGCCCCATAGGCAAGTATTTTAAGCATGGGAACCCGTGTTCGGAAATGCACCAGTTAAAAATTACGGCGATCTTTAACTTCGGTCTTTAGCTCCTGATGGATAGAAAACCCATCGTACTGGAAACTGTTTCTTTTGAGGTAGGTCAGTCGTGTAGGTGACAAAGATGACAAACATTGAATGTTTTACGATGAAGAACGTAAACATTTAATGAAATCATGGTCAAGAAACAATAAACTAAAAAAAGTTTGCCTACCCATCAGGCGCGAAAGACCAAAATTAAAGATCGCCGTAATTCTTTACTGGTGCATTTCCGGACACGGGTTCCCATGCTCAAAATACTTGCCTATGGGACCTCTACTTACCCTATGATTTTTGCCAAAGTTATCGTTTACACCCCGTATTTTGTCTATAGGTAGTATAAAAATGTGATGTTAAGAATTTGACTGAATTTGTGATCGAGTAAACGAGTATTTATTATACGTAATAAGCTTGTCGCAATGATGTTTCTTTCAAGAACATGTTCGACTTGTTATCTAACGGAACAGCAGTACGAGAATGGCTTATGTTAGCAGCGTCCGCGTGAATGCACACGAAGCCAATGAAAAATTAATCGGCTGACTAGAGTTAGCAACGTTGGAATTATTGACGGACACGAGACTTCCTTATACGAGTGCGTTAAGCGATAGAAAAGAGAATTATTTTTTTCCAGCTCTCTGTCGAAGTAAGCGATTTTAACTGTGTTGATAGGATATTAAAATTTTCAATGATCTGACTTTATTTTTAAGCACACTTTAACACGTTCACTGTCAGATCAAAACCGTACAATATTCTGCAAAAGTAAAATTTTAATTTTAGACCATTGTAAGCTACATAACCTAAAATTTGTTTCGCTATTTATTTTTGTAACCTTGTTAAAATTCACAAATTCTATCCCAATTTATTTCCCTCAACGTCTTAACTTGAGAATTAATTTTTCTAGTATCATAGTTGTAAATCCTGTCACCCATATATGGGTGACGTGGCAGTCAAAGTGTTAAGAGATACAGAACCAGAAAAATCACACATATATATTTAAATAAGGAAAAATTTACATTAATTTTCTCCTTTTTACAGAATTTACTTATTCATTTTATTATTTGTATATTGTTGTTTGTAGAATTTATAAATGATTTTTAATAATAATTCAAATCAAAATATAGTATATACAGAGTGCCTCATTTAAATCCCATATTGATTATACGGAATAATATTGCAGACAAAAGTTTGATGGTTTGAGGGGGCACATAGTCCAATATAGGTCAGTTTTTCCTGGATGGACGCGTAGAGATATGAAAGTCAACTTTATTTTCTTAAATGAAACCACATATTTTTTGTATACTAATCGATGCAGCTCATTATTTTCCATATAAAAGTACTAAGCCGCTTATTAATAAAAATTATTGGTTTGGAAGGTATTTTAATGATCCAGATTTTTCTTTGAAATGTGAGAAATGTAAGGTTAATAAATTTATAAATGAATGAATTCACTATAATTTTTTAAGAGACACGATGCAATCATAAACAAATTTGACCTTGAAACAGTCGACTTTTTGAGGGCAGAATTTTTGGTAGATCCCCACCGATCCAGAAATGTAGAATCACACTGTGATGATCGTGAGATATAATTTTGGGACACTCTGTACATATTAAGATCAAACTTCTCAAAATTTTACGCACTTTAAACGTTTTCAGTACATCTTAATGATTAATTGATATTAATTCACTGCTTTCATATTTAAACTTTGTGTGCCATTTATTTTCTTGTATTTTTTAAGAATAACAATCAATCGACTTTGCACACTTCAGAGGAACCCAAAATTAGGCAATGAAACGTTCGCATTAAATAAACTATGCTCGCTCAGATTATATTTAGCTTCAAATATTGTCATAATTATGGACAAATGAGTTCACCAATGATCGAATCAGTTCCACCGTCCATGATTTCGGCAAATACCGGGCTCGAACATCATGATAATGGGAAAATCATGTGTAAACCGAGCCGATCGGTCAATCATCTCGACGTGACCGCCAAATTTCGCGCGTTAAAGTGATAGATTCGACAAAGCCAGAGGAGAGTCGTATCGGGACTAACTGGTTTATCATGTGACGTTGCTAGGACGGCGATTTGATGAAGCGTTTCACGATATAGTGTTTCGGAGTAATGCATCGGTTGTTAATAAACAACCGGCTCGTTTTGAGGGTTTGTCAAACGACTGAATCTCGTTCCTCTTACCAATTCGAATTTATAATGTTCTTTATTTCACGCATTAACACATCGACTGCCACGTCACCCACACATGGGCGATATGATTTTTTGCTAAGAGGCTAAGAAAAATAATTCTCAACATTAGATGTTAACCCCTTGACATACGATTTAATTTCAAATAATTTATCGAACGTGTACTATTTAATCTTGTTCAAATTTGTTCGTACAAGAAATGGCCACAAAAAAGAATAGATTTGTTTTATGAATACCTTATAAATGTTAAAATGTGTTGATTTTAATACATAAGACTTGATGACGAGTGAGTAGCCTCATAATTGTAAAGCTTGTCATCAAGAACTCGTAACAAGTTAAATTCGTCATTGTACGGCAAGGGGTTAAATAAAATAAATCTAAATAGGATTTTTGTGCTTTAACGAAGCTGTAAAAATAAGTTCTATGACAAATTGTATCTAAAAACGAAGTTTCGTTTTTGTGGACAAT
The DNA here is from genome assembly GCF_013123115.1 of Colletes gigas. Classification (NCBI taxonomy): domain Eukaryota; kingdom Metazoa; phylum Arthropoda; class Insecta; order Hymenoptera; family Colletidae; genus Colletes; species Colletes gigas. The sequence goes on along the minus strand of NW_025106686.1, from coordinate 509,097 downwards.
TTGAGCGGTTATGGGGATTTTAATCGATACAAGACCTCTCTGTCGTAAAAGTTCCGGAAATGGCTTAAAATTTAAAAAACAATATCTCATTTTAATTATTCAGTTTACTCAAACAATACGTTCTTGTTAAGTATTTTTAAAATATTGCTAAAATTGTCTGTGGAACCGGCGATTTTACTCGTATAGAATTATTTTAAAAAGCGTGCAATAAAACTGCCAGCATTTTTTAAATTGATATATGAAACTTCTTTTATTTGGATATACATAAGTAACTCTAACAGGATTGATAATATTCGAAAGCAAAAAGATACCGTTATTTGGAAAACAATCGAGAAATCGTGCTCGCGTTCGATAACGAGAATTCTCGTTATTGGTCGTCAATGTATGAACAATCTCAAACTGATTTATGCCACATAAAATAACAGTAATTTGTGTATTTCTGTCAGTTTGAAGATTATTGCATGAAAATCCACCATTATTACTGATTTTTAGACAAAAAACTGAATTTGATACAATGTGATTATTTTTTGTTCGCAAAATTTCGTTTGATATTGAAAGGAAATCGATACGATAACATTGAAGATATTCAAAAAGCAACGACCAGCATCATTAACAACATACCAGTAAATAAAATGAAAAAGTCGTTTGAAGTATTTGTTGAACGAGAAAATTGTTGTATCAATACCGAAGTGGACTATTTTGAATAAAATAAACGAATTGTACAAAAATATTCATTCTATTTTTTCTTATTTTAAGCCATTTCCGAAATTATTGGAACAGAGGGTGTATATACAGGGTGCTCGACCACCCCTGGGAAAAATTTTAATGGGAGATTCTAGAGTTCAAAATAAAACGAAAATCGAGAATAGCAATTTGTTGATTGAGGCTTCGTTAAAAAGTTATTGACGTTTAAAGTTTCGCCTGTAGAACGGCAACCTGCGAACAGCTATGTGCGCGTGATAGTGGTTCTCACTCAGCATAAGAGACTCTACTCTACTTTAAAGGTTAATAACTTTTTAACAAAGCCTCAATCAACAAATTGGTATTCTTAATTTTCGTCTTATTTTGATCTCTAGAATCTCCCATTACATATTTATCCCAGGGGTGGCCGAACATCCTGTATATGGTATGTGCTTCTGAAATGAGCTCTCTCTAAAAATGGTAAGAGATCGTATAAACGCAAATCCTGAAACTCTTTTTTGCAGGGTATAGACACTTTGTAACAGAGCATTTTAGAAAAGTTTAAAGTTTATTTAAAGAAACTGTTAAAAATGATTTCTTGCGTTTTATGCACTATATATAATTATTAATATTTACGTAACGTATATAAATTTTATCAAAGTGAAAATATTAATAATTAGATATTTTAGATGTCTTAGAATGTAATAAAAAAAACCTCGTCTTATGGTTTTCATAGTTTCATTACACGTTTGAAATTAAAAATGAAAGTAGAGAATGATATCTTAATTAGGATGGGTTTGATTATAGCAAATAAAAGAAAATAGTCAATAATTAAAAATATGCTAACTTTGTGAACGCTTTTTATTATTTTCGTGGACTAAGAGAACGTGAAACAAACAAGGAGTTTGGATATCGAAAATTTCACACACATTTTCAAAACATTCTTCGAGGAAATATAAATGAAAATGTGTTTTTGAATGGTTCACAATAATATACCTCTTTTATTTTTATAAGAAAAATTTTGCCAAGCACCTTCTGTCTGTGTCAATGTTTCTTAACTCCTTTTAAGTAAAATTATTTTGCAAACTCTTTAATAATTAATAATCCGATGAAAATATGTCCGAAGTGTAAGGAGTATGAACTTTTCATACCCATACGATTTAATCAAGTTTTCCCAGCGTCTGATTCGTCGTATGTAGCCGAGAGTTATCGTCATGGAAAAATTACATTTTCCGTTAAGAAAATTAGGCCAGTTTTTTGTCAGTACCGATAGCAATCGTTCCAGTTGCCGATAACAAGCTTCCATGGCGATCGATAGATGAGGCTTCATCAGCTCGAAATGGATTATTCCTACTACATATATCTCGTCAAATAAAGAGCGAAATCTGCTGTCAATATAGTTCCCGGTTTCAATTATAACGTAACTGATTGTTCGATACTTGGCAAAAAAGTGATTAATTTCGATGGCAAAGAATGATTCGCTTTCCTTACTTTTCAGATACTCTCCTTTTTCTTGTGGACGTATTTTTCCACTTGGAAGATTAACATTTTTTTCGCCAAAATTTGTAACTGCAGTTTTAGTAACATTAACTTTTTGTTCCTCTAACAGATTATTACTTAAATTAAAAGTTTCTAAAACCATTTCCCTGGAAAGAAGTTTATTAGACCCAGTTAGGAAGTCTGAAAATGAGGAAAAATATATTGATGATCAATGATTCTAAATAATTCGTTTTTTTTCTTCAAAAATGGAAAATTATTGTATTATTGTTAGAATGCCCTGGTACTTTATTTTAGTTATTATTTTATGCAAGAAATTTCCTTTCTTTTTATTTAATTTCTCGTTCACAGGTGTGAGTGAAGCATTTTTTATTTAAATTTGGTCAATTGGCTGGAATAAACAAGGGTCTGGTAGTTTCTGATAGTTGATATAATTTATTTTATAGGCTTTGTTTATTTATATAAGAATTTTCAATGCAACAAAACTTCGTTAATTCGCATTTATTGTGGTATCAAATTATGTATAAAAAATTCTACATAGAAATATTACGACTTTTCTATTCCGACCCTGACAATGTCCTTTTTTTTCGAAATCTAAATTTTATCGTGTATGTTATAAAAAAAAGAATTCTACAAATTATGACATTGAAAAATTCTCAATAAACAACTAATATTTTTAGTTATAATCTACTTGTTTCCAAAATCAAGTGTATAAAATTTTGTTTTAAATATATATTTTGAAAGTTTCTTAATTTGACGTGTTCTTTAACCTCTTCAGGGACGATTTTTTTTTTCTATTTCTTATTGGCAATAACTATAATTATAAAAAAAAAAAACTAAACGTCCACATATGTGGCCAAGGGCGTGAAGAGGTTAAGTTATGCTAAGTCTATGATTAAAATTTACGTCATTGTTCTATAAGGGTCTTTTTATTTTGTTGTGTATCTTGACTAGTCTGATTGTTTGTGTTTTTGGATGGTCGAGTAGCAACTATCACTTTTTTTGCCAGACTTCTCAGAATTATGAAAAGTAAAAGAAAAAGAAAAGATTTCGAAATTTAAAGTTTACACTACATACGTATCACCTTTTTCTGTGAAGTCGATAGATTCTGTGAAGATATAGCAAATCAATCTTAGGAAACATGCATTCTAAAATGTTGTCAAAATAACACCTAAACGACATAACAGCTAATAAACAATAATAGTCAAATAGAAAATAGAATCGATCTAAGATATAGGCAAATAGAAAGGTATCAATGCAATTAAATAATTTATTCGAATATTGGCATGAATTATGCTGTATTTGAAAATATCATATTGTAAGAGCATTTAAATGTAATCCACGTACAATGGAAATTACAGTTTATTAATGTAGTTATATTGTACTTAAAAACAAAAAAAATATGCAATTATTTTATAATTTTTTTGTTTATACTCAATAAAAGAAAGTTTTAACAAAGAACGTGCAGTTCTGACGATTGTTAGCGAAAGTGTGAAAGTGGTTGTAACTTCCCCTAGGTTTCGATCAATTGTGAATCATCGTAGAGGTCGCCTGCCGGGCGAAACGCGTATTCACTATTATACTTTCATACACATGTCCGATTTTACCTGCGCTATTGCTTTATTCAAGTACTTGAACTTTGTAGTCTGACTGTAAGCCACGCAATTTTACGCGAGTCTATATTACGTCAGAGTTTATTTCTACCTTTCCAACGTTCCTCATATACAAACAACTATTTTCCATTGCCTAGAACCTGCCGATGAAAATAGTAATTTATTTTTCATTCGAATTCGATTATCATTCCGTATTGAATATCGATCGAATCGAATATCGATTCTTATCACCATGTTGTATTTTATCTGTTACAAATTAATGAAATAACAACCTTCTCAGCATTTTTTTAAATTACCATTCTCAGAGACTTTATTGTAAATAGAATATATTTGTTCTGACCAAACGAAATTTTCTCATCTACATATATGAGTAGTTGTTTTTAATTCTATTATGCTGTTTCAATAGTAGAACCTGCATTGTGTTAAACTTGGTTTAAAAAGGCTAATACCTTGGTACACAAATTTCTATCAAGGTTATATTTTCCAACATTTTAAAGACACTCATATTTTGTTAAACTAACTACATATTTTTTTGTCACCGTGGAGCAGTGAAAGTCAAGACCAATCTGATGATACCTAATAAAGTAACCTCCAAATGACCTTGAGAACGTATTATAAAATCTAGTACTCGTACACCTTAAGCATATTTGTTGTTTTTAATGATAGGAAGAAATATCGGAGAAAATTATCATTTGTTGGAAGACAAATAATATAATGAACAAACAATTTTTTTCAAGGTCATATTTTACGATATTACAAGGTCATCGACGTATTTTAAAATAGGTTTACTTGCTTTTATTGCTCTTGTTGAGTGCTGTTTCGAGTGACGGGTCGTAATGCGAAAATTAAATTACGCGTGGTGGAAGAAATGGTGTCGTTAATTGGGTTTAACTTTTTATTGCGGCTATTGTACGAATAGTTAAAGCGTAACTATCGAAGGTTGGTGCGTTAGAATTGAGTGCTTACTGTTCCATTACGGTTATTATAAAATTTCTTTTCGTGTTGTTCATACGTTGTTTTATCAGACTTTGATCATTTCCTTCTGACATAATTGATCGTTCTTAGGTCTTCGAAAGAATTGTTCCTGAGAGAGCTGTAATTCTTATATCAAAGTAAACAATGTTGCTGACAGAAGTTGTATAGAGATTGAAGCCACAAAAGAGTTTTAATGAAAAGTCATACGGGTGAAAAGATAATATGTAATCATATTTATTAAATTAAATTAAATTAAAATTCAACGGTTGACTTTAGTAAATCTAAACACAATTTTAATTGCTTCAAGCGGTTTCTTTATTCGTTCGCAAGTGTTGAACAATCACAAAAATTCTAATCTTTCTATTTCTATTTCTTATTTTTAGAGTTGTGATTCTTAAATCCTGAAGATCTCGGATTTTTGGTATCCCCCCTCTCCTGTTAACCCTTAAATGTACACATGTAAATTCATAAAGTCATCTTCCACTTACCATGCAACAGATTATTTAAAATGCCAATTGTTTTGTAGTGTAATAAGTTTAGAAATACATAAAGATATTAAAAATTTTAAAACTAGAGTAGATGAGATTAATTTAGGATTAATGTCAAGCACAGTGTGTCCAATGCTTTTTTATTTTAAAGTCACTACAAATTATTTTTGAATGTTCTTTGCATACGTTCTTATTACATTTTTGGGAAATTTGAAATACACGTTTCTTTATTAAACACAAATGGCAACTTGAACGTTTTACCCGCTTTTCTAAACATTTAATATTTATAAACGTGATTATGTTAGGTAAACGAAGCATTTTATTTAGTATGTTCGTGATAGATTCGCATTTTGAGTGCTCTTGATTTCCAAATTTTTCTTATTAATTCTATTAGATTTAATTCGTTTCAATAGAATACAGAATAGTAAGGAAAGTGATATGATTAATGTGTTTGTCAAGTGCAGTAGAAATGGTCAAAATGCTGATTAAATACAACCATTATAAATGTTCATTTATATTTAATGCATTACATAACGTAACATAAAAATATAAAGTAATAAAATGTTTAAACCTTCATGGTGAATTGTTTGAACCCTTGCTGAGATAAATTGAAGAATCGATTTATGTATAAAAATTTATAGTATAATTCACGAAATGTATGGAAGCGCATATTTCACTTGCAATGTTGTAATGTGTATTATCATTTATGAAAAAACCTTTCATAGTTACTAAAATTACCTCTCTATATTGTTTAAATACTTGAAGTACATTGCATGATTAATTAAATTGGTAATTTTTACATCACATTTGATACCATTACGTTATCCTAATAATTGAGTCAATGAACAGTATCTTGTCCTAATATTTGAGTTGTTTTGGTTTCGTTGAGAGATGTTTGATGACAGCATACTAGCTTGGCAACGCTATATTTGAGGTGGCAAATATGTGCACGACATACTTTAGAGCATGCTAAAGATGATTTAGGTGATTTAATAAATGGTTCAGAAAATGGCAAGATTTTATAACGGGGAAATTAAAAAATTGGTGCTAAGTTATGTAAAGTGTCTCAATAATAGTGAAAATTCTCGGGATTGTGTTTGGTTCATTCTAAACAATTCTAAACAACTCATTATTATTTCAACACATTTATTTCTAATTTTAACAATGAACGTACATATTTCTACACGTGTCCCCTCACAACGCCACTACCAGGCACTCTGCCACGGGATTCCCCCTCAAAAATTACTTAGAGAAATAAATAGTTCAAGATGTATAATATAAAATTCATATTAAATACTTTATAAAATTTACTTTTTGCATATGTACTTTAAGAATATGCTAAGAAGACAAATTTTTTTAGTTATTTGAAATTTTCAGACTGTCATCTTAATGCTTCCCAACCAATGCACAATTCGCTCGAATTACACGAACGACAGAAGTATCCATGAGTCGGTCTTGAAAATGGAACAGTGGTGTTTCGGGAAGCTCAACCGGCAATTCCTAAATGAAATTCTGTGGTTTGTCTGCTAGATTAATTGTACTACCTGGCTTGTTTCGGAGCGTAAGCATCGGTTGGAATGAAAGGAATAGTCGTCGAGTGTTGTGCGTCAGACAGCCACTTGTGTTTTCGTCATTTAATTATGCTGTGTTTGCCAGCGAGAAAACCAGTCGTAGATTTGCTATTGTTCCTGACGACGTTAAGTTCCTATTAAACAGACGAGGAATATATCTATCCAACGCTTCTTTAAAGCACCGAGTTCCGTCGTACTCGAATTAATTGAATTTCTTGTTGCCAAACTGCAATCCTGATTACATGTTCCTTCGCACTCAGGAATAACAGATTACAGTGTTAATCGATCTGTGAATATGTTAATTTAGGACAGATTACTGTTTAAGATAAATCTTGTATCACCGAAACATTGGCTACACGTCGCAATTTTGAAATTATTATTCGTCTTTGCCATTGTTTAAAACAAACGTTCTCCTATCGAATTTCTTTGTTAGTCCTTATTTGTTCCGAAATATTTTTATAACCGAAAAATACTGTGTTTTTTGTTTTTTCTTTGATAATGTGACAAATCTGAGTAAAGAAATCAATGTTAACTGATAGGAAAAATCCAAAAGGACCTTTTATTTTTTCGGTTTTATTTCGGTTTAAATTGAAACTATTTTTATTAGGATATGACTTCGAGACAAGGTTCGGGGTGAAGAAATCAACAAAATTGATTTAAGAATCAAAAACAGAAATCAAATTTTCAAAACTATTAGTATTTACAAGTATCTCGCTATGTGTGAATTATAGCTGGAATTCTATTATACTTAGAATGTGCTGAATGCATTCTGAACGTTAATTTTCATTTTGCATTATGCTATGAAATTTGTGCTTTTAGAAGATTTGTTTTGTTTAGTATAGTTTCAATTCTACGTTTTATAAGCTTCTAAATATTCTTAAGAAAATTCACTTTTTTAGTTGTGGAAACTTAATGTCTACCTTTGGCAAGATAATTTTAAAAGTGCTACTCTAAAAATTTACATTTAATATGTATATCTATGTATATAACTTGTCTACATAGCTGACGTGAATTTTTAATTTTTAAAAATTTGAATATTATATGTGTGTGTATGAGACAAATACGTCGCAGTATTTTCTGACATGGATCTTTAATACTATTTTTGTTAAAGAAAATAATTATTTAAACTAAACATTAGTTTTATAACAGTGTTAATGTGGAAAAGTACAGTGCCGTGAATAATTATAAAATCAAACATTTTTCCTACTTTCTTTCATCAATATTTCCAAAAAACAATTGATCATTGCAAGATACGTTTATACTAGTAAGAACTATTCTATATAAATTACTGGTTTTTTTTTATTTGATTGTACCAACTATCTGTTCGTTGTTACAAAAAAAATAGATAGGTCTATGAATATTTATAAACTAATTTGCTCTTCATAACTCACTGAGTATGATTCTACAAGGATATTTAGATATCTAATAGGTGTCTGAAAGGTTAATTTATTTAAAAATATTAACAGAAATCACACTTACGTTAATAAACATTTAATTGGAAATGAAACAGTTTTATTTTAAGTAACAATTGATTTATTCTGGATGAGTTTGATGGCTTCAATTATTATTAGTACGACATAAGGAAACAAAAAAGGTTGATCAGTCATAATTCGAGCTGTATTTGAACGGAATTTTAAAAGTAAAGTAGCTTTTATAAATGGTAGATTCAATTGGTTGTCAATGAATATTAGACAACTATTTGTTGCCCTTTACAACATTAATAGAAGATGGTAAAATTATTTTCCAGCAGAATAATACTGCTGTCTATAAAGTTCCCTTTATAAAAACGTGGTTTCAAGAATTCAGGAAAATTTACGACGAGGGGAAATTAAAAACTAAACAGAATCTCTTTGTACAAATATTCTAAACAAAACTCTAAATAGTTTAATCGATAGTGTTCCTGGCGAGCTATTACAAATAATCAAAAATAAAGAGAAATACACTAAATACTAAATGATCAGTAATTAAAATTAATATTGAGATTATGTTTTCTAACAGTCTAAAATATAATTTTACTCTTTTTTAATTTTTAGAGAAGAAAATCTTTATCTTCTGTTTCCTTATGTTTGTTTTGTATCACAATATGAAAACACACGAAAAATTTCTTTGATTTTTGTTGTATCGTTATGAGAAATCTAGAAATACGATCGAGTTTATAATTATTCGGAGAACAGTTTGAGAAATACTGTGTCAGAGGATAAACGTATAATTTAATAGTTCGTAGTGAAAAAGGGTCAGCGATAATCAAATTCGGACTGTGTTTTCTGACGATCGATCTCTGGAGAGCGAGAAATTTACAACCGTCGAAATACGTTTTCAATAGTGCGAACAACGGTATTTGCGACAATATTTCCCGATCTTCGTCGTTTGCTTCGCGTTACGACGCCGTTAATTTCCTCCAAACGGCGACTGGCGAGCGTCGTAAGTCTCTAAAGGATATTTATGTAAGCCCATAGTACTTCGAAGTTCCTAGATTTTGTCCCGAGTGTTTTTCGTTATTCCATAGTGATTTGAAAATTTGTCGTGGTAAAGACGTTTCCTGCTGCGTATTTCATTCGCGAGCTAATTTTATTTCCAATTTTCGTTGTATAATGGGCAATACGATCTCGTGGAATATCTAGTGTAAAAGTTTATCATAAGTTTCAGGTATTTTTACTGTAATTATACTTAGGTTTGAACACTAGAAATAGAACGTTTAACTCTTTGAACTTATTTTGTTTCAAATTTTCTTGGGTGTTTAAACAATCTCTTTAATTTAGATTATATTCATAATTACGACGACAACAATTAATAGAAATCCTTAAAAACATAAATAATAATTGGCTTGTTATGACGAAATACAATGTCTGAGATAAATTAAAACCGTTACTGTAAACGTCAATACTATGCACTTTATCCCGATCACTTATTCATTTTTACACATTTGTTTGCAATATTCATTTGCCATCAGTACTGTAGACCGTAACCATAGTTCAAAACATTGATTTTGCAGTTGAGTTGACAATCTTGTATTGAATGTCGGTCGAGCACTTGTAAAAGAGCGATCCCTCTGCTGGCGAGTATGGCAAGTGTCGCTGCACATTGAATTTAAAAGACTGCACGAACTTATAGACCAATCCAATACATTTTCAAAATGAAGTCCAGTCTCGTTTCGACAGTCGACGCGATAGGACGTCTTTACTTTTAGCTCGTTCCGTTGATGTGAGCCGTAAATACGTAGTGTTAGTGAGTGCTGTTTGACAACAGTGGTGGCACCATAATACCACTACTTTAAATTTCGACTCGTGTATACGTACACTGTACGTATCGTCATGTTGCAGGACGAGAACCAATACAGTGACAAAACTTTTGAAATTAGTAACCTCACCCAAACCGACACAAACCAATATACATATTCCAATGGAAAATAACAATATCGCCCAAAAAACCAATATAATCATGAACCTCATACGCAAACGTTGCGAAACAAGAGTACACTTTAACCGAAGATCAAACAATAATACTGCAATCAGTTGATGGTATTACCACCAAAGGATATACTCGAGCAGTTGGGAACATAATAGAACCCAAAGTCATAAAATACTTGTCAAGGATTTTCAACGGAAGAATTTGCATATATCTGAATAGTAAAAAAACAGTCACATAAAAATACAAAACTATATTAATCAACAATACGAACATAGAAGTTCGTCCTATGATGCTACCGGCTCAACGAATCATATTATCTAACATATCACCTATAATCCCAAACTCAGCAATCGAGAACATGTTCAGAAAAAACAATATTAAAATACATCCAAAAATAACCCCTCTAAAAGCAGGAATCACAGATCCAGTCCTGTCATACATACTAAGTTTTAGAAGACAGATTTACGTAGATCCAGACGATGCAAGAAACATACCTAGCTCCTTCCAAATCACAGTAGATGACAAATCATACAGAATATTTGCTACTACAGAAAAACAAACATGTTTTAATTGTAATCAAGAGGAACACGTTGCCAAGCAATGCTCAAATAACGCAAATCCAAACGAAACTAGTTTACAGGCTGTGGCGCTGCTTTGCTGCGGGTAGGAACTCGTGAGAATCATAGGAGGATAGAAAAGGAAAGAATGAGGCGCGTTTCGCCCGGGCCTGCTAGTTGACTCATCAGTAAGACTTTCTAGCAGGCTCTGCCTTAGACGGCTGGGATATTGGGAAGTCGGTCGAGGATTGTATTGTATAGTAACCGAGGAGTCGGTTGAGCGCTTGTGAGAGCGCGACCCCTCTGGTGGCGAGCATGGGAAGCGATGCCACAAGGCCAATTGAAATGCAATTTATACTCCATCCCATATCAACGACCACCCCAAAGAAATAGAAATAAATAACTCAAATACAATAGAATGGCCAGTACTAGAAACACAAGAGGTCTCTAAGACAACCGAATGGAGAAAAATAGTAACAGTAGACTCGAACGTAAACAAAACAGGAATCAGAAGACAGTTATCCACAACATCAGAAGAAGGTAGCACAAAAGCAGTCAAATTCAGCGATTTAAATTTAAAAGCTCCAGATTTAAAACCAACGAAAAAATTCCGTATACCCCCTGAACAAACCATCAAGAAATCAAAACGGCCCTCATCCTCCGTCTTCACTCTTAAAAGAAATATCAAAAGAATATACGACAAATACTCTAGCTTTGGTGCTACAAATGCTACAAAAAAGTCGCCTTCTACTCAAAGAGCGAAGTATAAGAAACAGGATAAGCCGACTGCGAAATAAGTTAACTCAAGATACACGAAGAAAACAAAACACAAACTGGTCATCGGAAATAGAAAGTTATAAATGAAACATATAATACAATGTGGAACATAAACGGATTTTACACCCACTACGAACAATTACAGCTGTTGCTAAAACAACACAATCCAACTATCCTCTGCTTACAGAAAACAAATTTTAAAAAACACCACCACATAGAGCTTAAAGGATTCACTACATTCAATAGGACAAGTGACTACATAGAAATTCCATTTGATACAAACCTGGAAGCAATTGCGATTACTGTATATATCTTCCAAAATGAGCAAATAAAGTTAAAGAGCAGATATCTTTGAAAGTCATATCGTAAACAAGATATTTATCGACGCTAATAACGCTTGGAAACACTGATCCACTGAATAGAATTAATAATATCGTATCCAGATCGACCACACGAGAATCACACAACAGCACCACCTGAAGAAGGCGCCTCCACTTTATTGTGACAAGTGTTAACATCCTCTAACCCTCGGACACATATTGCTCTCTTGTACAGAGTACGAAATCTCACGAATCCAGGCAAAACTTTCAAATTCACTAAAATAATACCGAGAATGCGATGAATATCTTCAAATTTATCCATAGTGTGGCCGCACGATGGCGCTTTACGTTGGAGTACTAGTCGACCGTAGGGGAACCCCCCAAGTACCCCAAGTAACCCCCAGGTAGAGCTCACCAGTCGATCACGGGGAATTCCCATGCTTGTGTATTAACATCGAAACAGTTTTATAACTACGCGGTCGCGGGGATTTCTCGTGCTTGTTGTATTACTATTGGATAAAACATCTCTTCTTCGCTACCTCTGTAATTTTGCTGTATGGTTTATTAGACCCGAATAAATTACATTTTATATTCTATCGGACCATACATAGCAACAAATCACTTCACGAATCTATTTAATCATAGGCAAATAATAATCTATGTCGCTAATGACCTCGTTGTCGATGCGACGTTAAGCTTTCAATTAAAAAAAAAAAAATAAAGTCACCTATCTTCTGAATACCAACGATCTCGAACCCATGAACGAAAGAAATTCTTTCGGATCTTTCGCGGCCATAATTGGAAAATTACTCTCTCTCTGTGATGAAATAAACTCCGATCGACAGTCAAAGGTCTTCGGCGGTAGTTGTTATTAGCCTAAAGTTCTTGGACAAGTTCCAATTTGGGATCAACGTCGTTTGAGTTCCAACTTCTTGCTTCCGTTTGCGGTCTGATATCGACCGCGAGCCACTCCGGAACACATAATTATCTCAAGCTTTCGTCGATCTCTCTTTTTCTATCTGCTTCCATTTCATGGCAGTGGCTACGTGCATCTCATTATCGCAGAAAATATCTAGGAAGCAGAACGGCCGCAGAGTGATATTACGTGGAAGAATTTAACAAGACCGATTCCCTGTTTCTCCGGCAGCGTAATTTTTTTTTTCTTCTCCTGGGGGAAAATGTGGCTCGTTACCGGAGGGAAACGGTTTCCGCGGTGGGATTATTTAATACATTCTTCTTATTTTCTGCTCCGTCTGCGGAGCTTCCCTCTGATTCGTCTTACTTTCGGCTGTTCTCGCGATCGCGATAGACGTCATTCAACCGTTGCACGTCGCAACGAGGCCACTTGGAATAATTTTGTTGAACCAGTCTCATTACTTGCTCATCAGACTGACACGAAAATAACGCATTTCGTCGAGCAATCTCTACTTATTAGTAGATTGCGGATGTTTATGCAAATGTTTTAATAGAAAACGGATTGAAAAGCAGAACTTAAAGGGGTATTCTACCGTAAAACTTGTATTCTCAGGTTCTTTTAATTATTTTGTGGCAAGGATGTATAAGAATCTTTTTTCTTATCTTACATATATTTATTGATATTTGTGAAATACAGATTTTGGTTTGTAGTATATTTTCATGAAGAGTTATAACGAATCAGGGTCCGCATTAGTCACATCGTGTATTCGTTATGTATGTTTGTATGTGTGTGTTTGGCGTAACGTTTTTTGGTAAGATCGCAAGAGCTGTCAGTTGTCGTATAACAACAGTGTGTCTTGTATCCACGTGTAACGAGCGTTTAATATATCCTTCCAAATATATATATATATATATACTATTATTAATTTTAAGACCAACAATTTTTATACTTGTGAATCAAATTTTACCATTTAATGTAGATATAGTAATTATCGTGTGACGACTTACTGTGTGGAGAAAGCGAATAAGTGAGATAGTGAGATAGCAAGAGAAAAGGAAAGGAAAACATGGCATTCAATGATCGATCGAGGAGTCTTCTACATTCATTCAAAGGTCATTGTATAGCAGACTGTTGTATTCGTTTTTTGGTCAGATGTAACTCTATAAAATCAAAATTATATAATGCTATTTAAAAAAGTCGAGGTAATTTCAGTTTTTATGGAATGAAAAAATTTTTAGACATTTTTATTATTGCACTTTGTTCTTCTCAAAGTATTCGTTAACATTTATTTCAAACATTCTTTGTCAGGTTAGTGTAAATACCTAAAAAATCGGTGCGACCGTTAGTATGAACTCGAATCGAACTGTTCCCTGGGAAACGTTAAAGTAAATAACAAAATAAACATAAAAGACAGCGCAAATAATAACAGTTTTTATATTCATCGAATAGAGGATGGAAAGCCCTTTAAAATGAAACTTGTTTCAATTCGATGGTGTAATTAGTTCCGGAGATATAACAATTTTTGTTTCGTGTCGTTCGCGTGGTTAGCTCCGGAGATATGAGGCTCCGAAGCATTTGTTTACTTTTCATTGTTGACGTCGTGAGGTCAATAAACTTTCTGGAAATACTACAGCCTTGGCAAGGTCGTTGACCGCATATGCTCGCAGTAAATAGTAAATACTACGTCAGTTGGTCACAATTGTCACGATGCACGTGCGAGAGAGAGGGAGATCCCACGCATTAGACGGAGATAGAGCTAGTGGAAATTAAGAAAACACACTTTCCTTTATACGACGATATCTGCAAAACGGAAAGTCGAATCGACGTAAATCAAAAACCATTTCAAAGAGGGAACTTTGCCGCTTCTAACGGTGGCACAGTTATGGAGACAACACAAGTAATTTCAGAATTGCATGCGTTTCTAGTACTTTCAATATGCGTTACTGGACTGTTCATTACAATCATACAACCTGTCAGTCAATTATTCGAATAATTTTGAGGCAGCTTGCTGTATGGAGGAAGTCGAGTAAGTGAAATAGGAAGAGGAAAGAAAAAAAGGGGAGGGGGAGGGATTCAGTGACACAATGGTTGGTCGAGGAGTGTATACAGGGTGTTCGGCCACCCCTAGGAAAAATTTTAATGGGGCATTCTAGAAGCCAAAATAAGACGAAAATTAAGAATACCAATTTGTTGATCGAGGCTTCGTTGAAAAGTTATTAAAGCTTAAAGTTCCACCGGTAGAACGGCAATCTGCGAACAGCTGCGTGCACGCGGTAGTAGTTATCACCACAGACGGGGTATACGAATAGATCTTACACCTTATGGACTTTCGTGGCTCAATATCACTGGCATACCATATCAACTGGACAATTTTTCGGCGAAATTAAAAAATTTCAGATCATACTGAAACAATTATTTTTGATCGCGGGAGTCTATTACAATCATTTTTGGTGATTAGACATACCCTCGAATTCCTACGCACTTTCGAGAAAAAAATTCAAGTAGGTGCTGACATTTTTAGACGAAATTAAACAATTTCAAATCATAATAAAAAAATTATATTTATTTACAGGGGTCAATTATTTCTCGCTCCGGAAGTCAAAATCATTTTTGGTAAATACACATACCCCCGAAATTCTACGCATTATCGAGAAAAAAATTCTTTACCGAAAATATAATATGTTGCCAGGAATGTACCCTGAAATTTCATTCGTATGTTTAAAACATCGTAACTTCTGGACGGATTGGAGGATTTTAATGTTTCGAAATGCAAACAATGCGTATTAATGTGAAAGAATACATTGGATGTAAAGTCTACTTGTATATCTCGTCTGTAGTTGTCACTCACAAAACTGCAAGACTGTCGATATATGAATAAGTAGAGTTTCTCGAGTGAAAACCATTATCGCGCGCATGCAACTGTTTGTAGATTGCCGTTCTACAGGCGGAATTTTAGACGTTAATAACTTTTTAACGAAGCCTTGATGAACAAATTGGTATTCTTGATTTTCGTTTTATTTTGGTTTCTAGAATCTCCCATTAAAATTTTTCCTAGAGGTGGCTAAACACCCTGTATACATATAGGAATAGTTGGCTGATTGAATACTTGTGAGAAAGCGTATCCCTCTGTTGACGAGTGCGGGAAGTGTCGCCATAATCGTATTATGCATCTTCTTTTATAATACTTTTTTTATGGCATTCTCTAAGAGTAAGTAAAAATTAAACAGAAGCCTGTACCATTTGAGATTAAAAATAGTGTCATATCTGTTCCGTCCTGGATGGAACTGTTGGGATTGTGTTTGATTCATTCTAAATAATTCTAAACAACTCATTATTATTTCAACACATTTATTTCTATTTTAACAATGAACGTGCATAGATATTTCTACACATGTTCCCTCACAACGCCATTACACACTACCGGGCACTCTACCGCGGGATTCCCCCTCATATCTCCGTTCCAACGCTACCAACTATAATCAGTAAAAATAACTACACAGGAACAACATTCAAAATGGGGTCTGACAGAAAACTCGAGAGCCTACGGCGCCAAGGGTCTTGGTAATAAGCGAAGTGCCTCATAGACTTCGCACGTTTCAAATAAACATGCGACCGTAGGACCTTCAACACTTAAGAAAATTTTCAAATTTATCACAACGCCGGGCACAAGCAACTTTGAGAAATTCTCACGCCTTACCGTCACCTTGTCCCTTCCTTGGGCCCTAGAGCAACGCCATCGGAATTGGAGCAGGGTAAAGGTGGGACCAATCAAATTTTATAATTTTTGTTAAAAAAATTGATATCACCCCAAACGAGTCAACGTGCGTAGCATCGAGACAGGTCGGATCAATTATGAATCTCACATAGATCAGTTTTAATACTCGCTAGTACAAACAAACCAGTACTACTACCCACTGTTCAACATAAACTAAATTGTGTTCGTTATCAAACAATCAACCTACTCCACCGTAATTAATTTAACATTGACAATTAATTTAACTCTACGCGCCATACGAACAATTATCGTATGGTTCCAACAATATCTAAGGTGTTAAAATAAAAGGCGGTCCTTCCCTTATTAGAACAAGGGTGGTGAAATTCTTCACCGAAAGGTACAAAAGTTCCACTGCATATACTTCTTGCTGTATGTTTATTGGTGCCTCAACTGTATAACTGTGCACAATAAAAAAAAATGATTCAAACAAATGTTAATTCAAGTTGATAACAAAAAAATAATACTGTTGTTAAAAACACTAGACCATTTATGTTAAAAAGAATGCAAAATGTTTTTGAGAAAACAGCTTGTAACATTTTATTTTGGTCACGTGGTATATGAATACGTAGGTAGTTATTCATATAATAGGTCAACTTATTTAGCAAGCCCAGCAATTCTGGTCTCGTCGCAAACGTCTAATTAATAAATCATAAACGTTCATGCAAAGTCACTGTCGCGGATTAATTAACACGTCTGTGGTTTAATTAAAACCGCAACGCGTAAAAGGGTTATCGCGTGGTGTCGTAATGCGAACGCCGATTGACGTTAATGATACGATACTCGTTGAAATTCTGTGGATGGTGAAAACCTAAATTAGAGGAATTAATTTGTTCGTTTTATAGGCTTAAAAATACTTTGACGCAAGTAGGTTTATTTCCACCTGAAACATTCAATAGAATACAATAAGAAAATTATTTCAATATTGACGTTACATATTGACAATTTGTAGATACATTGTGACTGCTTATGGTATTTTATACATATAATTAGATTTCGTGCAATACGTTAATTATTTTTATATATCTAATGTGGTATAGGGGAAAGAGTTGAAAGAAGTACCTATTTGTTGAGTTTTCGGTTAAAATGTTAATTGACTCACAAAATACAAATGTTTTAAAATTTGGAAATCAATATTCTTTGTCGAATTTTGTTGAAGCATTAAATGTATAAAAATGTATTATACAAAATTGATTTCAAGTTAAAAATTATTAAAATTCTATTTAAATAAATTTATTTCAAGCTGTGTTTAACCTATTGTTCATTATAGTCAATATAATCGCGTTATCTGACAGTGAACAAACAAAAAACATTTTTAAGCATTTGTGTAATTATTGTTATCATATTATTACTATTCCTGCATTTCTTCGAAAGTTATTAGTGATTTCTGATGAATTTCATTTGATCAATCTGATATTTGAAGCATTATTTACCGAAAACGCGATAATGGCTTCAGAATTTTTATTTACGAAACACAATCGATTCTTCAATCAATTTTAATAGTAATGAGTTCCGAATCTGGAACATCAAAACAAAATTGTTAGAGTAATTAAATGACGTTTCATTCGGGTTTTATCGGAAACGCAATTGCATTTCCAGAGTGAAAATTTTAAAGGCGTAATCTTACTTCTAATAAATAATAATACCCCTATTAGTCATTTCATTTAATTTTGATTCGATCATTTTTTAGTGCTCTCTGTGGAAAATAATCGAATAGCGTTAAATATGACGTACTGACCATACAATATTACCGCTACGCCCAATTCAGCGATTAGGGAACAGTCTGTTTAATAATCGTCGTGATTACTGAGCATAATGTACAAGGCAGTCACCATGATAATACTATATTGTTGAATGCATCGTAAACCGCAAATTTTCTAGTAGACTGGCAATATTTCGGACAGAAAACTGGAATACATTTGCTCTGCTAACGATCCATTAATGAAACATGGTCCGACGATACAATGACCAATTATGTCACACTAAACATTTGAACTCTATCTGTATAAATAATCCAATGAGGATTCTTTGTTCCCAATAGAGAATGTTTTTCAAATTTACGTCAGTGAATAAAACATTCACTAAAAGAAATACTATTATATTTGTATCTCTAATAATTCTATAATTCGTACCATACAATTTTTGTTTTAAACTTTTTTCCCCATAACAAATAATTTTCAAATAATTTTAAGTCGTCAAATTAGTTACCACACGAGTTTTGCATTTCCATTGATAAATTAGTCTTGTATTTGTTCTTTTTTGTGGCGCGCATATGACCGCACGATGGCGCTTTACGTTGGAGTACTGGTCGACCGTAGGGGAACCCCCAAGTGAAGCTCGCCATGCGGTCGCCGGGATTTCTCGTGTTTGTTGCATTACTATCGAAACAGTGTTATAAAACATCTCTTCTTCGCTACCTCTGTAATTTCGCTCTATGGTGCATTAGGCCCGAATAAATTACATTTTATATTCTATCGGACCACACTTTTAATTAGGTTTAAGGATATTTGTGTCTTTGTACAAGTTACAACCATTAATGCTAATATTTTCAATTATGTACTTGCAATGGTAATATGTACAGCAATGTGTATTAATAATCCTGTAAGGTGTCCATAGCGTAAATAATAAAAATAGTTGGGTACTACACCTTGTATAAATTAATTTAAATTAATAATCTTGATTTTTGTTTGTCAGATTAATGATTTACTTAGAAAATTCGGCGGTTGAAATTTAATGGTATGGGCAGTTTTTGATAGGTAACATTTCCACAAGAATGAATGCAGATAAATATATAAATCTTTAAAAAATTGATGTTTTATTAAAGAAACTTGTGAAGACAACGTTAGTTTTCATCAATAACATTAAGAAAATTCAAAAGTGATTTACATAAAATAATTTATCACTTGCAAAGTAGTCCATGTGTTCCTCCTAAATCAAATAAAAAAATTGTGGAAAATTTTATCAGGAGTAAATTAACGATGTTAAAAAATATAGTATCAAGAAATTATTGCAAATATTAATAGTATAAGTACCAGAATA
This sequence comes from Colletes gigas, assembly GCF_013123115.1. Classification (NCBI taxonomy): domain Eukaryota; kingdom Metazoa; phylum Arthropoda; class Insecta; order Hymenoptera; family Colletidae; genus Colletes; species Colletes gigas. Next base: position 489,483 of record NW_025106686.1, on the reverse strand, counting down.
TTTGAAGTAATTAAACATAATGGTGACAAAACCAGATACTAACATTACAACTTTAGTGTTTTAAAACTTTAAAAGACTGCGTTATATTAAAATATTTTGATTATAACAGATTTATATATCAGTTCTCTGCTTTCTATTACATTTTAATTACTTCCCATTGATTTTCTGATATCACTAACATTTTTACCACTTTTCAATCGAAATAGTAAAGTTTTATTATACCTCTTATTGGATTGTGATGTTTGTGAAATCGAAACTAGCGGGAAAAAGTGAAATTCTATCTCTGTCGTACCGCGTTAGCACCGAGGAGAAATTAAATGCGAATTTCGACTAGAAAATTCCAGTCAACGTCTTTGTGAAAGCATCAAGAACGCTCATGAGTGCTCCAAATTGCCGTTGTTGAGCGGGGATTAAGGTACCACGGAGTACGACTTAACTGCAGCCCCTTAAAAGCACCGTTTACTAAGCCACGAAAACGAACGCCAAGAAAAGAAAAAGGCGCGCAACCGTTCCTACGCCTGATTCTAATTCTTCTCATCAGACCACAGAGGATAGCATTTCCACAGAAATAGAACCTGCGAACTCAGTAAAATCCACTTTTATTATCACGTTTCATGGCGAGAGTAATAAAAATTTTTAATCTCAGAAATCCCGAAAGGAATTAATGGTATAATTATGCTATGTACAAAGTGAGTCGTCAGAAATTAAACATCTGAGTATCTCTCTTGGATATGAATGCGCAATAAATTCGTAAACACGATTTAAATGAATACGATAAACAAGAGGTTTTTCTTTCAAAAATTATTTTTCCTCGGCGGTATCAAGGCCATTAATTTGCCTCAATGAAACTAACATTTAGCATTTATATCCTTTTCAAAGTATTTCATATTTATGAATTTTTTCAACTATTTTTAAGTTGAATTGAACTTTTCATGAAGTTTAAAGGGACATCTTTAAATTACAGAAAATAATTTATTTATCGCGATTCTTTTTAGTATTTATTGATTAATGTAGAATCTTATTTACCTTTTTAACAATGTAACCTCTGCGTTGTTTGTAGCACCTGTCATACTCATTGGTTTGCAAACAGCAAACAATTTTCTTAAAATTAGTTTACGCTAATATCGAGCCATTTATTAACGTAAAAGATTGCAAAATTGAAAAGTGTATAGCGTTTGAAAGAAAAATTATCTTTTTTCCGTAGATATGTCAACTTTACATAGATGGTAAAAGATGTTATGAATAAAAACTAAAATTGAAATTTTGGGTTCAACCCCCAGAGAAATATACATATAGTAAATTGTTTGATAATCTCATGAAAAATTGTTTACGCATCTATAAATAATAAAAACAGTTATATTTTATTGTTCCATTGTCGATGGAAATCAATTTTCTAAAAAAAAAAATAAAGCTATCGTAAAAGTTTGTTCTGGTAAAATATTACGTATTATTCATTGTAGAATAAATTGAAACCGTAAAGTTCTTTAAAAGTTTTCTACCATAGGAGTCTCAGCGTGAAGAAATAGATAAACGACAAATTAATTTTTCTGGGAATGCAGATGCCAAGTACAAAAGAACGAGCGGGCTCAAAGGAGTTTTTCGACTCTCAAACTCGTTATCGGACGGAATGGCGGATCAAGGCGGTGTAGAAAAATTTGTCCAACCGTAAATCAGGTTTTACAGAGGTCGCGAGATCAAAGTAGCAGGGTTTGCTTTTATCGTATGCTAGCCACGAAATTTTCAGCCGGACTTTTATCGAATTTCACCGGTGGTGTAGCCCCGGACTTCCGTGGCAGTGGAAGTCCTTTTATCCGTAAAGAAAACGAGACTTCTTTACGACGCGGCGTGCGCCATGATTTCGAAGATCCGTCCTGCAAGGTACTCGATAATGCTTGGATGATCCGAGTATAAATGAAAATTTATTGCATGTTAATGCGCTTCAAAGAACGAATACAATAATGAAATTTGCGATCGTCTGTCTAAATGTACTTTCAATATTAATAATAAATTTATGTAACGTGTCAATTTGATGAGCATCAGATTCGATGATTAAAGTTACGGAGCTCGTAATTACTATTTCATAACAATTTATGTTGAATTTCATTAATAAGGGATGTGAATATACTTCCTAATTAAAATAAATACTGCATTTTAATAATAATTATAATAATTGTAGATACTTCTTGTCACTAAGGATAACTAAAAGTTATGATCGATAACGTTTAAAGTAAATATTTAAAAATCAAGGGATAAAAACTAGTAAATGTTATTTTTGTTCACAAACAATAATCAATATTCAATTTTTAATTCAAATATAAAAGTATTACTTCACGCTATGCGGTAAATATTGGAGCATTTTGTAATATCGCAAAATTGTTTTATTTATATTTATTCATATTTAACTTTTGCTTGTTGGTTACCGTTGGAAGTGTTAAAATAAATATTCATATAACTTTTATAAACCATTTCTACGTTTTGGTTGAAATTAGAGAAAAATGTTGCAGGGAAGAGATAAATGGATTCAAAGGGACCGAAATTTCAGAACAACGTAGAAGTGGTGGTTTTTAAAACGAATGTGATTTATGTTTGTAAATGTATGGCCCAATTTAAATGATATCATATTTTTTATTAAACCTTTGTTATTATATTTATTTATAATTTCCATGAAAAGTGAGTGCCTTAATTGTAATAGAAGGTAAAATAAAAAATTGTTTGTACAATTTATTACTTAATTGATAACGATTTCGTGTTGATAAAATCATTGTATAAAATTGATAAAGATATAGCAGGGTTGGATTTAAGCAATACATATAAATAAACAGAAATAAAACATAGTAGACTATATATTCCATATTATTTAGTAAGTTGATTCTTTTCATGAATATTATTGTAAAGACTTTAATACTTAGTCTCCAAATAAAATTATCACATTGTAAATTAAAAATCCAATTTGGCAATAATAATATTATTAGTTATCGTATAAATTCATCAAATGAGAATTTAAACCAATTTCTGTTAAACATTATACAAGGAAATATTTATATTTTGCTGAATAATTATTAATTAAAATTAACAGTCCATTTGAATAAATCATATTCCACGTATTTATCTAATTTTGTTTACAAAAATTAAAGCTGTAATTATTCATTAAACCAAATAATTATCATGAAGCTTTCTGTACAAGTTTACTGAGTAAATCGACTTACATAATTAAATTAATTTGTTTCAAACAGAATGAATGAATTCTGTTTTTTCTCCTCTGAACTTAACGTCGCATCAACTACATGGTTATTAGTAACGTAGTCGTTACGTTATAGTAATTGATTCGTAATTTTGATTTTCACGATGAATGTGAGTAGATCCTGAATTTTGTCGTTAATAAGATTAATCTTTAATGTACTCCCTAATTTATGGTTTGGATAAGGTGTTGAATTGAGATTGGTGAGTTGCATGTTATGCAAGTTGGGGTTGATTCTTTTGCCAGTAAAAAGAAGTGTGTTCCCTTGGCGTGGCCTATTCTACTAATTCGGGTTGTAATGGCCTAGCCCCTTCTTGGTAATCTATAGATCATTTTATCTTTTATTAGAAATGAGTCACAGATGCTTTTCACGTGGTTAGGGGCAGAAAGTTGTGGCGTCGCCTCCCATGCTCGCCACCAGAGGGGTCGCGCTCTCACAAGCGCTCGACCGACCCCTCCGTTGCTATATATGTATACACTCCTCGAACGACTTCCCAATATCCCAGTCGTCTAAGGCAGGGCCTGCTAGAAAGCCTTACTGATGAGTCCACTGGCAGGCCCGGACGAAACGCGCCCCCTCCTTTCCTTTTCTGCCCTCCTACGGAATTCTCACGAGATCCTCTACCCGCAGCGAAGCAGCGCCACAAAGTTTTCACTCTAGTCTCCCTATTGGTCCATTATACGTTTCTTGGCCTCCTTGATCAGATCTTCCATTAAATGACTGTGGGTTTGTGTTGGAATTTCAATCGCAATTTCCAGCTTTTGAATCGGGCGCGTGTTATCCCCTGCACACTCAGGAGATGGCGCTGAGCATGCCCCAAAAAGAACAGAGAATATTTGGTGCTATGTAGTATGTATCGTTTATTGTGCAATCACATGTTTCGTTATGCCTTTTTCAAGTTTAATAAATAAGTTTACTTTGTGTGTTTAAATCATTCAGTTCCATTACTTTAAACCCAACAAATTTGGCTGGTCGTAGGCATAGAGAGTTTCCCGTTTGTTCGGCAGCCCTGTCAGTTTTTTCGTTTCTCGGTGTGGCGCCACTTTGCTGCAGGTAGGAACTCGGGAAATTCGTAGGAGGACAGAAAAGGAAAGTAGAAGGCGCATTTTCGTCCGAGCCTGCTAGCGGACTCGTTACAGTAAGGCTTTCTAACAGGCCCTGCCTTAGACAACTGGGATATTGGAAAGTCGGTCGAGGATTGTATATATAGTAACCAAAAGATCGGTCGAGCGCTTGTGAGAGCGCGACCGCTCTGGTGGCGAGCATGGGAGGCGACGCCACACTCGGTATACCGATATGGCTAAAAATCCAAATGAGAATTACTTTGTTGCCTTTTTCGATAATTTTGTGATAAAATAGCAGTTTGTTTGCATGAATTTTTATATGCTTCTTCGATCGCATGGCCAATGGCCATGAGTTCAGCAGAACATATTGAAGTGTAATTGTGTAATTTGCAGCTAGATGTAGAGTAGAGGGTTATTACCGCATATCCTGTTCCTTGTGCAAAATCCATCGTAGCTAAATTTTTGGAGCTTCTAGCTTGGTATCCTCCTTTTTATATATAAATAGTTGTGATTCTATTTCAATAGAAAAGTGGACTATCTAGCGGGAGATTCTTATTTTATCAGTAAAGAAATTGTGGCGCGCATATGGCCGCAAGATGGCGTTTTACGTTGGAATACTGATCGACTGTAGGGGAACCCCCCATGTGAAGCTCGTCACGCGGTCACGGAGAATTCTCGGGCTTGTGTATTACTATCGAAACAGAAATCAACGATAAAAATGATTGTCATAATTAATTTTAGGAGAACAAAAAATATTTTTTCCTGACTCTCCGACTAATGAATTATCGAAAATCCATGTTTTTCAAATAGGCGTTTCTTTTATCGGTACGCAGTTTTGTGGATACAAAAGAAGAATTCAATTTTTGTGTAAATTTTTTTTCGATATCTCTCATCGTTCGATACTCCACAAGAAAGAAAAATTTACATTTTGTTTTCCGCCTCGAACCAGAATTTCGCATGAGAAACGACTTTGTGTTGCGGATGGTACATTATTCGAACGTGAAAAATATGCCTGAAAAATAAGTCCTGTATTAATCTGCTAAAAATTCATTAAATTTATAAAACAAGTTTCTCGTTCATATTTAAACCAGTCTCGTACTGACTAACACATCAATTTTTTTTAGTCTATCTCTTTCTGTAACATGTCCAAGGTACACGTAATGGCGATATGATGTTTTAAGGGATATAGGTCAGGGATTCGTCGGATCCTCCGCGCGAAAGCTCCGAGACTGTTGCTCTATATCAGCGGTTAACCTAAATTTTCCAGAATCTCACACCCTTTGTCAACCTTCAAAATCCCGTTGTAAATAAAGAGCTTATTTCCAAACCATACTAAATCTACTTTTTGGAAAAATAGAGATTATGAGCCAGAAAGTCTAGCACAGCATTTCTGGAATATCCTTGGTGTCTTACGACGGGTATCTCGAGAGATTTATTTTTGAACATTAAATTTGTTATTCTTCTAATTATATTTATTGAGGAACATTCTTTCGTACAAAAAAACCACCTGTTTGTAAAAGATACACTCTGACAATTACACGTTTGGCTCTGATTGAATTAAGGAGTTAATAATAGAAAATCTAAAAAAGATAAAAACTAAACTAGTTTTTTCATTGCATAATTATAAATTCTTGATATATGACTGCACGTTATAGACGTTATTTAAAATTACTGATTAATTTCAGTAATTATTATTTGATAGATCTGGACACGTGCTGTTTGTATTATCGTATTATAACTTCATTTTCCCGCGACGATTATTTATTTTGAAACACTAAAATTGAAAAACAAATATTGTTTTGAGACTTCAACTTTTTTAAATAGTTTATTTATAAATAATCCAAACGAAGTTCTTCCATTACATCACTTTTGGCAACATTATTCGACTACAATCGTGTCAAAATATTTATCATTAACAAATTTCATAGTCTTTTGAATTTTTTTTATTTGATTAACTTTCAATGCAACAATTTCACGTTTCTGATTTTACATACCAGGTTAGTTTATTAATTTCTTATTCATTGATGATTTTGTTACGTTCAAATTTATTTATTATATCAAATTTAAACTCTGTAGGTTTGCAGACTATGACCTTCAGAAAATTTTGATGTTAAAAGCGCTAATGAACGTTAACATTAGGTCAAATATTGTGGCAATTAATTCATGACGACTTCAAAATTCAAGGTTAACACAAGGTTATAAATGTGTAATATAATAGGTCGTTGAATTCATTTTAATGTCATCTAGAATACTATAAAATTAAAAATACATAGTCCCACGATGATCTTGATTTTTCGTCGAAATATTTTTTTTTTTAACTATTGAAGCTGCTTGAAAATTAATGATTCTGTACAGTCTAGCGATTGTCAAGCTTTAACAAAAATTTTCCGTTATTTCGGTGAATTTTATACAGGGTGTTCGACCAACCCTGGAAAAAATTTTAATGGGAGGCCAAAATAAGACGAAAGTCAAGAATAACAATTACTTGATTGAGGCTTCGTTAGAAAGTTATTAACGTTTAAAGTTTCGTCCGTACTGAATCTTTTTCTAGAAAGTGGGTAGGATTTTAAGGCTATGCATATTCACCAAAAATGATTATAATTGAGCTCCGCAACCAAAAATAATTTTTTCAAAATGATTTGAAATTTTTTAATTTAATTTTTTAATAACTTTTTAATGAAGCCTCAATCAAGAAATTGATATTCTTGATTTTTTCTTATTTTGGTCTCTAGAATCTCCCATTAAAATTTTTCCCAGGGGTGGCCGAACACCCTGTATGCTCTTAAGGAGGTTTTCTAGTGAAAACTTTTGAAAAAATCGAATTTTTCTTCATTTTCTTAAAGAATGTGGTTTGAAAAATAGGCTTGCAAAACTTTATGCTTGAACACTTAAAATTAACGAAGTTATGGTTGTTTAAAGGACGTAATATCTTAAAATCTACTTGACCAATTGGCCTAAAATTTTAGATGCACTTACATGTATAACTATAGCTCGTATCAAAATGAACCTAAAATTTTCATTTTCTATATTTCTTTAGGCCTCCGAAATAAAAAAAAAAAACATGAAACAATCGAGATAATCAAACTTCAAAGTACGTACTGCAATTATTTTAATTATCGACTTTTTTCTTTTGTCTTGCTACTGGTTATAAAACAAACGGAATAAACGGAATCGTGGGCTATGTTTGAGAGTATGCAACGCCACTGATTTTATCTTTTGTTGAATAATATCAAATCCCCTTGCATAGGAACTGATTAAATAAATATATATAGACAATATTTAAATATTAAACACAACCACTTTAATTATTTTTTATGAATTATATAGTTTACTATAAAATAAATTGTAGTAATGCCCACCATGCGGTTCGAACAAACGACTCGACTCGAACAAAAGCCACGGGAATCCCCGCACGATCTTCAACCTTATTATAGGTGTCGCCACTTTGGCCGCGTGGTTATTACCGCGAGATTATGAACGGCTCAACAACTTTGTTTCGCTCAAAAAATTTTAAAATGTCGCTGAAATATATAGAAATAAACCCTGTAAATTTGACTGCAAAAGGTTTTATAGTTTATTCGCAAAAAAATTCTCCAAGAAAGTCTAAAAAATGCACTTCAGACTAAAAGACCCCTTTAAAGAGTACAATTTATTTACACCGTATATTTATGTGATTACGCAAAAAATGTTCGGTGTATTCCTTGGCATATCGATTAAATGTTCCGTCTACGCTTAACGTCGAAGAATGACGAAGGTTATATTTGCCGATAAGGGAATTAATTTACATAACGCCGACCTTCACGTTTTCGAGGCATAGGTTCGTTTCTCCGTGAAAGAATGCGATGCAATCGTCGCGTGCCCTGTAATTTCCGTGCTCGTTCCGTAAATTCCGCTATGTTTCTTACCGAAACACGTCTGGATAAGATCTCATTGCAACTCGACGGTTTAGAAAATTATTCATTCGATTTAGTCGCGAACTCAGCGAAAGGTGAAACGTTACTGAGAAATTTGCTGACTCGCTATAGTTGTCTATTTATAGGGTGATGAAAGGAAGGGTCTAAAGCTTTGGGGATTTATAGTACTCGCCGAGAGGAGTAAACTGTTTGAGAGAGTGTTCTAATCCGACACTAAGAAAGACCGATTTCTTTTAGTTTCTCATTTTTTTATAGCCTGGAATTTTAATGCTAAAACTAACGACAATTATGGTGTATTTATTTATACCGAAGAAATTAAAGTGATAGATACTCGATAAGGTATAATGCAATGAAAAATAAATGTTTATTTATTCTAGTATAGAAAACTACGGTGAACTTTCAAAAGTTTAGTACAATTAATTTTTTACAATTTTTATTAGAAATTACGAAAGAGTCGTTTTGATCATTTCGGTAGTTCTAGTATTAAGAATATGCTGTTGAAATTTTGTATTAAACTTCGAGTAAGCTAGGTTTATTGGAAATAGTAAACAGCTTTTCAAACTTTGTTGAAAGTAAAATTTATTTGAATAAGAAATCAATATTACGAGAAACAATGTAGAAGGTACACTCTAAAATAAATAGATATAGATTTCAAAAGAATGCCTATAGAGGTCACAAAATTGTAGAAATTCTGTTACATCTATTTAACGCTTTAAACGCTTTTGTCTGAAAGATTTTTTTCGATAATGTTGCCATGATTTAGTAAAAACCAATGAATGAATATTATTCAAACAAACATAATATATCATTGTAAATTCATTTAAATATAAAAATATGTTGAAAAATATTAGGTTCCCTTGCATAGGAACTGATTAAATAACTATATATAGACAATATTTCAATATTAAACACAACCACTTTAATTATTCTTTAGAGATTACATAGTTTAACATAAAATAAATTGCAGTAATGCCGACCATGCGGCTCGAACGAACGACTCGATTCGAACAAAAGATATGGGAATCCCCGCACGATCTTCAACCTTATTATAGATGCCGCCATTTGGCCGCGTGCTTATTGCCGCGAGATTATGAACGGCTCAAAAAAATATATTTTATTATTCAACCAAATAAAACATATCATTATAAATTAATTTAAATACATTTCCACTGAAGACTGACTTGAAACTTGGTTTATACATTAAATGGATGTCTCTTTATCGCTGGAACACCGAAAAATGTAATATCTTAAAACTATGTTATTTTCTGAAATAATTATAATTGCAACTTTTTAAAAATAATCCATTTCGTAAAATTTTGAGTTTTTCCAATTCTTTTAATTCAGATTATTAATATGCTTATTTAATTTAATCAGTTTTTACGTTTTTCTGGATACATGTTATCACACAAAAAATCATGTATATTATCAATAGATGTATGTATTGTAAAGGTGCATGGTGTAAGTGTCAAACTGATATCTTAAACAGTTTTTCGAAACTATTGATGTTGCTACAAAATATTTCCAATAAAAATTCAGTGATTTTGAAAAATTTCAGTTTTAAGTTTAGTTTAGTTTTCGTAAAAAAAACATTTCCAAAATTCTATTGCTATGCCCACCGAAACTTAATTGGATATACAGAGTACCTTTCCTTTTGAAACCTTCTTCAGTATGTTAGTGTGAATCTTCCCTATAGATATATTATTTAATCTAATACATCTCATTAATAACGTTCCTAAGTAGAACCAATAAATAATTTTGCAATTTTTCATAAAATTCGGTGTGTGTCATTCACTGAATTTTCGATACCACGAATCATTTTCGTTTGATACCATTTAATTTCAACCCTTCAGTACATGAATAATCATAATATCAATGTTTTCCTTATAATTTATTCTGAACTCTCGTAATTATAGTCAACGAAAGTTTCTCTACACAATCAAATTCTCACGTAACTTTAACCATTATTATATAATTAATAAAAGGCATATATATAGATAATCAATAATGACTTATAATCTACAAAGTAAACAAATATTATGAACAACGGGGATAGCGTTTGCAATAAAAAATGAAATAACTTTGTATTCAAAACGAATGAAAGACTTAATAGATGTGTTTTTAACTAAATGTATAAATTACATAAACTATAGAATTACGTGATTATGTTATAAATACAAGGTTTTTAGTATAGAAATATGTAAGGTGTGATCTGGCAATAGCAAATTTTCAGTCTCGCAAACTAAACTGAGTGTTTATAATTTGTCATCGTAGTTATTGTCAAATTTCCTTATCATATAATAATAGTTACGATTAGAAACGATATTAAATAGCCATAAAATAATTTTTAAAGGAATGTGAATTAGTTTATCTGAATATTCTGTTAAATATTATATCTATAAGAAAAATTTTTGTTAAAATACTGAAGAATGTTTATAATGGTAGAAAATTGGACAATGGAGTTACATATACAGGGTGTTCGGCCACCCCTGGGAAAAATTTTAATAGGAGATTCTAGAGGCCAAAATAAGGCGAAAATTAAGGATATTAATTTGTTGATTGAGGCTTCGTTACAAAGTTACAGAAACATTTCCACACAGTATATTTTCGATAAAGAATTTTATTTTTTAATGTACATAGGATTTTGGGGGTATGTGTATACACCAAAAATTATTGAAAATGACCCCCGCAATCGAAAACAATTTTTTCAGTATAATTTAAAACTTTTCAATTTTCAGGATAAGAGACAGTTATAGTCCGACATTATATTTTCTGTAATGAATTTTTTTCTCAAAAATGCATAGGATTTCGGGGGTATGTCTACTTACAAAAAATGATTGTAATTTACCCTCTCAACCGAAAATAATTTTTCCAGAACGATTTGAAATTTCTTTTTTCGTCGAAAAATTTAGGCATCTACCCTTGATGTTTTGTAATTTCGTTTGACGCCCTATAGAAAAGTTGTCTAATACTTTCTTGTAGCTACCCATGAGCTCTACTTCAGAAAAAAGTTTTATTGGAATATATTCACTATTGTAGGAGTTATGGCTGTTGGAATATTGGGCCATTTTTATGTGATTTTTCTCACTTTACGGGGTCAAGGGACAACTTTTTCAATATTGCTAGAATTTCCATATGTTCTTCACTAAAATACGCGTTATTTGCCGTTTGAAACATTAAAATCTTCCAATTCGTTCAAATGTTATTACGTTTTAAAGATAAGCATGAAATTTTGGAGTAACATTTCTAGCCGGAAATTATATTTTCGGGAAGGAATTTTTTTCTCGAAAATGGTTAGGATTTCGAGGATTTGTCTATTGACCAAAACTGATTATAGTTAACTCCTGCGATCGAAAATAATTTTTTTAGAACAATTTGAAATTTTTTAATTTAATTTTTTATTAACTATTTAGCGAAGCCTCAATCAACAAATTGATATTCTTGATTTTCGTCTTATTTTGGGCTCTAGAATCTCCCATTAAATATTTTCCCAGCGGTGGCCGAACACCCTGTATATTGAAGTCTCTACCGTATTTGGTGTATAATTATACTAACGTACTATAATGATGCCAAAACCGTATAAAAATATTTTTCTGTTGTATTTTATAAAACATTATTTTTTCAACGTCAGAATATAAAATGCGATCAAACGACCGAGAAAAACTGTCGCTCGTTATTCAGCCGGGTTTCCAATCAATCAAATTCCATTGTCCCATGCATCGACAACTCGGTGTCGGCTTAACACACGGTTAAAAATCGTTAGCGACCGCGTGAATTTATTTGCATAACGCGAGGCTCGGTTCCGTCAACGCTTCGGAATAAATTTACGAAACGACACGAAATTATGGAATGCAAAGAGAAATAATAATGCTTCGTCTGCCGAGACCAATGGCCAAAAATTAGAATATTAAACTAAAAACGTGCAAAGTCACCAAAAATCGAAAAGTTTTGTATATTTGTCAAATTAGTATTTTTCGCCTTAGACATGCTACATAAATATAGCCAACGGCAACTGGATAAATCGAAAATTATTTTTGGTCTCTCAGTTTATATGGTTATATGGTTATAATCTATCTGTGGTTTAAAATAAATAAAAACAATTTAGTGTTTTGTTCTAAAACAAATTATTAATAAACTATCACGGTACAATTAAAGACAAGTATATTTAAGTGAATAAGGAATCAATCAAAAAATTATGGAAATTCCTTTAACAAGTTAATTTTAGACTCTAAAAGTTGATTTTTACTTTTATGCATTTTCTTAGTCTTCGGAACGTAAATTGCAAACTTCGAAAAATTAATGGTTGTACAGAATATTTAAATGTAATAAATATTCAAATATCGTAAAGTTTGAATTTAGATTTAAAAGTCAGAAGAGCAGTTAAATCTGAGATGATATCCTCAAAACGCAAATGAGAATTTTAATGCCATGATCTAAAACTTGTGCTGTGTAACATACGAAGTGTGGTTCTAGAATAATTAAAGTATTATTTGTTACTTTCTGCGTCTTCGCTGAATGTCTTAACTGAATTTTACAGATTGTGATAATTACGCTTAACATACCATGCTTGAAAACATAAAGACGTCATTAAAAGAAAAGGGAGAAATAGCTGTAGGTCTAGAAAAACAGACTGAAAATGAACATTATAAAATTAAATAAACCCATCGCTAATTAATTGTGAAGTAAAATAAAATTCAACGCTGTTAATTCTATTTTCTTTCCAAAATTTCAAATACGTCAAATTGTTATCAGATTACAATTCTGAATATATTTATTTTTTAATCGATTTAAGAAAAAGAAAGAACGAGTGAATAATATTTTTAACTACCGCCATTATTTTAATATTGTAAATTTTGTGTTGATAATGACTTAATCGATAAATAAATAATTATAGACTATTAATCTTTTTGATCTTTGTATGTCAGATTTATCTGAATTAACAAAAATAACGACAAGAAATAGTTTACAAAAATATATGATTATCATTTTGGTTCAGTTAAAATCTTTCTAGGAAAAAAATTAAAATTATGACAAATTCTGAATTTTCGATATCAGATTCGTCGCTAAACCCAATGTTTCCAGTCACTGAATGTTTTTTTACAAATAATATAGGAAAAATGTTGAAGAATGGAAAATTATTGGAAAGTTCTGGATTTGTTAAACGTTTACTGGATTTAGTAGTATGCGGCATAGTAATGTTCAATGTCACGCGAGATCAGTAATTAAAGACTTAAAGAGGATTTTCGTATTCGAAGTGGAATAAAGCAACTTCTTCATTGTTCCACTTTATTTTTAATATACTTTTGATCCTCGTTACTGCCTTTTACTATATGTATATTAACAGATTCAAGGTTACCTTCACAATTATTACAAATTCGTAATGTAACTTTGGTCATCATATTTCTTACGAAACAGTAAAACTTTTTTTTTATTTCTAATGTCTTTTATAATTGTCTTCATTTGAAAGAACTTTATCAATTTTGATGGCCTTGAAGAAAGATTTATGACTGTCCTATGTTAAGTTTGAGTTAAGTTTAGGTTTTGGATAACAACATACACTTAAATCTAAGTTAAGTCAATGACATCTCCTCTTCTGCATATTTTATGACTGTTGAAACCAGTGTGGCCATTATTGATCGTTATTTTTGTGTAAGTTATCAATTAACAAGAAAAATAGTGAGGGTCAATAATACGAACATCCTGTATTATATCAATCTATGTTCGCTAAAGTAAGGGGGATGCGACCTCAAGGGGGCATTTTACAATTTCAAGAAGGCGCTAAAGAAAACTTTGAATGTAAAAAAATGCATATAATGCAATATTTTTATTTTGATTAAATAATTATTTATTTAAATATACATAATAAAATCCGCTACTTTTCGACCAAAGTAAATATTCCCTTTCAAGTATAAATATCCAAAATTAGAACAAAACGACAATTACAAGTATTGGTGAAAATTGGGAACATTTTATAACAAATCAGGTGGTTGTAAGACAAAAAATCTTGTATTTTTAAAAATAGATTATTCCTATGATACAGTCCATCAGAAAATTAAAAAAATAAAATAATTGTAGTCAACTTCATCTAAAACTGGTCAGTTTTAAACGTGTGTACGTATGGATAAGTTCAGTAAAATGGAAAACATATTTAAAATTGTGGAGAATTGTTTTTGTAATATCCTCTTCATATCTGGCAATTTTGTTCAATTCTAAGCATGTTTTCTATTTTACAGGATTATGTGTGTGTATACGTTTAAGACTTAGCTTTAAATGAAATTAATTGCAACTATTTTATCATTTTACACAAATTTCTGATGATTTGTGACAAACAAGTAATTTATTTTATTAAATATAACAATTTATTGCTTTGCAGTGACCAGTCTTATTATAAAATATTCTCAAGTTTTTCCAACCCTTATAATTGTTTACCAACACATTTTATTATATACATTTAGCTAAATAATTATTTACAAGATTAACAATAATAAAATAAAAGCATTTTACATTTCATCATGAATTTAAAGAACAAAGAAATTATCCTATTGGTTTGTAATAATAAAATTGACTCATCAATCTATGGTTATAATAAAAGGTTGGAAAACTTAAACATTTGTCTCTATTAATACGTTAATCATCACAACTTAACAAATGTCAACGTACTTTTTTTTGCATAATTTTAAAAACTTAAACTTCTTTTCTTTAAAGGGTTGCAAAAAGGGGTTCAAAAAGTTTAGAAATCATCGTACTACTTAATCTCCATATTCAAATTAACTATTAGGTACTATTATTAGTTAAAAATAAGGAAATGCTTGATTTTATAATACATTGTAAAATATTATATTCCATGAGAGTCTTTTTGTTAAAACTATACAGGGTGATGTCACTGGAATGTGTCGCGAAAAAATTAATAACAAAGAAACAGTGTACATATACATTTGTAAAGATCAATATCATACTTTTTTCCAATTTCATTACTAATAACAAAAAATTTATTAAAATCAATGTTTAAAAACTGTTTAACTGTTGGATTTTCCATACATTATTTTCAACGAGAAGATTTAAACATGTTCCCATCTAAAATTATTTATGCACTGAGAAAAACAATTATACAATTTCTGTGCAGCATAGTTTTTTAGAAAATTACAATATATATTCTGTTTAAAGAATATTAAGAATCTTACATTATTCTATTATTTCCTCTATTACCCTCTTTTATCTTTGACTAAACAAATACAGATCCATATCAATTGACACACCCTGTATAAGTGCGTTGCCTAAACTGACCGAACATTCAACATTTTAAATGTGCAATAAACAGGATTACAAATAGAATTCTCGAGTTAAATAATCACCACGAGAAATCATAATCCGATGATGGATGCAGCAAACAGAATATTTAATTGATTACCTGTACCAAGCAAATAATGTTAATACTTATGAAGCAAATAACTGATAATAGTTATGAAATTACATAAATACAGTAAATCACATTCCCATACTGAGGGGCTGATTCAATATATCTTTCTTCTCGCTTCGAGAACTCTGTTTCTCTCTCGTTTCCTCTCTCTCAATAATGTTCAACCCCGAATTACATGTTGTGTTAATGTTTCTTTTCAGAATCGAGTTATGTAAATTCTGCACCATACATATCGGCGATTAGAACGTCACTGTTAAACTCGGTGTGAGTATACACCAGCTTGGTGTGAGTATCACGTTTTGTGAATTCGTTTTGTCTCGTCCAGTGAATATGTACGTACAAGCTTCGTGTGAGTTGCAAATAAAAGGAATCGCGTTCCAAGCCCGATTTCACGAACGATGTCAAGCAGAGAATTGTTCCAGCTGTGTACAGAGTGTTTTCGATATAGTTGCTCGAATGTTTCGGTCGTAATCCAGTCACTCTGAGAATCAACGAATGTTCTACGAACACAGATCAGTTTAGAAATGTTTCCATTATTTTTATTCACACACGTTTCACGAAATTTAAACGTTTTATTGTATTTACTGCGTCGTACGTGTTTCAGACGAAAATGTTTTTAATGTACTGCGTTGTGATTAATAAAGGAAACGTTTCCGAGCTCGATGTGTTTATAGAGCTTCTCAAAACTTGGCTACTTATTTTTATATTAAAACACCCTGTGTATGGCCTTAATACGTTCAGCGCTACAAAAATATATATTACGAGCTTTTAAGTGTGCCGCCTGCGATATTTGTTTAGCCCTTTCCCTTTGAAACGAACAGTTTACTGCCAATTTTCGCGAAGCGAAAAACGAGCGGAATAAACAGCAACACCAGATGATGTTCAAAAGGCTGAAAATGAAAAGCAACATATAACGGATCGAAACAGATTTCAGTTTTGAAAGATCGAATGCTGAACGTGTTAACAATACTATTTTTAATATTGTACTTACGCTTTACATTTTCGTTTCAAGAAAAATAATTAGAAAATTTCAAACTTCGATCTTGTTTATCGCTAAGTTACCTTTCCGTTTTAAAGTGTCGTTAAATTCGACAAGGAAATGTTTTTACATTGTATAATACCAAAGCAATAGTAGATTTAATATATCAAACTCGTTCAACGAATTTACATAAATCTTTGTATTAGAGTCGTACTTCAATTTTCTGAAGCTCTTTATTTACAACGTATTTCATCTTACCAATTGTGTAACGATGTTATTCAATTAAAAAAAACCTCATTAAAAAAAAAAGGAAAAGAAAAAGAAATAAAGAGTCTAATGTGCATTTCTCTTTTTAGCAAGGTGCATTATTATGTTTCATTGAGAAGTCTGTTATCGAGTCGGCGCGAAGTGTTCCCGCGAAAAGCTGTTTGGAAATTTTTGCTTATCGCTGATGAAAGCTTGTGTGTTGTACTACTGATTGTCGGGGTATCGGTTACACAAGATATTCACGAAATATCGGCGAGAGACGTGAATGGCTCATCCCGTATGTATAGCGACACAGTTTATATTCTCGTTTTTACGCGGATATCAATAGTTCGGGAAGACTTTAAATTCCGCCGAACGTTACCAACAACGACGAGAGCGCGAAATGTTTCCACGACGGCCGACAGCTGTCACGCTCGGGATATTATATCAGCTGGCCAAAAAAGTTCTTGCAATTTTTAACGATAAAATCAAAGCTCTGGTGAAAATCGAACGTTGGAATGGGACTTTCGTTTCCTGTCACACCTGAATTTGATATTGTGTCTGTTTAACCGTGTTGTTCCCCCGAGTTACAGTGCAATAGAATCGGGCAAATTTTATTCGCGAATAACCAATACAAATTTTAGATCTATTTGTAAACTATAAACTCATTTATACATTAGAATCTATTAACGAATATTCAGACAATGGGCAGAAGTTAGTTTACGAGCGAATCTAACATTTTTATTCGTTGTTCGAGAATTTTACCCAACTCTGTACATTCCTACTTCTTCCACATGTTTCCTTTTAGGTAATGGAAAGTTAAGAGTAACATCGAAACGTTTGAAACAAATAAAACACCTATAAAAGTTTAAGACTCGAGGAGAACAGCAGGGTTAAACGTAGTGGTAATACATAGAAGCATGTTTTTATTAAAATTGAGACTTTCGATCGATATATTTCCATCGAAAATTTTATAAATATAAATGTATAGAGTGCTTCAGAAATAGGTCGTCAAACTCCGATGTATTTTACCACTCCCAAGGATGCAGAAAGATCGTGTAAAGATAGGTTTGGAAACTATTTCTTAACGAAAAATAAAATAACATTGAAAGCAGCGTATGTTGTCATAACAGTCTACTCTATTACTGTACTAATATTTGCAAAACACTAGATATTTTGAAACATCTATGTAATGTGTATTATTCCAGAGTGAAATTATTTCAATTTCTTTAAGTTTTACTTAAAGAATTATTTACAATTTTATTTAAATTTAATGCCGTTTATGTTAATTTTAATAAGCAAATACTAAATAAAATCACAAGTTTCTAAAGCACAAAGTTTATGTGCAAATTATTATTACTTGTATTGACAAATGGAAAGATTATTTCCCTTTCAAACAAGTAAAAAATGTCAAGAAAAGAGCTACAGGAACAGACATCAAATTTATATGCGAAGAATATAACGTGTCTCTTTTTGTATATTCAAATTTTGAGATTTATAGTACAAAAACGAAATACTGAAAACCTTATTACTAAACCTTGAATATTTATGCATTTATGGGAGATTTTAATTTTCAAAAAAACTATAGCATGCACTTAATATGTAAAAATATAAGAAATATTTAAAGTAAGATAGGAGTTATTATATTTAGGGGTTGAGACAGCCCTGTACAAAGCTATCATTTCATTAATTCTTAATACATTAATTACTATAGTATAATAAAGACAGTATAAGATTATAATTTCCTTTATTTTGATAAATGAAAAGGTACGAAAGACCCCAGACCTAATTGTTAGATGCAATCAAAAGATTCTCAAACATTCTAGTGATATTTTTGTTTAATTATTGAACCGCAAATGATATTAAAATAAACTCGAGTGAATGTATAATTAAAAATAATACGATTCTAATTATACGTGATGTAATTTATATTACCTTTGTTTAATAGTACTTTCTTCATTTTTCAAGCTTAATTATTCACAAAAGTGTTGAAATTTTTTATTTGATAAATTAGAAACGAGTAATGCTTGTTCTAATAATGAAAATAATGACAAAGTGGCGTTACAAGCACAGTTCTCTTTATTTGTTCTCTACATTATAGCCTTAATTTATTTTCTTAAGATATAGTAATAAATATATGTATAGTTTATGGTAACAAAACAACTTCGATATACGAAATAAAATTTTAAAAAGGAGATAGTCTAAATTATATATCTCAATACTTTGTAATATTAAAAGCCTCAAATTCTATCGTATATATAAGCTTCGAAGCTAACATAAAAAGCTCATCTTTAGGTTGCATGATAATTCATTGTATTCTAGACGTAAAAGGAATTATGTAAATACTCACTATGAGAAAAACAAAAGAGATAATTCCTTATAAAATAATTAAAATTTTTTGAATATATTCATAAACAAGATTCAAATTATATGTCTATAATTTAAATAATAATTCGGTTGAAAATTTTCTTAACACCTCACCGTGTCATACAACGAACTGACTCTGGCAGCTTTAAATAGTAATAATTTGCATAACGGCAAAGTAGAAAATGATTTTTGGATCATTTTTAACTATTTGGAACTCATGAGATATTCTTTGTTAATTGTAAAGAATTTGACAGTATTCTGTATTTCTTTCAACACATCAAGGATAGTAATTGTTAGCTGACGACGTTAATTTTTACTTTTACATTAAGTTTTATGCTTTGCATTAAAACGAAAAAGAAATGAAGAGAAAACATTACATTCTGGTGAAAGATGTTACTTTTATAATGTCCATACCAATTACAATTCTTGTCAAATCGTATTAATTTCTTAATTTTCGAGGACAATGGATATCTAGAATCGATATAAGAAATTTGTCGTCCCAATTAGATTTATCGTTTCTAAAGTACTCTATTGCAAGTAAGAAATATTTATATCTCGAAAAGGAAGAGTTTCTGGACTTGTTTTTAAATAACATTTCTTCGTTCTTATGGAAAGTAGAACACGGAACCAAAGTTTGACAACCAATTTCTGAAGCATCCTGCACATAAGAAGGGAAGCACAAAGCATACTTCATACGAGGAAAGAACGATGACGTTATACATACTCATAAATTGATCAACGATATGAAATTAATTGCAGTCGAAACAATAAGTTATAAAGTAATGAAAGAAAACTTTGTAAATGCTTAAAGAGGGTAGAAACAAATATGCTAAAAAAATTATAAACACAAGTATTTAAAAATTGTTTCTATTACATTAATTTGTAAATATTCATTTCCAGTTCTGGTTAATTCGAGATTCGCATTGCATTCCATGTTAAGTATCACGTGAATCACTCTATTAGATTCTTATGTTTCAAGGATCGTGCCGCGTTTAGTATGCAATGTGGCCTTGCCAATTTCGTTTGGAATGTTCATACTCTGGTCATAAATTAATTAGGAGCACGTATAATGCTTTTATAATTTCCTCACTGAACATTTTTCTTTCTGAATACATTAAAATTTATTTATATTTTCACTTTTCGATGCGATATGTTTTCTAATTATTTTATAATACCTTTACCTTTAGCTCAATACCTATTATTAATTGTATATGCAAAAATGAGCCAAAAACCTATTATAAAATATTTCTTTGTAATGTCTCGTTTTGGCGAAAATCGATTTTGAAAATACTAGTGCTGCACGTTCGAATGGTAACTTTGACTTTAAATTAAAATAAACTTAAATATTTCCATCTTGTTAATACAAACAAATAGTGAAATTTTTATTAGAAAATATGTAATATTCTTGATTATAAAATCTTGTTCGCATAGATTGTATGTAAACACGATAGACATTTATTATATTTCGGTCAAAATTGGGTTTTAATAATAGTACTTCAGCTGCACCTCGCCTTCTACATATTCATACTCTCATTATTATACTTATTTCTATACCATACCATCTCCACCTGTTGCATTTTATGTGATAAAGATGTTAAATAAAAATACAAAACTCAATAATATCGACTTTCACCAACTAAGTTTTACTTTTACATATTTTTTCAATCAAAATTTGTTTAAAATAAAATGATTGAAAAATAAGAACTAATTATTGTATTACTTTTCCAGTATCTCTACATTTACCTTCAGATAAATAAATTGCAGTAAAATTTTAAGAATTGTATACTGTATAGGTAAAATGTAATTTTAATAGAAAAAGCTCGTAGTCGGAGCAGTTTCAAAATCAATTTTCTCGAAAATGATATCTCGTACGAAAAAATTTCATTTCACATATTTTATTTATTTTTACGCGTACAATCGTTTAACTCTGGGTCGTCCAACACGTTTATTTATTTTATTCTACTTATAGGTGCAAAAGGAAGCTGTTTAAAACCTATCCTCCTAATTGCAGGACATTCTGTTTATCTAGGGCATGTAAACAGCAGCTTCGGTTTGCAATAGCTTGATTAATATTAAATGCAACTGAGTGTTCGTGACTAAATTGCTGCTTGCGACTGATTTAATGGTTAAAATGCAACTCGCGATCGGTTTATTGGTCGAAAAAACAACTAATTTGGTTGCACGTCGAAATGCAACCGAATATTACGATAAACAAACTTTTTACGCATTTAAATATATACCTGGTATTCTAATATAAATTTTTATCTAATATCTAAGATATTCCTTTACCGATTACATTTCCAAAACGTAAATAAACCAATTAAACCGTTAATTTCAAGAATTATTATCTTGCTTCACTTACGTAAATATTTTTAATCGTACCAATGTATACAGTTCACATTAATCTTCGTAGTATTTATATTCAAGGATAACTTGAACCGTGATATATCACGATTGTTCAGCGTGAACTTATTTAGAAGTATTTGATACATTTCACTTATTTGACGAAAAATGTTTACTTTCGAAAAAATTGCACGAACTGTTTTGGTCACCCGATAGTTGCTGCTTGTAACGCGTGCGCTGAGTGGTTGCTGTTAATCGACGTGTGCAAATACTTTTTCACGTATCTACGGCTTTGTAAGAAAAAAAAAGTCTGACGCATTGTGCACATCGAATCTTCGTCCACTTAATCGACTGAAAAAGAGATTACGGTGCGATCGATCTGATCGATTAAACGTGTGTATTGCTTCCTTGAAACGCGTTGAATGGGTCAACGGTTTGTTTAAATGTGTATCCGTGTACCGTGCCAAAGCTTATCGAGTTACTGATGCGATTTGTTTTTCAGCTACTTCCATCGACATTGCCAAAATCGTACTTGCGAGCACGTATCGAGCAACGTCGGTAAGCAATTCGGATTACGTTTCAGTTTCTCTTTGTTTCGTTTAACTGGCAAAATTCAAAAACGCTGCACTACACACGAATATGAAACACTGGGCACATTTTTAACGGCGGACTAATTACATACGTTGTACGAAGGGCTCGAAATTCGTTACTTCCGGTCGCAGTAGCAAAATAATTTCATATAAATTGCAATGAAGAAAAAGTGAGAAATTTTCTTCGAAGTTCAAAGCTTGTTATTTTTAATATAAATAGCGAATAATAAATAGAGACAAATTTTGATACAAAATACTAATTGAAAATTAGTTAAATTTTTTGTATGTATGTTTACTGTTTTCCAAATTACAAACTTATTTCCCTTCTTATTAATTATTTATAGTTATCGAATATTATATCTGATCTTGTTCCTGTTAGAAATACTATATTTATACAATTTCAACGAGGTTCCTAATGAAACTCTACAATTTTATTTGTTACATTTCTGCAAAGTTTTAACGCTTAAAGACATGTTAAAATATGAATGTGCACTGAAAATAGATAATAAGTATTTTATTATGAATATCACTGGAGTTATATTGCAAAACAATAAAATTCTTTAATTGAAGCATAGTAAAACGGTTACAGATAGTTATATCTAACGTTAATTATTAAAAGTTGTTTAAATGTTTAATATCAATAAGAAACGAGGGGATTTAATACATTTCGAGCTCTTTTTACAACGCTTGCAACACTTCGCAAAGAAAGTCGCGTTCGTTCATTTATACGGGGCCAAAATATAGACCATTGTAATACCTCTGATACTACCTAAGCGCGATCTATTTCTGTACTAGTTTCCACTTTTCGAGCATTTACAAACATACAAGAAAGCTATTGATAAAGTATAACCGTTTCCATTTTTGTAAAATTTAAATAGCGCTGCGAGTTAAATGTCTAGCGAAAATAATATTAAGAATCATAAATCTGCCATCGACTTCAACTTGCACGTTTACGGTACAATAAAATAGCGCACTGTTGAGAACCGAAGAGAACTGTCCTGGAAGGAGCGTGGGCCTTATTGGTTACAGTACTGACTTCTTCTTTGTAACGCACATAATTAAGCCAGGCCAGTAGTTTTTCATGTAAAAGATGTATGCCATATTGAATTTCAATAGAATAATTCTAACGTTGAACACAAGCATAATTTGAACAATTATATGGTTAATATAATTTAAACTATAAATACAAGAAAAAGGAGCTTTGTAAGAAGAAAAAATTGTTAAAAAAAAATATAAATTAAACATTTACCACTGACATTTATATTTCAACTTCCTTGGCTATTGTTTACAATTATATATAAAATAAAAAATTGTTTTCCAATTTAAACATATTTATTGCATTGTATAGATTTACTTCTTAGTTTTTTTAAACAGTTAAATATTAATTTAAAAATTTTTACATTTATAATCAATATTATTATTTTAACTTTCGTGACTAATGTATGACTAATATACTTATATATGAAACAAAAAATTATTCTACAACTTAAATGTATTTTTACTTTTTAACAAATACTTCTTGGTTTCTTTAACAATTCAATATTCATAAAAAAGTTTAAGTAGAGTTTAATAAGAACTAATTGATTTAAATATATGTGGAATTTACGTATAGAAATGGATTTAATAGTGGAAAATGTAAAAAGTAAGTACAGTTGTGACCAATATTTACATTTTAATATTTTTTACTATTATTTGCATATATATGACAAAATTGTTGTATAATTTGTATATACAATATTCGTATTATTAAACAGCTATTTCTTGATTATTCTAATAGCTAAATATTAAGAAAAAAAGATCGTATAAGAAGATCCAATTGTTTAGAAATATGCGATGCCCATTTATAAAAATTATTTAATATTATGAAAAATAAAGGATAGAGACATTTATGATCAGTTTTTACATTTTACTTGAGTAGCATTTACATGTATAAATAAAAAAAGATTGTTCTTCAGTTTAAATATTTCATTGAACGTCTATGTACTTGTTGGTATTCCCAACAGTTAAATATTATTTAAAAAATGTAAGAATAATCACTAGTTTAGAAATACTAGTTATCCATATATAAAAATTACTTGACATTAGAACTAATAAACAGTAGACACAATGATGAATAAGTTTTATATTTTAACATCCTTAACTATTATATATGCTTGTACACGAAACGAAATTTTTTCTACAATTTTAATATTTCCATTTTGTTATTTCTAAAAGTAGTATTCATACATGGATAACTCGTATTTCTGAACCACTGATTGACTGATTGTAATAATTATCAAATTTAGAAAACAGTTTTTCAAAGAATATCGATCTTTTTTTATTAAAATAAAACAAGGAATGTACGGTTAATAATTTTGAAAATAAATGATTGAATAAAACAGAGGATAAAAACCTTCGGTAAGAAATCTGGTTTATCGAACCACTGATGAAGGAATACTTATGCTGATGAATAGAAAGAGGTACAACGCTGCGTGTTACGACATGGCAACATCGCGCTTAGTTCTGTAACGTGATTGGTCCCCTACTCGATTTCGCCACTGCCTACTGCAAACTTCTCAGAGCTCAGCTCCGGTTAACCATAGAATACTTTTAAATTTTTACTGAAGAAAACTCAAATTGGGATTGAGGTTTAAATATATAATTGTTTGAATCATGCTTATAGTTCACCATTATTATTATCCTATTGTCTACAAATAATGTCATTCATTGACTAGTGTTGAATTTAGATTCTTCCCTAGCATCCAACGATTAAACTAGATAAAAATCTTTTCTATGTAGTACCGATATAGTGTAGGGGGAAAGAAAAATTAGTCCTGGTAGAAATTAAGATTCGCATAGTATCTGATCAGCATTTGTAAGGTCTATCAAACAAAAAGTATCTACATTCTACTAACCCATTCGTGGTTCCATGTTCCTCTTAACTCAGGACTCATCTTTCTTCCGCTCTGCACTACATTCCAGGGCAGTTCCCTCGAGGTCCTGACACTACATGCGCTCAGCACTTGTGGTGTGTCCGTCGATTGTGTTTTTGCTGTGCTTTGCATCGCCGCGCTAAACGAGAAACGAATTGGATCAAATCGTGCAGACGTAATCGGCGGAATGCATTTTCCTTTTCTCACCAGATCGATTTCCCGCCTCGCGAAGAGAAATCAGTTGGTGTCACGGAAAGTCCGGCGCGCTCGAGGATCAAAATCCTCGCGAATTTCATTAACGCGCCTAGAAATCGAGACGCATAGACGAGCTGGGGATTGTCTCCTTACGATTTGCCGGGAGGTACGCGATGCACGGCTGCAGCCGGAACACGAGACACCGTGAAAATTCGAGCCTCGCTCGAAAGTTCGCCGGCGGAAGTTAGAAATGCAAATTTCTGGCGACCGCGTTCCTGCGAGGCCTCCTGCCCAGGAGCGAAGAAAGAAAGGGGAAAAAGTACTCGAAGACTTCAGCGAACAGTAACGTGAACTCGTATTCGATGATAGGCGCGCGTATACTTCAACGACTGTATGTAACTATAGTGTATCATTAAATATAATAAACGAATTGTATAGACATAACGTGTGATCATCAATTTCATCCAACTGATATACCGATCTCTTTTTCCTTCGTATACGGATTGCTTTTAAATTTCGAACATTTTCGATGTGAAATTATTTGAACCTTCGAAGATCTCAAAAGTATGTTCCTCTATTACTCATTCAACTTTTTCATGTTACATGAATGGACGATCAAACATCGCATATCATAGTTGTTTTCTTTTCGAAGTCTTTCGATTTCTACTGTTCAGGCCGTGAGTTTATGATAATTTTGTTTTTTTGTTTTTGTGGAAAATTCTAGGCAGCATTTGCAAAGATAATTTCTTAGTTACCTCATTTATAAAGTTTTCATTTTCACACTATCATAAAAGTCCATACAGCGTTTTAAAACTTTCTATATAATTGAATATTTTGAAGTATTATGCTATACTAAATAAATTGAAGTAGCTAATTTGACCTTACACGCGTTATTTTACGTATTTTTTAATTTGTAACTGTTCGATTGAGTACTTAAAGTTGTTGCTGATATCGGTAAGGTAAGATTTTCTTGAATTCATATCTTGCTGCATTTCTCAAGGCCTCCAATCGTAGATCTTTAACATTCTATTGGTTTATCTAACGCACAAAAGTTCTTTCATTCTGTCTCAATTTAAACATTTTATTCTATTTTCACTGTCTGTATCACTGTTTGCTATAGCTGTTTCACTTTTTGATCGTTTAGCTTCTGTTTAGTTTTTTCAGACTCTTAAGACTGTAAATCTTTGTCTTCTTCTCAACGCGAGCTACGAGAGCCAATTTAATGCTCTTGTAACAATACCTATCACCTCTTGTGCCTACATTCGTATTATACTTTCGAATGCGATAATTTCTACTTTATCGATACGAGCGAGTTGAACTATTTTATCCACGTCTTTTTCATTCAAGTAGAAAACACAATTTCACTCTATTTTCACTGTAGTTATTCTTGATATAATTATCGTAGTTTGTTAATGCTACATGGATGTGTTAAAGCTGCAATAAAAACGAAGAATGATGTTTTCCAGTAGTCGATAACGCATCTATGATTTATATATGTTTGTTGAAGATCTGGGTAGAACATTTTTAAGAAAATATTCCAGCCTTATTGTTTCAATAGCAACTAAGGTCTCTGAAGAATCTACTTCTAGGAATTCTATCTAGGAGTGTCCTAATGGGATCATTAAACTCGCTATACAGGGTGTTCGGCCACCACTGGAAAAAATTTTAACGGGAGATTCTAGAGGCCAAAATAAGACGAAAATCAACTGGGAAAATTATTTTCGGCTATGGGGATCAATTACAATCATTTTTAGTAAATGCACATACCCGCGAAAGTTCTTTAACTTCTATCCAAAATGCAGTTGGAAACTGTGTATTTCATATTTTGGATAATTTTATACTACAGATTTGTACATTTTTTCAAGCTGTGATATTTGTTTTTAAAATGAATATTATATTAATTACAGTCTGAACAAGCATAGTTTATTTAACACTACATTTCGATTAAAAACTTTGAATTATAATAAACAGTCAGATTGATGTTTCCAAACTGTACTTCATTATTTCAACTTAATGTGCATTTTAAGATTAAACTTTATAAAATTATTTCATAACACTTCGTTTTATATTTTTATTAAATTGAAATTAATATACCATCGGTCGTAAGTACTCTAATCTTTATAGTTTCTTAATTACGCTCAATTCTTTTTATAGAATTTATTTATGTATTTTTCTATAAATTTAATTTACAAACATTTATACTAAATAATCTGTTTTTGTTTAGGTTAGATTTATAATATTTGTTTCAAACATGGCAAACAACAATTTATATATCATTGTTACGATATCGTTTTGTTAATAAATTGTTTTCTGCTAATAAAATGTTTTTTATTTGCCACATAAATTGGCTCTACGAACTTTCTGGGATTAAACATAGTTTTCATCATGACCTACTGCAGAGAGTGTAACTAAATGGGTGGCCAAATTTTAAGAGTATATTAAGCTCGTCTTAAGGGTAGAATCAGGTCATATAAACATGGTTCCGGAAATATTTCTTTTCCGTGATATAAACATTTGTATCGAGATATATGCAAATATATCCACACTGTGACTCTGAACACTTTTGGATACCCTTACTTTTACAATATTTTAAGCCTCCAAAGCTAAACAAACATTTTGAATTATGAATCTATTTTTGAATAAGCATAGTATGCAGTATGTATATTTATTGAGTTTTAACAAATACTTCTTTTTAAAAGCTTTTCTTTATATATGTATCTATGTGATTCAAATTTTTTAACTGTAAGTCAAATAATCCATTTCTTAATCTAATTTCGCTTTATAAATACTTATTTACTTGGCGATTTGGCGTAGATTTACATTTTTAAATTTTCGCTACTTACGATATTTATAGGATTTTCCACCTTGATTATTTTATAAACAAGTGCCACCGTTAACATCGTTCTTGACATTAAGAGGAGGTACTCTAATATTTGTAATATCATGGATACTTTTCATATTATTTGCAGTATTTTTGTTACACTATACGAGTAAAAAACTATACTTTGACTCGTTCCAGATCTATCTTGATACGATACAATCCAAAACTTGGCTACCACGAATATAATATTCTGTATTAGTATCTACCACATGATTATTATCCACTTTAACTGTATTTTATGGTTTTTATCTCGAAAAGCCGACTTCTTGGACCATCATAATCCAACTGACAGCAACTGTTCCGTTCGATTCCGCAAGCAGAATATTGGATAAGCACGGACAGACATATCGATCCTCTCTAGAGCTTTTCCCCAGGACCAGGCGCCCGTTATCGACGATTCTTCTATCGAGAATAAAAGTCGACCGTTTCTGCGCTTGCATGGCCAAGCCGATAGGGCCGTGTACGCGCGTGGACTGAACCGATGCTGATATGACAGAAAAGGGAGACGTCCATTGTTCCGTCCTTTGTCTACGAGATTTCGTGACGCTTTTGTCCCGCGAACTGCCCTCTTATTGTTGCCAGCAAGTGGGAGATACCGTTTGCGCCCCCTCATCGATGGCGATTTAATATCTGCCAGTCTAATGTACTGGCTACGTTGACGAGGTTGATACAATTGGACGAAAATATCAAAAATATAAAACAATATATATACAGGGTGCTCCACATTTTTCCGTTCCGCACTTCAGCAGTGTGTTACTACAAATAAAACTAAGACTAAAATGTAATATAGCAAAAAATCTATAAATGCTTTGTTAAGAAGTTATGACAAAAACATGAAATGTGAAAGATATGATAACGCCGTTCCTCTCAGTTTAATACAGGACAAGACGAGATACGTATGCAGAGTTGATGTTGAGTAATATAAACATATAAATTAGGATATATTTACCGTTTTTGTAATGTTGAGTCTTAATGACAGCAAGTCTTATTCTTGCACTGAACTACGAACGTAATTTTAGTTTCGTTGTGTTTTGCAAACGAATTAAAGTGTTCAAAATGCCAAAAGCATTCTCAAATCGCGAGTATACAGATATTCATTTCATATACGGTTTATGTGCCAGAAATTCTAGAGCTGCCATTAGAAAGTGTCGTGAAATATATATTTATTTATTTATTTATAATGTTCGTACGAACAGCAAGATCATTAACGACTACGGTATATAACATACAATGTATACAACATATATACACGGTATATACAAATTAATCGCACATGTATAATAGTTAAATCCTATTATATAAACCCACTCTTTTCAGAAATGAAAGAGTTACTGTAATATGCCTTCCAGACTGCCGAGGCAGTCATTGAAATTTGTCGGAAGCTTGCATCTAATCGTACAAGATGGAACATTGGGCAGTTAAGCAAAACATATTCAACAGATAGTCTAACGTTACAAGAGTGTGGTGCTGGAGGACAGAAAAGGAAAGGAGAGGGCGCGTTTCGTCCGGGTCTGCTAGCGGACTCGTCAGTAAGGCTTTCTAGCAGTCCCTGCCTTAGACGATTGGGATGTTGGGAAGTCGTTCGAGGAATGGATACAGTAATCGAGGGGTCGGTCGAGCTCATGTGAGAGCGCAACCCCTCTGGTGGCGAGCATGGATGGCGACGCTACAGGAGTTACAGATCGTTGGTGGATTCTTAGTAATTTTGTAGCTGTGAGTCATATTTGTGTGGCCGATTCTAAGTTGTGTGGCTACAACCTGATTCTTCCTGCCAACAATATCTGGGCATTTGTTACTCTAAATATCTTTCCTTATTTTAAATAATTTGGATCGTGGTGAGCTAGGCCAAAAATGGTTCCAACAGTTTCTAATTCTTATGTTCAGTTCTCTGATTAGGTCGTTGTGGGAGATAGGGAGGTTTTGGGATTTTAATTTTATACCATCCTTGGTCGCTAAATCGGTTTTTTCATTTCCTATAATTTCCACATGTGAGGGAATCCACGCAAATACAATTTCTTTATTACTATTTTGAATAGTTGAAATTAGCTGAAATATATGCTGGATTATCGGTTCTTTATTTTAAAAATTTTTTAAACAGGTGATGACACTTTTAGAATCTGAAAAAAGTATAAATTTGGAGTCGTTGAAGTTGATAATTAATTTTAAAGCTGTTAGAATAGCAAAAGCTTCAGCATAAAAAATAGAGCAGAAATCATGGAATCTATGTAATTTATAGCCGTCGGAAATATGATAGCGCATCCTGACCCTTCGTCGGACTTAGAACCATCAGTATAGATTTGACTGGGATCCGGATATTTCTGGATGATTTCATAAAAAAAATTTTATGAGTAACATCGTTGGTTTGTTCTCTATAATAATCAGACAATGATAAATGAACTATAGGATAGGGTGTTAGCCAGGAACGAACGCTCAACATAGAAATAGGTATTGTTGGTGGAACTTCTTGAATTATATCATTTAAATATATTTTAAGTCCTTGGGAAAAGGGTTTGGGATGGAAGTGTTTAGCATCATAATTTCTATTATATCGGGTCAAGAAAACATTATTATAAGTAGGATTTGTAGGTGTAGTTGAAAGCTTCATAGCGTATGTCAAGCTAAGTTCCCTTCTTCTAAATTCCAAGGGTTTTTCTTCGGCTTTGGCTAGGAGACTCAGAATAGGACTTGTTCAAAAAGCGCCTAAGGCAAGTCTTATACAATTAGATTGAATAGTGTTTAGAAAGTTCAAGGTGTATTTATTTGCAGAAGAGAAGACTATAGAATCATAGTCTAACTTAGATTTTATTAGCGCTTTATAGGTCTTTAAGATAACTGTTTTATCAGCACCTCAATTACGAGATGATATTACTTTGATAATATTCATTCTGCACATACATTCAGTTTTTAGATATTTAATATGGGCTTTCTAAGAAAGCTTGTGGTGAAATAAAAGGCCAAGTATTTTGATCTGATTTGATATTTGGTTATCTTGTGCTCCTAACTTTAGCTTAGTACTTGGGTAGATTTTGCTAGACCTAGAGAAAATAATAAATTCGGATTTACTATCTGAAAATTTGAAACCTGCATTATTAGACCATTTCTGTATTTTGGTAAGTGTGTCTTGGAGGATATATTGAATAGTGGTCATATTTTTACTACTGCACAGAACTGAAATGTCTTCGGCGGAAATGCAAAATTTAACTGGCCGTGGAATGACTGAAGAAACTTCATTAATCGCGAGTATCGTGAAATGTTTCCTAATAGAAGAGTACCACATCACACAGTCTAGACTTCATCAGCAGTTGTATGAAACGGGTTTCATCCTGTATCTAAGAGAAATGAAGTTTCATCTTTACGGAATACGCAACGATCTGCAAGAATTGAAAATTATTTCGAAAATTTTCCTGCATCAAGTATTCGTCGTGCTTCTTATCGGCCGCAAGTACCTGAAAGCACTATTTAGAGAATGCTGAAAACTACTAACATGAATCCATATCATTACACTTATGTGCACAACTTATTACCATGTGACTTCATTAAGAGGATGCAATTTTGCTAAATTACTCCTCTGTAATTGATATACTTATATACTGGGTGAAGTATTCTGATTAGAAAAAAATGAAAGAGAAAAAAGTTTTATAGTTTCTTATGACCAGGGTATATCAATTTTGCATATTTACATTATTCTTCGAAAAACGATATCGACTTTCAATTTTTTAAATGGAATACCTTATAATTTTTAAGTCGTCTGGAAACATTTGTCAAGACGAATGCACCACCATATAATTGCAGAATTGTCGCTGTCCTACTGGTCATAGGAAACTATAAAACTTTTTTCTCTTTTATTTTTGTTTAATCATCGCAGTAACTTTGTTTGCGGGTGCGTGAATTGATTTGGTATTTCATTAACGTGTCTGACTATTATTGACTATTTCTACTTGCGTTGGTGCTTCTAAACGTTGACAGTATGTGCTGCTGATTTTAATTAGCTGTTACTAATTAAAAATTTTTAAAACCGACGAAATACAGAAAATGTGATATCGTATATAATATTTAAATTACTATACGGTAATTGCTATACTTGAATACACAAATAGTTACAGGGCAGGTGATTTAACAGAACAGAAGATGATTCTACTTGTAAAAGCAGAACGAAAGCGACGAATAAAATTTGTTTGTACGACGTTTAATTTTCTAGAAAATCAGTTTAAAAAATTCTTGATGATTAAATACAAATTAACTAGCAGGTTTAATTATCACTCGTCGTTTCCAATTGCGTTGATTTTTGTAAATATTAGCAGTTACATGGTATCACCTAAATAATTAGTTAAAAATAACTAAGCGATATAAAAAGTATTCCATTAGATTTAAATTATTTCGATGTAATTGTTGTAAGTGTTTCTATATACATAACGCTACGGGTTAGGAAGTACATTGACAACGAATTGAAAGTGTAAAATAAACCTGGGCAAAAATTTATTTCAAATAGTAATTTAAAAATAGTCATTTCAAATAAAGTTAATTGATATTTTATAAATCAGGTATTTTGATTGATCTTAGGTTCTTTATTTGGGCAATTAATGGTAAATTCAAATACAAAACTTTTTGTTTCCAAGTAACGTTCAAAAAAGGCAATAATATGTAGGAATAATCGTAGTAAATATGCGATAGATATGATAATATCTAATTGTAATAATATACATAAAAGCAAAAAACATAATAATTATACATTATATACTATCAGTGATATTGATAAACTATAATATATATTCATCGTAGGAAAAATGTGTTTTAGCTTTTAACAGAATTCTATTAAAAAACAAATTATTTTCGTCAAAACCATATAACAAATAATTAATTTTATAAGGTGGAAAATAAATCATTTGATTGGAAATACATTAATTGATTTTCAATTTGAAATACTTTATGAAACAATGGTGTTATTTCGAAATATTTGTCAAATAACTCTGAAAATTAATTTTGTAATAATGTATTTCGAGGATATCACAAAACGCCCAAGTCTGATACGAAGCTTCATTTTCAAAAAAATCTATTTCGAACATTCATGGTCCTCGCGTGATGATAAAATACATCTTGATTGGCCTGTCCGGCTATACGTCGTTATTTCTACTTGGAGCGGCGTTTATAAACAGTAACAGTAGCGTGGTGTTGTTTTTCTTTAATTAACTAGGGAGATTGACAAAAAGCAGAAAATATCACACCACGATTAATATTTTTATAAATTACTCCGTGGTAATTGCTATAGTTACATATATAGATTATTATGGGATAGACAGTATGACCGAGTGGGACTGATTCTAACAAGATTCTGTAAGTGTAAAATCCAATCAAATTTTTTCTAATAGTGCATCATTTTCAAAGAAATAGATTTAAAAATTTGTTATTTTCATTTGCACTGATGTTTATGAAAAGTGCCAATAGTCTCGTATTATATGTTTCAATGGATTATAATTAGTAAGAAAAAAGTAGAATCAATGATAGAGAAATAGTTTTAATTGTTTCCATTATTTTCTCGCCATTTATTAATTTGCTCCATAGACTAGGGCGACAGATCTGAAAAATATAAGACATCGTATCAATCATTCTACTACTTTTTATAGTCTGCCTATCCTTGAATGACCTTGTATTATAGTTCGTTAAAATCGTCTAAATAGTCACTATCGAAATTGATCTTTAAATCTAACGTTGCTACAATGGGTCTCTTCTACATATACCGTATAATTGTTATACAACAAATTATTTTATGATAACGAAAGTATTGATATACTGTATATAAATTGTTACGCGACAACTTTTATGTACATTATCTAACAGAAAACAGAAGATGAATTGCACAAAATACGACGCAGACTATGACCGTTATAATCAGTCAAATGTTCTACCATAATCCATCAAACGCGACATTTTAAAATATCAAGAAGAGTCTAAAATATCACAATTTCACAGTATCTCTTTTGCCCATCCTTCAAAGTTCTTTAACACATAGTTCTTAATTCTCCGCAATTATGATAGGTTTGTACACTGCTTTCCCCCCAAAATAGTCACACAGACCACTACTAGGCATTTAAAAAATTCAGAATTTATTTAACTCGTTCACTGCCAGATGAACATACAATTTTCTGCAAGACTAAAATTGTGATTTTAGATAATGGAATTTAAAATTTGTTTCATTACTTATTTTTGTAACCTAAAGTTTGCTAAAATTTGTAAATATTATCCAAATTGATTTCTATCAACATCTTAACTTGAGAATTAATTTTTCTAGTTCCACTAGTGCAAAATCACCCATATGGTGACATGGCAGTCAAAGTGTTAAGTAGTTTGAACTTTTTTAAATATCAAATTAGATCCTAATTTTTCTTCCTTTCTCTTAAAGAGTTGCCCTTTTTGAAAAATATGTCGTTCACTTTCTACTTTCCTCGTCTGTTCGTGCAAAATTAAAGTATTTCAGTACCCCGCTTCTGGTGACATTTTCTCATTAAAAAGAGGCAACTGGAACAACCTTTTTGTCTGACAGCGACCTAACGATTTACATTATCCCTAACCCAGACCTTGCTTCGTGTTTCCCTCCCGCGTACTATAACTTCCACATACATACGTTCTGTAGGCTGTGTAACCTGAATTTCTTCCATTTGAAAATCTCCCGAGGCCTCGCTTTGTCCCAAACGTCGCAAACGCGATAAGACGAGGATCCTCTAATTTGATTCAAACCGACCCGTCTTCCACGGCGTCTTACAAGGCCTTGTTAAAGCGCAAGAACGGTTACGGCTGAAAAATTTCACGGGGATGGACCACTTTCATTTCACTGAATATTTATGAGTCTTCGGGGCGAAAAGAGGGGAAAGAGCAAAGTGTACCTTGGAGATTCTCGTCGAGAACGACCCACGCAGACTGAATAAAACAAGCGACGATATCGCGATACGATATCGAGTCTCACCTCATAATTCCTCGTTCAAGGGTGGGGATTTAAACTGGGCGGTCGTATCGAGAGATTAACCTTCTGCCTTCTGATTTAGAGGTTAGATCATCCTGAGAGGTTCCAACAATTAATTTCTTTTTTTAATTAACGTTTGCATAGAGTATGGTTTTTATTTTATTTATTCTTGCCCTAAAGTGTAAGTCTTTAACGCGTTGACCTTATTTTTAAATTTAATAAATTAAAATTAAAATTTCATGATTTAAGTGACACTGTTCCTTAACATATTGACTCACATATACAGGGTGTTTCGCATTTTCCCGTACACACTTCAGCAGTGTGTTCTACAAGTAAAACTAAGACTGAAATGTTATACAGGGTGTTCGACCACCCATAGGAAAAATTTTAATGAGAGATTAATAAGACGAAATTCAAGAATATCAATTTGTTGATTGACGCTTTGCTAAAAAGTTATTAAAAAATTAAATTAAAAAATTTCAAATCATTCTGAAAAAATTATTTTCGGTTACGGGGGTCAATTGCAATCATTTTTTGTGAATAGACATACCCTCGAAATCCGACGCATTTTTGAGAAAAAAATTCGAGTAGGTGCTGACATTTTTCGGCGAAATTGAAAAGTTTCAAATCACTCTGGAAAAATTATTTTCGATTGCAGGGACCAATTCCAATCATTTTTAGTCAATGCACATACCCTCGAAATCTTAACCATTTTCGAGAAAAAAGTTCCTTTCCGAAAATATAATTTCCGGCCAGAAATGTCACTTCAAAATTTTGTGTTTATCTTTAAAACGTCATAACTTTTAAACGGATTGAAGAACATGTAGAAATTGTAACAATATTGAAAAAGTTGTTCCTTGACCCCGTAAAGTGAGAAACAAATATTTTTTATACGACATTTTTAAAAATGACGTATAGCACCTCTTTGGATTTATCTCAGTACCTGTTCTTAGTTTCTGAAGAAAAAAATATTGCATTCGATCGGATTAGTACTACATGATGCAGTCCATCCTACCAAACAATTTTTGCGTGAACATTTTTTTAATAACAACTCCTTCCGAGATATCCTGCTGTACTCATTTAAACAAGACACCCTCTATATACAAATATATTAAAATATTCAAGGAACAATGTATTCGGACATGCACTTTTCTCACAAAAAATTCACAAACTACCCATTTTTCCGTATTTATAGTCTTATCCCTTAAAAGGGCATAGAACTCTAAAATTTAAAATATTTTTCTCCTATAAATTCGTAGCTGGAAGTCTTAGAATTGATATCTATGAGTAGTTCTATACCGAAGTTTGCATTATTAGGCAAATTATAGTCCGTTAGTACTAAAATTAGGCAAATATTACAATATGAAAAATTGTTCTTTTTCGAAACATTAAATTTGATATTAATATTTATAATACACCACATTGATGAGCAAGCAGTTTTTCATTTTTGATTCAATTTATTAATTATTGCAAAAAGAGTGAATCAATTTATCACAAAAATTGAATTTAAGACTACTAATCATAGGTCAAAATTAAAATACTGAAAAAAGTTCTCATGAACCGAAAACAAATATAAATTATAAAAAAATTCTCCTTCTATTAATTTCGATAATATTTACATGTACAATATACACCATTTAGATACTCGTGAGGAAACAATGTCAATTTTTAATGTTCCTGGATCTTCGATGCGTAGAAATGTTTCTCGGATATTTTTTGAAATACGAGTTACAAGTAATTAATATTATTTAGCAATATATACTGCCTTACAAACAAAAGACAATTATAGATGTGCAGTTATTTTTACTGATTGTAGTTGGTAGCGTTGGAACGGAGATATGAGGGGGAATCCCGTGATAGAGGGCCCAGTAGTGTGTAATGGCGTTGTGAG
This sequence comes from Colletes gigas, assembly GCF_013123115.1. Classification (NCBI taxonomy): domain Eukaryota; kingdom Metazoa; phylum Arthropoda; class Insecta; order Hymenoptera; family Colletidae; genus Colletes; species Colletes gigas. The sequence goes on along the minus strand of NW_025106686.1, from coordinate 452,493 downwards.
GGAACACGTGTAGAAATACTTATGTACGTTCATTGTTAAAATAGAAATAAATGTGTTGAAATAATAATGAGTTGTATAGAATTGTTTAGAATGAACCAAACACAATCCCAACAATAGAAATACTACTTACAAACTAATTTAAATTACATAATTGTTCACATGATTTTGTTTCAGTTTTTATATTATTTCCGTTGTAAAATAAAATTTGTTTTGGAAAGCAGGAGAAACGATTTGTAGACTCAATGGGCGCTAAATATTAAATTCTTGTATTATCGAACCTGTGAATTACTGTATATTATAGAATGGGTCATAAATGACCCGAAGTTGGCCACTCGTGTATTTATTAATTTGTTGACCGTCTGGGGATTAATTTATGCCGTAAATGTAATCTGTGTTGCTAAAAAACCGCCGACACCATGTTACAGAATAAGGGTTCGAAACGAAACGCTTCGAGCTTATTTTTAACCCACGACATGAACAAGTTCGCCGATCCTACGCGAAATTGGCAATCTGCACTTTCGCCGATACGGCTTAAATATTTAAACTGCTCTGAGCATAGAGAAAGTAAGTGAGAGTGGATATCAATAACTGAAATTGAATATTAAAATGCGTTTAAATTATTTATGAGAAGAATGCGCTTCACGGATAGATATATAAATCTTGCAAACGCATCGAAAAGCATCTCCGCTTCTCGATTCCTATCAAACGTAATTTCCGTCTTACGGATTCGATCGATTTGAACGTATTACGGTTCGTTTTAATCCTTTCGGGCGTCAGATTTAAATTGCTCAACGATTACGTGCTACTATTAAATATCTATACGACACGAATCGATATTAATTCTTTAGTAGGTTGGCTGGAAATTGAAACATATGTAGTTGTTCTAACAGGTTCTGACAGATCCCGAGAGTAATTAAAATGAAAGCAAACGACGCTCATTTTTTCTTTATATTTCGGAATTTTTTTGTATTTTTTCGACTATCTATGTTAAGGATTCTGAAGGAACCTTAACATCGCGAGGTTTATGATACGGACGTGACTTCTCCGCTATTTTTGAGGATTAGGCCTTCAAGACATTTTTACTTGATAAATTAGGATACGGCCATTGAGGAACCTCCAAACTCCACACGGGACTTGGAATCCTTGGAGCTCTTTCTTGCCTCAATAGCGATTTACGTATCGTAAACCCGCGTTGGCACACAGCTGCGGACCACCGGGGTCTCGCGGTCATTGGGTATTCCCAATGATAATAATAATGCAGCGTTCTCGCTCACTCCTGCATGGTCTACCTGGACACTGGACAGCAGGGTGGGCGGGAATGTTGCAAAATGCAGGAAACGCCCTGCCAAGGTGACAACTTTGAGGATTGGCTTGACCAATCCTCCCACCGGGTCGCGCTGCGCGTTTTCGTCACCTTGGCAGGGGAAACCGAGCTTAGGTTAAGGGTAGTTTTACTTCTTAGCATTAGATTCGTTTGATCGAGCCTTACACACTCGAGTCGACTCTCCGCAAGTAAAACCATTCTTGTGTAATTAAAAAGAGCACCGGGCTCTTCCTTGAAGCAACGGGCTTCAAGGTTACCGGTAATTTCCCAAACAACAGTTTGGGTGGTCCTTCGAGAACGGAAAGGGAACACAGTACGGAGCTGTGTAATACGCACGGTCCGCGCACTACAGAGCAAGAGGGCATAGTAGCTTCGCGGCCAAAACAATCTATCTTTGTGGTCCGATAGTAATATAAAATGTAGTTTATTCAGATCTAATAAACCATACAGCGAAATTAGAAAGGTAGCGAAGAAAAGATGTTTTATAAAACTGTTTCGATAGTAATACACAAGAACGGGAATTCCCCGCGCCCGTCTAGCGGACTTTATTTGGGGGTTCCCCTACGGTCGACCAGTACTCCAACGTAGAGCGCCATCGTGCGGTCATAAGCGTGCCACAATCTCCCATAAATACATTAATGATGGAAAAATGCACTATGCCTGTTTAATAATTTTTCATATCTCAAGATGATATCTGCTTATTAACATGCTGGTAAGTACATTTAATAAAATTCAGAGACATTGAGAAATATTCCTTTTCTAATAATATATAACATAATGTATTTGGTGCTGTTTAATAAATTTTGTCCCGATTCATTAAATTTAAGTGGCTTAAAATAATATTAATAACTGTTTATCTAATAAATTTGAAACGAGTAATGCTGGTTCTATTGATAAATTAAAGATAAAACTGTAATCTCACAAGAATAATTTAGGCGTGTATTTAATGTAATTATTTCGATTTCCTTTTAACATTGCAAACATAGTAAACAATACACAATTTAGAATAAGAGAAAAATATCATAATAAGAAAAGAATAATAACAGAGTGATACTAAAAATTCATTTAAGAAATGAGACTTTTAATTGATAAATTAAATAAAATAATCTTTATGCAACTATCTAAATTATATATCTTAATACATTGTAATAATAAAAGCTTTAAATTCTATTGTATGTACAAATTTCCCCATTTTATACATAATAAATATATCTACGTGTGAAAAGAATTATGTAAAACAATCAATATAAAAAGAAGAGGAAAGAACAAATATTTAATAATTAAAACTTTTTAAGTATGTTCGTTATGCCCGTGGATGACTTACGTCTTTCATTGATGGGTTACAATCATAAAAATAATTTTCTTTATTCCATTGAGCATTATTTTTTAAATAATCAACAATAACTTTTAGAAAGCAGTGTTAATTGATAACAAACGGAATGTTCTTCGTTTAAAAAAGGAAGGAGAAAATATTAAATAAGGTTCTTAGGGTATCTTGAAAAAAAGATGGAATCTTTTTAGAAATAAACGCTATTTTTAAGTGTTCATCACAAATATAATTATTACTAAATTCTATTAGTTTCTAAATTTTCGAGGTCGATGGAACAAGAATCAATACAAATTTAACAGATACCGATATGTGAAAGTTGATTTTATGGCACAATGATACTAACTGTTCCAGTAATTGATTAAACAAAAATAAAATGTTACATCTCCTACAAACTCAATAAAATTGATTAAAAACAACATATGCATATACCAGCGATATAAACAACGTAAAAAAAGTTGAAAATTAAAGAATTTTTTTTTTTAATTGAATGTTTAAGGTCACATGCACCTTCTTAGGTTATGAGTGACCACGATTGCTTTGGAACTGTAAGGTACTTATGTAGGTTCATAATTATCTTGAAGGCTTACAGTTTGTGATAGATTCCGATATCTTTCAGGAAGGCTAGGATTTTCCTGCATGAGTCTGTCTTTTGTAGCATGCTTGTTACGCTTGATATATTATATCGCATCCTTTTGGCACAATATTTGGGGCATTGGACTAGGATGTGTTCGATGGAGATTTGTTCGTTGCATACTTCACACACCATTGGGCTTGATTTGGTGATTAGGAAGGAATGGGTTATTCTGGTGTGGCCTATTCTTAATCTGGTTAGAATCACTTGATTTCTTCGGTTCATGTAAACTGCCGGGCTAATGTCATATACATTGTCGCGAATTTTGTGTAGTGCAGTAGATCTTGAGGTTATCCAATCTTGGTTCCATCGTTCCTTTGCAGCTTTGGTGAGATATTTTTGGAGATCTTGACAGGGAACAGGTATAGAACATGTTTCAGATGTGGAGGTGCTCGCTTCCTTTGCCGCTGAATCTGCCGCTTCGTTTCCTTTAATACCTACATGTGATGGGATCCAGGAGAATAGGAGGTTTTTCCCAGAGCTGTTAAGAGCAACATTTTTTTCGATAATATTTTGTATTATTGTATTGTCGGTTTCCAGATTTTGTAAAGCGGATATAGTACTTAGGGAGTCGGTTAATATAATAAATTTATTGTATGCTGATTTCTCAACATATAGCAGGGCCTGGAGGATAGCATAAGCCTCGCTCGAGAAGATTGAGTAGGAATCCGGTAACTTGAAAAGGAGTTTGTCTTCTGGGGTGCATACTGCGCATCCTGTCCCTTCTTTTGACTTCGACCCATCCGTAAATAGTTGTTTGTGGTTTGGGTAATCATTAGTTAGTTCAAGAAACAGGGATTGTATGATGTTTCGATCTGTATTTTTGGTGACTTGTAAGAATTTGTCTATTACACAAGGTGGGTGTATTGTCCATGGAGCAATCGCTAATTGTTTTCTGACGAGAACTGGGGAAATTTCAGTTTGCATGTCTTGCAAGTATTTTTTAAGTCGGAAGTTCAGTGGTTTCGGATGCGTAGGTTTTATGCGGAGGCTGAGTGATTGTTCATCTGACGTTATTAGGCCATGTATAGGGTTTGATGGTGTGGAAAGTTTGGCAACCGCGTAGGTTAGACTTAATTGTTTTCTTCTGACTTCAAGTGGTTGTACATTGGCTTCGGCTAGTAATGCGACGACTGGGCTAGTCCTGAATGCTCCGGATGCAATTCTGACTCCCGCATTATGGATAGGTGACATTATTTTAAGAAGGTGCGGGTTTGCCGAGTCATAGACAATTGAGCCGTAGTCGATTTTAAAGAGAATTAGAGCTTTGTATGTTTTGATCAGAATATGGAATTCAGCTCCCCAGCTTTTTGATGCTATGGTTTTTATGATATTTAATTTCCGGGTACATTCGGTTTTTAGGTTCTTAAGGAATGGAATCCATGTGTGTTTTTTATCGAAAACCAGTCCAAGAATTTTGGAGGTGTCTGTTGTTTTTAGTTGGTGTCGCCCGAGATACAATTGGAGTTGGTAATTTTTATCCTTCCTACTACTTGAGAAAATAGTTACCATAGTTTTGTTCTTGGAGAATTTAAAGCCAGTTAGTGATCCAAAGTTTTGGAGTCTGTCCAGATTGTCTTGCAAAATTTGTTGGCTAGTTTTGATATCTTTCCCGGTGATATAAATTGTACAGTCATCCGCAAATAAAACATGCTTGACTGGTTTGGTGAAAATATTTGTAATTTCATTTATTGCTACTAGAAATAATGTTACACTTATTACTGAGCCTTGTGGTACTCCGTTTTCGATTATGGTTTTCGAGAGGTGACCGTTTACTCGGACATAAATTGATCTGTTTCTGATAAAGTTGCTAATGAATTGAAGCATATTTCCCTTGACGTTTAGTTTCTGTAATTTTTGTAGAATCCGGTGTCTCCATACCATATCATATGCTTTTTCGATATCTAGGTAAACTGTGATTAGGTGCTGTTTTTTAAGGAAAGCCTCGCATATGTTTGAGTCCAACATGGCGAGACTGTCGATTGTTGATCGATACTGCCTAAAACCGTTTTGGTTTTCCGCCAGTAGGTTGTTCTTCTCTAAGTACCATCGCAGCCTTTTATTTAAAATTTTTTCTAATAGTTTGCATAGGCAGCACGTTAGAGCAATGGGTCTGTAGCTGTCAGCGTGGGATTTATTTTTGCCTGGTTTCAATATGGGAACAACTATTGCTTCATGCCAACTATCAGGGAACACGTTATTAAGCCACATGCAGTTAAAAAGTTGTAAGAGATATTCCACTCCTGACCTTGGCATTTGTTGTAAAAAGATATTTGGTATATTATCGGGTCCTGGACTGGAATTTTTTAGTGTTTTAATCGCTGATTGGAGTTCAACCAATACTATTTTGGTATTTAAATTGTTGTTATCTGCACTGGTGTCATGCCACAGAGATTTTTCAGCCTGAATTTTAGCGTTGAGGAAGTTTGGATCGAAATTTATATTACTAGAGTTCATAGCAAATGTGGTTGCTAATATGTTGGCTATTTCTTTGGAATCAGTTGTGATGGAACCGGTTGGTGCATTAATGGAAGTGATTTCAGAGTAGGATTTTTGACCGTTTATTTTCTTTAACTTACTCCACATTTCTTCACTTGTTGTTCTGCTATTTAGCGAAGATATGTAATCCATCCACGAATTTCTTTTGGCTTGTTTCAGGGGTTTCCTTGCTATTGCTCTTCTAAATTTGAATTCACTAAGATTTGCGTCAGTCTTATGCTTCTTGTAAACGTTGAAGGCATGTTTTTTGTTTCTTATTACGTTATCACATTCTTGGTTCCACCAGGAAAGACTTTTGTTACATTTGTTATTGGAAGTTTTGGGTACGGAATGTGAGGCTGCGTTAATAATTAGCTTTTCGAATTCTTTCAGTAGCTCGTTGATTCGTTTGCCGTTGTCATTGTTAGGAAATTCCAATAATGGAGCTTCTGTTCTATTGTTTTACGGTAGTTTGACCAATCCGCTTTTTTAAATTTCCATCTGGGAGTGATTATGAGGTTGTTTGTATTTCTTCCTATTAACTCGATAAATAGAGAAAAATGATCGCTGTTATACAAATCCTGAGAAGCTGTAAATTCTATGTTGTCATAGAGGGAAGGACTGCAGAAGACCAGATCGATTGAGCTGTAGGAGCCGTTTGTTAGATTAAAATGGGTTGGTTCGGTGGTGTTTAGTAGTACAAGGTCGGATTTGGTTATCACATTTTCTATAATTTTGCCTCTGGTATTTGTGTATGTTGACCCCCACAGCAGGTTGTGGCTATTCAGATCTCCTAACAGAATAAAAGGTTTAGGGAGTTGTTGCATAAGGGTGATTAGTTCCGCTTCCTGCAGTTGATAGTTGTTCGGGATGTACACATTGCAGATAGATATTTTCTTTCCAAGTAGCGTAACTGAGGCTGGAACTGCTTCCAGATTGGATTTGAGTAATATTTCGGAGTAGTATATGTTTTCTTTTATATATATTGCGACTCCACCGCTTGCAACTAAAGCCTCCGGTCTATTTTTAAATGTAACATTATAACCTTTGATACTGATGCATTTATTTTCATTAAAATTTGTTTCTTGTAAACATAGTATATTTGGATGGTGATCGTGGATTAGTTTTTGAAGGAGTTCGAATCGTGTATTTAGACTGTTTACGTTCCACTGTAAAATTTTGTTTAACATGGGTTGCTCTCAGGAAGTGTAGATATTTAATTTGGAGGTGGGTTAAATGTGGGGGGTAAAGTCTGTGGCTCAATCATAGTCTCATCTTCGGATGAAGGAATTGGGGAATCTGTTGACATGTTGAATTGTGGAGGTTTCAGTAGTTTTCTAGTGATCCTAGTCAAACGCTTTTTAATACTCCTGTCTTTTAGGTGAGGGTATAGTTCATGCATAAAGGATGCTAGGGTGTTGGTATCCTCTACAAATTCTGTGGCTGTCTCCTTGGTACCAGTGTATCCTTGTGCTTTTTCTATGAAGTTTTTAAGCTGATTGTAGTTTAACAATTTACCTGGTTCATCCAGCATATGTTTTATGGGATCTAGCATAGCATCTAGATTTTTGATCGTGGGGTCTGAATTGATAGTTTTTTTCTTTGGCGGTTTACGAACTGGCTCCTTCATCATATCGTTGGTGGTGCTGCTAGAAGTGTCAGTCATTTCTTCACGGGTACGTTTTAATGACGAAGGAGTTTGGTCTGTTTCCATGTTTTGTACTATTTCCAAATTTTGTGTTATTTCTATGTTTTGTGGCATTTCCATGCTTTCCATTGTTCTGTTTTGCGTTTCCCTTATTGGTTCATGGGAGACGTTTGCGTTGCTGGTATGGGGAACTATCTTAGTCGTTTCTTTAGTAGTGGCGGAGGGGGTTCCTTTCGATGTGTCGTTGCACATTGGGCGGTCTTTGTTATTTTTACAATTTTTGGCGACATGTCCTTCTTGCTTACATATGAAGCATTTTACTGCTTCGGTAGAAGGGTACACCCAGTATGTTGTTTGATCGTGTTCTATTTTCATAGATTCTGGTACCTTGTGTACGTCTTCTGGGCGTATGTACACCTGCCGACGGAAGCTAAGTATGTGTGCGTAGCCTTCTTCTGTTATGCCAGCTCTTAGGAAGGAAACGGCCGATTCTCTTTTGATTTCCAGCTCGTCGAAACATTCTTCTATTGTTGCATGTGGAATCGTTGGGTAAACATTTGAAAGTATGATGCGTTGGTATTTGTTGATGAGCGGTCTCAGATAGAGATCTGTGTTGTCGATTTTAATATGATTGTATTTACCTGTGATGTTATCCGCGGTTTCTTTGGTAGCGAGGAATACACAAATTCTGCCATTAGAAATTCTAGATATAAATCGAATGTTGCTTGGACAGGTTAGTTTTCCCAAGGCTTGGACGTAATCCCTTATCTGTATTCCCTCTTTGGCTTCAATTACGATTGCTTGTTCTTTCTTCGGGAAACTGTCACTTTGGAGGACGTTGGTGTAGCTTCGACGTTGCTGTACATTGGGGGTGTTCTTTGCAGAGAACATTTCGGTGAAAAGGTTGCACCGAGATGCTTATGAGAGAATGACCACAGGAGCTTGCACGCTCCCGTGTACGGATGATACTGATTTGCACTTAATGCACTGCTAAACGAACGAGAAACTTCACTTGAAATACTCGCGATGGCACTCGCATTCACGATACGCACGGAATTTATAACACGTCCAAACGCTTCGGCTGTCACCATGCGACTCCTAATTAAAGAATTCTTTTTCATTCAACACGTTGATTGCTAGACCAAAAGTGTAGAATTTTTTAGGAGACCAAAACTTCGATTTTAGACAATTGTAAATTACATAAATTGAAAGTTTTAATATTTATTTTTGAGACCAAATTCAAAATTCAAAGGTAGCGAAGAAGAAATGTTTTATAAAACGGTTTCGATAGTAATATACAAGCACGGGAATTCCCCGCGACCGACTGGCGAGTTTTACTTAGGGGTTCCCCTACGGTCGACCAGTACTCTAACGTAGAGCGCCATCGTGCCTCCATAAGTTTTACATAATTATGAACGTCTTCTTAATTGTGGGATAGAACGAAGCATTGGCGAATGAAATTAAATAATAGAAAAATAATAATCACTTTAATTTCCACAAAAAATAGAATTTTTATAGTAGTACTAAATGAACTTACCAAAACAAATAAAGTATATGAGTATAGTTGGTTGTTTTTGTTTTTTAAAAAATTCGATTATGTGAACTTTACAGTTATGTTATGCGCATTCTGAGTATGCTGAGAAAAGCACAGAACTGTTTCCAACATTGAATGTTTATTTCTTGTATTCTATAATACAATATATTCGCAGCGATATAATATATTTGCTTAGAATTTTTCTTATTGACATTAGTTTATGTAAAAAAAAAGTATGCTATTTTTATATTTCATACAAATCCAAATACCTAACTTTTATTTAAATGACAAATCTATTAAAAGGAATATTGTTACTGCAAATAACCAAAATCTTATTCAACGATTAATATTTTAAACGTATTTCCATGTATTGTATACTTAGAAGAACATTATTAATGGAAAATATTGACATTATTTTGTTAGGAAAAAATAGTTCACATTTGTAAAAAACTATACTTTTAGAATATTTCGTATATTCTTTTATAATTAAACGATACATATAATTTTACATTTTCGAATAGTCCCCTTTAATAAAATACAATATTTATTTCCAACACTGTTATTTCATATAGTCAATTAAGTGTGAATGAAATGCAAGGAAATACAAAACATTTATTTTGTTCCATCAGGAGTATCTGATTTCAAAGATATTATTGAATATTGGAAATAATGTCAATAAGAGAATTATTATATGTTTCAAAGCATTTGCACACCACTTTGATCATGTAATCAAATAATTACGATTACGCAGTATGTTTGATTTAATATATATATTGTTGTCTATTTGGTTAATTTCTCTTTTCCTTCGTCATTTTGATAGAAAAGCATTATTTTTGGTTCTACACTGGTAAAATAGCATGTGCACGCACCATTGTAATTATAGTTTCTGTGGCACACTTATGGCCGCACGATGGCGCTTTACGTTGGAGTACTGGTCGACCGTAGGGGAATCCCAAAGTAAAGTTCACCAGTCGGTCGCGGGGAATTCCCGTGCTTGTGTATTACTATCGAAACAGTTCTATAAAACATCTCTTCTTCGCTACCTTTGTAATTTCGCTGTATGGTTTATTAGACCTGACTAAATTATATTTTATACTATTATTGTACCACAGTTTCAAATAGAAAATTCTGTTACAATTTTGTAACTTATAATCCAATATAGTTACCTTTACAAACATCATTATATATTTCGTTTTCGAATTATTAAAACATCATAGGGAAACATTTATCTATATTCTCGCTCATACTAAATGACAGGTAGTGGATTGACGTATTTTTACATTTTGAAAAGGTTTAGTTTTAGTTTATGTACGATAATTTGCATTGCAAAATTCTTATAAAGACGAAAAATTCTTTTTCTCCCCGTTGGCCTGTAAATTCACCTAAATATTTCAAGAATTTTACTATTTTTTAAATGTATACCTATTGTATTTTTAAAAATATTTATAATTATAATATCTAAATGATTGGTGGTACTTTTGAATTTACGGTCTAATATTAAATATATATCAAAATATACGCTACCACCGTTTATATAAAACTAGAAGGCACTTATACAAAATTTTCTTCAAAATTTTTTATTTAAATTTTTTAGATAACAAAGTAAAACACAGTAATATTAAATCGTTAATTGTAAATATTTATTGATATGCCTACAATGGGAAGGAGAAGTATCAGAAACCTTATTGCTTTTAATATTTACTTCTCTTGTTTTCAAGTTGCACAATATTTATTTTTTCATTTTCGTGTAATGTTGAAATTTCTGATTTATATTAACGAAATCATCCCCACAAAGGATTTATCGATCAATACCTGACCTTACACAATGGTTCTTTGCAATAAACTAATAACATTGTTATATAATTTTATCCTACGTTACTTGCAAAATATCCTGTTACTGTGAAATGTTTTCATACTACATGTTTGGCCACATCGTGATAGAATTTTAAACATATGCTTCGTACATTAATTCTTCTCCTTTGTTAAATACGTACGTTTGTACATACATTTGTAACAATTGACCATCAGTAATGTAAAACGAATCAGTATCATACGCAACCTATGATACAAGACAAAACACTTTTAATTATCTCAAAATAAATATTAATAAACAAACAAGAGTATACATCATGCAAACAATATTCAATATTTATTGACATCAATAAATGGTTTGTGCATATACGATTTTGCCAAGAACGGTTATTTACAAATACGTGGGTGTTTCATAATTTTCTTTATAATTGCATAACGAACGATTTTGACAATAAGTTACATCAAACGTTCGATTATCAGATTGGAAGATTTATTCTATACGATTGTATCCTAAAATGAAAATTAACAGTGGGACAGAACAAGATGGCAGAGAACTAAAAGGGTAACGCTTTTCTTATGACACATCATACTTTAGTTATACCAAATTGAAGCATAAATACGGTAGTTACACGAAGCTATTTATGCGGACAATCAACAGCAAACAACATCAAAATCATTTCAGAGAAGTAGTAGGTGTCGAATACCTATATCGATAAGCTTGAACCTACCTTAAGGTCTATCGGTCGAGTGTTTTCTTAGTGTTCTGCACCCAAGCGCTTTCGGCGATGCTTACAAAGGATGAAGCTTCCGAAACGTGGATGTCAAACAGAGGATCACGATGGTCCGTTTTCCCATTGCTTTTCAACGAACCATCGAGATCCTTCTGTTTGAGACCCTTGTCTGTCCGGAACATACAAGTGGTTTTCAGAAACAGCATCGAAGACGTTTGGTTGAAAAACGCCAAGAAAAGGTTTGTCTGACGGAACCAGGATCATTTGAGCGTCATGTTATGAGGACGCAAACACCCTTATAAATAAAAAATAAATTATAACTCATTGTCAATTTTTAGGTTATTTGTAGAACGTTTTAGAGGCTTTCATTCCTGTCAAAATAATACCTTTATTAATTTCTTCGAACACAAGCATAATCCAATTTTATGCAAAAAGAGTACCTACAATAGACTATCGAAATGTGTCAATTTTAATACTTTGACTTCCATCTCATCCATATATCACTTCGGAACTAAAACAATTAATTCTCAAGCTAAAATGTTAAAGGAAATAAATTTAAATAAGGTTTATGAATTTTAATGTGGTCTCGAAAATAAATATTAAGACTTTCAATTCATGTAATTTACAATTGTCTAAAATCGAAGTTTTGGTCTCCTAAAAAATTCTACACTTTTGGTCTAGCAATCAACGTGTTGAATGAAAAAGAATTCTTTAATTTTCAACTTTTTTTACGTTGTTTATATCGCTGGTATATGCATATGTTGTTTTTAATCAATTTTATTGAGTTTGTAGGAGATGTAACATTTTATTTTTGTTTAATCAATTACTGGAACAGTTAGTATCATTGTGCCATAAAATCAACTTTCACATATCGGTATCTGTTAAATTTGTATTGATTCTTGTTCCATCGACCTCGAAAATTTAGAAACTAATAGAATTTAGTAATAATTATATTTGTGATGAACACTTAAAAATAGCGTTTATTTCTAAAAAGATTCCATCTTTTTTTCAAGATACCCTAAGAACCTTATTTAATATTTTCTCCTTCCTTTTTTAAACGAAGAACATTCCGTTTGTTATCAATTAACACTGCTTTCTAAAAGTTATTGTTGATTATTTAAAAAATAATGCTCAATGGAATAAAGAAAATTATTTTTATGATTGTAACCCATCAATGAAAGACGTAAGTCATCCACGGGCATAACGAACATACTTAAAAAGTTTTAATTATTAAATATTTGTTCTTTCCTCTTCTTTTTATATTGATTGTTTTACATAATTCTTTTCACACGTAGATATATTTATTATGTATAAAATGGGGAAATTTGTACATACAATAGAATTTAAAGCTTTTATTATTACAATGTATTAAGATATATAATTTAGATAGTTGCATAAAGATTATTTTATTTAATTTATCAATTAAAAGTCTCATTTCTTAAATGAATTTTTAGTATCACTCTGTTATTATTCTTTTCTTATTATGATATTTTTCTCTTATTCTAAATTGTATATTGTTTACTATGTTTGCAATGTTAAAAGGAAATCGAAATAATTACATTAAATACACGCCTAAATTATTCTTGTGAGATTACAGTTTTATCTTTAATTTATCAATAGAACCAGCATTACTCGTTTCGAATTTATTAGATAAACAGTTATTAATATTATTTTAAGCCACTTAAATTTAATGAATCGGGACAAAATTTATTAAACAGCACCAAATACATTATGTTATATATTATTAGAAAAGGAATATTTCTCAATGTCTCTGAATTTTATTAAATGTACTTACCAGCATGTTAATAAGCAGATATCATCTTGAGATATGAAAAATTATTAAACAGGCATAGTGCATTTTTCCATCATTAATGTATTTATGGGAGATTGTGGCACGCTTATGGCCGCACGATGGCGCTCTACGTTGGAGTACTGGTCGACCGTAGGGGAACCCCCAAATAAAGTCCGCTAGACGGTCGCGGGGAATTCCCGTTCTTGTGTACTACTATCGAAACAGTTTTATAAAACATCTTTTCTTCGCTACCTTTCTAATTTCGCTGTATGGTTTATTAGATCTGAATAAACTACATTTTATATTACTATCGGACTACAAAACCAGTTTTTATATTATAGTAGTTTCATTATTAATTGCATCCTTCCATTTGAATAACGAAAGATACGTAAAACTGTCCAAAATATTTGTATGTTTCATCGATGAAAATAGTACAAAATTTTATTTTATTTAATTTATATTGTTTGATTAAAAGTTATGGGTGGAGCATATGCTACTGGTTTAGTCATTAAAATATTTTCTATTCACGATATTTTGAGCTGCCAATGAAGAAGATTGGTGGGTGTGAAACGGCAAACTCATTGATATTTTCAAACATCAACAATTTCATTGGAGCTTAAGTCGATAAAATAATGTTAATACGATTGGGGCGGGTGGTAATTAGCTGGGACCAAAAGACAACACGTTGAATGCAGAACAAGTTCCTAGGTGAAACTGGTGTCCTTTGTCATTTGAGTCATGCATGATCGAGCATTGTTATGCAACAATACGACTTGGCGGTTGCCTTGACCAGTAAACAGTCGTTTTCGCTCCAATTCGTTGCTCAAATTGATCAATTGATATTGGTAGGTGTCTGGAATCCGACGTGATTATTTCATCTGGTTTGAACAGCACATAATTCAGTTTATAAGTCACCAGAAAATTTACTTATCCAACTTAGAAAATGCAAATGAAAGTACACTTTTCTGAATCGATCGTATTTCCTCATATTCTTATATTTCCTTGTCACAAGAGTTATTATTTTACTGAAAATTTTTATAATGCTCATAAATGACTTGAATAAATGTGCAATAATTAAAATTGTACGCTTAACCAAATGCCCAAAATAAACTTTTTAAAAATCAAAACACTACCCAAAAATATTCCAGATAGATTGAAATAAAATTAGTTGAGATATATATGAAATATTAATCGATAAAATGTAATAATTTGTTGGGGAGATTATTTTCAAAAATTCAAGATTGTTCGATAACTATTTGATCAAAATAATGACAACAAAATATAATTTTAGTATTTTCTTCAGTCTTGACACAAGTAAAAGACAAATGTTTCGGAAATTATATTTAATATTAGATTTCATCCAAAATTTAATTATCAACAAAATATGATTTCTAGAACATTGTTTTATAATGACAATTTGAATATGGTTATTCTGCATTTATTAGGTTACAATTTTTTTGCACGAATACTTTTGCAAATGATATTGTTAATTGCTCTTCCTACGCTTTGTTCTTTTAAGATTTTTATGAAGCGTAATTTCTCGTCTTTTGCAATGATTTTATGCAAAAATTCCTTGTAAGCGTCATTCTTTCATCAGATACAAGTGTTTAACCGTCAGTTTTTGTTATCTAGATTAAGATTCTATCCTTTTACGTTGTTTGTAAATTCTTTCAGTTTCATAGAAACGATTGGAAATAATTTTCTGATTCGCGCAAAATTGCTGCCCAAGTTTTTCTTGAGTTTGCGTTTAATTTTCAACTTAAAATGAAACTTCGGACTGTGTAGAACTAAAACCACGGAACTTTTCCATAATACCGAAGTAACCAAAGTAGTTCGTGAGGGCTTTTATAAGAAAAATTAAATAACTGCAGAAACTTTTACAAAATGTTTCATTTATTAAAATAAGAATCTTCGTAATCTACAATTCTTTCACAATGAAATACAACTTTCTAAATCCTGCTTTAATGAAATATTTTTTTTCAGAGGTAAAAAAACCTAACAACCTCAACGTCAATATATGTTTCATAGGGGAACTGACTGAAAAAGTGATATCGAAAAATGAGGGAAATGAATATCTTCCATTTAAAAGCACAAATCTGTTCACGAGTAAATTTTGCACCAGTTGAATTGAATATTTCCTTCATTAAGAAAATAAAAGTTTTTTTAAATTTTTGACTTATTACATTATGAATTCCCTACGAGATTATTCGCAGAGTAATATAAACAATATAGTATGACAAATATAAAATTAGAACATCTGAAAAATGGTAATTGTAAGTATAGATTATACGTGAGAATTGTACGCCAGAACGAGTTACATTTAATGATTGTAAAATTAAAAAATTGTCGTATTAAAAAGACAACGAGTGCTTTTTAAAACATTTAGAAATAATAGTCAACGGAAGGTTTTTATTGAAAAATTAGTAAAAGTAATTCTTTATTACTATTGATGTAGAATCTTCCTTAATGCAATGCTTCTACAAGTGATTTATCACTAGAAAATTAAAATTTTTTAATCTATTTCTACGTCGAATGATCTATCGCTGTTAAGTGCTATACATATTTTGTGGTACTTCAGTGTTGAGCAAAAAGTTAATGAACTCATCACTCAATAAATCGCAATTAACGATTAAATTTCTATTAATTGTTAATTGCGATTAATTATTATCGGTAGTAATTCAATCGACAGAAGAATAATCGATTAAAGATTAATTACTGAAATTTGTTTTGTAGTGATATTAGAATTTTATGTGAATGCTCGTCAATAATGATTAAATGACGTAATAAATATTCCGTTAAAAATGTATTCCAATTACATTTAAAAATCAACATTCATTGGATTTTGAACGATTAATTACATTAATCAACGATTGAGGTCTTTCGTCAATCGAATAATTCAATCGTTACTTTTTTAACAATTAATATTTTTAATCATCTTTGACAATCATTTAATCAAATTAAAAATTTTAATCAATTGATACTTTACACTGCTGTGACTAAACTACTACTATTTTGTTTTATGCATATCAGTGAACAGGATAGGCTATCTATTATCACATCTCTACTGAACGGGGTAAGTACTAAACAATCATAATTAATTATAACTTGCTTCGTTTGTTCGTTTCCTGCCACGTCATTAGATAACGGCTAGAGTGATCGCAATGAAATTTAAAACCCATCCTTAAACTAGACCAGGGTTGGTGAACTGGCTGCTCGCGAGATAGTCGTGACTCCTTTTCCCCTACCTCCCCTACTTTCCTATTCCCCTCAAGCGTTGAAAGATTACTCCCTCTGTGCTTACTATATACAGTAGGGACGAAGGCTCGCTGAGCGCCTAGATAAGTAATGTATAGCACGGTGCATGATATAGCGAGGTCGTAAAATCGATCACGCGTTAAAATAAACATGTTTCGGCTGCTGAAACAAACATGAGCAGATTAGGGTGTGAAACCATGATCAGGACCGCACAATGAAATCTTTAATCTAGTGTGAATGTACCTTACACAATATATCGAAGCAAAAATTCAATTGAATTCTTCAATTTGCTCTTTCTATTTATTATTATGGGGGGTTATAAAGGGCAATACGCGTTTGCTTGCACAACCAACTCAATTTATTAACAGTAAACCTAGCGACACTTCACGTAAATCCATGGCCGGTTAAATGACCAGTCTTTCTTTGTTTCATTTACCAGGCAATGTACTAGTAACGTATAGAATGTTGTGTTCTGAAGTTTATTCGTAAGATATCTTTCTGTTTTATATAGCATATTTTTTCTTAAAGCATGTATCTTAAGAATTTATACAAAAATACCAATTCAACTCAAACTAAACTTGAAACCAATTCAACAATTTTACTCTAAATGTGCATTTTTATGTGAAATTTTAAAAACTACGTCGAAATTTTTTAATTTTTATTGAATAAAAATGTTCAATTTACGAATAATGTCTGAGACTCATTCCAAGAATCATTACTGTAGTATACTATATTCTTATGGTTCTCAGCGGAGAAGTTCGCCAACCCCTAAACTAGATTATAAAAAATCATCATACTAGTGTATACTTTGCAGTAAGTCAATATGCGATAACTATTGTCGTGCATGAAATTTGTTTATGAATTTAATGATAACTCACTTTTTTATTATTTTCTTATCAGTTATTTAAGATCGCATCCACCGCTATCAGGGTTATTAGCGATCAAAAACTAAAAGTTTACATTTGGTTAGTCAGTTTAGTATTGTTTTGACAAAAAATATTTTGTTTTAATGGGAATTAATATCTTATCAAATATGTGGTTATTAATGACAGAAACAACTTACATTGTTTCTCTCACGATTGTCGTTTGCTTGAGAAAGTTAAATAAACTATGTATTTTATTGTTATTCAGGTTAGTTTTTAATGAGTTTTCTATCTTGTATTTGTTTCGGATTCAATCATATTTTGAGCATGCTAGAATTAGATGTTCAATTCAGTACGGAACATTGCATGTTTCAAATATTGAGACTGAATCATTTGTTAACAGATATGCATGGGTTTTCTTATTGTTACTATGGCCTATTCTAATTCTTGTACTTCTCGGAGAATGAGTTGTAAATAGATTTTAATTACATTATTTGTCTTTTTGCCTTCTTTGTTAATTGTAAATGGAAAAAATTACTATTTTACAAAGATTGATCAAAAAGTAAGGTTCTTTCAGAAATAAAACATTAGGAAAAATTAAATTTCCCATGTGTATACATTGTTTATAACGCAATATAATCAAAATGTAACATTCAAACCATTAATGTATTTGGTTATTTTTCTTTTACTAGTTATAATAACAAGAAAATTTGAAACATGGTTCCATGTGGAAATTTGCTCTGTAATTCGATTTTCATGGACGAAACATCTGTTTCCCATCGAGATTCCTACATGATTGATTGAAGTTTGTGGGATACACGTGAATCATTGGAGGCACAAGTGTTTCTTGCTCTAATACATTTGTGTTATTCGCTTTCTCAGCAAAATGTTATTATTTGAAAATTTGTGTAAGTTGGATTCTTTTCTGAAAGCTTCAAGTCATAAATATAAATTCCTAAAACCATTTTTTATTATCATCTTTATATTATTAAATACAATATTTCCTGTAGGCTACTAATTTTAGGTACTATAAGGTAAATCCATATAAAAAGGTTTCTTCAACTTTGTTTGAACATTCAAATTTGATACATTTAAACTACATACTTGGACGTATTTCAGTGAATTTTTACCATATCTTTTGTGCCATTCCAGGATTAAAAACAATGATCTATCTACTTACTTAATCTTCATTCGTTTCCCTGGCTGATTACTGTGCTATAGTTTATAGTCTTTGTTACTCTTCTCGTTTATTGTCTCTTGTTCAGCGTATCCAAAATTAGTGTCCTCGTTTCTCCTACTGAGCTCGTAAGCTTGATCGTAGAACTCCCCTGTTACAACGTTCTGGCAGGCTAAATCTACAACAGAGATCGATTCTCTGTCTCTGTCGCTTGGTTTGCAAGATCCCCCAGACTTCTATTTAATTATTTAATTTTGTCTCAATATTTTTGTACCTTCTCATCGTGTATTTAAATTTCAACCTTCACTATTTTACGTGTCCTACTATTTTAACTCTGTCTCTTTTAATATACGTTCCTTACATTTTTGTCTTCTTTTAAACGTGCTGCTCGTTGTTCTGTTCTCTCCCGTCTTCCATAAATCTTTCTTTGTCTTTCCCCCCTTGCACTTAGCAGTATTGTTACGTCCATCGTATTGTTTAAGTTAGGCTCATAAGTTTTAAGTTGGGTTGTAAAATAGTTATTGCTGAAACTCGCTCATTCATCACGATACAATTGTCTCCTTTTCTTTTTCTTCTCTTTCACCCTGTTTTGTTACGGCGCAATAAAGACGTTGAATAAATAAATAAATTTCCCAATCAAGTCGCCACGATTTTACGTATAATAATTGTCTGAACAGGACTTTAAGAATTAAATTTTAATCTATCAAAGGTGTT
Organism: Colletes gigas; assembly: GCF_013123115.1. Taxonomy (NCBI): domain Eukaryota; kingdom Metazoa; phylum Arthropoda; class Insecta; order Hymenoptera; family Colletidae; genus Colletes; species Colletes gigas. The sequence goes on along the minus strand of NW_025106686.1, from coordinate 433,204 downwards.
TGATAGATTTTTTAATTTTTTTATTTTAAAGTTTTTATTTCGAACAATGATTGTCAAACATCACATGGCAAAAATGTTGTATATATTTTTTTTTATATTCTATTTGAGAGCCTGCAGAACTCAAGACTTTTCTTGGCAACTTTCTGAATTATTTGAAATATCACAAATCTCATACGCAGTATTTTTAGCAGTGTTAGCTTATTTAAATCAATGTACCGTCACATGTCGTAAATACTACTTTCCATTTTTTAACTCAAGATTGCTTGGAAGGGCAATATCGTTCTTGATAGTTAGAATAAAACCAAAGCTTGAACCAAATTGATGAGGCCTCGTAGTTGAATTTCGAAAATTTACGAAATATTTTGATTTGCGGATACAGTCCAAGTTATATTATTTTACTGTAATAGTTATGTGCGATAAATATTACTATTTGGAAGCTGGACAGTATTGTTGATTTTCACGATACGCACCAATTCCAGGTGCTTCGGGCGAATTTACAATTCAAAACCCAAACGACGCTCAGCAATGAGTCAGTGAGAATTGCTTCGTGTATCGGCACCTGGTGTACCTGGGGCTCTACATGCTTTATAACCACTTGATCCGAAGATCATAAGCATGTAATCTACACCCTGGCCGCTCCACACCAAGAGCTTTAGACCTAGAATTACTAGCTATCTCGACCTTCTCCGTATCATCGGTAAAGGGTACTTAAATGACCCAATCTTGACTCTAAGTACTGTTGTAGTCAGGACGTTATCTCTTGGATCTCTCATTTCTGATCTGAGCTTATATTATATCAGCATCTCGCCAAGATACTAGACTTAGTCAACAATGAATCAATCGATAAAGAGACTGTTAATACTGTTACATTATATTCTTGACACATTTCTGTAACATAGGGTTTCTTCTTCTTCTTCTAGTATTTCTTCGTCGTTAATCTGCGCCTTTAGTGATGGAGATAATAATTAATATTAGATTTTGTACCATAGGTTAGTATCTTTGATGAATTTCAAGGTGATTCTGTATGGACTTTCTTTGGGCCGTAACTGGTTTACTTTCACAACTTCGTTTTTGCTGTTCGTATCCTCTGCATTCATATACAATGTGATTTCTTGTTAGTAATGTGTTTTCACGGAAGCTGCAGCGAGGTTGGTGTATTTTGGAGACATAATTGTGTGTAATTTTTATATGGTTACCTTTTAATGTGAATATTAGAATCTTTTTTTTGTTGGCAGTGCTACTAATATGTATTAGCATAAAAAAATCGTGTGTCATATTATTGTACATTGGTTGCTTTGTATTCAATTTTTTATTCCATTTTTTTTTTATTGAGGATTGTATATCGTTTATGAGACTGTAGCTTGTTGTTCTAGGAAGATATAAGCGAGATAATAGGAGGAAAGTAAAGTATTGAAGTCGATTGTAGATCGAGAGCGTCACGTAGTCGAACGCTGATGGCGCCACCATAATGTAAGCGGATGCGCCACCTTTATTCGTTAGTTCGTCTTGCGAAAGATTGTTTTATTATAAAAGGTTAACAACGTGTAAACTATTTCTTTCTGCCATGTTCAACTCCTACCACGTACCTCATCAACATAAAGGAAAGAAGTTTCGTCCTAGACTTGCTAGTGAACTCATTAGTCAGGCAACCTTACTCTTGTCTTAGATACTAGGATATTCAATGGTCGGTCGAGGAGTATCTTCTACGTTCATTCAAAGGTCATTGTATAGTCGACCGTTGAATTCGTTTTCTGATCACCTGTAACGCTATAAAGTCAAAATTACATAATCCTATTCAAAAAAGTCAAGTTGATCTGAGCCTCTTATCAAATAAAAAAATTTTTATCGCACTTTATTCTTCTCAAAATATTTGTTAACTTTTGTTGCACACATTTTTTGTCAGATTAATGTAAATGGCTAAAACAACGGTGCGACCGTTAGTATGAACTCGAGTCGAACTGTACCCTGGAAAGTGTCAAAGTAAATAGCAAAATAAACATAAAAGACAGCGTAAATAATAACAGTTGATGTATTCATCGAATAAAGGATGAAGAGCCCCTTAAAATGGAACTTGTTTTAATTCGATATCGTAATTATTGTATGATTCTGTTTTGTTGCGGGTAGGAACTCGGAGAATTCGCAGGAGGACAGAACAGAAAAAGGAGGGGGCACATGTTTCGTCCGGGTCTGCTAGCGGGCTCGTCAGTAAGGCTTTCTAGCAGGCCCTGCCTTAGACGACTGGGATATTGGGAAATCGGTTGAGGATTGTATATACAGTAACCGAGGGGTCGGTTAAGCGCTTGCGAGAGCGCGACCTCTCTGGTGGCGAGCATGGGAGGCGACGCCACAATTATAGTTCCGGATATACATACAATAATTTTTGTTTCAAGTCGATAATGTGATTACTTCCAGAGATATAAGGGTTCGAAACATTTGTTTACTTTTCATTCTTGACTTCGTGAAGTCAATGAACTTCGTGGAAATACTATGGCCTTATCAAGGTCGTTGACCGTACGTGTTCGTAGTAAATAGTAAATACTACGTCACTTGATCACGATTGTCATGATGCACGTGCGAGAGAGAGGGAGGTCCGACGCATTAGACGGAGATAAAGCTAGTGGAAATTAAAAAAACACACTTTCCTTTACACGACGATATTTCCAAAACAGAAAGTCGTATCAACATAAACTAAAATCTATTTCAAACAGGAAACTTCGCCGCTTCGAACAGCGACATAGTTATGAAGAAAACACAATTGACTTCAGAATTGCACGCGTTTCAAGTTTTAGTACTTTCAATACGTGTTACTGGAATATTTATTAAAATATTACAAATTGTACGTAAATTATTCAGATAATTTTGTGGCGGCTTCCTGTGTAGAGGAAGTTGAGTAAGTGCGATAGCAGGAGGAAAGAAAAGAAAAACGGGGACGTTTTGTCCTGAGCCTGCATAAATACCATGACATCCAATGGCCAGTTTAGGAGTGTATTGTATATAGAAATAGGTGGTCGATCGAGTACTTGTGAGAAAAGTACAGATTAATAGTATCCCTCTATTGGCAAGTGCGGGAAGTGTCGCCACAAGATCTTAGATGGAAAATCCGAGTTGTAGTATCTACTGATTCATTACCGAGTATGCTCTGATGGGATGGAATCCAAGCAATGGTTATTGTCAAGTTTTTATTACAGTTGATAAGTTTCATATAAATACTCTGAATAGTATTGATACTTTTTGGTCGTGAGATATTTGGTCACACTTGTATAATAAAATAAAAGAGAATTTTTAGATTATGAGTGTTACGCGTATGAAACAAGTATAAGACATTTAGAATTGCATATAATTCGACCGAAAAGATTGACGTGGGTTTCGAAAGATGTTTCTCGATCATTTGATTTTCTGTAATAATGGCGGAACGAATGGAGAAAACCAGCGAACGACATGCTCTGCCAATTGTACCGGGTTTCAGTAAAATCATTGTATGGTTATTCGTGTATCATTGTCGCAGAAATAAAGTTACAAATGATTAGACTCCTACTTGTAACAACCTCCTCAGAATTTAATCTGATGGTCTAATCTGCTGATTTGAGTTTTCGGATTGGTCAGCAAGGTATATGTTGTTTGGAAGGGTCTTTGTAAACCAAAGAGCTATTTGAAACAGGGTTTCTATTTAAGTCAAACAAGTCGCTACACCTACCGAGTCTCGTAACGCCTCAAGAAATAACACATACTGTTTTCAAACATGGGTGAAATATCGTACATCGACTGGTATATAAAATTCGATCATTTTTCAGCGTCTTCAACGTGTGTACGCATGTCCGTTGCCAAAGTCTGGACATTTCACAATAGTTCCCCGGAAAGATAATTCGTTGAATGTGCAGAATCACGTTACATACCCGAGGAATACGAAGTCTGTCGGAATTAATAACGCATAAACGCGGAGTATCGGTTGCCGGGTAGCGCACAGACGAGCCAAGATAAAGCTTTTACCGTGGTAAATTTATTAGGATCACGTTAACCGAGGTATGCGTGCCCATACGCGGCCTCTTCATCAGCACTGACCAGAAATGCCCGGAATTTCTGCACAGAGCGCCGAATTCGCCCCAGGGGCGCGCCCCACTCGATTGAATTTCTTAACCCTCGAGGGGTTGTTCCCATTCAAGTACGTCGATTTTAGGCGATTCTTAAAATAAAGAATTATTATATAATTATGGGGTCAGGGTATCAAACTTTTCTCACGTGTTTAATCATTTCTCAAGGTAACACGATATCATTTTTGTGAAATATCCTTTATTATTACTCAAGTTATGGCGTGTTTCAAGCAGTCTATTGTTTTGAACAGCTGCCATGATATTTAGAAAATGGATCGATGATAATATCTAAAATAGTTTCTTTGATCACCTAAAGAAGTTAAAAAATTCTTCATTTCTTATTTTACGTGACTTCCATTTTGCAAACAAAAATGTTGTTTGCTTTGTTTTGGTTCAGACCATTGGTACATAAAGTGAAATCGTTTTCGAAGTTTTTATCGGTATACTAAAATAGTGTAATAGTAATAGTACACCAATTTAACTGCGTTATCTAGAAACACGACTAAATACATATGTATACAAAGTTTCAGTATTACTGATCCATTATTATAACAAATATAAACATAATATTGAAAATTCTATGTAAAATGTATATTATGTGAATGTTAGTTCCTGTAGCAAAAGCGTAATGAATCCAACAGATTAAAATGTAGATAAAGATGTATTTGATTTATTTCGTCAACAAAGAGACAAAAGTTACTTTATTTAACGTATTGTATTACTGTCTGTAATTATATACGTTAAAAAACTTACGTGATTTGACAGCCAACAAGTTATGAAATTCTGTAATAAATGAAATAAAAAAAAGAGATTGTTCCATTATTCGAAAATTCTATTATCTGACCACTTTTGTTTTCCCTATTAATTTGAATATGGGAATCTCTACGGTACCCAGATTAACTCGGATAAACGAAAAAATGTAATATGTGTGTATACCCGAGTATACTAGAGTTAAAGTGTTCAGCGGTTAAAGACTCGGGGTCGATTGGAAAATGTTAACCTACTTTCCCAGGAAAACAGTTCTGCCATATCTTTCCCAACAGTAATTGACGCGTCGTTAACCCATACATAGCAAAAAGGGACTCTAATTCCAGGGCAAAGGCCCAGATGAGCAAAATTATACTTGAATAACAAATAACGAATGAAAATGACTAATATTGATTTACTCCTGACGTTCATTTCATTGAACATTTATTCAGATAAGTTCGTGTTCGTTCAACTTGAATGACGATCATTTGTTGAGATAAAGAATTTAGCATCGGAGTATATTACCGTTTCAATTACAGAACACAGGAACTGAATTATTTTTTGAAAACTGAAAATATATTACGGTCTATGAACTATTTAAAATATTAAGATTAAGTCAACGTAACTTTTTTCCTATCTTCTGATAAAATTAGTAAATGTATAAATATCGAAATTGATTGCATTCACTTTTATAAATTTAAGTACACCACTCTTTTATTGATACAAGAGTTAAATTCATGTTGCGTCGCGAAACATGTCCTTTTCATTTTTACAATAGCAGTTCGGCGTTTATATTAACGCTACAAGCTATTATCCTGAATGCTAAGCTTTTTCCCGATACCTACGACGCGCGGTCCACCCTCTCAATCGCAAAATGCAAGAAGTACGAGGGTCGTCTGAAAAATTGTGAGCCTAACATAGAAACAAGTATTTTTCCGGTCAAATATAGCTACATTTTTCAACATAGTCTCCTTTTAAGTCAATACACTTTTCCCAGCGATGCTGTAATCCTTTTAAGCCTTCCAAATAGTAGTTGGTGTCTTGCCCTGTAAAATAGGCGTTTTCACATGAGATCACCACCTCGTTCGATGGAAATCTCTGTTCTCCAAGCGATATTTTAAGCTTAGGAAAGAGGAACAAGTCGCTGAGAACCAGATCTGGTGAATACGGTGGGTGGCCAACCAATTCAAAATGTAATTCGTGAATTTTGACCATGGCGACCGTCGAAGTGTGAAGTGAAATGTGCCGATGCGTTGTCTTGATGGAACAGCACTTTCTTCTTCTTCAAATGCACCCGTTTTTTTTTGCAATTTCTGCCTTCAGCTTATCAAATAATGATGTGTAATACGCTCCCGTTATTGTTTTACCTTTTCGAAGATAGTCTTCGCCTTTTTCGGATCACGTTCACCTTTTGCAGCCCACTATTTGACTGTTCTTTCATCTCAGGAGTGTAGTGGTGGATCCAAGTTTAATCTACAGTTATGAACCGGTTTAAAAAATCTGATTCGTTTCTCTTAAACCGCTTCAACAGAGCATTGCAAATGTTCATTCGATTGCGCTTTTGGTGAAAAGTGAGCAAGCGCGGCACACAACGCGCGGATAGCTTACGCATGTCCGGCTCTTCAGCCAATATATGACAAACGCGTTCTTTTGATAAGCTTATAGCCTCTGCTATCTCTCTAACCGTGATTCGACGGTCGTCCAGTACCATTTTGCGCATATTTTCAATGTTATCGGTGGTGGTCATAGTTTTTGACCGCACCAAACACTCATCATCAGCTAAGCTGGTACAACCACGTTTAAATTCAACTGCCCATCTTTTCACGGTGGCATGTGATGGGGCTGAGCCCCTGTAAACAGCGTCGATCTCGGTTTTAATTTGCGTAGGCGTATTGCCTTTCAAATGCAAGTATTTTATCACGGAACGATACTGAATTTTTTTCCATCTTTACAAAAATACTGACATTGACTGACACAAAAGACTGCCAAACAACAACTGAGCTTCCAAAATTGCTAAAATTTTCATAGGCATTTGTCAAAACGTATACCATTGTACTACCAGAATGGTAGATTGTGTAATGGTAGAATGGTGGATTGTACTACCATACTCACCAAATCTGCCTCCTAGCGACTTCTTCCTCTTTCCTAAGCTTAAAATATCGCTTGGAGGTCAGAGATTGTGAGATTTGAAAAAGTGTATTTGTTTCGGTCGCGAAGCACTATGCCCACGTGCTATGTACTGCGGACCGTGCATATTACACAGCTGGGTCATTCCATGTGAAGTCGGACACCTTTCGGAGTACCATGTCGGATTTTGTTCTACTTTGAATATGTTGTAGTCTTTAGTGATATATAAACGTATCTCGAAGGATTTTTAAAAATTTTTAAAATTGTTGGTTTTACATCTGTTTGAAATATAGAGCTCACTTTTTTTCAATAAATAATAGCTGCTAAAGTAAGGAAGTTATAAAAATGAAATTGTAGGTACTTGTAGCAGACCCATGGGAGTATCAAATAAAAATTATTTCAATTAAAAAAAAAATTTTTTTAACTATTTATTTTGCAATTGTTTACAACAAATGTCATTTTTTTATAGCGGGGAAATATTAAAAAATCTGAAAAAAATGGGCATATAGTCCTGTTTGTCCCCTTCACGGACCAAGTTTTAAAAATACGGACACTTTAAAATTGGCCTTATAAAAATTAATTGAATGGAACGCTGCGTCGCGTCGTGGCATGCTGGCTCGACCGGCCAAGTCGCGCAGTGTCTGCAACCGCCAAGCGGCTATACCTGCTATTGTTATAGATAGGGTGTTGGACTGCAGGAAAATGTAACAGTTATTGGACACTCACTCTTTGTCAATGACACTTAGCATTATACACATTTAAGTTGTCAATATTCAATGGGATAGGATGTTGAATGTTCTAGTGGGATAGGATATGATGGGATGTGATGGGATTAGGTTCTGGTTAAGAAATAATGGTTGGATTGTACCAATGATCATCTACCGGATTAAATTGTTTGTTATAAAATTACTTACCTCATAACAGCTACAACTTTTGATTTTTCACTGTCTGAATAAATTCGGGCAGTTAAATGTGTTACTTCTTTGGTTGGAGTAAATGAATGAAAATTACGTGTTCCACAGATTGTTGTAGCCAGTTCACGTCTTTCCAGCAAGAATTCCGAATGCTCCTTATATTCTTCTTTTGAGTTGAATTGCAAATGTATATTTTTAATATTGGCAGTTGCCCAATCAAATAATTTTTGTGGTGTCGTTATCTGGTCTTCCAACGGTCTTTGTAAACTAGCTCGAGCAGCAAGGCGTTTTAAAGAACCACCAATACCATCGCATGCATTTTTGCCATGCGATGTTGCAAAGTAATGCTATTCGGCGTTGATTCCAAAGTCTTCAAAATGGAAATTGAGAATTAATAAATTATATTTATTTTTGTACTGTGATGATGCTCCGTCAGAAAAATATTTGATTTCCTTGATAGTTGTGCCATGTGTTTCCTTCAAAAATTCCACTAATTTCTTCTGGTATAAATGGACTGCAGTGCTGCCATGTTGGAGACAATCCGAGATAATTACAAAGTTTTCATGGTTTAAACAAATATCCACCTGATAATATGCAACGAATGTGTGTATTGTCGCCTGTTTGTTGGACCAATGATAATTTTGGATTTCGTCTTGGATAACGAAGGAATAATTTTCCGCAAAATCGCCGTCGACAACAAATTCATCAGGTCCTACATTTTCTTTAGAATATTTAAAAAAGCTGCTTTGACTTTTTGCAATAAAATCGTGAACTTGCAACTTTGGTAATCGGATTTCTAATTCATCTACAAACTGTGTTGCTGTTAAAAATGTACATTTTGAATTCAACTCAAAAGAAGAATATAAGGAGCATTCGGAATTCTTGCTGGAAAGACGTGAACTGGCTACAACAATCTGTGGAACACGTAATTTTCATTCATTTACTCCAACCAAAGAAGTAACACATTTAACTGCCCGAATTTATTCAGACAGTGAAAAATCAAAAGTTGTAGCTGTTATGAGGTAAGTAATTTTATAACAAACAATTTAATCCGGTAGATGATCATTGGTACAATCCAACCATTATTTCTTAACCAGAACCTAATCCCATCACATCCCATCATATCCTATCCCACTAGAACATTCAACATCCTATCCCATTGAATATTGACAACTTAAATGTGTATAATGCTAAGTGTCATTGACAAAGAGTGAGTGTCCAATAACTGTTACATTTTCCTGCAGTCCAACACCCTATCTATAACAATAGCAGGTATAGCCGCTTGGCGGTTGCAGACACTGCGCGACTTGGCCGGTCGAGCCAGCATGCCACGACGCGACGCAGCGTTCCATTCAATTAATTTTTATAAGGCCAATTTTAAAGTGTCCGTATTTTTAAAACTTGGTCCGTGAAGGGGACAAACAGGACTATATGCCCATTTTTTTCAGATTTTTTAATATTTCCCCGCTATAAAAAAATGACATTTGTTGTAAACAATTGCAAAATAAATAGTTAAAAAAATTTTTTTTTTAATTGAAATAATTTTTATTTGATACTCCCATGGGCCTGCTACAAGTACCTAAAATTTCATTTTTATAACTTCCTTACTTTAGCAGCTGTTATTTATTGAAAAAAAGTGAGCTCTATATTTCAAACAGATGTAAAACCAACAATTTTAAAAATTTTTAAAAATCCTTCGAGATACGTTTATATATCACTAAAGACTACAACATATTCAAAGTAGAACAAAATCCGACATGGTACTCCGCAAGGTGTCCGACTTCGCATGGAATGACCCAGCTCCGTACTGTGTTCTCTTTCCTTGTGCTCGAAGGACCACCCAAACTAGTGTTTGGGAAAATACCGATAACCTTGAAGCCCGTTGCTTCAAGGAAGAGCCCGATGCTCTTTTTAGTTACACAAGAATATTTCTACACTTGCGGAGAGTCGACTCGAGGTTGTAAGACTCGATCAAACGAATCTAATCCGAAACTTAGTGCTACCCTTAACCTAAGCTCGGCTTCTCCTACCAAGGTGACGAAAACGCGCAGCGCTAACCGGTGTGAGGATTGGTCAAGCCAATCCTCAAAGTCGTCACCTTGGCAGGGCGTCTCCAGCTTTTTGCAACATTCCCGCCCACCCCGCTGTCCAGCGTCCAGGTACACCATGCAAGAATGAGCGAGAATGTTGCCTTTTTTATAAACATTTGGGGAAAACCAGAGCCCCCAAGACCCCGGTGGTCTGCAGATGTGGACTCCCGCGGGTTTGCGATACGTCAATCGTTATTGAGGCAAGGAAGAGATCCAAGGATTGCAAGTCCCGTGTGGAGTTTGGAGTTTCCTTAATGACCGTAACGTAATTTGTCAAGTAAAATATCTCGAAGGCCTGATCCTCAAAAATAGCGGAGAAGTCACGTCCGTATCATAAACCCCGCGATGTGAAGATTCCTTACGAATCCTTAACAGTATTGACTTAAAAGGAGACTATGTTGAAAAATAAAGCTATATTTGATCGGAAAAATAATTGTTTCTATGTTAGCCTGAAAACTTTTCAGACGACCCTCGTTTGCAGGTAGAAAATGAAAAAAGATACTGCAGTTACGGATACAGAAAGTATTGGAAATAGGTGGTGGAATAATAAAACAAATTAGGACAATATAACTTTTAACTACTAAGCTTTATTGAAACACTTGGAAGGTACGTCCACACAGTTCGAAAGAAACATGCAGAATGAGAAGGTCAGTGACGAAAAATTCGTCCCGTACCCTCAGACCCAATCGGTCCTATACTTTGTCTAAACAAGCCAAGGAAGGGACACAGCTGCACCCTCTTGACTCGCAAAGGACGCGTCGATGGTTTTTGTCACATAAAGGAAACTTTCTCTTTTAGAAGAGAAAAACCAACAGAAAGAAATTCAGAAAGGCTCTCTCAAGCAAGATGTCATGCACGGCCCTAAGTTCTGCAGCAGTAGTCGGTCCCAACCCTCAAGAGTTAGTTTGCGACTCCCTTGCTATATCGTGGGTCGAACTATACTGGATCATTGTGCGTGTAACCGACGAAGGGCAAGGACAATCACCTTTTGGCATCGGGGTAGAATTCCACTCCTTCCGAGTTCGTGTTCGCTTAACTTTTCGCGTTACACGTCGCTGGTAACTACCAGGGTGTGGACGAAGAAACTTTGCACACGACGAAGAGAATATCCTTTTGTGGAAGTTTGTGTACGGTCGTTTCGTAAGCAACGTCGTTTCTTATCTTACTTACGCCCGGCTCTCGGATTTCAATACTCGAAATGCAACTGTTTCGTATAGAAAGACGGTGGAAATAGTGATGGGATTCGAACTATTTAAAGATATCTCGAATCAGGGAGCGAAACTCAAGAAGCCTCTTTCGCGAAACCATTGTGATTGTAAGCTTTGTACGTTACTGGGAGTCTTGAAATTCTCGAATTTATTATACGTCTTGAGATTACGGAGAATCTCACGAAGAGAATCTACAATTCGAACGAGAATTTTTTAAATTGGACACAAATAAGCAGGGCATAATGAATATGAAGAAACTTTATTAGTTTTACCCGAAATGAAAGTTTGATATTAATTTGTTAACGAATTGTCGAATTAATATAAAATTAAGTTGACTTTATTCAACACTATTTGAAGAATGTATTAAGAATTAAACATTGCAATTTCAAAAAAAAATTCGTCTTTTATCAAGATATCTTGCTCCTTTTTTAGGATATAACTCCTAAATAGAACAACATTTGTGTACAGTAAAATTCAAAAGAAATATAAATATAATGTATAACATTCAAAAGAAAGAAATTGATTTTATGATTGTTCACAATAGTTTCGAGTTTTTAGAACAAAGAAAAAGATATTTCTGCGATGATTATATTTTTCTTATACATTAACATTTGTGTATAGACTTATTTTATATACATACATGACGAGGACCTAAATTCTCTAGAATCTTTTATTTTAAAAATTCCAAACTATTTAGCAAAACATGGTATTTATGATATTACAAAAAAAAACGAATATTTTCTCAAGCGTTATTATTTAATTTTTGATATTACTAATTTAATTATGTTTTTTCTTTGCAATAAATATTACAAATAAGTTCTGGAAAACAATTTAAATTGAATCCAGTTAATGTGAACGTTGCATTGTTTCATAACTTTTATACATAGTGTCGTTGAAAAAGGAAGTCGGGAAATAAAAAATAATTTTAAAAGAATTTCAAAATTCGAATATGAGTTCCAGTTTCAGAACTTTCTAGTCAAAACTAATCACCACCTGACGCTGCTGTTGGATTTTTTTTGATTTTATAGAAATTGTTGAAATTTTAACGAACACTATTTTTGCAAAAATTTCTCCAACAATTTGAGCTTCATTTTATTCACGAAACACTCGTTTTGATTGTAAATTCTTAACAAACGTAAAATGTATGTACAAGCAAGATTTTGTTGACGATAGTGTCCTTCAATCTAATTGCATATGATAATTATGAGTAAATTCTTCAGTACCGCAATGATACCAACATGTAGCATCAGCGATGTAAAAACTTTTAATGTTTTTAAGATATTCAAGATTCCTGAAGACTTTCAAGACTTTTAAATTATTAAAAATTGTCAATGTGTCCGTAACTTTTAAAATATTCAACATTATTAAAGCCTTCGGGACGTATAAAATATTCAAGGCTTTTGAAATATTAAAGATTTTCAATAAAAGTGAAGCTTTGATCCATATTTTAGCTTCGAGCTAGTCTCGTAAGACTATGTAATTTAATTCTTCACATTTTTGTGACGCTTGGATACTTCTGCAAGTTATCTTGATTTTTAATTTATGAATTATTCTGTTAGTATTAAGTTGGAGGATATTAACTAAGTTAGTATTGTCATAGAAAAACATTTTAACAAAAAAAGGAATAGAGTACAAAACTATTAAAAAGAATATTTCCTTGTTTTTCCTCATTTGACACCCCAATTACTGTCAAAATGAAAGATCCAATTACCATTGTCTCTTTAACAAAAAGTCAAATTCATATATTAATGAAGTTTGACAATGTTTTTGTGTTGCATGTTTTTATAAATGGAAAATTTATTACATACTATAATACTATACCCAGGGTGTTCGGCCACCTCTGGGAAAAATTTTAATGGGAGATTCTAGAGGCCAAAATAATACGAAAGTCAAGGATATTAATTTGTTGATTGCGGCTTTGTTAAAAAGTTGTAGAAACATTTCCGGCCACAGGGTATATTTTCGGTAAAGAAGTTATTTCTCGAAAGTACGTAGGATTTCGGGGGTACGTCTATTTACCAAAAATGATTGTAATTGACCCTATCAACCGAAAATAATTTCTCCAGAACGATTTGAAATTTATATTTTCACCGAAAAATTTAGGCACCTACCTGTCGATTTTTCTTAAAAATTGGTTTTTGATTTTTAGTAATTTTGTTTGATGCCCTATAGAAAAGTTGTCTAATACTTTTTTGTAGTTACCCATGAGCTCTACTTGAGAAAAAAGTTTCGTTGAAATATATTCACTACTGTAAGAGTTATGGTTGTTTGAAAATTGGACCATTTTTATGGGGTTTTTCTCATTTTGAGGTGTCAAGGATCAACTTTTCGTATATTTTTGAAATTTCTACATATTCCTCGCAAAAATACGCGTCATTTGCATTTTGAAATATTAAAATCGTCCAATCCGTTCAGGAGTTATGATGTTTTAAAGATTTGCATGAAATTTCGATCAAACATTTCTGGCCAGAAATTGTATTTTCGGTAAGGAATTTTTTTTCTCGAAAGTGTGTAGGAATTCGGGGGTATGTCTAATGATCAAAAATAATTGTAATTGATCCCCGAAACCGAAAATAATTTTTCCGTGAATGATTTGAAATTTTTTAACAACTTTTTAACGATGCCTCAATCAACAAATTAATATTCTCGATTTTCGCCTTAGTTTGGCCTCTAGAATCCCTCATTAAAATTTTTCCCAGGGTTGGCCGAACACCCTGTATATTGTTGTTGGCGCCCCTAACACTTCATGACAATGCGTGATGTTTTCTTTTAATACTATGTTTAATTAACCACTGTTTCGACCTCTAACAATTGTATATGTAATATAGATATAGGGAATGTTAACATAAAACTTTTCTATTTTCATAAAAAATTAGTAACATAAAAATGATGTATTTTTTATCGTATTAATTACACTTATAATCGTATTTTAGATTTGTTGTATACGACTTTTTAGGGTTTATTCGGTGTTTCGGTGAATATTGGAACGTTTGAATAGAAGAATGTTCGAATAATCGCAATTTTATTTTAATACGTTGCAGCAAAATGTAGGAGATACGAATTTGAGGTTTGGATTAGATTTATCGTTTCATCTTTCCATTTAGGAATTTTGAATAGATCTGCGAGATTCTATTAAATCAAGCGACCATCGTTCTGGGAATTCTCGCCGAAAATCCGATAGATTAAGATAAGCTGGATAGATGGAAGGCGAGGGTCATAGCTGATGTACACGACCAGTGGCTTGTACCGTGGTTTTCGTGTAAAATTGAACTCAAAATTTATAGTTCTGTCTTCTGAAATTGTCGTTACTCGTTTTTCGAATGTGCATACATTTCCAATAAAGTACGTCTCAAATTATTCAAGAAAATTGAGGAGTGTAATAGAAAAAAGTTCAAGTTATTAAGATTATAATATTGATATATTTATGTACAGTTTATAAATGTTCGCTGTTATATGGAGAAATCAACCATGGTTGACTTAGATTTATTATTATTAAAATTATTTGGTGCGTGACACTCGCGAGACTTGTAGAAATGGAGTATCCATCTGGAGATGATTCTCGTTCACTGATGTATTTGTAGTTTGAATGCAAGTTTGTATATTTCTCTTGTGAGTGATTGTATGAGAATGATTGTGGTGTGAATGTCAGATTTGAAGAATGTCCGTATGATTACGTTGTGAGGTTCTGGTTTCAAGATTCACTAGATTGGGGAAGGTTGAAATAGTTTGAAGGAAAAGTAGAAGTTATTAATAATAATGTTGAGGTTTCCAAATTTGTGAATGACACTTTAATTTAGTAATATATAAATAAACAGTGAATCTAGAATAATTTTCAGACGCACGGAAAATATTTTGAATGAAATAAAATTCTTCCAGAACATTCGAGTTGTTTCAATTTGGAGGATAACCAAATCAACGAAATATACAGACGTAGAATACCTGTAAAGATTTCGAAGCACCTGTCCACAAACAAAAAAGTAGAGATTGTGTTATGGTAGTCATTATTTATACAGTACTCTATAAATTATTAAAACGATTTATTCTATTTTACTTAATTTTATGTATTAGAGTAGGTTTTGCCTTCTCATACGGCATTGGCTTGCTCATAAGTAATATTATAGTATATAATATTATAAAATTATTTTTCAACAAATTATTGCATTAAAAATTTCCATAAGTCGTTCATCAATTTCGAAGTCTATCAAAATATCTACATTAAATGTTCTTGTAAATCATCCTTTTCCTTTTCCCGAAAATGGCGTTAATATCATTTTGTCTTTTACTCTTGCAAATTACACCTTTTGGGAACCGAGCGTATCGTATCAATTTAATGTATCTCCATTTCCAATTACCCTGTCACGGGTATTTGTCGGACCACAAGCATTCGATTCGAGAATCCAGCTCGGTGATTCGACGGGATTTAATCCTGCAGATGGATCC
Organism: Colletes gigas; assembly: GCF_013123115.1. Taxonomy (NCBI): domain Eukaryota; kingdom Metazoa; phylum Arthropoda; class Insecta; order Hymenoptera; family Colletidae; genus Colletes; species Colletes gigas. The sequence goes on along the minus strand of NW_025106686.1, from coordinate 417,590 downwards.
TCGAGTACAAGGATGCCCGTAAAATTCGACTGCGACCTTTACAGAAATGTCAGCAAACGTTAAACAGACAGTTAACGGGGAGGAAAGAACAAACACGTCCCCTCCTGCCGCCCCGTTTTGTATCCCCAACGGAATTGAAGTTACGATATGATTACGAGCGTCGCGGTGCCAAAGGATATAAATTTAAAAAACGGTTCTCGTACGACCGAACCGCGATATTGGATCCGTTCAGTGCACGCATTTAATAAGGCCTCCTGTGGGCGAACGGCCCAGGGTGGCGGTTGGGGAATTTGATTTTGACAAGGTCAAGGGCACTCCCTTTCCTTTGCCCCAGGCGTCGCTATTGTCAGCAACCTCATCATCGTAAGCCGTGACTCCTCTCTGTTACGAGAAAAACTGATAAAGTATTAATCACAGAATCATGTAAGAAAAAATGTATTGTTTCACTTCAGAAAAAAGCACAAATTTTCTTCGCACATAAAATATTTGCAATGCAAATTATAATACATATAGTAACTCACGGAATTGATCACATGGTAGTACAGTTTCTAGCCCTTTGCGGTCGCACTTGGGTGCGTGGCTGGTTATACTTGGGTGTCATGCTGGTCGGAATTAATTTTCGTTGAACGAGCAGTACATAATACATAATATGTAAAGTTATGAAGGAAAAAGAAAATTTATTAATTCTTTTTTTAACTTTGGACACATATAACGCAATAATATGTTTTAAGCCATTTATACCACTTATTGAAGTCGATTGTAGATTCAGAGCGCCACGTAGTCGATCGGTGAGGGCGCCACCTTTATTCGTTAGTTTGCCTCGTGACACGTACGAGAGATGTATCGAAATATAGTATGCTTCTAAAAGGTTAACCACGGGTAAACTATTTCTTTCTTACCATGTTCAACTCCTGCCACGTACCTCATCAACACCACTATTCTCATTTTCATCATTTTCTTCTACTTCACTATCGCTGGAAATTTCAAATTGCGTCACTCGTATGCTTCACTGGAACTATGTCACTATCAAAATCATTAGTATAAATATTTTCAACACAACCGTTATCACTTTCTATATCAAAGTTAGTGTTAGTAAAGAGTCAAAATAAAACTTGTCATCGCTACTTATTATTTCACGGTAAACTTTTTTCGGTAACTTTCTTTTTGCCATTTCGAAATATTGTTTCTAAAATATTTTAAGAAGCAAAAATGTTTAATTGCATTTAAACAGAATTTGTGAAATATTATTTCGAATTCTGTGTATCTTCGAATCTTGTTGACTTACAAGGAACCATCGCGAACGGTCCGGCTTCGATTTTGATGAAACTTTGTACACTTATAAAGCAGCCAAAAATAATCGACACGTATTTTTTTTTAGCTGCGGTAACTCGAGTTTAAGGGGTGAAACCACCCCTTGAAGTTTTGGCTCGAAACGGCTATCTCGAAAACGGAAAGACATACAAAAAAATTGTTAATGGGCGAGGTTGATGGTTTCTTATGTACAATAACATGGTGTTAAAAAATTTTTAAAAATACAATTTGTTTATAACAAAAAAAAATTTATTAACTTAATTTTTCATTTTATTGATATTTTCATAATGACAAAAAATGACGAGCATTTTATTCCAAATCCATTGGTATGCGATTTTTTAAAATTGCCTCCTACAGTTTTGCAGATTTTGATGATTTACATCTTGCACGCACATCCATTATGGTAGTAGCCGTTCTAACTTTGATTTTAATGAAGCACTGTAGGCTTGCACTACTTCTAGAGGACAAAATCGGGAAAAATACAAGAATACCAATTTGTTGATGGAGGCTTCGTTAAGAAATTATTAACGTTTAAAGTTCCGCCCGTACTGAATTTTTTTCTCCGAAATGCCCAAGATTTCGGGGGAATGTGTAATGACCAAAAATGATTGTAATCGACCCCTGCAACCGAAAATAATTTTTTCAGAATGGTTTGAAATTTTTTAATTTTGTTGAAAAATTTCACACATTCTCGAATTTTTTTCTCTAAAGTGCGTAGGATTTCGGGGGTATATATATTGACCAAAAATGATTTAAATTGACTCCCGCAACTGAAAATAATTTTTTTAGAACGATTTGAAATTTTTTTTTTTCGCTGAAAAATTACGCCCTGTCGATTTTTCTTAAAAATTCGTTTTTCATTTTTAATAACTTTGTTTGACGCCCTACAAAAAAGTTGGCCAATACTTTTTTGTAGGTACCTATGAGCTCTACTTCAGAAAAAAGTTTCATTGAAATATATTCACTATTGTAGGAATTATGGCTGTTTGAAGATTGGACCATTTTTATGGGGTTTTGCTCATTTTGCAGGGTCAAGGATCAACTTTTTGCATATTTTTGCGATTTCTACGTATTCTTGATTAAAATACGCGTCTTTTGCATTTTTGAAAATTAAAATCCTTCAATCCGTTCAGAAGTTATGACATTTTAAAGATCCGCATGAAATTTTCGGACAACATTTCTGGCCATAAATTACATTTTCGATTAGGAATTTTTTTCTCGAAAGTGCGTAGGATTTCTTGGGTATATGTATTGACTAAAAATGATTGTAATTGGCCCCCGCAACCGAAAATAATTTTTTCCTGGAGGATTTGAAATTTTTTAATTTAATTTTTTAATAATTTCTTAACGAAGCCTCCATCAACAAATTGGTATTCTTGTATTTTTCCCGATTTTGTCCTCTAGAAGTAGTGCAAGCCTACAGTGCTTCATTAAAATCAAAGTTAGAACGGCTACTACCATAATGGATGTGCGTGCAAGATGTAAATCATCAAAATCTGCAAAACTGTAGGAGGCAATTTTAAAAAATCGCATACCAATGGATTTGGAATAAAATGCTCGTCATTTTTTGTCATTATGAAAATATCAATAAAATGAAAAATTAAGTTAATAAATTTTTTTTTGTTATAAACAAATTGTATTTTTAAAAATTTTTTAACACCATGTTATTGTACATAAGAAACCATCAACCTCGCCCATTAACAATTTTTTTGTATGTCTTTCCGTTTTCGAGATAGCCGTTTCGAGCCAAAACTTCAAGGGGTGGTTTCACCCCTTAAACTCGAGTTACCGCAGCTAAAAAAAAATACGTGTCGATTATTTTTGGCTGCTTTATAAGTGTACAAAGTTTCATCAAAATCGAAGCCGGACCGTTCGCGATGGTTCCTTGTTAGTATTACATAAGATCAGTATGGTTTTTTGCTGTGGTGGCTGAGAGCAGACATACGACCGCAAAGAGCTAGTATTCTTGGGATATAGATTTTTTAAAAGAGTTAATTTTTAAACAAAGCCATTTAAATTGTTTATTCTCATTTCAATATTAATTTTTCAACTTCTTCTCGGTAGATATAATTTTTCTGTTGAGAACTATCTCCACATGATGATTTATTTATACGTGTTAACACTACCAATATTCTTATTCTTGTTTTTCCTCCATAGAATGTTCAAAATTGTACATTATTATTTCTGCTATTTTTGAAATTAGTATTTTCATGCTTTCCCTTCTGTAAGATAAATGTAACCCAGTTCGTACTTGGTTTCATTACATTACCTTTAAAGTCTGTTAACTCTTTGCGGCACAGGATTTCAGATAATAAAATAGACCCATGTTGCATAGAAATTTTATTGCGTTTTAAATTAAACAAAATTGGTATATTTTTATAATGTAAAAACATAAAAAAACAGTAATAGTTTAATTAAACTATGAACCTGGTTCGATGAAGATTGTTGAAGATATTACCAACTGCTTTACGTAAATAAGACGAAATATAAAACTATGCGCCTGTAGTTATTGCAATATTTCGAGGTGAAACTAAAAATGTCCCACCATGCATTATGGTGTATCAAAAAGATGGGACACTTTTAATCCTAGCGTACCCTAAAGAGTTAAAGCGTTAAAAGTAAGGTTTATGGCTCGACGTGAATTGCTAATATTGGGGACTTAGCAATTTCTCGTTTTGGTAATGATCCATCGAATCCTTAATCTGAAGGACCGTCGATGGAATTTAATTTTCTCCTCTTGTACCTTAATAGTAACGACGTGGCATAAACCTGCAAGGTCTTGGGGACTGTCAGTAGTTCCTGTCCGTTAACCATTTTTAGGGAAGTTAGCAAGGTCCTCATTAGTCAACGACCAATCGCTCATCGACAAGAAAAAACTTTAACTTTTCTAAACTAGAAGTTAACTAGAAGTCTTAGCACAAACACTCATTAATTAGAACTCTTAGTAATCAATCCGTCAACCAAGTCTTAGTACAAATACACTTCAAACTTCACTTGTATTCTGTGGAGTTATTCTCATACACGAACATACAGCAGTTAAAATATTCGCACAAGGTTAAGTCGACGTGTCGGGGGTCGCGAAATTCCAAATCAATTCAACGAGGAGGATTCACGATGCAACAAAGTCTGACATTATAGTCTTCTCAAGAAGATCTCGCATAAATGGCTAGGTTTCATTGGGATCGTTAATATCAAAACTAAATAAATTTCTCCATAAAAATCATCGTTTGGTTATACGTTGGGCAATAAATTGTCTTCATCTTAAGTTCTAAAAAATGATAGTTCGTATTTCGGGGTGTCCCTTTATCAGACCGGAGCACTTTCTCTGACAGACGATACTTCAGGCATAGGAATACTTCAGTATCTATGTACGTTTATGGACCTAGCGTCGTCGCCCCAGGCTTTATGATGGTTCACGATATTACCTAACCTTTTCTGCATGTAGGTTAACACCTTCAAGAAAGACGAGATGAACACTCACCCAACCGGGCCACAGTTAAGCAGATCTAATAAAAATGTACCATTCAAATCAACCAAATGCAACCTCTGATGTTACAGAGTGATTCAATTTCGTGTTTATTTAATTATATCAAAATCTTTGTGAGTTAATTTTAAGTCAAACTCTCGTTCAGTTTATTTTTATTAAGCGTATGTTCATTACCAGGCAATATCGCGAAAATTCTATCCACCTGAATCAATCCTTAAACAGTTTCAACGAACCTCTATTAACTTAAATTATTTAGATACCAACCGTCAGTCTCATTCAACTTCTATTACCCTTGGTTAAATTTGACACCAGCCTCAGCCGATTTCATTCAGCCTGAATCAAGTTAGGTCAATCTGTGTCGGTCTATTCAATCTCAATCAACCCCATACAATTCGAGTCAACTTTAGTCATTTTCAGTCAACAAGCAGATAATATTACTGAAGTTTTATTAATCTGAGTTAAACAAGCATTGATCTCAAACGAATTTCGTTCAATTTCAGTCAACTTCGTTCAATCTATCTACTACTTTAGTCAACTTTAGTCAACCAGAAAACAATATTAATGAACATGTAATAACCTTAGTGAAACAGATGACAAACAATCTAAATCAACTTCTGACAATCTTAGTCGTCCTTAGCCCACTGGTATACTGACATCAACTTCAAACAATCCCATTCAATTTCTATTTACTTCGTTCAACCTAAGTCAACCTTAGCCGGTTAAATAAGTCAGTACATAATATAACTGAATCTGCAATAACTTCATTTAAACGAACGTCAAACACAATCAATTTTGTTCAACCTTAGGCAACCTCGGTTGATTTTAATCGAACAGGCGACACTCTATTCGAATATCTATTAAACAGATGTCAACCTCAAACAATCTCACTTAATCCTAGATAATTTTAGTTGATCTTAATCCATTTGTAAAAAATGTCACTGTACTACTATTAACATCTGTTAATCAGATATCACTGTTGTATTTATTTTTGTCTCCTGTTACCGATTAACTATGCTCGCCTATAGATTAAACATTACTTTATCGTGTATCGTGCATGAGTTGCCATTGCAATGCCACGATGATTTGCTTCGGCACTATAATCCCACTGTTTTTTTATCCCACATTCTGAACGATATAATCGCAACTACGACTACTCCCATTAAACTTTTTCTTGATCGTTAACGTTACTATTGTCTGTTCTTAAGCTTTTACGACAGTTTCTGCCTAAAAGCCATTCTGGAATTGAATATGTAAATATTTAATATGAAATATCGCAATTGCTCGATCAATATTATTGCAATAATGCTAAAGTGCACTTACAAATTGGAATCCTCGAAGAATATTGATCAGAAGCGTCGCATTATAGAATTCTAACTTCCAAGAACTCGATTCACTCCGTTTCTTTTTTCTCGAAAATTACAGTTTCGAGTGTGCATTTCCTCGAATCAATAATACACGATCAGTTTACTGATATAATAATGTTGACACGTATCTGCACGCCAAAGGGAAAGGAGAGCAACTATTCCATAATCGATCATTTGGTCTCGCGACAGTCACGAACGATTCGTTCCAACGTGGGTAAACTAAAACTGCTGCCATAATTACTACCGCCAGTATATTGCTGCATGCGCTCCAACATTTTCGATGCACGATATTGTGAAAATACGAAGAGGCAAGGGAAATCGATAGCAGAAACGCTTCCATATTTCGCGCTAAATGGAAATTCCGTTCTCGGGAATCGATATTTTAATAGATGCTGCTAGAAACCGAAGCAAATCGATCACGTCCAGGACCCAGTTCTATTTAATGCTTATGCAATTACGCTACGCTACAATTAATGTGACAATAATATTATTATATTGAGCATTTATGATATTCCTAAAGTATTCTTGAAAAAGAAACATTTTCACTATTAAGTTTCTAATTACTTGTTACATAAGGATTTTCTTTCTTTCTTTTGATAATGCGAACACATAAGATGCATTTGATAAAGAAATTATACAGTGTGTCCGATAAGCAATGGTGTAGTACAACCACTAATGTGGTGATTCTACACCAAGAAGCGAATCGAAAATATAGAATAAAATTTTTCCATTCGAAGCTTTGTTTCTAAGGAAAACGATTTTGAAAATTTGTAGGATACTCGCCGGGTTCACTTTGTCATAACATTCTGGTTCCTTGAATTTTGAAAAACAACATAATGTAAAGCAATGTCGTTCATATTGAATAGTTAAGACAAATTATTATAACATTTGAACGATTGAAAACTCACATTGAAGAAGGTTTGTTGAAATTTATTAAGAGGAGTACAGTTATGTATGTACCAAAATAGGCAACATTTTGAGAAATATCTTATAACAATTAAATTAATAAAAGAATCTGTTTCGAAAGTGAATGTTCAATTTTCTGTGTAACCTTGAATATCGATTAAAATTAATTCGAATAGAAATATATGTAATATACAAAGAAATCTAGTAAATCGAGGCATCATGGTGCGCCATACCTGATAAATTTTCAAAGTAGTTTTCCTTAAAAACAAAGCCTCGCGTAAAAAAATTTGATTCTACATTTTCGATTCATTCTTTCATATAGAATCACCATGTTCCTGTTTGTACCGCCGATTACCGGACAACCTGTATATTATATGGTTCTATCGATAAAGCATTAGAATTAAATTAGAATGAAATGATCGTTTTACTCGATGGCTTAAAAAATTCAGAGTTTGTTTTGGCTGTGTCAGTAATTGAGGGAGGAAACTTTATTTGTCGACGTTTAGGATTATGATTAAAACAATATAAATGAATACAAGATAGGTATAAATACAAATAGTTTTACATGGGTATCTGCATAATTCGAATTTTTATATGCGATAAATAGCTCTTAACCACTGTTTTATAGTATTTAAATATTTTATCTCTATTTTATATATTTGTTAAAAATAATATTTTTATTCATTGTACATTCTACGTCTATTATTCTGGCTGCACAAATGCTGTATGAACATTTATTTTATAATGCAAATACAATATTTCTAATACATATTTCCAGTAATACAACATTTTATAATCTTCAGAAGTTAGAAGAAAATATTCTCATATATGCATATATAAGATTTTCTTTAGACTTCTATGTATATATTCTCATTTAAATCGATCCAACTGAATATCTCTGAAACTATTGATATGCGTCGCGTCACTTCCCATGTTCGCCACCAGAGGGGTCGCGTTCTCACAAGCACTCGACCCCATTGCTATGTTTTATTTATTTGTGAATATTTCACTGCATTTATTTATTTATTTATTTCATGCAACCAAGAATAATGAGAACGAATGAGACACTCTAAATGATGACATTCTGAATAGATTATTATCGAACATTTCTGACATCAAAGTGCAATACTCTGGATAAAGCATTCTTAACAAAATGTATAAATACTACTTTTGTGAAGCAGTGCAAATTTAGATTTTATTTAAAATATTTAAGTGGCAGATAAAACTCAACAATTGGTAACAGAAATTAACATGTAACTGGTAGAAATAAAGCGCCATCTGTTTCTGCGCCACCTAGAGTTATTCTGACTTACCTTTCGCACAACCGTGCGTCTTCTGTCTGTAACAGAGCCTCGTGCTAATAAAATGTGTTTTACGTCAGAGGAAGCCAAGTTTTGTTCATTTGCATCCCCAAATTCCCACAGGTTATGGGCCCAGGGACATTATAAACTACGTTAAAAAGTGTGAAGTACACGTGTAGTGAAGTGCAAGTCGTTTTTGTGTTACAGCGTTCTGGTGCGTGAAACCTAACCTAGTACACGCACGTGGTCAGAGTCGAATTCACGCGAAGCAGTAAACGCAACAATCTTGTTGTATTAACACAAAAAGAAAATGAGCATAACGGCGATTAAAATTGCTCCTCTCCAAACGGAGAATTATGGTACCTGGAAGATTCATATGAAAGCGCTTCTTATAAAAAGTGACGCATGGGGATACGTCAGCGGAACAAGAATGAAACCAGCCCCAACCGCAGAAAATGCAGTTGCAATTACAGCATGGGAAGTTGCTGATGAAAAGGCAATGTCCGATATCATTCTTGCAATAAGCGCAGAAGAATTGAAACATATTCATGGGTGCAATACGTCTAATGAGGTTTGGCAAAAGTTGAAGGCAATTTATGAATCAGAAGGGCCAACGAGAAAAACTATGCTGTTGGAAGAACTGGTTCATCATAAGATGGAAGAATCTGAAGATATGAGAGACCATGTTGCAAATTTTTTCGAAACAGTGAACAAACTGGAAGCCATGGAAATAAAAATTCCAGAAGAAATGATTACGGTTCTATTATTAAAAAGTGTTCCAAAATCTTACGATTCCCTAAGAATAGCTATTAAATCTCGACAAGATTTAGCATCACCTGAAGAAGTAAAGATAAAATTATTAGATGGATACTTGGTAAGAAAACGAAACAAGGATGAAACATGTGATGCTATGGTGGCGTCAAAACCTTTACGACACTTTGGACACAAGAGTCATGAGTATAAATCTTTTGACAAAGGAAATGAACAAAGATTTAAATTTAGGTGTCATAAATGTAGAAAGGTTGGACACATGGCAAAAGATTGCAGGACACAGTATTACCAAAATAGTAAGAAACCAGAAGGAAAGGAAATGTCAAAAAGAGCTGAAATAACTATGAAAATTGAAAGAGCTTTGCACAATGAGGTAACTATGAGAGCTGAAGCTGACATTAAGAACATATGGTGTTTGGATTCTGGTGCATCATCACACATGTGCCCCTACAAAGGGAAATTTGAAAATGTTGGAAAGACCGACACACACAAATTACATTTAGCAAGCTCTGAGCTACTATAATAGGGGGAATTGGATCAGTAAAGATGAAAATAAGTGAAGAGCTTTCGACAAATCTTCAGAGAACATTGTTCGTCCCAGATCTGCGTTCTAATTTATTATCAGTTGCTAAAATTACTGACAATGGGTTCAATGTTTTATTTCAGAAAGAAAATGCTGTAGTCGTGGATCCAAGAACTGGAGACAAAGTTCTTATTGCTGAACGAAAAGAAGACTTGTATTTTGTGAACGAAAAGGTTGAAAAGGCTAATATCTCACAAATTAACGCATCAAATCTCCAGGAATGGCATGAAAAGTTTGGCCATTTGAATGAAAAAGATTTAAGGGATCTAATTCGCAACCGCAGAATATATGGAATTACAGCAAAAGAAGGTGAAAAATTACCAATTTGCGAAGTCTGTATAAAAGGGGAAACAGACTCAAACTCCATTTTCAAGATCAACCTCTCGATCTAAAGAAGTTCTAGAATTAGTTCACACAGACCTTTGCGGCCCAATGAAAGTGGAATCACTTGCTGGATCTAGGTATTTTGCAACCTTTATTGATGACAAATCAAGATGGTGCGAAGTTTATTTTCTGAAAAAGAAGAGTGACTTATTCGAAAAATTTTTGGAATTTAAAGCCAAAGCTGAGAAACAAACTGGGGAGAATATCAAGATTGTCAGATCAGACAATGGAGGAGAATACAGAAGCAACGAATTTAAGGGTTACCTGAAAAAGGAAGGAATACACCATGAATTCACAATAGAGTACACTCCACAACAAAATGGTGTCGCGGAACGTTGGAATAGAGCTCTCGTTGAAATGGCGAGATGTATGTTAATTCAGTCTGGCCTCCCATCGAAATTTTGGGCAGAAGCAATTTTGACTGCAGCCTACATCCGTAACAGATGCCCTACAAGAAGCTTGGAAGGTAAAACTCCTCACGAAATTTGGAAAGCAAAAATACCGACGGTAATCCATTTCCAAATTTTCGGCACCAAAGCGTACATGTTGGACAAATCAACTGAAGGGAAAACGTCCAAAGGAAAATTTAGTGAAAAGACTATCGAGTGCATTTTTGTTGGCTATTCAACTGAAACGAAAGCCTATAGATTATGGGATCCGAAATCAAGCAAAATTCGTCGGAGTCGGGATGTTAGATTCGTCAAGAACTTTGAAAAGCAAAACATCAGAGAGGTCATCATTGAAGAAAATTCGCAACGTCGGGACAGAAACGTAAATTCTGTTGACGAAGAAGAAGAAAATAACCAAAATCGGTATGAACTCACACTCATAAATCAAAATAATGAAGAAATTAATGAACGTCAAGGTTTTGAAACCTCAAGCGCTGGTAAAATACAAGAAATACCGAGAATGAAGATCGGACGAGGACGTCCGAAGAAAATCCTTACAGGACAAAGAGGTAGACCAAGACTACAACCACATATGGTTCCTATTCAAGAGGTTCAGGAAATTCAAGACCAGCAGAGAGAAAACCAAGAAATGGATCATGCTCCAGATGAAGATCCTCCTTCATGTTCTTTAATTAAGAATGTTCGTGTAACTGAAACAGGAGATCCATGTACTGCAAAAGAAGCAATGTCAGGTCCAGAAACGCATGAATGGAGAAAAGCCATGCAATGCGAGTATCATGCCTTGATGAGAAATCATACTTGGGCACTAGTTGACCGTCCAAAAGATCGGAAAGTTATAGGTTCAAGGTGGGTCCTACGTACTAAATTCAAGGCTGATGGCACTGTGGAACGTCGAAAAGCTAGGCTGGTAGCTAAAGGTTTCTCACAAGAACTGAACTTGGACTTCCACGAAACATTTGCGCCAGTGGCTAGGATAAGTTCTATTCGAATTATAATAGGACTTGCAGCAGAATTTGGATTGGAAGTTCATCAACTGGATTTCATCAGTGCCTACCTAAACGGGAACATTGAAGAAACAATCTACATGGAAATTCCTGAGGGTCTGTCTACAATCCTTGAAGATGAAAAACTTCAGAAGATACCTGAAACAAAAGTATGTCTTTTAAATAAGGCAATATACGGATTAAAGCAGTCTGGTCGGCAGTGGTACAAAAAGCTGGACTTAAGACTGAAAGAGTTAGGCTTGAATCCACTGGACGCGGACGCTTGTGTTTATCTCCAAAAGGACGGTAATAGTTTAACATTGGTTGCAATTTATGTTGACGATCTGATTGTAGCCTCGAATAACCAGAACAAAATAATGGAACTAAAACGGAATCTTGCCAGATCCTTTGAAATGAAAGACTTAGGACAACTGCACTACTGTCTTGGGATAGAATTCGCACAAGACAAAGCGAAGGGTGAATTTCGCATGTCGCAAAGAAAGTATGTCCAGGATATACTACAACGATTCAACATGAAAGATTGCAAACCAGTCGCTACGCCTATGAATCCGGACATAAAACTTTCGAAGATGATGAGCCCGACCACAAAAGAGGAAAAAGAAGAAATGAGTAAAATTCCATATAGAAATCTCATCAGATCCTTAACCCTTTGGGTACATTTGACGTCTGAGACACGTCATTCACTTTTTTCCCCTAGGAGCGGATGACGTGTCTAAGACGTCAAACCAAAAATTAAACTCCTGGGTACATTTGACGTCTGAGAGACGTCATTCACTGAAATTCAAAGGTCGATTGAGTTTTATTCAATTTATTGCCTCCAAAAGAGCTCGTTTTGGCATAAAATTTTATAAACTTTGCGAATCTACATCAGGTTATTGTATTCGTTTCAAAATTTATGTTGGCAAGGATAAAATCCAGGGAAGTGATATACCTGCTACTGAGAGTGTAGTCATGGAAGTGGCACAGCCTATTTTAAAAAAAGGTTACACGTTGTATATGGATAATTTTTATTCATCACCACATTTATTTCTGACCTTACTAAAAAATGATACGAATGCTATTGGAACTGTTCGGAAAAACAGGAAGAATATGCCAAAGGTGTTTTCTTCAATGAAGTTGAAAAAAGGAGAAGTCAAAACTTTATCCAGTCACGGTTTATTGGCTTTGAAATGGAGAGATAAAAAAGACGTTCACATACTTAGCACGAAACATTCAAATGCTGATTTGATAAACACAGGCAAAAGGAGAAAAAATAAAGTTGGCGATAGCGAAAATATTATAAAACCGGCATCTGTGCTTGAGTATAATAAAGGTATGGGAGGCGTTGATAAACAAGACCAATTGCTAGCGTGCTTCCCAGTTATGAGAAAATGTGTAAAGGGTTATAAGAAAATGTTTTTTTATCTAATAGATATGGCCTTTTATAATGCTCATGTTTTATATTCTAAAATCAACTGCACAACCAAGGCAGGCATTACTTCCTTTCGTTTAGCTATTGCCGAAGAATTGCTGGAGCAATTGTCATTGCCAAATTATAAACGTCGTGGACGTCCGTCAAGTAGCGATACACCATTTCGTTTGGCAGCGAAAAATTGGGCGCACTTTCCTGAGAACATTCCGTCAACTAAGTCCAAGCAACACCCTGGAAAAAGGTGCCGTGTTTGTTATAAGCATAATATTAGGAAAGAGACTACGTGGCAGTGCAAACAATGCAAAGTAGCACTGCATTTACCTACTTGCTTTGAAAAATATCACACTCTGCATAATTATTAGTAATTGGTTTTTTGTTATAGCTTGAATTTATTTCATTTAGTTTTATTTTGTTGTTATTAATTAATTTTTGTTTTGCAATTCTAATTACTTGAAGGCATCTTAATACTACATATGTCACCAATATTTTAGAAATAAATAAATTCTTACGTAAAATGTACTGCTTTTACATACTACTCCAAGCAACCAAAAATTATATCCGTTCCACATGCAAATATTTTCTCAAATAAATCCGTACCCAAGGGGTTAATGTACTTGGCTACGAGCACACGCCCGGATATAGCTCACGCAGTTAGCGCACTGGGTCAGTTCAGTGAAAACCCTGGTGAAGAACACTGGAAAGCTGCAAAACGTGTGATACGTTACCTAAAGAAAACCATAAACATGGAAATCGTTTTCACTAAAACGGATCAGGCGCTAGTTGGTTTCTCGGATGCTGATTGGGGAGCATGCGTTGATGATAGGAGATCGTATACGGGATACTTGTTCAAGTTAGCCGGTGGTGCGATCAGTTGGTCGTCGAGAAAGCAAAGAACAGTGGATATGTCGAGTGCTGAAGCAGAGTACATGGCACTTTCAGAAGCAGCAAAGGAAACCATCTATTTACGAAGATTCTTATCTGAAATTGTAGGAAAATTACAAACAACTGCAATTCTGTGTGATAACCAAAGTGCCGGTCTGATGACAAAAAATCCAGTGTTTCATGAACGCACGAAGCACATAGATATCAAGCATCATTTTGTGCGGCATTCAGTAGAAAGATGTGAAATACAAATTGGATATCTTCCTACCGAAAAGATGCCTGCTGACATCTTAACTAAAGGATTATCGTTGCCAAAACATGAAAAATGTATTAGAGAGATAGGCTTAAGATGTTAAAATCATTTGTTTTTTTTATTGTGTACAATTCGCACAGAAACTGCACTTTACGGGGGGGTGTTAGAAATAAAGCGCCATCTGTTTCTGCGCCACCTAGAGTTATTCTGACTTACCTTTACGCATAACCGTGCGTCTTCTGTCTGTAACAGAGCCTCGTGCTAATAAAATGTGTTTTACGTCAGAGGAAGCCAAGTTTTGTTCATTTGCATCCCCAAATTCCCACAGTAACATGTTTATTAATAAACATAAAAAGGAAAGTTACATCAGTCACTGCTAATTGAAGGATTTTTTTGTCATTATCTGCTATTATATTTGTTGTTGTTATTTTTTCATTAGCATAGAAATTTAATAACTTGTAAATGGCAACAAAATCATTGTATAATGTACATCTTATTGAAATTTCATATTCTATCTTACCAATTTTCACTCGATAGTGCCGTGATATTAAATTTGTACAGTGTTTGATAAACCGTATATTTATTGGAATCATAATTTTACCCAAACGAGTTTCGCGTAATTTTTATATTTCCCTACGGTGCTGTAAAAAATTTAAATGAACAGAGCGACCGCTTCAATGCCTCGCTAAAATTGCTTCCGCATCCCGTCGCTAATGAAATTTCTCTTCAAGCAGATCGATTATTAACCATTAATAAGTCATGCTGGATTTCCACCGGGTGCACCGACTCCAGTAATTTCCATCTTACGGTGCCTTCGACTGAACATTTTTATAAATTTTAATATCAGATAATCTTTACCCTTCAACGATGTGCATTTTTTGTATTTAAAAAACAGAGGCAATAATTCGAACTGAAATACTTGGAAATGATTGATATAAAATTTCTTTCATAGATGTGTAATAATTTTAGTTAAACAGACGTCAAATTCAATCTGAATCAACTTCTGACAATCTTAGTCGTCAGATATCAGCCTTAAACACTCCCATTTAATCTCAATCAACTCTAAATAATAATTTTTATTTAGAAAACAGAAGTAATAATCCGAACTGAAATATTTCAAAATGATTGATGTAAAGTTTCTTTTATGAATGAGTTTTGGTCTTTTCAAAGCATCGCAACTTATTAAAGAGAAAGAGAAAACAAGAAAGGGGCTGGAAATATAATTCATAGATATTCTGCGATATAAACAATAAATATACAAGGAAAGAAAATTTGGATGCACTAATTAAATTATGAATTAGACAAAGTGTACACATGCGTGGAAAAATAAATTTTTTTCAAACAATGGCAAAGTGTACTTAAAAATGCAGCAGAGTAGGTAAATAAATAAATAAATTTTGTTAATTTGAAGACGATTAAAATTTGAGAAAATCTTGTTGGAAAATGCATGCAACTTAATAAGAAATATGGAGGGAATTGACATGGCCATGACCCTCGTTATCGATTCAATGGTATCGAGGTGTATGCGCGGTCTGATCATAAACAGCCGTGACTACTGGCCATCTACGGCCGACCTCATACTACTTGCCGGTTTGAAATGTTGGTTGGATCGAACTATGGCAAAAGTTTCGTACTTACGACTTGCGTCATAGTTCTCGACTCCCGTAATCGAAAAATACGTTTTAAAAGAATGCGAAAATACCGTGAACTAATCTTGAAAAATAATTGCGAACCTTTCTGGTTAGAAGAATATCGAATTGCTAACTATTTAAACAAATATAATATAGTTTATCAATTTCTAAAAATTGAGACAAGTTGTAACGCTTTTTTCAATGAAATTACAAAAAATTGATACAAGAATTTTATTATTCAGTGCACTTGTGTTGTAAATGAAAGCATGTTTCTTTTCATAAATTGGTTTCCTTAATTACTTGGCATATAAAAGTGTTGAGGTATGAGCATCGAAAAAGTAAAACTATAAAATGTACAATAGGATTCATGTAACGTTCGTTTTAAACGAAAACAGAAAAAAGAAATAGAAAACAATTTCATATAGTTTAACGATGTCAATTATGCTATGATAAAATTTGTTTTCATGTGCCTCGATGCACTTGCAAATAGTGATTACACTGAAGAAAATGTTGAAAATATCCCATGTTGTTTACATAATTATGTATTCCCGTTTTTAAAGAAGAAATACTCGATTTTGTTGTTTTACGTATTCTGAATTCTTAAAGATTTAGAAACATTTCTGTTAACTATTAAAACGAAGCTTCCAAAAGTGTTTAAATTATGCAGATTTGACTCAAGACTTTAAAAGATACACGTGATCTTTCTTTTATACGATATTTTTTTATAAAATTTAAAAGTTACACGATTTCCATTAACATTTCTCATTTACTTCTTTTCATTTTTTATTCTATTTTTAATGTAGAAGTTATATTCGAGTAAATATTTATAATTTCAAGTCTCATGTCATTGATTGAACAAAAGTGTGGAACATTGTTTGCCAAACCATTATTCATCGATATTTTTTCGTTATATGACAATCTGAACATAATGGTAATTCATTTTATTGTCAGGCTTTTTAAAAGAACCCTATTGCATGTCATATTTAATTAACGATATGAAAGTTAATATCGAAAGAAAGAAACTAATTGCGCACTGTGCAACTGAAAAATGTAACGAAGAGCGTAAAGAAGCTATTGTTAAAACGTTTAAGCATTCATGATGGAACGTTTGAACACCTGTTGGAATAAAGCAATCTGCTAACATAAAATCTGAAATATCTCGTAAGATATTACGTTTTCAATGGCCATACGTTTATACATTTGTGCGAAGAATGATGAACTGAATCGAATTATATAATAAAAGATTCATGGTTTCATTTAAAAAGTAAGCGCAGGAATATATTGAGCTTACACTTTTCCGCTAAATAATATTATGTCATTAAAAGATAGTCCTCGTTGAGGGATTTAACTTTTTTTCATATCAATTTTTTGTAGCTTCACTGAGAATAGAACTACAGTTTGACCTACTTTTTAGAATCACCCTATATAGTAAATTAAGTTTCAGATCATTTTTTCGATTAGTCAATCTACATACTACACACCGTTTGCATTTGTTAAGAAATTTTATAATTGAAGTTCCTACAAATATTTCCAATATAGTAAATGATATGTGCATTTTATTTTCTGGAAACAACAGAAAAAATAAAAAACTTTTCTATTTTCAAATTTAAAATCTTTGAAATTCTTGATTTATTTATGTATTTATTATACAGATAATAAATTGAAAAACATAGAAACAAAACAAAAAAGAAAAATATGTAAGTTCATATATCGACCCTTTTATTAATAATTAATTTTTATTCGAAAAATTTTTCTGTCGATCTTATAATTTATAACCTAATAAATGTGCTAATTTTTACTCAAATATCCTCTATATATTTGATATAATCCTATAAATAGTTCCCATGTTTATTAATTTATTTTCATTAGATATGTTGAACAAACCGAATAAACATAATTCTTTTTTATTAACTTTGAATAATTATATATTGTATAGCATTGAATACGTTTAAAACTGAACACCACCTGCATTTTCAATTAACCTTAATACAGCCTATATAACTTTTTAATTCTTTTTAAAAATAAGTTAGATTTACTTAGCAAATATAATAAATAACTTACTACTTATGTTATAATCCAACGCAGTTATATTAATTAAACAAAATTCCTTTGAGGATTTGATTATAAATTTTCATGGAATTAAATAAAGAAAAAGTCAATATTGGATTTTTAAACACATCAATGCTATATTTCATACAAGTCAATATTGGTTAACGAATACCAATATTTACAGATTTATGAAATGAGGTGTGTATTACAAAATTTGAGGAAAAACAGATATATTAATAATTTTCTTGATTTTGTAGCCGTATCTGAAAAAATAATTCATACAAACTTGAAATTTTAACAATTTTTAAAACATTTTCCAGTACTTCTCCCTCTAATTGAACTTTTTACATTTTGAAGAATGTCACTTGAAATACCTTCTGTCTACAATGTTTATTCTAGTTCTTGCACTCAACACAAGATTCTTTTTTCACATATATAACGTTTATCATTAATTTTTCTCAACCAATATTTTAGCAGCTCTTATGGGCAACATATTCGTATTTTTAATATTAAAAAAGTGTCAAAATGTAAGAAATACACTTTGCAATTTTAAAATAACATCAGAAATTATTCACGTTTATATTCTTTTAGCAAAAAATTTTTAAAAAGTACCTTTCCTTGCTTGCCAACAAAAATACAACATTAAGAAAATTCATAATCCCAGAAAATGTAAATAAATCGAGTTTCTTTTTAATGTCTATTCGGTAACTTACGTCCTCTTGCACAGTTTGATAAACGATTATTTAACTCTGAGCACTTTAAGTCTATACATTTTTATTTCTAAAATTGAATGCCGTCACCAACGTAAGCAAATTAATATTAATGCACAAAGAATAATAACTATTTGATACAAAAATCAAACTTGTTCATGCAGATAAACTTCATAAATCAATAACACAAATCTATTGACAAATAAAGTATTGCTATATTTTGAAAAAATTACTCTCCTACGAAATTTAACTTTTTATCCATTTTGACCTATTTTATCGGTATTCAAAAATACAAATTAGTTAAGTCAAACTCATGCTTTCAGTTTATTTCCATTAAATGTATGTTCATTACCAAGTAGTATAGCTGAACTTCTGTTCAGCTCAATCAATCCTCAAACAGTTTCAACGAACCTTTATTAAATTAAATTACTTAGATACCACCAGGCAGACTCATTCGATTAAATTCAATTTGAATTAACCTCGGTAAAATCTAATGTCAGTCTCAATAGATCTCATACAGTCTAACTCAATTTAAGTTACCCTTTATCACTCCAATCAATCTCAATCAACTCCCTACAACTCGAGTCAACTTCAGTCATTTTCAGACAACAAGCAGGCAATATTACTGACATTTTATTAATCTGAGTTAAACAAGCATTGATCTCAAACGAATTCATTCAATTTTAGTCTACTTTATTCGATCTAAGGTAACTGCGGTCTACCAGGAAACAATATTAATGAACATGTAATAACCTTAGTGAAACAGACGTCAAACCCAATCTAATTCAACTTCTGAGAATCTTAGTCGTCCTTAATCAATGATGTATAATTCAGTTAGTTTCGATTATTTTCACTTGAAAAAAATTGTGAAGATTTGTGAAACATAAATAAATAGATATGCAAACTGTCAAAGTGAAGAAATTTACATTTTTGTTGTAAAAAAATGAAACCCTAAACGAGAATTGTTGCTTAAAAAGTCAAATATAATTTCAACGAAATGAAATTTGATCGAAAACCATCGATTTTAAAACATTTTTTCCTATTTCTACGTAAGTCTAAACGTTCTAGTACGTTCCATGCTACGTATGAAAATAGAAATATACGCATTGAAATTATTTAATCGATAAGTGAAAAATAATACGTAAATTACGCGGTAAAATCTGTCGAGTCTGAGAGAACGAGCCCACGCCAAAGAATATATTATTCGCGCGAACAACGGCGCGTAAATAACTTAAAAATTCCAACGCGCTCCGTAACGAGGCCCATCACGCAACTGGACAGAAGCGTTGTCTGACCATTATCGGGTCGTAACTACTGCGCGAGCTTCGTTGCCTCGTCTGATACGATCGGTCCGTAACCGCTGACAATGGCCCGGCCTGTATTCGCTGTTCTTTTCACAGTTGCATCGATGTAGGTCATGGTAACATCATATTCAGAATTTTTTACAGCGCCACCAGTGAATTGCTACCAGCGTTTCATTCCTCCGGTCGGTTTCTTTCTTCTCTCTTTTTCTATCATGCAGCCCTCGTCTGTCCTGCTCCTCGCGGTTTCACCCTCGCCGCCGTAATTCTCCGCGGTATTATAAAATCCTATCGCGGCGTGTACATCCGTCGACCACAAAGGAGCCATTGAACGTCTTATCGCGATGAAACGTTCGGATATGAATATGCAATATTCTTGGGACCTGTACACGTGCACGTGGGCTCAGAGCGCTGGGCGGTGCGGCGCAACGATTTCTGGAGAACTTGCACACGGTCGCGGTTACCTCTCGAATTCGACAATGGACCCTTTGTAGCCGCAGTTTGGCGTACCTCCATTCTTTGCCCGGCGGCGTAATCAGGCGAACCAATCCACGGAATTTGGGTTAAAGCATTTTTGAGACGGTGAATGGATTGACAGGGATTCCTCGAAACTTAATTTCGGCCAGGATCCGCGACTACGTCGGCCATTGTGAACCGGTCCGGCCATACGCGGGATAGCGGCATAGAAAATTATTCGCATTTCGCGGAGGCATTGTTCGCAGAAATTGATCCCTTTGAAGTACGAGTCGAGAGTCTAACGTATTGTTCGTCGCGGCCTCTTATGAAAAATATGACTATCCGCGATGAGGAAGATTATTTGCA
The DNA here is from genome assembly GCF_013123115.1 of Colletes gigas. Taxonomy (NCBI): domain Eukaryota; kingdom Metazoa; phylum Arthropoda; class Insecta; order Hymenoptera; family Colletidae; genus Colletes; species Colletes gigas. Next base: position 397,010 of record NW_025106686.1, on the reverse strand, counting down.
TTTCGTACGATCTCATTGTTTCCGGGAATTTAATCCTACTCGCATTGAGATGCAGATTTTCGATGCAATTTCACTTGTTAGTTTCGCACGAAACTTCAAAAATGTAAGTGTGAAGATCATTGTAGCCTGATTTAACGCCTTTGGATCTTTGTCTCTGTTGGTGGTTCTTTTTCGAGCCAGGTAACACTTATTTTTCATTCATTCTTTTCCCCCTATTTTTTAAAATATTAATGTCTCTGGTATTCATTATGCACTCTGTGATTGGTTATATTTCATTGATATTTTAAGTACAAGGGTCTAATAAAATATGTATCCTTCTAATAACACTCAAAAATATTTAGACCAAAATTACGATATTGTGTCTTCTAACAAGTTAATAAAACAAACATTCTACATTATTATTGGTTAAAAGGCTAAATATAGAAGTAATGCAAAATGTAAGATATAGGTCTAACAAGACTATTTTAACAATAGCCATGCGAATGTTAAAATAGGTTAGTACAAAACTGACCTTAATAGGTTTTTTTCATGTCAAATTGTTTTATTGTTGAATAGTTTTGTATTCGTCGAGAGGAATAAATTTGCAGAAAAAATCATGAGGAACTTAATAACTTCCTTGGAAAATGAGTTTAATTTTGCACCAAGTTGTTAACAGATCTCCGCCAAGTCAGAAGTGTAGAATTATGATGTAAATAAAATATATGAAGACTGAAAGAAAGTTGTAGAATAATAACGTCGTTTCGTTTACAAATTATTTAACCTTTAACAGTCAACAAGTTTCTTGTAATGCAGTAAAATGTCAACTATCAGAACCTCAATTATCGAAACATAAGTAAAACAGATAAACAGATATTTCGAAATCTGGATTTCCGTCGTAAATAATGAATATAAATATATAATTAAAATTACAAATTTCACTTACACTATGAATAGTAAAATAAAAAGAATGATGTTGGATGAATCGAAAATATTAAAATTTGGTAAAAAGACAAGTGAACGAAGTAAAGTGTAAAATTAGTAAAGACAGACCAATTAGACCAAATAACGCGAAAATAGATATTACACAAAAATGAGTGAAAGTTAAAAAAGAAATACATATCTTTTAAATATTCAGTTTAAAGGAACGAAGAAACTCAATTAAAATAAAAAATTATTAATATACCTTTCATATTACGTTTACTATATGTTCTTTCGTAGAATATCGTATGAAAAGTTACTTAAACATTTGTGTAATTCTTTTGAGGAAACAGTCGTTAGTTATGAAGCTTCATTCGGTCAAATTTAACATTCAAAATAATAGAAAAGGTATAATGGATAACATTTTTAATATTTATGAACCATACATTACATAGGTACTTCAAATCCATTGTGTTTACAGTCATATAGTACAAGAATATAAGGATATATGTATTCTATTGCAGATAAAATAGAGACGAGATATTAGTTGAAATTTTATTACTTTTCCATTATCGTTAATTGTCTCCGACGTTATATTACAGGCAATATTAACTTCATGAACAAAGCATTGTATCGTGTTTCAAACTATCGAAATTGCTTTTATATTCTCCACCCAGCTCCTGAAAAATACCTTTGTACATTAATAAAGCTACAAGCTTGAGATGAAAGTTGTGCAAAATTGCAAATGAATTACTCCAGGAATTATAATTATAAAATGACTGACGTAATTTATTGATCATATATTTCATTCAATTAAATTACACTATAATTCGTTATTCCAATTGAAGTGTAATTACAAACAGAATGTAATTAATTTACATTAATTATAAATTGCAATTACGAATTAATAGATCAGAACTTTAAACAGAAAGTAATTATTATGATGGTTATTATTTACAAATTTATAATATCATAATAGAAGTAAAATCTGCATTATACTTTTTGTAAGTGCAGTGTAATTAAATTGTGTAATTAAAATACAATGTAATTGGATTGACACAACTCTGATTCGAATATCTATAATAGATTTTTGTTTTGAATCGTTTGATTTTGAAATTAAATATTTTATCAAATTATTATATAAATATGAAGAATATAAAAATTATATTCAATTGTGTATAAAAGAACACTATTGTGAATTTGGCAAATATTGAAAAATATGAATGTAGTTTTATTAATTGCAATAAAATTCCATTGCAGGAATCGCCAACAGGCACGTAATTAATGATCTTTAATTTTTTGTGCCTTGGAAGTGGTCTTTTTCAAAGCAATCAAACAAAACAATTATTATTTAGTATAACTTTAATAAATATAAATATAATATAATATTTAGGGTAAAAGTCAGACGATTGTAAAACCTACTTAAACAATTTTAAGTTACAAATTTTTGATCGACATTTTAAACTTATATTGTCATTATTAAAATAGTTGTCAGTAAAATATTAATCATAACCGACCTGATTGAAACGACCAATAATTACACACAATTGAAACCAAGAATTGAATTTTCCTAAGCGTTGAAACCATTGATTTCCTTTAAGGGCTGATCCATTACCTACTCAACAAAGGATCGACGAATAAAAGATGAAGGGAAGAAAACCCAACCATAATGAAAAATGAGAAGCACGAAAATATAAAATATTAAAAAATATTCCAATTATAAGAAATATCTCAACGATAGAGTTACAAAAATTGTTGGATCTGGTATTTGAACCTAGTTCTACTAAAAGTGAATTGTTACAACTTGATACTCCCATTCACTCTGCCATAGCGTTGTCATAATTACGAATTATGGTTTATAGTACTATGGATCTTTAGATGAGATCGTGTTTGAATTCTTTTCCATAAACATACTCAAGCAAATCCATAGCCAATACTTTAATAAAAATATAATGAAAGTTAAAAAAATGTTCTTTTAAACGCATCACGCATTGAAAGGTCTCGACTCAAAAATAAAGATTTCAAGTTGGTCCTGACTTCTTTCATGTGAAAATAGAAATATATTCTTTGAGAAAAGATGTATTTTTTTTAATCGATAATAAATATAATTAATATTATTCAAAATATTGTTTTTTTGCTTAAGTTCAAAAACTTATAAGACATACAATATTACTTTGATAAATGAACGAATTTTGGTACCTCCAGAATTCATCAACCATGTGTTCTTGCATCTATCAAGGTTTTATTGTACACGCAAGTGTCAAATAATGGTTTTTAACTATAAAAGGATATATTTTATTTAAATCAATATTAGAAAATCAATAAAAATATATGTAATATACTGTTGCATTAAATACTACTAATTCATTAATGAATTTAAAAAAATTATAGTATGTTATTATAGAAACATTACTTTTTTCTGTAGTTTAAAGTACCACTTCGTGTTCCTATGGATGCTAGACTTTGAGTACTTCCAAAATAATTTGTTTTATCTTTGTTCTACAAAGACAACAACATTTACATTATCGATTTCTTTTTACTTTTGTTTATTTTCTTTTTTGATGACAACGTTGACAATAAAACTATTCTAATATAACTATGTTTTTTTCTTTTATGTTAATATTGAAGAGCCAATCTTTTTCTTATTTTAAAATTGTCACTATAATTGTATTCAGCTTGGACGTATATATTGATCCTTTTGCAATGCGTTTTAAGCCCCAAAATCCCATTATTTCTATGTTCACTCGTTCAAATGTTGCATTATATGTATCTTTAATGAGAATGAATCTTGTTGCTTTATTTTTTTGTTAGAGATTTGTAGAATTTTTTAGTCAGTAGAGCACAAGTTAGTAATAATTCATAGTTTCAAGCCCGATTTCAAGCCGTAGTATCGAAAGATTTACACTTTTGTATCTTAATTTCTTTGATCTTAACACTCCTTTTGTATCTTTCACTTAATGATTATAGACCGGGAACGTTCGAACAGAAAATAATTGAAAACTTCTTTTTGTTCCAGCGACCACTCGATAAGCAATCGCGGGGTCATCCGACGCACTGCGAGTATGGAGAAGTGACGAGGCCCTTATGACGACGCGAGGAAACAGCCGAGAGTGCTCTGGCCCCGTCGCAGTCCGACTTTTAGGCCCCGCCCACTCAGTCCCAATTTCCATGTTACTCGGTCGCGCAGATCCAACCATTTTCCATCTCGAATCCATCGCACCTTGTACGTCACACCTGATTCTGCTCCTTTCGCCCCAGCACCCTATACACGTACACAAACAAACATACACATGTACAAACTGACACGTGCAAGGAGCAGAATATGTCAGCAGGTACAAAAACAGGGAACGATCCTTCGGGTTAGAAACTCTTTCCGACTACGAACAGTGTACAGTGAATCCTCGTCCCGCGTCAGTTTTTAGATTCATGGTTTGCGTACAGGCCTGTGCACTTTTTAAGTAACGTTACTCGAAATACTGTTCCAAACAACGGGTTTTATTTCATTCTTGAGGAACAGTTATGTTATTTCGTTTCATAACATAATTTTACACCTGATGGTAACACGCGTATACATTACGCCTTGACGTCAATAATTTTATTCCTGCATCTTTGTTACGTATTCATGTATATCTATATAACTATGCAATTATTTTCTCTGATTTATTTGTCTAATATTGCTTCAACAGAGATATCTATTTGAATATAAGCGTTTAAAGAAAAGTATTGCAAATAATAAATCTATATTTGAAATAATGTAATAAGAAGATACTTTTGCAAATAAACACCATGATATTACGATATTTGCATTGTTAAAATGATGATATGATAATGATTTAAGGAAAAATGAAATTAGTGTTATAATAACATTGTAAATGTAATTAAGTTGTTCTGTATAAAATCATTTATATAGTGCATTATTTTGCATATTCAACTATTTATAATTTCGAAAACACAATGATTTATATAAATGATATAATACGGTGTCTAAACAGTTTTCATACAAACATCTTCTCTACAACTAAATATAAGATGAAAATGTTGTATGGTTGAAAGAGTATTAACATTCTATTAGGAAAACGATGAATGAGTTTTTAGATAAGAAAATTAATATTTACTCCTTATCAAAGTTTATTTTAAGCAACCGAAATAAGAAGAAAATTTGCAACGATATATCGAACTGTTTGAGATAATAGCAACTTCATTGTCTAAAATAATTTCAAATATTACGATGCTTCATTCTTATTTAAAATAAAATGTGCTCAGGTCTGCTAGTATGTGTTTTCTGTGTGTTTAAATATTTACAAATTAAATAAGGTCGTCCTTTCTCTGATGTTTCTTTTCATATAATGGTCTCTTTAATACTCTTCATATAGAGTACTAAACTTTAATGAACTTCTAAAAATGAGATTGCAAAGGATACGTCGTACCTGAATTAATCATATAATTTGAGGACTCACTGTACACCAAACGCGAAGAACGTGAGTTCGTAAAATTTAGCCTCGTCGAAGCTACCACCTTCCTTGATTCGTTATTCGATTGCTCTGCGAGATGTTGCGCGGGTGTACTTAATTAAAATTTGATTTGCAGCGAACCTTATAGTTTCTCTCTCCTTTAGCGGGTTTTAAATCGAATCGTTTTCTCAGACAACAATTGCGACCAACGCGAGCAGCGTAATTAACGTTGCGCGCAATTAAGATCGAACGATAAAGATCGAAGACAGAAATAAACAGGGATTTCGTGCACAGCGAGTTCAGCGGTTGCGTCTCAGGAATATGATCGTCGACATTAATGAAAACCAAAAACCCGTGATTCTAACGGACTTCTGAAGTGTCTTAACATTTAATAAAAACGGAATCGTTCTTCCTTCTTTTCAAACTCGAACTCCTAAGCTGTCTTGGATCTAAACAGATCGCGAATGGATTATAAAATGTCTTAAGTTTGTTTAATTTATTGAAACCAATGCCTGAAAATAGACTTAAGTGTAAGCACTTTGCAAACATTTTTTTTTTTTTAATACGTGACTCTTATTTTGAACGAATCAAAAACTAGCCTGAGTCGATTGGTTACTACAAAGCAACTGGCATTTCTTAATCCTCCTCGCACCGTGTAAATCAAACAGCCGTACAGGGTTAAATTTAAATAACAAGGAGACAAAGGGCACAAGTGTTATTTTCGTAAGAAAGAAAAAATTAAAAGAGAATAAAATGTTAATGCACAGCATCTCTGTATTTATAATAAATTTTGAAAGTTAGTAAACTTGCACCCTTTGTCTTTCGAATAAATCAAATTAAAAAAAAATAAATCACCTCTCATTGCCGATATTCCTTGAAAAATCAAAGCGGTATCGCAGATTTTACAACAGTTATCGTTTTAGATGATGAAAATACGACCCCCATAAATTAAACGAGCGCCTATCGAATATTCTCTAAAGCCTGTCTCAGATTTCCACGCCCAAAAACGGACCTAAACGGGCAACTGTTCGCGAACCGTCGCAGCTCACTGTATATTTTATTCGCGAAAATATTTTACGAACATCACCGAAGCTGCCCGAAATCGCAGCCTGAACGGTTCGCCATAAATTGTCGAGGGTCCCTCGCGGAACAGCCGTTTCGAGCGCCATTTTACAAGCGTGCTTCGCGTGGCGTTCGAACTCTGTGTGCATAGCCTAACCGACATCGTCTACGAGCAGAGGCATGCTCATGCTGCACGAATCAATGCCGTCACGAGAACGTCCAGCCACCAGCAATTACGTTTGATGTCTCAAAGCAGCCGGATGTCACGCGGTAATCGAGTGCCGTTGTTGTTCGTGGCGTTTACAAGGCAAGCACACTTCGCGTAGGAAATGTAAACGGCGATCGAAACGATGTAACTTCGTCGACGGAAGTCTTTGCGGATTGATCGTTCGTCCACGTCGAGCAAAAAGAGACCCGAAGGCAACGGTTTTTCACCAATAACTTTTCTCTTCTTCGGTAACAAGTAAATTAACTGACGACGAAATCGATCGTGTCCAAACAATTCACCGATTTCTCCCGATCGAGGAAAGAGTCGAGGAAAAATTCATCTTGATCGAGAAAATAGGCGATACTTCGGAATTTATTTGACGATTATTTTATTGATCATTTTACAAGCAATTATTCACGATCGAAGAATTCGTCGTTCGGAGGAGAAAATGGCTTAGTAATGGAGAAACAATTTTCCTCGATCGAGGAAATTTTCTGAATATTTCTTTTCGATCGAAGAGTTACAGAGCCGTTAAATATTGTAATCTTTCATTGTACGAAATTAGATTAGTATTTTGAAACTAACTTTTCTCGATCGAGGAAACAGATAGTAATTTAGGGAAATATTTCTTGATTTTGTAAGCAGATCATTACACGACGATAATGATTTAGTATTTTACGAATTATTTTTTTCGATCGAGGAAACAATCGTTTGAAAATAACTTGGACTTATCAAGTCATTTATTTGATGACTATTTATCAATATAGAATTTAACTATTTGTTTGCATAAACGGTCGCTTCGAGGTGACTTTGTCTAAGTGTAGAAAAATTGTTCTTGATTGGAAAAGTAGGTAATTTAAAGATTATATTGGTTTAGAATTGTGTAAAAGAGTAAAGTAATTCAAAAAAATATTTTTTAATTAAGAAAGCAAATTACTATATGACGAAAATGATTTACTGCTTCGTAAATAATTTTTCTTAAGCAAAGGAATAATTTTCTGAAGACGATTATGGCTCAGGTATTTTATAAATATCTATATTGATCGAGGAAGTAGATGACAGGTACTTATTTAGTGACTATTTCTCGGCCTAACATTTTGGTAAAACTATTGTTCTTCATCTAGGAAATAAATTCTCAGATATAGGTTTGGCCCAATAATTCAGAAAAATATTTCTTGATTCAGAAAACAGATTCTTAAGAGACAATATTGATTTACTTTCGTTCCAGGAAGCAAATGTTTAAAAACAGGTTTGACTTAATAATTCAGAAAATGTTTTTGACACAAAAGCATGTTATTAAGTGATGACAATGATTTAGTGCATTGCAAATAATTTTTCTTAAAGTAGGAAAAAGTAACAATCGTTTAAAATACCACACTGTTCTGGTAATTGAAGAAAAATGTTTGTGGATTAAGAATGCAAATATCTTCATAACGATGTTGACCTAATATTAAGCGAATAATTTTTTCGATCAAAAATCTGTGTTTTGGAAGAGAAAATGACCTAGTAATTGCAAAATAACTGCTCTCGATCGAGGAAGCATCAATTTTGCAGCGATGTTGGTGTAGCATTTTCTAAATATTTCCTTTAGAAAAAGATACCAGAAGAATAAAATGATCTTCTATTACACGAAATTTGTTTAGCATTCTCTAACTAATTTTTTTAGCTCGTGAAAACAGTCTAATCCAAGATGGTTTTGGTTTATAGACTAAGTCAAATGTTTTTTCGAAGAGAAAACACATTAATAGGTGATCACGAGTTACTATTCTACGGATAATTGTTCTCGATCTAGAAAACGATCGTTTAAAAACTATTTTGACCTAGTAATTTAAAAAAAATGAATATTGATCTTGGTGACGATAAAACGAAACGATTGTTTGCAAAATATAAACGACCTAGTAACTTAAAATCAATTTCCTTCGATCGAGGAAGCAGCCATTTTGTAACGATTCTGGCCCAACATTTAACACATTATTTTTCATGTTCAAAGAAAAAGTCACCTCGAAACGAGTGTACCCTACTAAGTTAAAAATAATTTTTCTCAATTGAGGCAGCGTGTGACTGAAAATATTAAGTTACCATTTTGTAAATGCTTGTTACCCATCGAGGAAACGGGTGTTCACAGCTTCAACTGTAATTATAAAAAAATCCTTCTTAATTGCAAAAGCATGCTACTAGACAACAACGACTCACTATTTTACGATAAATTTTTTCAATTGAGAAAACAATTATCTAAAGCCGATCTTGACCTAACAATTTAAGAGAAATGTTCGCCGATTGAAAAAGTTGGTGCCTAGTGACGATATCGATTTGACGTTTCGAGAATGATTTTTCTCGACCGAAGAAACGGTAAAAGAAAATGGCCTAGTAAACGAGGAACAATTTTTCTCGATCGAGGAAACAGCCATTTTGTGGTGATTTTGATCCAACGTTTTGCAAATAATTTTTACCGACCGTGGATATTAATAATTTGCGGACATCTTTGGCCTACCATTTTGCGAATATTTCTTTCGATCGAAGACGCGCCATGCGTTGTTAAATAACACGAACCTACGCTTGCGTGTTGGTTATAAGTAAACGTTGAAAAATAATTTTATATTATACACTGTAAACGATTAGTATCGTACGAAACTCAATGATCAATACTACGTACAATAAGTGAAAAGTTTATTCGACGAAGAGACCATCAGTGATGTCAATCTTGTTTCATGCGTTGTGACACATGAAATATCTACTCCCACATAGTCTTATAATATTTACACGTGCGAATAAAGGTGACATTTGTCTACAGTGTTTTCCTTTGTACTCGAATTAAAGGATTATCTCGTGTTAAAAATGACAGAAATGCTTCGTTCAGGAAAGTGTTTTTGTTTTAGCCTAATCAAATGGATATTTCATGTGTTACGATCCAATATATTGTTGATATAGTGGTGTTTTGTAGATAATACGTGCACGAACTTCCCTTGACGTTGATGCATCGCGCAAGAATGCGTATCAACTAAATATATTGAAAAATCGAGGGATCGTTTCCTTGTAAAAAGAATATACAATAGAGTGGACAAAGTGTCCTAAAACTATTACTTAGAAGTTAGGTTACGAAGTAAGGGAGATAATGTAAATGGCGATAGTTTAAATGCATAACTGCCCGGTTAGTTGAACGAAAGAAGAACGATCGACGAGAAGATTGAAAGTTATCTTAAAATTTATTTTTTATTAGGTCGCGAGATGCTGTTAGAGGGTTACGGTCGACTCAACTTAAACTACCATTTTTCCCATGAAGAATCCTCTCCTCACAAATTTTATTTTATACGCGTCTAGAATTTAAATAAATGCCAAAGTTATACAAAATACTGCGATGTTTGAAGAATGAATACATGCGTTTAGCCTTAAGAGCAAAAACAACTGAACAGATCTCCAGTCTATTCCTTATTTTCTAGCTATCCTTAGTTAATGGTCCTCCGTTCCGTTCGCTTTATTCAGTTTTTAACGTTATTATTTCCAGATCGTTGTATTCTTCAGCATTAACACGTTCACTGCCAGATCAAAACCGTATAATATTCTGCACAAGTAAAATTTTGATTTTAGACCATTGTAGGCCACATAACCTAAAATTTGTTTCACTACTTATTTTCGTAATCTTATTAAAATTCACAAATTTATTTCCCTCAACTTGAGAATTAATTTTTCTAGTATCATAATGGTAAGTCCTGTCACCCATATATGGGCGAAGTGGCAGTCAAAGTGTTAACGCGAAAACGGTCCTCAATTTTTCAAATAAATTATATGCGCCTAATTTATTTGAAATATTATATATTTTAAAAAATTGTTTGTTCGTAAAATTTCGTGAATTATTTTAAAAATATACTACCGATGCGATTTACATTTCTCTGAATTTATAGAAATTCTCGATTTGCTTGAAGCAGGCATGTCAAACACGCAGTCATTGCAATTTTTAGCATGACCATTTTTCATATTCATTATTTTATACTTTTGCTTTTATATTTTGTATTGTGTGAAGTTTTCTCATTTACTATGCTTAGGACAACACCTTTTTTCAGTAACGAAGAACAACACCTACAATATCAAGTTTAGTTTCTCAACGTCTTTCTTCAATATTGAAACTAATATCAAGATGTTATACCAAAGTTTGACGTTTTGATGTCTGAAAAGTGATATCAAGTACTTTTTCTTAAATATGAAAGCATGTTACTTAAGAAACAAAGGACTCCGCACAGATCTTATGGAAAATGGCCTCCGGTTAAATTAGCTGAACTTTTGATATGATGTAGTTCATTATGTCTTGATGAAAAGTTCCAATTGGCCCAAGCTCGTAAATTGAACAGTTTCCGAGATACAGGGGATCAAAAGTCAATAATAGTGCGCCTTATTCTAGACTACCTCATTTGAGCATATCTGAGTGTAAAAAGCACTGTTGTACACTGTCCATTTATTTGACCCCTTAAAACTCAATAGTAGTACTGTAGGCTCTTAAATATTACCCCTTGACCTCCTGACCCTCTGACAAAAAAACGCCAAAAAGGTAAAAAATGGTTTTCTTTTTCAATGTACAAACATGAAGCACCGTCGACATTAGCATTACCCAGTGTGCACTACGAAGAGGTTGCTCTATCGGATTTTGCAAACCATGTGGCCTTGAAAAGGGCCGTTTTTTATAATTCTCTCTATTCGGCCATAAGAATTTCAACATTCATATTGTCTTGATGCCCTCTATTAGCGGCATCTCTGGTCGTATTTAGAAGATTGCCATCCAAATATTTAGCATGCCTTTGATGACGAGCAAATCCTAATAACCTTAAAACACTTACAATATGTACGCATGTACCCAATGTTTTGGCACCACATTGACAGGTGCAGTAGTAACCATTTATTACTTCGTCTTCTAGTACCAATTCATTTTCGGGAATGTGAGAAATAAGAATTTGATGTTTGGTACAATTTCGAAATCGTGAATAAACTTTTAGTCTTCTAAGGCTGTTATCTACCAACGAAGTTTCAATCTGTAATTCATCGTCATCATCTTTTTGCAACAGAGGGTCAAGGGGTTAAGGGGTAATATTTAAGGGCCCACAGTACTACTATTGAGTTTTAAGGGGTCAAATAAATGGACAGTGTACAACATTGCTTCTTGCACTCAAATATGCTCAAACGTGATAGTCTAGAATTTTAACATTTGATCCCCCGTATTTCGGAAACTGTTCAATTTACGAGCTTGGGCCCATTGGAACTTTTCATCAAGACATAATAAACTGCATCATATCAAAAGTTCAGCTAATTTAACCAGGGGCCATTTTCCATAAGATTTGTGCGGGGTCCTTTTTCCTATTCTTAAAATACCTAGTTATTCTATACAGTATAAAGAAAATGTTCGTTGATTTATAAGATAATTTTGATGCGTAAAAACCAAAAAGCCTATAATTAATTTTAAATAGTCATACATGATGGCCTTCTTAAAGAATGTACACAAAATTCTATACAAATATATAAATAATCAATCATTTTTTATATTCGGTTACTTGAAAGGAAAGAAATAAAAATTTTTTATTAGCAATGAAAAAGACAATGGCTATTTTCTTTTCAATACCTTCGAGCAGTAAAACTTCGCAGAGTAACATTTTAATGGAAGTATATTTTTTATCTTAATAAAGAATATTTACACGTTACTCTGATAAATTTTATTACTCGGATATCGGCAAGAAAGTAGCAAATACTTTTTCGAACCTATTAAGAAATTTTTATTTAAACATAATAATATGTGGTACTGTGTGCAAAGAATTTTGAAAGTATATAATTTAAAAATTAAACATGTTAACTTAAAAATAATTTGACGTTATTTATATTATATTAGTTGCGTTTGAGATCTTCAAAATTAATTTACAGACTGTCCGATAATAACGTGTTCTTGTATCTAACTTTTTATTTCGTTTAGATGTAGGAGAAGTGCCCCCTTCCTGCCTTCTGCTCAACTTTACTTGTTCGTTCTTGTTTCGACAAACACATTGATAAGAAATAAACGCAAAAAAATTGGGAAACGGATTATTTTTGTATCAATTGTGATGGCTGTTTTCTCCAGGCAGAAAATAAATTCCACATCCTTGCGATAGAGGATATCTTTTCAATACTCCAGCGAAAAATATTTAGTTTTTGGAGCAACAAAAATGTACATCGAATCTGTTTTTGAAGAATTCTGGACCATGATTACGTAAAGAACAGGTTCAGTAGAAGGAAAAAGGATAAAATATTTCTCTGGACAGTATCCAACGTCACCTTCGAGTTTTACATAATGCAAAATGGCGGAGCACAGTGAAAACCTTGCTGTATGAAAAACACGTGAGAACATGACTCGCGTGAGCGAAGGAAAATATTCATCAAGATAGGAATAACGTCATGTTTATTGATGAAGCTTCTTTTTGGGCACGTACTATATTACAATGTACCTGGTCGACCAACAAAACGGTCCAACGGACTGTTAAGTACATAGTGAAGAAGAGTTTTGGCATACTGTACTTGTTTACGCATACTTGGGATGCTGAAAAGATGTTGAAAATATATAAAAAGGCCTTATTATTGTTTATTAAACGATATACGGTTTACCATAGAAAATAAAAATTGAATTCTACAGGAGAACAATGATCAGAACCATCGTAACAGTCTGTGAGACTCCTGGTATTTATCGAATGAAATGGTCGCCAGTCCTGTAACGAATGTTTGGACATCTGTAAAGCAGAAATTTTATGGAAAATAAGTGTTCACAGTAAAACAATTAATACGATAAATTTGAAGTTTTTCAAAGTTTGGAAAGATTGGACTCGTTATTAATATAATTGCATTTTAGATTTAAGCCTGTTGGGTCAAAGAATAGCAATTTTATGTTTAAAACACGAACTAAAGTTTACTAAATTTAAAAACATAACGAAATATATAATTGCATAAAAATGCGGCATACACAGACATATATCAATGTTGTTTGTAGGTTAAAAGACCCTTTTAATTTCGACGCACATTTAGCGCCATCTCTCAAGACCTGAAGTAAAATGATAATATGGCGGCTGATTTGAAAATTTAGAATCGCGATTGCGATTCCAACAAAGCCTATTGAATATAGTACAGGTAGCCCTCCTACAACACGGCATCTTATAACATGATTCATAAATTGCGAGAACCCTCCTACAACACGGTTTCGCTTTAACACGATAAGAAAATTGCGAAAATCTTTGTACAACACTGTACTTCTACAGCACTGGATAACATGATTTTTGCTTAACATATTTAAAAACTAAATTATCTTAAAATAAACACGCGAAGGAATAATGAATTATAGTGGCTTTACATGAAAAAATATAAACAAATTATAATTTATTAAATTAAGGTTGCGGTAAATTAAAATAATATTTTTTTTTTGTTTTGTGTTATACACATATTTATATTTTTCATAAAAATTAAGTTGCTTATGTAGAATTAAAAAAAATATTTGTTTTTAATACATGTTTGGAACGTAACTCCCCTTTTTCTACTGGCTCTGGGTCTCATGTAACACGGTATCACAAAACACGGCATTTTCTAGGAACCTATCTACCGTGTTATAGGAGGGTTATCTGTACTTTAAATTTTGAATAAATTAGTTTCCAAATGAATTAAGCCGAACACGCTCTAATCGGACAGGCTGTTAACCGAAAGGAATTAATTTTTAGAATCTGATAAGGGTTTCTATCGTCCTAATATAAAACATGCAAAGTTATAAGAAATTTAATTATTGTATAACCTTCTCGCTAGAGGGGTTATTATGTACAATTTCTTGGTTTATTGACTTAAAAATTGTTCTATAAACTAACGAAAATTCATTGTACAGCCTTGTGATATATGGAACAAATTTTTGTTTTATATGTACATTCTACACCTTCTTCGATATAAATATATTTTTCTGCTCATTTCTATGAGAATTAATGTTTTTTTTAAATTATGTACACGTTCGCAAACGACGTGGCGGTGCAACGACTAGTATTAATTTTCAATGATATATTCTATCTGGTTGAATGATAGAATATATTTTTGGTTTTAAATTAATCAATTACGGTTCATATGGCAGAAAAATAGCCTTTAAAATATTACTGACTGTTGTAAAATAATATACAGTAAAAGTTGGAAATGTAAGGTGTTCAGCCACTTCTGGGAAACATTTTAATGGGTGATTCTAGAGGCCAAAATAAGACGAAAATCAATAGTACCAATTTATTGATTGAGGCTCCGTTAAAAAGTTATTAACGTTTACATTTCCGCCTGTAGATAGGCAACTTGCATACAGCTGCGTGCGGACGATAGTGGTTCTCACCCAACATGAGGAGCTCTACTTAGTGACGTATCGACAGCCTCTCAGTTTTGTGAGTGAGAACCACTATCATGCGCACGCAGCTGTTCGCAGATTGCCGTTCTACAGGCAGAACTTTAAACGTTAATAACTTTTCAACGAAGTCTCGATCAACAAATTGGTATTCTTGATTTTCGTCATATTTTGGCCTCTAGAATCTCTCATTAAAATTTTTTCCAGGAGTAGCCGAACACCCTCTATAACTAAAAATTGAGACTTTGTGAAGTAGATGGATCGCTTCAAATTATAGAAACAGCTGGAGTTGACTGTCGAACGTAGAAAAGGAGAACCATCTTGGCTGATGAGCTTCGCGGTGAGTCATGGGGAATCTCGATAATGGGGATAAACACCAAGCATTCATGCCGTAGATTCGAGCATACATATATCTTTCGAGCATGTATCCAATGTTCATTGTTGTAAAGTACAGATTGGCCCGCGAGCTAAAATGAGTTTGACATGCCTGGTCTAAAATGTTCATCGTTTTAAAAAACATCCACTCCGCGATCAACCTAACGAATTCAGATTCACCTAGGTTACTATTTCAGCGAAATAAACTTCCGAAAAGGGCATACCTTCGATTTTTTTTATACTCTGGATTCTTACGTATTTTGACGTGCTGATTGCGAGTATGATAGTGAAAATTTGCGTAAATTTTATTTTCATAACGGAAACCATGAAAAAACCATAAAAATCATAGTTTTTTTATTTACTTCCGTAAATAATGGGAATTTTGAAAACTACTTCAGATAAAAGTTGTAGACCTTATCAAAATACACATTTCATGTTGTATCGATTTTTGTCATAAAGGCAATAGTTTTTGAGAAAAACGATATTAAATGTTCAAAATTTCATATAACTTGTGGCGCGCATGTGGCCGCACGATGGCGCTTTACGTGAGAGTACTGGTCGACCATAGGGAAACCCCCAAGTGAAGCTCGCCACGCGGTCGCGGGAAAATCTCGTGCGTGTGTATTACTATCGAAACAGTTTTACAATTTCGCTGTATGATTTATTAGACTTTAATAAATTATATTCTATATTATTATCGGACCACATAACTCATCAAACAGAAATCAAGTTTTATTGTTAATTTTATTAGTTAATACTAGAAAGGGATGCACGTGTTTTCTGTATCATTGTATTTTT
This sequence comes from Colletes gigas, assembly GCF_013123115.1. NCBI lineage: Eukaryota > Metazoa > Arthropoda > Insecta > Hymenoptera > Colletidae > Colletes > Colletes gigas. The sequence continues at coordinate 380,863 of NW_025106686.1, read as the reverse complement.
CACTTTCCACGCGTAGCGAGATCCACCCTCTGCAGGAAGCTTCATCCCCAAAAGGAATAACCCAGACCTAACTCAGACCTAAATCTAATCCTAAACTTAAATATCAAATTAAACGACTGTTCGTTATAGAAGAAATGAAACAACCTCATATAAACTAAAAAATAAACCTGTTTGTTCTAAAAAACGAAAATAAAGCGAATAAATAATATCATAAAAACTAAAAAATAGTTTGCAATAAAAAAAAACAAAATAAAGCGATTTTATCGCACAAAAACAAAAAAATAAAGGTTTTCGTTTCAAAAAATAAAAAATTTTATGCTCTGCACAGACAAATCAATAATAAATTCAAAATGTCCCAGGATAAACGGTTTTAATATCCATGATTAATTGTTCGAAAGAATCACGTTTTCATACGACGCTGCCATAAAAATTACCCATAATTTTTCTCAGAAAGTATTGTCTTTATGACAAAAATTAATAAGACATACAATGTGTATTTTGATGAGGTTTACAACTTTTATGTGAAGTATTTTTCAAAATTAGTAAAATAAATAAACAAAACTATGATTTTTATGGTTTTTTCATGGTTTCCGCTATGAAAATAAAATTTGCGCCAATTTTCACTATCATACTCGTAATCAGCACGTCAAAATATGCAAGAATTCAGGGTATAAAAAAAAATCGGTGATATGTCCTTTTCGGAAGTACAACCTTTCCACGATTTAAAAAATTCACGACGTCGGTTACAGGTTAAGAACATTGGTCAGCACTTTTAGGCAATTCGCGTGATGCATTGGGACGATGGACGAAAAAACGTCTCGACTCTCGATCCTTTAGAGATTATGTTCATTTGCAAATTACGTGGCGGCGGCAAGGTTGTATACACGGTTACGTGTGTGTTTGTGTGTGTGTAGATGGAAGGTTGCCAAGAGCGAAGAGAATCGGGGAAGTCCGCGGTTCTACTCGAGATTGTTGATACCGCAACTTTCGATAGCGGGTAAGCAAAAAAAAAGGTCGATCCTTTTATTATTCGCTGCGCCACGGCCAGGGCGAAACCGTGACGCTCCAATTGCGCCAAAACGTACCGCTGTAATACGCCAATTACGATTTGGAATGCGGAGTGCAGCTCGCGCTTTTTGCCGGACCCCGCGGAATTTCAATTGCACGAAGAAGTGCTATTTAAACCGTTACTGCAGTGTTTCCCAACCTCCTTCGAGTCGCAACCCTCTTTTATAATTGTCATACGATCTATGATACTCTCCAAAAAAAGATTTCATATTAAAGCATTTCTAGAAGGATACAGAAATCACATTTAAAATAGATTAGAATATAATTTTAATTTAATATTTAATCAATTTAATGCGATGATTGTACTTGTACATGTTGGGATTGTGTTTGGTTCATTCTAAACAATTCTAAACAACTCGTTATTATTTCAACACATTTATTTCTATTTTAACAATGAACGTACATAAGTATTTCTACACGTGTTCTCTTACAACACCATTACACACTATCAGGCACTTCACCACGTGATTCCCCCTCATATCTCCGTTCCAACGCTACCAACTACAATCAGTAAAAATAACTGCACAATACAGTCCTTGCTATAGAAAATAGAAAATTTAGTTAAAATCAAATATTTTCGACCATGATATTTAATTAAAAATAAATTTATTCCCGACGGAGCTTTTAATATTTTTAAAATATTTCATTTCTTATATTTAGTAACAATTAACATTCCCTTGAAATAAATATTTAAAACCTTTTTCATGCAATTTTCTGTAAAAATAATTGCAAGAAAAAATAACCTTCGTGACCTCCTGGGAAATTATTTCCAACCCCTTTGTCGCGATCCACAGGTTGAGAATCAGTGCATTACTGCGATAGAATTCAACGTAAAAGCGTCGAACACGTAACTCTATTGAACTGAACGCGAAAAGACTACTAGGGTAACTGCCCCCAGTCGGATGGTCAACCCTTTGCGGTTCGAGACATTTTTGATATTTCATTCGAACAGATCCATGACACAATTCAGGTATTTTCATACGATAACAACCGAAAATCCAGTTTATAACAATATATTTAACCCTTTGCTCTATGATAATTTTTTCAATTTTTCCTCAACAAACCCTGATTTCATTTGTTATTGTTCGAATATGTACCTTAATCGAGGGCAAAGTATATGCAGTCGTTTTAAACACAAGTTTGTTTATAAAATATTCCCGATAATAATATATTAATATATTTGTATAGTTATTCATATTTTTTAAATTTACACTAATTTTTTAATTTCCAAGGTTAAAAAAGACTTTCTGTTAAATGTTTCATAAATTGTTTGTCGATTTCCTCCACCTATTTTTCAATTTGAACAGACTAAATTATCATTATGTGTGTCACAAAGATCTACAATTATTATGTGTAGTTTACCAGTTATCGATTTTCTCGATTCGATCAATAGCTTTCCTCGAGATCTTAGATTTTTCGAAACCGTATCCCAAGTGATTTCACGAGTTTACAAATATATTTTATTCGCTAATTTTATTTTACTTTATGTTATTCATTTTTCATTTTTGTAATATTTATTTTTGAATTTAGGGAAAATACAGTGCAGACATTCTTTCTGATATGATATTACATATTTATAAATGTTTAAAGTTATTATCTCTTAATTTATGATTAATGTAAATTAATTACATTCTTTTTGTAATTACACTCCAGTAGAAATTACGAATTACATTGTACATGTAATTTAATTGAATGAAGGATCTGAATTACAAATTACGATATAATTATTTTGTAATTATAATTACTGCAGTAGGTACTTCAGTTGTAATTCTGCATAACTCTGATTCGAATTTAGTTATGATGAAAACCGATAGTTCACAGCTGGTTATAATTAAAATTTTTTGTTAAACATTTTTGTTTAACATTTTAAAACTGCCCGATTTTGCGAACATAGACAACAATCGAAAACTCATAGAATACAAAATAAATTGTAACTACATATATTGAAAATGGGACAAGTAACAGTTCTCTCGTAGATTTGAGTCATGTTTATAATAAATTTACTTCTGAATAAATTGTAGATACGAGAATTTCATCGTATCAGATAAGGTGAAAAAGATAAAGGTCAATAAACAAGGCTGTTTGGCAACTTAACTCAAACTTTATCGTTCATAGTTTTAGTTTTATTTGTACAACATTTTGTTTGTATAATTGACAAAAATAGATAGAATCGATATCTGCTGATTTTGAAAAAGTTTATTATAATTGGAAAATGTCAGGATGATCCAGTTATCAGACGCCTGAAATTAATATTCTTATGATTCGACAAAAGTCCACTTGATTATTAAATGTAATCAAATTAAACAAAAAAGTTCACTGTAATCATTTATTTTTTCGTTTTAGAGCAACAAATAAATAACGTCGCAGAGCACTTTAACATTAAATGACGCGTAATTATAAAACAATTTATGCATTTTGATAATAGTAGAATTGAGTGCTTGCCATTAATGTATAACAGAAGTGTTTTCGACGATCTAATTTGCTACCATCTTCAGGATTGCAAAAAAGCAGATAAATATAGCTATGCCTATATTTAAGTTAATAGTAAAATGAATTAATAACAAAAAATCAAGATAGATATATTTTTAACCACTTTTGACAATCTAATTTGGATTGTGAAACATGTGATATAGTTAGTGTATCCTTGAAATTTTATCTGTATAATATAATATTATTGTTAGGTACATTTACAATTTATTTCTTATTTGTTTGCTAAGTTTAGTAATGAAACTGCTTTATTACTACGATTTTATTTTTTCTATTAGACATTACCAACAAAGATATATTTATATGGTTCTGTTTGCTTAATAATTTTTATAGTACGCATGTTATCATTCTTTTAAACTCACTTCTGTCGTGAACCTTAGTCTCAAGAGGTCCATAAAATCATCGATATTATAGAATAAACTGTACCTGTTTCTGTTTTAGTTAACTATATCAATGAAAACCTTTTTTTAACTCTACTACTAACAAGGGAACATCCCGAGGTGTAAATCTCCATTCTTGATGAAACTTCGCAATTTTGTAGTTCTCATAAATCTATTAGACCCGTATTTTTTTGTAGCTGCTAATATTCACTTTAAGGGGTTGAAATCAGCCCTCAAAGTTGGGGGTAAAAACATACTTTGTTGAATATCTCGGAAACTATGAGAGATAGAGGTGTGCTTTCAATTGACGAAATTAATGTTTTTAAACGGCGAATTTGATGGTGTAAAGAGATTTGCAAAACTTTTATTTGTTTAAACAATATGTTAAAAAATAGCACATTTTTTCATTTTTCTCGTTGGATATTAATGATTTTTTTTTCTCCATTTGTACAGAGAAACTACACATCCATGTACAAAATACGGATAAATTGGAATTTTGATTTTTTCACAATAATGAAAGATTTTATATTTGTAATTTTTTTCGTATTTCGATTCGTTATACGAAGTACAAGATCGCATATAATACGACAAATGCTATGGTTTAATGACTTTTGTTTAATTATATTATAGTATGCTTTGCTGGCTGATCCCAAAATGGTAAAAATTTCAGTCTAATGACAGGTATAACGTTTACCTGCGCTGCGTACTAAAGGGCAGCGTATAAGCGTAAGTAAGGTTTCGGCTTAACGATTGCAGGACCTGTTTATGAGTGTGATACTTTTATTAAGGAGTCTTTACTGAACGAGGGCTGTTTTAAATATTAGTTGGTTGTATCTTAAGTTCTGATTTTTTAACGTCAGGTAGCTCTGAAAAGAACTGTTTCATTTTCGACCTTTGCTGATTTCCAAGTGATCGTAATTGCTGTCCGAGGTAGAAAAATATGATCGATGCGATCTTTTACTGCCAATTGTTCCAACCCGACCATGATGGTTCACATTCCTAAACTGTTAGGAAAGTCCTTCTACAGCTTTTAGACCTTCTGTTTTCGGAAAATGAACTTTATAAACGTTTCTGGTTGGTTACGATAATTAGGATAGGGATACAAGTGACCAGTACTGCAATCATATTGAAACTATACAGGGAGTTCGGCTACTAATAGTACAAATTTTAATGAGCGATAGTAGAGGCCGAAATAAGACGAAAATCAAGAATACCAATTGCCCAACTGAGGCTTTATTAAAAAGTTATTAAAAAATTAAATTAAAAAATTTGAAATCATTCTGAAAACATTATTTTCGGTTGTGGAAGTCAATTACAATCATTTTTTGTGAATAGACATACCCCCGAAATCCTAACCATTTTCGAGAAAAAAATCGGGAAATTGTGAAATTTTTCAACAAAATTAAAAAATTTCAAACCATTCTGGAAAAATTATTTTCGGTTGCAGGGATCGATTACAATCATTTCTGGTCATTACACATACCCCCGAAATCTTACGCACTTTCGAGACAAAAATTCCTTACCGAAAACTTCAACCCCTTAAAGTGAATATTAGCAGTTACAAAGAAATACGGGTCTAATAGATTTATGAGAACTACAAAATTGCGAAGTTACATCAAAATTGGACATTTACACCTCGTTCAGTAAAGACTCCTTAATAAAAGTATCACACTCATAAACAGGTCCTGCAATTGTTAAGCCGAAACCTTACTTACGCTTATACGCTGCCCTTTAGTACGCAGCGCAGGTAAACGTTATACCTGTCATTAGACCGAAATTTTTACCATTTTGGGATCAGCCAGCAAAGCATACTATAATATAATTAAACAAAAGTCATTAAACCATAGCATTTGTCGTATTATATGCGATCTTGTACTTCGTATAACGAATCGAAATACGAAAAAAATTACAAATATAAAATCTTTCATTATTGTGAAAAAATCAAAATTCCAATTTATCCGTATTTTGTACATGGATGTGTAGTTTCTCTGTACAAATGGAGAAAAAAAAATCATTAATATCCAACGAGAAAAATGAAAAAATGTGCTATTTTTTAACATATTGTTTAAACAAATAAAAGTTTTGCAAATCTCTTTACACCATCAAATTCGCCGTTTAAAAACATTAATTTCGTCAATTGAAAGCACACCTCTATCTCTCATAGTTTCCGAGATATTCAACAAAGTATGTTTTTACCCCCAACTTTGAGGGCTGATTTCAACCCCTTAAAGTGAATATTAGCAGCTACAAAAAAATACGGGTCTAATAGATTTATGAGAACTACAAAATTGCGAAGTTTCATCAAGATTGGAGATTTACACCTCGGGATGTTCCCTTGTAAGAAGAGTAAAGCAACACAGCGCCAAAATCGACTTAACAAAATCTCAAAAATGGAAATTTCTAAAGAATTTTAATTTTCAATTCCAACGTATAACTTTAAATTTAAAATAATATAGATGTACAGTGGCGAACTTTATTTATGTACATTTCATGTACTGTTATTCTCTCCTATATTGTTTGCATAACTTCGTTGTTACAGGCAATTATTAAAAATTTATCTTAAATCTATGACATTATTATGAACACATACGAACATCATTAAATATTTATGTTTACCTGTGTTTTAAATTGTTTCATGAGTTTGGGTAAAAATATAATGTCAGTTATTAAAACTGTTAAAAACATAATGTTATGTTTACTTAAACATAATTAAAAATATTGCCGAAGATCAATTGCCGACAGATTGATTTAGTAGATTCAAAATATATGGGAAAAATTGTAAATTGAAGACAATAATTTTTTTCATTGTAAATGACTAACACAAAGTCTGCATGTAAACCCTACCCTATTTTCGATACATGTAGATATAGAAATAAGTTATAAAAAACGTAAAAATATCAACGAATGATATGAAGTAATCCAGTATTTATAAAATTCGATTCCTCTGGATTGTTACGTTTATTCGATCTATGCATACTACAGTTACTATAAGTTAAAATAATAATCGATATAATGATGATCCTTAAAACTCATGTTATAATATAAAAAATATTGGAAATATATGTCTGCAAGCCAAACATAGGAACGATCACGATTTCTTGCTATCTTGTTTAAAGATCAAGTTAACCAAAAGTTAAATACATATGTATGGGAATTTTTTTATACCATTCCTTAGAGAATTATCAAGGATCTAATGTTAAGAAGTGTTCGTAAATATATGTCCGTCACTGTACATCTGTTTTGCGTTCATAAATAAATTAAAAATCTTATAGAGAGTGACTATTTAGCATTTCGTGATAAGTGGCAGTAAGTGTAAAGGAATTTTCCTGAAATTGTAGTGTTTAAAAGCTTCGTTTATCGCATTTAGCGAGGTTATTCTTTACACGAGTTGTCCTACGCGTTTCGTGGCATTCGTAACCACGCAATTCATTCAGCGATATGTAAATATGCTGTCCTTTGCTGAGAAAAATTTCAGCACACGTCCGTCTCTGGTGAATGGAAGCGAATTAAATGCGCGAACGTGTCTGGAAAATGACCGTGAACCCGAGAGCAAATCGGTTATTTTGAGTTTCGCGCCAACGTTTCAATAAACGCTTCGATATTCTGTGAGCTTCGAACGGAAGCAGAGAAGTTCGATCGTTGCCGGCTTGGTTTGCGCTTCAACTTCAAAAAGTTGAAACCTTCCACGTCGTAGTAATACTAATCCATTCCTCCGTCAAGCATGATAGATGGCTAAAGTTTGCAGTTTTCCTTAAACTCAACTTCTGTTTTAATTTTACGCAAATATTTACTTTGTCATGGTTGAAACAAATCCGAATTTTATATTAAAGCTTTAAAGCACACAGACTACACGGAACAAAGCTTTGTAGCTTGTTTTATAGTGAGTATTTGTCGGAAATAAATATACTTTCTGCCAGAATATAAAGAGTAATTAATTAAATTTCATCCAAATTGCATAATAGCAGTAGAAATTTTGAATTTTATATTAAAGCTTTAAAGCACACAGAGTACACGGAACAAAGCTTTGTAGCTTGTTTTATTGTGAGTATTTGTCGGAAATAAATATATTTTCTGTCGAAATATAAAGAGTAATTAATTAAGTTTCAACCAAATTGCATAATAGCAGCAGAAACTATAAAGAAATTGCAAATACACAGACATTAAATTTTATATTAATAATAATGAAATAATTAAAAATTCTACAGCAATGTTTCACAACTTTTTCAAAACGTAACACAAATTAGGTATAGTTAACAATTCTTCGCAACCCATCGTAACATATTTTCCAATTTTATTAATGGACACTTGATATTATACAAACTGCCACATTTTAATATATAAATTTACATATTCGGAGACGTAAGTTGAATTAAAAATTATTCTTTTTTAAAATTAGTTTACAGAAATATGATTTAGCGACAAATTTAATTTACAATTTGAATAATTTTTTTAATGTGAAAAAAATTATTGTTTGACTCCATTTCATACAAATGAACGAAACAGAGATAAAAAAAGTATTAGTAAGCAAATGTAAACAATGTACTATACTTCATATTTTTCTATTATTATTATGTATTTTTCTGCATTAAACTAATTGTAAAGTTCAACTATAATTTTTTCTAAATGAAAAAATGAATTGTTTTTTAATTATTCTACGTATAAAAGTATTAAGGTTAGATAATCGATATGTAAATAGTTCTCGAAGTAAACACTTGTTGTTTATAAGCATTATATAGGTTTGGGAATATTTGAAGGTATGTTTTACTAAGGGAATTTTAATGTTCTGTTTACTATTTACTCTTTGTTTATCTAACCCTAATACGTATGTATATGTATACAGAATAATCCAAAGGATCAATTCGTGTAAGAAAAATTATGCAGTTTTTTTCTTTTTTAAAGCACAGTTGGACTTTGTAATTGCATAACTGTACAAGAATTCATAAAATTAATACAAAAATGCAGAACTTACGATACCATTTAAATTTGCCTAACAAAATATTTCTATTCCTTTAATCGTTTCAAATGATACAGATCTGATTAGAAGTGACCATAATGTGGCTCTTGAGGTTTATAAACAATTCTTCTCTTTTAAATTAAGCGATATTTTACTGTAAATAAAGCAACTGATTTAGGATTTTATTAATTGTATTTTAATGAAATACATTCCACTCCTACTGATTGTAATGTAATTAAAAATGTCATAAATATCACTAGGCAGCATATGAATAGAAAAAATGAAAAGATACATTTGATCAGTCCTGATGTATAAGTTTATTAAGAAACTTTATATGTATTCTGCTAAATTTCAATTATAAAGTAGAAATTGATTCATAATATTATTGGTAACATTAAATGAATTTATTATTAATTTTAAAGTTTATTTACATAGTATTAATATAATATGGTAACTTAAATAACGAGTGTTTATCTATTTAAATATTTAATGTAGCTCTTTCCAGATTCCAGTTCATTATTAATGATCCTGAAGCTGTAACGTTGGCCACCCTTGGCATATATCGTAAATGGTTTAAGAGAAGGATGCTTTATTAGAATGGGATATCGATTACACCGTTTAATAATGATTTGAAGGAGAAATTCTTAAAATTGTACTGTTTACAAACACGTATATAATTTATTTCATACCTACAGACATAAAGATTCTAACACATTTATAGTTTATAATCAGCCCTAAAGGACTGGCAGAGCAGCGAAAGCTAATAAATCTCATTTGTATTGGTATAATGCTCCTTCAGTGAATGGGGAAAAACGCAGTATGAGTCATATGATTTTCATTATGTTTATTTTTAACTGTTGAATATTAATCATTTTACTCAAACACATTTTAACGACTGGTCGAAGACTAAATATAAATCTAAATTATATAGACATGAACGTGGTTTGCACTAATAAGACTATGTTTATGTATGTTTACATAGAGTCAAGAATTTGCATAGTTAAATATGCAAAAACTCATGACCAAATCATAAGACATACGTGATATCTTTTTTTCGCAGACCTGTGTTTTTTGAAGAAGAACGTCGTAAGAAATTACTATAAAAGGATCTTAACTTCGACGTTCATAGTTTCGTTGTAAAAAGAATCAGAGAAGGGCTGACGATTAATCTTAACAGATTTTATCTCTTCCTATAAAAGCTTGTTTTTGCAATTGCATTATCGTAATTTTATTTTTGAGTACTTATTGATCTATTAATAGTATATAATAAACAGCATAACGAACATTAGCATTATTAGCAACTTACACGAAATGTTTTCTTGTCATAATTAAAAGAACTATTATTTGATACTTTAGTATTTAATTCATACTTATACTTTAGTATTAACTCGCTTTAGTATTTCCACCCTAAGTCGATATTATTAGATAAGGAATTCCTGAAATAGAAGATCAATCTTTAGAAACATATTTCACTCGTTATAATGATAAAAAATGTCGTATAAATACACGTCCGCGAATGCTTCTTTACCAAGTTTCAGTGTTTTAAAATCAGATATCAACAAAAATAGTTGTATAAATTATGGGCTACAGAGACGTGATTTAAAGCCACTCAAGAACGATAGCATGAAGTTAAGATTCATAGTTAACAAGTTCGCTGACCACCCGTATAAGCGAGAATAATACTTGAATGTGCAAGGAGTCGATAAGATATTCGCCACAGTATACAGGGTGTTCGGCCACCTCTAGCAAAAATTTTAATGAGCGATAGTAGAGGCCAAAATAAGACGAAAATCAAGAATACCAATTTGTTGATGGAAGCTTCGTTAAAAAAAGTTATTAACGTTTAAAGTGCCGCCCTTACTGAATTTTTTTCTCGAAAATGCGCAAGATTTCGGGGGTATGTCTACTCACCAAAAATGACTGTAATTGAACCCTACAACCGAAAATAATTTTTCCACAACGATTTACAATTTTTTAATTTTCTCGAATAATTTCACACCTTCTCTATTTTTTTTCTCGAAAGTGGGCAGGATTTCGTGGGTATGTCTAATGACAAAAACTGATTGTAATTGACCCCCGCAACCGAAAATAATTTTTCCACAACGATTTGCAATTTTTTTTCTCCGTTGAAAAATTTAGGTACCTAATTAGATTTTCAGTAAGGAATTTTTTTCTCGAAAGTGCGTACAATTTCGGAGGTATGCGTAATGATAAAAAATGATTGTAATTGATCCCCGCAATCGAAAATAATTTTTTTAGAACGATTTGAAAAATTTTTTTTCGCCGAAAAATTTCAGCACCTACTCGATTTTTTTTCTAGAAAGTAGATAGGATTTCGGAGGTATGTGTACTCACCAAAAATGATTGTAGTTGACCCCCGCAACCGAAAATAATTTTTCCAGAACGATTTGAAATTTTTGAATTTAATTGTTAATAACTTTTTAACGAAGCTTCCATCAACAAATTAGTATTCTTGATTTTCGTCTTATTTTGGCCTCTACTATCGCTCATTAAAATTTTTGCTAGAGGTGGCCGAACACCCTGTATATTTTCTTTTCTTTTCTAAACAATACTCGTTATTATTACTGGAATTCTTCTAATCGTATTAAATTAAATACTCTTCTAAGTATTAAGCATCAAATGACAATAATAATAACAAGACTAATAACAACACTATAAATAACTTCATTACTAATGCTAATCTGAAAAATTCAGTTAGTTTTCTTATAAAAAAGTTAACTTCTATTATCACAGACAGTTGAAACAAAATTAATTGGTTCCTTAAGGTCATTTAAACGCTAAATTATAAACTCTGATAAACTATTTAGTTATAAATAATTGTATACAGAAGTTATTAAACGCTTTCAACCATCCATGGGCAATACTGTAAAGCTTAAAATTTTAGTAATTATTTAATGTAACAATTAATATAAAAAATTTAAACAAAAGCATTTGCTATTAGAAAATAATGACTTGTTAGAGCGTCGAATTGATAATTTTTCACTCACCTTTGCTTCTTTTAAAAATGTAACCTTTATAGACACCAACTGGCATTTACATTATATTATTACAATCGATGGAATATTCAATGAATAATTTCGAAACATTAAAAATACAAAATAAAGTATTAACGGGCGTATGTCATACTAATTATATTAACATTAAAACGAGTAAAATACATTCCTCAAGTTTGCATGTTACAAAATAAAACGAAAAATAAGTTAACGTAGAAAAAGTTCACAAGTGTAGGACTCCTATATATACGCAATATATTTTAGAAACTAAATAGTTTGACTTTAAACAGTTTTATTCACGCTCTAAGAAAAATTATTTATGCATACTATATTGATGAATGACAAAATAGAATGATTTAAAACATTAATTCTCCGATGAATACGAAAGGTCAACAAAAATAAATCGGCGACAAATGCTTATCAGATTTCATACGTGTTTTTTCTTTTTTTGAATGTGGCATTCATTACTCAATAATACTTTAGTCAGAATATGCAATTTTAATCCTCTCGACTTTTTCTCGAACATTTTAATTAATTTTCCTTTGCATTTTTTATTTCGTATTTTCTTTTACAAGTTTTCCTTTTTTACCTTAACATCTTCGTAATTACACTTTTACAAATACTTTTGGAAATTGAAGTTAAAGCACTTTGTATACAGCTGTACAAAGTAATAAAATAGCATACATTAATATTAAAGCAAATCCCTGTTTAAACATACTCATATTAGATACAGAGTGTTCGGCCACCTCTGTGAAAAATTTTAATAGGAGATTCTAGAGCCCAAAATAGGACGAAAATCAAGAATATTAATTTCTTGATTGAGGCTTCGTTAAAAGTTATTAAAAAATTTCAAATCATTGTACAAAAATTATTTTCGATTGCAGGGATCAATTACAATTATTTTTTATGAATAGACATATCCCTGAAATCCTAACCATTTTCGATAAAAAAATTCAGTAAGTGGACAAATTTTTTGACAAAATTGAAAACTTTCAAACTTTTTAGAAAAATTATTTTTTGTTACCAGGGTCGATTACAATTATTTTTGGTCAATCGAGATACCCCCGATATCCTGCGCATTTTCGAGAAAAAAATTCAGTACGGGCGGAAATTTAAGCGTTAATAACTTTTTAACGAAGCCTCCATCAACAAATTGGTATTCTTGATTTTCGTACTACTTTGGCCTCTAGAATCTCCCATTACAATTTTTCCCATGAGTGGTCTGTATATGTTGAATCTTGCTATCTTCAAGTAGAAAATATCGATATTAAACCGACCTATGCGATAATCACCATTTAATCCGGTGCAATACTAGGAATTCGTATTTTTATTTCGTTTACTAGATGTTAATAATCGTTTAATTATTTCATGTGATATTTTTATTTGATTAATAACTACATCAATTGTTCAATAAGAAAGTAAACAATTTTTAGAAGTATTACTAGAAGTTTTATATAACTTTAAAATTACCAATATTTATTATTACTATTGTTTTCATATGTATTATTATTATTATTATTAATACTTAATTCACACCTCATTCCATGTAAATAGAAAAATGTCTAACAGAGTCGATACATATCTCAATGTATGACAGAAAAACACAAGGTTTATTCTTCTTTCTAATAGCTTTCAAATTTGAATCAAATCTGATGAATGAGCTTCTTCTATCCCTGTTCAATAGAATTAGATTAACAGTGACAAGCATTCTGAATATTTTACAAAAGAAAGTCTTTTTCTTTCGGTACACTAGCTATGCCTATGAATATAATAATAAAAAATGGTAAACTCGATTTACAATTTTATTGTGCACGTAATTTAACTTTCAACTAAATGATAAGTTAAAAATTGTAATGAAAAAAAGAAGTACTTATCGTTATTTGCCAATGATTTTTCTGAATAGTTGAATTTTTCAAACATAAATGTTGAAATTTAATTTTTTATAAGTGAAACTATAAGTCTTCACTGAAAATTGTTATTAATTGACAACAGAATTTTACATACTTGAAACACGAATGTTACAACGATGCAACATTGGGAGTTAGAAAGTTAAATAGCTGATTTAAGAATTCATTATACACAATAGAAAATCCATTATGATTTCAGCTTTATTTCCTGGGTGTGGGGTTCTATATTAATGCACGCGTGGAAAACGCTATTCATGTTTTTTTCACTTTACTTTCAATTCATACTTCGCAATTTTACATAATTTTAACCAAGCCTTTTAACTTTATTTGACTTTCCTACTTTGATGCTCATACATTTTATATTATCAAATTACCCTTAGTTTTAATTTTTTTAAAGGCTCAAATTTTGAATTTCAGTTTTAACATGATTACCTGACATATTACGCTGTAGGAATATTTTTTACGTTTATTTTTACACAGTATGGCATATTACATAATGATCACACTTTTTATAAAATTCGTCATAAATACTGAGTAATACATACAACTGTCAGTTCGACTTAATTTAATAATTATTATTTTAAAACGTATAACATATATATTGAAATCACTGTGTTACCAGTTATTAATCATAATTTTAGAAATGTTTATGCTTCAAGAGGGCTGTCTTCATCAACCGAAACGTAGCTTTCATATTATACATATTCAATTAAATTGTTTTCATGACTTAAAGAAAATAAATGTATAAAATAACACAACCAAGAAGAATATTATATCTAAAATTGTAACTCCTAGGTTTTAAAATTCGACATCGTTGTTATCGATGACTTATATTTATATTCTTTGAAAGAAAGAAGGGAAAATTCTCTTTCGTAAAATTTGACGATGCAAATTCTTTTTAGGGGTAAAAGTCACTAGTGGTAGCGAAGTTAGATAGATAGAAGAAGACTGGAAAAATGGGACGAAAGTTAATCGATCGTTACGACTATAGGCCTTTCGACAGCCAATCTATTCTCCTGCCATCGGAGAGGTCATTATTCCTGAGATGCAAAAAAAATGAGAGTAAAGGTGGAGGTATCGCGAGCTGCAAGGAGGCGTTCCCGTTTTCGATATCTTTGAGTATCGGAGCGGAACAATGAACAAAAAAAGGGAATCGACGGTGGGACTAGAAATTGGTTTCCTCGAACTCGTTTCACCTTGAGGATATTTAAATTCATTTATCGGAGAGAAAAAAGAAAAACCGATGTCTAAAGCCTTACGAATCATTTGGAATTCTCAGCATCGCGTTGCATGCAAGTCGAAGTACAAGGATCGACCGATTCGAACCACTGTTAAGAATCAAATAATTCAATTCTGTGATGGGGTAAAACGAAACAATTTTTTATCGATGATTTGCTGAGTTGTAGAATTTTTAAGAATTCCGATTTCTTAAGTTCTATTGTACATTACAATGCAATCTAAGTAATTAAAAATTGGCATTATTTTTTATCTTAGATTTCGGAAGAGTAGAATTGAAATTCAGCTGTTGGGTGATCAAAAATTGAATATTACCTTCAATGAACACATTATTCATGTTTATAACTATTAAACATCTATTTGATTTGTAATGGTTTTGAATCGAATTTTATTCAGTGCAATTTTTGTTCTATAAATTTAAAAGTGTGTTTCTTAATCGATTATTAGCAGAAGCAAAACAGAAATTTCAATGAAATGACAATAACTGTTCAATATTTTCGTTTATTATATTTTTTAGTTATGAGTACAATTATTTAATTAATTATATAAAATATAAATCGCTTAGACAGCTTTTTTCAAACATATTCCTTAATAAAACTTGATAACCTAATAAGTTTGATATATAAATAATAATAAATAAAACGTAATTTTCGGAATTAGAACCAAACGACAATTATAAGTGTTAGTTGTGACAATTTATAACAAAAGTGATCTTCGTGAAACAATGGATTTTATTTTATAAAATAAATTATTCATATGACGGAATTCATTATTTATCACAAATAATAGTTAAATCTATCAGTTGTCGATCATTATTTTAAAATGGTACCATTTAAATCATACACGAATCCAAGAAACGGGATTTGTAAATAAAAAATGAGGATGAAAAGAAAATGAAAATAAGGATGAAAAGATAGGATTTTGAATGAAAAATGGAAACGAAAAGAAAATTCGTAATTTCTAAATCATATACAGGCTGTTCGGCCACCCCTAACAAAAATTGTAATGGAGGATTCTAGAGGCCAAAATAGGACGAAAATCAAGAATACCAATTTTTTGATGGAGGCTTCGTTAAAAAGTTATTAACGTTTAAAGTTCCACCCTTACTGAATTTTTTTCTCGGAAATGGGCAGGATATCGGGGGTATGTCGATTGATCAAAAATGATTGTAATCGACCCTGGTAACAAAAAATAATTTTTTTAGAACGATTTGAAATTGTTAAATTTTGTCGAAAAATTTCACACCACCTCGAATTTTTTCCTCGAAAGTGGGTAGGATTTCATGGGTATGTCTATTGACCAAAAATGATTGTAATTGACCTCTGCAACCAAAAATAATTTTTTCAGAATGATTTGAAATTTTTTAATAACTTTTTAACGAAGCCTCAATCAAGAAATTGATATTCTTGATTTTCGTTCTATTTTAGGCTCTAGAATCTTCCATTAAAATTTGTCCCAAAGGTGGCCGCACACCCTGTATATAAGCAAGAGATAGGATTTGTAAATAAGAGTGATGGACAATGAGAAAGGAGAAAAGAGAAAATTATCACCGTTAAATGAATGCAAGGAACAAGATTAATGAATAAAAAATGGGGACAAGGAGAAAATCCGACCAGTCGATCATTACCTTTAAGTACAGTATTGCGAGATATGTTTTCGCGTGTAGGGTTCATACGAAAATGCAATTATTGCTATTACAAGCATTATGCAACATTAAAGAATTACCTGGAGCACGCGACAATATATTAACTTGCGACAGCGTTTTGTGAAAACTTGGCGAGGCTTGTGTGTTCTTCCGTGTGACCTGACATCGTCGAGAACCGACAGGAAGGCTATCGATTAATCGCGAAAGTCCACGAAGTCCTACCAACGGTTGAAATATACCATTTTTTGAAGTAACTCATTGCTAGTCGTCGCGTCACGAATTTTTAGATTCGCTTCTTTAACTTACGTCGTGGGATCCATAACTTTCAATGGTTTTAAAACTTATTTAGATCGTCGCTTAAATATTAAATGAAAGATCAATTATATAAAGTTGCCATTACAGGTCATAAGTTTGAGATCACCTTTTTTACTCTCATATTTTGAAATATAGAAGAAAACAGAAACCAATGTCATTTTTCAAAAGATAGTAGCTTTACATTTTGTGTATATTATTTTATTTTTAATTATTCAAGCAGTTTAATTTTTATTGGAATTATTTTGCGTTTCTATGGATATTTGATTAATTTTTGTATTATTTTTATTACGTTATTTTGCAAAACGATCGTATGCAATAAAATCGTGTACCCTATTCAGTGGAAAATATGGGAATAGCGTACTAGAAGTTGCAATTAAAATATTAAATTTATAGAAGTAAATGAAACAATAAAATTGGTAGAAAGGAAGTGTAATCGTACACTGTTCTAAAGGCTGAATACATGAAATGAATAATATTATTCTTTTCCAATTAAAAGACAGAACTCTTGTGCCACATAAGAAAATTTGCATACGTGTTCATTGGAATTTGCATAAACCAATTTGTCTGTGGCTCACTAAGTGGTCTTAACGTGAAGTAATTACATCCTTTGGATGAAACAAAGAAATAGGAATTAATAATAAATATCAAGGAACAAAGATAATACAGTCACATTTGTAATCGAAAACTTAAAAAACACAAATATTATAAAAATCATGGTTGGTTATTCGTAGTTAAATAAAACTATATAAGCAATTCTTTCTTTTTTTTTAAACAACTAAAATTGTCACTTGTTCTATAAAAAAATAAATATAGTTTTATTAGTCGATGCAAGCTGGTTTCACGTTTCAAGTTTTTTGTTCGAGTTATCATTAGAACAATAAATGTGATAATATAAAACCCAAAAGCATGTTTCTTGTAGAAGTTTTAAAAGACATAAGTAAATACTACTGACATAATTTAATATTTTAGTGATTATGTTTATACAAATAATCATTGTATATGTAAAAAGTACAAAAATATATAGTGTGTTGTATAAATTTAATATAAGGAATTAATTTTTCGGTAAAAGTAGTAAATTCTGTATTTTTGTGAGTTACATACTTCTTTAAAAATTATTCTGTATATGTTTGTTTTTTTTATTCAAGAATTTCTTTTTTCTGTCAGCAAAATTTGATTTAGAGTCAAGTTAATTTCTTTTTCATTCCAAGGATGGTCCAAACTTATGACCAACAATATTCACTCGATATCATTCATGGTTCCATTTCACTTTTTTTATATACAGGGTATTTCACCTAACTTGACCACCTTAAATATATCGCTTATTTTGTATGATAGAAAAAAATGTCAAGGGGAGAAAGTATTCTGTTCGAAGGCGCCAATACGGTGATAGATCGAATTTTTTTTTCAAGGTCATTTTTTTCGAGATTTCAAGGTCATCGTATTTTTTTTAAATGGGACCACATATTTTCGCTACAACAGTCTTATAGCTTATAAAAAGACGAATCCAACGATGTGCGATATGTTGACCTTCACGTGACCTTTAGCGAAGGAATTATGAAATGTTTGTCAGTAACTTCAGTACGCGTTCGGAGACGGTAAATGAAGGAATTTCAATTTCATTGAAACAGTCTTAAATTAAATGTTAATTTTAGAAGGTGTTCAAAATGTGCACCATGAACCTGGATACATTTTTGGAGGCGGTAAATAAATTCTTGCTGAACATTTTTCAGTTGTTCTACAGTAATTGATCTACATGCATGTAGAATCCTTTGTCGCATGTTTTCTGCTGTTGTGGGAATATCATTGTAAACTGTATTTTTTAGGTGCCCCCACAGAAAGAAATCAAGTGGCGTAAGATCCGGTGATCATAAAATCATTTCCACTTTTTCTGCTGTAGTGTACATGATGGAGAATCTTATTACACTACTATCGATACCGCAACTTGTTGTGTACGTCGCGGCTTTTTGACAACGCGGTATTGACCCGCTTCGGTCATTCCCCTCTTACAATAATAATGCTTGTAAACATACTTCAACCGTTGAAAGGAGAATATGAATATCTATTTATAAGCACCAGAAACAATTACACGGTACACTGTTTCAATGAAATTGAAATTCCTTCATTTACCGTCTCCGAACGCGTACTGAAGTTACTGACAAACATTTCATAATTCCTTCGCTAAAGGTCACGTGAAGGTCAACATATCGCACATCGTTGGATTCGTCTTTTTATAAGCTATAAGACTGTTGTAGCGAAAATATGTGGTCCCATTTAAAAAAAATATGATGACCTTGAAATCTCGAAAAAAATGACCTTGAAAAAAAAATTCGATCCATCATCGTATTGGCGCCTTCGAACAGAATACTTTCTCCCCTTGACTTTTTTTTCAATCATACAAAATAAGCGATATATTTAAGGTGGTTAAGTTAGGTGAAATACCCTGTATAGGGGAATACTCTCACTTTCTCGTTAAATGTTTAATTTATGATGCGTTTTACACTTTACGTTTCTTTTCCGTTAATATAGGTAGATATGGTTATCAAACAGTATATAAACTTTTTACTACGGTTATATGCAATAATTTGAATATTAATATTAAATTCATATTGGATTTTATTCAATTAAATACACATACAAAATATTATTAATAAAGCGTTACACTTTTATAATAGGCACGTTTTGTAATCACATTTGTTTTTGTCTAATTTTCGAAAATCTACAACTCTTCTTTTTGCAATGTCAAACTACCTTATCTTATTTTTCAATTTTTCTTATATATACGTACATCGATAATATTTGTTTTTTTATAACTGCTTTTCTTTGGTCGATTTTCAATGATTATGCTAAAATATTAATATACAGGATGTTCGGCCACCTCTGGTAAAAATTGTAATGGGAGATTCTGAAGACCAAAATAAGACGAAAATCAAGAATACCAATTTGTTGATGGAGGCTTCGTTAAAAAGTTATTAACGTTTAAAGTTCCGTCTGTAGAACGGTAATCTACGAACAGCTACGTGCGCGTGATAGCGGTTCTCATTCAGCATGAAAAACTCTACTTACTGACGTATCGACAGTCTTACAGTTTTGTGAGTGAGAACTATCACACGTACGTAGCTGTTCCCAGATTGCCGTTCTACAAACGTACCTTTAAACGTTAATAACTTTTTAATGAAGCCTCAATCAACAAATTGGTATTCTTGATGTTCGTGTTATTTTGGCTTCTAGAATCTCCCATTAAAATTTTTCCTAGGGGTGGTCGAACACCCTGTATACTTTCTATATTGTCACACTATCAATTTTACTGAATAAGATTCAACTTGATACTAATGATTTAAAACTATAATATCATTATTTTAACAATATTCATCGTTGACTTTTTTCCTATTAAATCTTAATACGACAAGCAAGTTTTGGTAATCCAAGATTATAAAAAATTGTACGAAGGTACATCATCAAAAAGTTTTTATATCTTCGTATTACAATATAATTATAGTGTAATTATAAAAATATTATAATACAATTATTTGTAATTATAATATAATTTTGGGGGTGTAATAACTTTTCGTCGAGTTTCTTCTCCAAACTTGTCTTTATTGAGTTTGCCCATACTCCTACAAACGCCTTATATCCACGACCAAGTTATTCCAAACGTTTAAAACCAGAAGATTACGGAGTAGCTCCAGCACACGTACCGTTCACCGAGTACTTTGAACATACGAAAAACTTAAGAAAAGCAAAAACCAGCACTTCACGCTGCACACATTTCGCCACAGTGTACGATAGTTTACGAGTCAGGGGTTTCGACCTACATTCCAAGGAGGCACTCGTACGTAGTCGAGAAATTCAAATTTCTATACACCAGCTAAACGTTATACATCGATTAACAGCGTCCTTACTTACGTATTTGCGTCTAACAAATATTTTGTGCATTCCAAACGCGGTCGATCTACGGTTTGCAACTTACAAACTCTTGCAATCTTCGACCGAGACACTCGAACCAAACGAATCCGCAATGGAAGAAAGGAGGCAATCAACCTCTGGCTTCGAGAACAATCAAACTTACAAGTTGCGATTTTCAGCCGATTCGGAAGGTTCATCGAGACGAAAAGCTTCGTCGAGTCTTTTATCGATACGGATTGCCAGGCCATTTCCAGGATACGATGCATTTGTTCGGATTTTTAACAAATATCTAGAATCTAAAATGCAACACAGAAAACAGTTGACGTTAAAGGTACGGAAAGATAGACGGATATAAAACTTAAGTGACATGGACTGTTGGTATCAAAATTTAATAAAGCATCGAGGATTGTAAGAAATTAACATTGCTTACATAATATGTGTTTGTAAATGAATCGAGTAGATTTAGAGTTTTGTTCAATCACAATGGGACTGTTTAGACGTGTTTTGATACTATTGATAAAATTAAATTTAAAATTGGTAATCTTGTAT
Source organism: Colletes gigas (assembly GCF_013123115.1). Classification (NCBI taxonomy): domain Eukaryota; kingdom Metazoa; phylum Arthropoda; class Insecta; order Hymenoptera; family Colletidae; genus Colletes; species Colletes gigas. The sequence continues at coordinate 359,405 of NW_025106686.1, read as the reverse complement.
TTGATTATACTGAGAAATCTTTTTTCCTCTCTTATTACATTCATACCTTAAACGCTTATATGATACTATATAAGATGTACAATATAATATAAAATTATTATTTAAGGATGTATCTCAGTCTAGAGTTTCAACTTTTTGGACTTTTTAGAGATTTAAAAAAAAAAAAGTATAAGTCTCTTAGTTTCGCCATTTTATATGCATATTTATTTTTGTTTTACGAATATTGACAATTTTTTCCAAGTAAAAATAATCAAAACTGACTAAATGATATGTCATTCAACAAGGTCTCTTTAAATTTAAAAAAAAGTGATATACAAATTTCAAAGTGTTGTCATTTTTTATATTTTCACTATTTTTTTATAATTTTGGTTCGCACCATAACCACAATCATACTAATCAAGAATCCTTTTGATTTTTTTATTTCAGGCCAACAAAATGATCGGAATCGTGTTGTCGTCAACCAGTAGGACACTTTTTTTAAAAATAATCTGTTCAATAACACATAATTCAATCAGTTTTAATTATTTTCACTTGAAATAAATTGTGAACATTCGTAAAACATAAGTAAATATGTATACTAAACGTTTAAATTATGAAACCTATACTTTTTTTCTAAAAAAATCTCTAAAAAGATACCCCCTTAAATTGTCTTTATATTGATCATTGTCATTTTTCTCCTGGAATTGGATATTGAATATCTTTGGTTTATCGATCGATTACACAAAAATTTGTTTTCTTATTATCTCCAATATCTTCAAATCCTTAAATTTGGAAATTATTATCAATTCGAATTTCTCAATATTAATATTATTATGAACAATATTATCTGTAGATTTTTTGCATTTTGTTTTGAGTAACTGATCTAAGGGAGTTCGTAAAAGTTACTATGTATCTTAAAACATTAAATATTATTTATATGGCTTCGTTGCTTTGTTATAATATATCTTCGTTTAAATTTAAAAAAATCGTCACGATCTGCATTTTGGATATAACGGTCAAGATTATAAAATAGTTTTTCATATTTTGAAAAATATTATAGATAAGGAAACTGCGCGTTCAAACTTGATGTGAAATGAAAATAAAATATTTCAATAAAATAGAGATACTATTTTTAGTATTCTTCAAACAAAATACTGCTTTTAAATGCCATTTAAAAAAGTTATTGCATAAATAAAAATTTTACCACATAAAATAAAATAAAACTACTTACTATTTACTATTTGAAATAGTGTTTTGCTTAACTCTGTTTTTGTTTCTGATATAGTGTATACTGCATTATATTACTGTCTCTTTTCTGCAACCAGATCAGGCCTGTCGAATTTGAAAAAGTGGAGTAATTTAGACAAAATATTGTTCTCGAACTAGTCAAACTTCAGGCCTCTGAAATGGGTTTCAAATCATACTAAATAATATTTTATTTTCTACTGTCGCATGAGAATAAATATATACATTTTTGCATTATATTTTAGAATGTGCAATGCATTTCGAAAATAGCCATGTTCTCATGGCCTAAATTCTATATGAAATCATCATATTACGATTTTCAGATTTTTCTTCGAACAGAGTATGAATTTATAAGGTAGTCAGTTTGTATTAAACATGAAAATATTATAATAAGAAGGAAAAATGTTTAAATTCAAGGCAAGCGGTTTAAAGCGATCTCGTTAGAAAGTAGAGAAAGTAAAGTAAAATCAGTCGAAAATATTTTTACACGCGTTGCAACAGCGTGCAATGATCCTCGTGTCCTTTTCTCTCTCCTTACCTTAGCTTTCCTCTCTCTTCTTTCCACTGACATTTATGCTTCGGAGGCTCGCGAATTCGCGTGCTTCTTTTTATTCGTTGGTGCAGAGGCAGGTTTTGGAGCCACTGAAATTCGTTCCGGCATGCAAATAATTTGTATAGCCGCGGTTGCCACATGACCGAGCGTATAATTCGAAACGAAGGTCTCGAAATCGGTACCACGGTGCCTGTTTGACACGTAATCGGGGAAGATTTAACGGTGAAACATTTATTTTTTTTTTTTTTTATTGAAGTTTAAAGTCGCGTTAACAACTCAGGTCATCAGCGACTTGGTACATTTACATTCTTATTCTTCTAGCATTTTTCAACCGCGTTGCACAATGGGAATACAATGTGTTTGTGTGCGAGTACAAGCTTGCTTTTTTTTTACAGTTTGGTGTAGATTTTTATTTCTTTGAGGAAGGCAATTGTGTTATTGATATTTTCACGTGAGTTTATTATTTCATTTATATTGTTTTTGATTTTGTGTTTTCTTATAGTCTCGTTGAGATAATGACAGCCAAATAGTATGTGCTTAATACTGAGATTTTCGTTGCATAAGGTGCATTTGGGTGCACCCTCTTTTAGAAACAGATAAATATGAGTTAACCTGGTGTGGCCAATTAGCATACGGGTGATAATTACTTGGTCGCGTCTGCTAAGTTTATCAATGACTGGTCTGTGGCTTCCCGGTTTGTAGGATAGTAGTTTTGACGAAACTAGACTTGTTAATCTTTGGTTCCAATTATCCTTTAACCTTTTATTTATTTCTTTTCTGTAATCCTGGAATGGAATTTTCTCCGATTCGTCCGGAGTATCATATCGTGTAACTGTTTTGGCTGCCAGGTCTGCTTTGTCATTTTCTTTGATTCCTACGTGGGAAGGAATCCATATAAACGTAATTTCTTTTCCCTCTTTAAAATTTTGTGTATATCTTTTGGATATATTGAATGAATTCGTCAGATGTATCAGGATCCTGTATCGACTGTAAAGAACTTTTAGAATCTTAACAGAGAGCAAACTTTTTGTGGGTTGAGATTTTAATGAGTTGAAGATTTTTTTTAATAGCAATTGCTTCACATGAGAAAATTGACAGGATTTCAGGGAGTTTTAAACTTATTTCAGCATTCGATGTAATTAGTGAGCAGCCATTTCCCTCTTTACCTCAACCCTAATGGTTGAACGCATTTCTTCGAAGAGAGCTTTGAAGGTCATGAAGGAAATTTCATCCTTCCTATTAAATGCTAAGTCAAAGTTTACTGCTGGTATGTTGGTCATCCATGGTGGATCTGATGGGTATTTCTTTTTACCAATGATGAATGTGTTTAAATTGAGACCAGTTTCTTCGAGCAAATTGTTGATTCTTATACATATAAAACGGAGCAGGTAATCCTGTTTTCTTTTCATATACGTTTTTATACCTAGTGGTGAATATGTTTTGGTATACGGCGTTGTTACAGGATGCCGCAATACTTAATGCATAGTTTACTGAAAGGTACTTACGCCTCTCACTTAGAGGAGGTTCATCCGTTATAGCAAGTATAATGTTTACCGGGCTAGTACGAAAGGCTACAGCTGCCATTCTAAGTGCAGAAATATGAATTGTGACAAGGGTTTTAAGATTTGATTTTTCCCCGAATTGTATAATAATGCTACCATAATTCATTCTGGATCTAATTATGGCTTTGTAGGTATTTATAAGAATTGTTTGGTCTTCTCCCCAAAAGGTTGATGATAGTGATTTGATTAGATTTAGGCGTCTTTTACAGTCGTTTGTGATCTCTTTAATATGATGTATCCATGTAAGTTTTCTATTGAATATCATACCTAGGATTTTCAGTATCTCCACTGGATTGATATTACTGTTATTTAAATATAGCTTGGGGTTGTGTATTTGCTGCTTGTGTCTTGCAAATGTAATGCACTTTGTTTTTCGAACTGAAAACTTAAATCCTGTTTTTTCTGCCCATAATTGAAGTGAGTCTAATGTCTGTTGGAAGAGTCTTTCCGTGATTTCCCTTTCTTTACCTCCACAAAAATTTTACAGGTGCTGTTACGTTTTTAGGCGTTTCATTAATTGCAATAAGGAATAACGTTGCGCTAAGTATAGATCCTTGTGGAACACCGTTTTGAATCTCTAAGCTCTCTGATAGTATTCCATTAAGTCTTACTTTTATTCGTCTGTTTTTTAAAAAATTGTATTTAAGTGCTAGAGTTCTCCCTGTTATTTGACGTTTAATGAGCGTATCAATAATTCTGGGACGCCATACCATATCGTACGCCTTTTCAATGTCCAGTGTTACTGCAGTTAAATGGTGGTTGTTTGCAAAGGAGTCACATATAGCTGTTTCAAGATTTATAAGGTGATCGATTGTGGATTTGAATTTTCTGAATCAATTTTTTTCTTGAGCAAAGAAGCCGATGTTTTCGAGGTACCATCTAAGCCTTCTGTTAACTACTTTTTCTAGGAGTTTGCACATCGTGCATGTTAAAGAGATAGGCCGATAGTTGCTAGCTATTGTCATGTTTTGGTTTGGTTTTAATACCGGTACAACTATTGCTTCTCTCCATTTGTCAGGAAAGACCATGTTTATCCAAATGAAATTTAATATATCAGTAAGATATAATAGGGACTTATCCGAGAAGTGTTTTAAGAATTCGTTGAGGATTTGGTCTGGACCTGGACTGAAGTTTTTCATTTTTTAAGTACGCACTTAATTTCATCAAGGTTAATTTCTGAATTGAAGGACTGTTGAGTGTTTACAAAAATTGTTGTGAAACGTTTATTATTATTCTATTCCTTGGTCATTTCCATATTTGTCCATTTATATTCTATAGTAGATGATCAGTAATCGGTTTTTTGGAACGGGACAACGGATTATCGATAAAAAGAGTAATCTGACGAGGAAAAATTGTTTTGTCTTAAATATACTTCGATGCAAGCTTAAGAGCAGTAAGTATGATTAGAGTTTCCATTTTATCCATATCTAAGAGAAAATTCACTCTATGTCATAGTAATTTACTGCTTTTTATTCTTTATACGTATTATGAACATCTATAGAAGGTTTCGTTTCTTGAACATTATATATTAACCCTTTACATTCTATTGGCGCAACTATAACGACATATAATATGTACCATAACTCAATTCAATTTTCTTCTCTGATAACACAAATTGAATTTACGAAATACACAAATAAAATTTAAATTATAGACATTTATAAATTTTTGTGGGAAAAAGAATATAAAGAAGGGGTTAAATTACGTATATTTCTTAATTATCAATTCTAACCAGGGTTTATTATCTATTTGTCGAATATCCAAACGCTATGGTGCGCCCAACCTAGACCTAACCTAACCTAACCGTCATGGCGGTTCAAATATTCGTCGAATAACATTCGTATACTATTCAGACACTTATTCAGTTACTTAAATATTACTTAATTACTCAACTATTTTAATACTTAACCCTTTGAACTCTGAGAGTCTTCATTAATATGAACAACTAGCAATACCATTGCAATTTTGTGACTTCTAAAAATAAGAAAATATTCTTTTTTCGACAAAAAATATATAAATACTTGTAATTTAAATTTTATTCATATATTTCTTACGTTCAGTTTGTGTTATCATAAATGAAATTTGAATCGAGCTATGGTACATATTATGTTTGTCGCCATAACGGTACCAGTGGAGTGCAAAGGGTTAACTCAAAATTTGCTTGTATATCTCATCTTCAGATTTAATTTTTAAGTTCACAAGTGTAAAGTTCTATCATTCATGTATGGGTGACATGGCAGTCTGCCTGTTTTAAGACTGAAAATTTCTAATTGATGCAAAGTTCATGCAACTTACAAAAACGAATCAGTTCGTGTAAGGAATGGCTTTCTACAAGCTAGACAGATGGCAACTGCGTTATTCGAACCAAATCCTAAGATCAACAGCCGAGATGTTACTATACATCTCTGTAATCACACAGGATTAAGATAGCGTGTGTATATATGTGTGTGTTGTAGCTTAAAGTTGTGTGAACAAGTCTGCTTTTGTTTTAAAGTCCAGAAAAAGATGAACATACCACTCATTTACCACAACAGTGACACACCTACTTACAAATAAGTCGTTTGTAAGTTATTGATGTAGAAAGAACGACAAATAAAAATTTATTGCATCGAATGACGATATTATAATACTTTTGTTCCAGTTTAATATTTTGTACCAATTGTACCAATTTGGTATTTCAATATGATTTTTTATAAGAATTATAATCGTTCAAAATGATCAAATTCATTTTCCAGAAAATCAAAATTTTTAAATTATGTCGCTGTTGCAGCAAATGACCGACATGGTATAAATTTTCAATGAGCAAAATTTAATAATCTTGGGAAAGATTATTATAGCACGAGTGCTAACTAATGTTCTTAAAATTTAATTTATCTCATACGTAGATCGTGTACCTATCTCTTCAAATTTGGTCGTAAATTCACGAAATACACTATACAACGATTGTGTAAAAGATTTAAAGACATTCGGATTAATTTTTCAATTTTTTTAGGATTGAAAAATGAGGACAACTAAAACTTGAAAAGTTAAAAATTTACTTCCTTTTATTTTCTACCGCTTAATCAGCTTTGTCAGCTGTGTGCTAGTATGATTGATATGATGAAAATTTGTTTACCTTAAATATGAGGGTGGATCAAATATAAATAAGATTCTTTTAATTTATCGGATAGAAATTTTGGCAAATTAATAATAAAATGCAATGCCTATATACATACTGTGTTTACATTTTACATTTTGACATGAAAGTTAAAAAAAACTTATATTATTCGTATAATGAAATTGTTATAAATCTCAGCAAAATTTCGATCAGCTTACAGTTTATTTTTAGGTAGCAATATATCGCAATTTATAAAATATTTCGAAAAATGAATTTAAATGCTTTTGTATTTAATTCGCCTGGTATAAAATTCACGATAAATTTTCTTTGATGTAAGATAGTATGTATAATATAACTTCAGTCACTTACTATTTTAAGTCAGTATTTAGTCATTCATGAACGAATTAATAACCAAGTAATTCCTTTTCTGCAATATAAAATAAAATGCATGCAATCGGGGTTAATTAACCTTCCTTGTTGCTAGAAACACACAAATCTTCGATAGAAACTGCTGTTAAGATTATACGCGTCATTATGTCAACCATTTCAGTCACTTACTATTTAAAATCAATACTCGTTGATTTTCGAGTACATTATCAACCAGTTAATAATTTCTTTTTTACGGGGCAAAATAACATTCACGCTAACATCAAGTGTCATACTCCAATTTTGATGAAACTTTGTATACTGATAGCACATTGAATAATATTAGACACGTATAGTATACCAAGTTTGATCAAAATCGAAGTACTTGGGTGATGTTCCTTATAAGTTTTTAAAACAATTAAGTCATGTGAGGTCCAAAATTGACATTCTCAGTTAAATATTTACATTGTTACAAAAATATCTCTTTGAATTCTTATGAAATCATTGCATCTAATTCATACACATAATTACGTGCTACCTATTTCTTTATTACCTTAAAAAAACTAAAATTTACCAAGTTTTTGATAAGCAATTACGTCGAATTATCAGTTAACTCCTTCAAATGTTTCAGTATTAATTAACCTCTTTTTTCGAAACAGTACTTGACTGTATATTTAACCATCTGATATCTCTACTATATTCTACCAAACTCTACTAGATTCTATCAAAGCATTTGACACTTTAAATTATGATTTGTTGCAAGCTAAGCTCGGTAGCTTAAGGATGAATGATACTTTAAACTGACTCCGAGCATATCTTTCATGTCGCTCGAAACAAGTTTCTATTTGTAATCCGTACCCGACATTTTGATGCATGGCTCTGGACTAGGTCCAATATTGTTCAGCATACTTGCCATTCGAATATTTCATACTGATAATTTCAATTATTTCTAACTAATCGTGTTACTTTCATGCATGAGGTGATAGGTAACTGCTGAAAATATTTAATCCCATCCATACTGTCTGTGCAATATTCGAAATCGAATTGGATCTCTGAAAGATTCACGAATGGTCGTTTTCTCGTGGACTACACCTAAAACCTTTCAAATCATTTCTCCCCTTCGTCTGAATTCCCACGTTTTCTTTTCTGTTACAGTAGAGCCAAATCATCGTTCCAGCTCAATCATTTTTCAAAATATAGTTCAATAAGTTCTCTCCACCGGTGTCGTGGAGTATTTTTACACACCAGTGACTACATTATTTTATTCATATTAAATATAATGCTTTATTATTTTGATAAATGAAAATAAAGGCAATTATACAAAGAAGTTGCTGTTTTTTATTTTTTAGTAGTATATTTTGAGATGTTGACAAATAAATAACAATTCAATTATCCACACTCGAGACATTAATACAGAACAGGGACGAAATAAAGCGACAAAACTATCTAGGACAAATCTAGGATAATAGCCTAGCCAACAAGTGCAATTTGATAGTGCTTAAAATAAGCAAAATTATAGAAACGTAACAAAGACCATCGTCGAATTGAATTCACGGATTTTATTTAATCCTCTATAATCCAAATTATATTTAACTACATCATAGCAACCATTTTCAGTCATATAATTAAAGCTCAACGTTTTCGATTTTGGAACATTGCTTCTTTAAAGTAATTTAACTGAATAAATTTGTTTTACAAATATAATATAATATTAATATTTACGGTAGAAGTCCATTATAAAGCACACTTAAAAGATTATTTTAATCAAATATTTTTCTATATAGTAATAACATAAAGGCCTTTTATAACATTTTAATACAAAATTATACAATGTAGATAGTATCTAGTCAAATATGATTCTAAACTTTTTTTTATTACTACGAAAAAACACTTCTGGTGATTGCAATCATATACGATACATTTATAGTATCTAGTTGAATGTAATGTTAAATCTTTTTATTATTATTATATAAAAAAATTTCTGTTTGGTGCAATTTGATGTTAAGAACTGTGAAGAGTTCACCCATAGAATTTAAAATGTCTAAATACATATTATAACCATGGAGCTCATACTTAAAATATTAATATTTTTTTATATTTGTAACCAAATTTCTTTAGTTACATCATACTAAAGAAATTCCAAAGTCGAAAACGTCAAGTTAATCATATGCCTAAAATTGAAGACGATCAAATTTTATTTAATAAAGACTACATTAAATTCGTAAAGTTATTTAGATTATATTGGACTCCTGAAGAAGTTATACGATAGAATTATTGGTAAATAATGAAATACAAATTCATAGGTAAATTTTAATAATTGTTATTAGCAAACTATTTGTAGATGACTATTACGAAGAAATTACAATTGATACATATATATATAATAGGATTAAATCAAACTTTAAATATGCAGAAAATGGGTTTGAAAAAATTAATAAAATTATTGTTACAATTGAAAAAAGTTAATTACACGTATGTATAATTTTATTATAACTAGAATTAGATTCAAATATTATTTGAAGAAAAAAATATTAGCTTTGCATTAGCAATCCACGAAAGGGTCATATCCCATTACATTTGTATTTTTCGTTGTATGGTGTGGAAAAGAAAATATTATTATTATTCCCATTACTATGGAGTATGCGTTGTGCAGTTGAACTTAATATTTGTTGCTCATTCGTAGTAATAAATTTTCGAAATCGTAAATGCACAATGCTAAACAATATTAACGTACGCTGATGTTTGCCACTGTGGGACGAATAATCTTTTTTATGTTTGAACTAACCTCGTGTAAAGCGGACGTTTTTTTCATTGCGATAGAATTTATTTAGAATTTCATGCAAAGTCTTCAAACAGTCTTGTAAAACTCATTATTAAAGGGTCAGTTTGCAGTATGTTGTTAAGTTGCAGATGTGTAATTATTTTATCAGAGTAAAAAGTATTTTAAAGGCTATTTCTGTTGTACCAACAAAAGTCATTGCACGATTAAAACAATTATTTGTTTCGATGTTAAATATTTGTTTCAACGTTTTCTATGGTTTTGCAATTTGTTTAAACGCTATTTCGGTTAATACTGCTTGCAAGAATATTTACTGCACGAGCTCCTTCCGTTAATATTTAATTCTTCTTTCGATACTTCAGTATTTAATAATCCTATTATAAGCTCAGTTCTTGTACTAACAACTGCTAGACCCAATTCCCCTAATTCCTGTTTTAGTTCTGAAACTTTATCCGAGCTCATGTTTTCAAACAAACTATATACTCACGTAGGTGCTATTAAAATGAATTTAGTGAAAAGTTATAAAATGGCAAATTTCACTTTTGAATTTTTATAATTGATTGAAAAAGTGAAATTTAATCTCCTTGCTTTCAATTTATTATGAAAACACTTTATTTGAAAGTGAACATGATATTGATTACTTTTGTACAATATCAAACACATCCTTTTCCTTTGAACCTTGATAAGTATCTGTCTGTTGTTCCATTGTATTTTGTTGTAATCAATTCAATGGTTAATGCACGTTACAATAATTGTAAAACATCAGGTAACATTAAACAAATTCCTACTCCTGATTTATAATTATATCTTATTATTTCATTTCCACGAGTACCATAATTTATTACACCTAGCGATGGGACTGAGCCACGTTTAACTACCGTTTAATAGCATGATTGCGAACGGTTTGAAACTCATCCAACCAATAAGTATGAATTGTAACAAGTTTGCTACCTATTTACAATTCCCACTATAACTAAAATAAGCTGTTGCAATAAACATCACCTGGTCCATAATATAAATTTCTGTTTGAATAAACAGATAAATACTACGAATAACGAATCTTAATTGTTCGGATAAATTACTCGAATAAAACGGTTTTATTCGAGTTACTATTTAGATCAGAATTTATTCGAAATTATTTTTATAATAACCAACTGTGATACTAGACTGGCCACATCGCTGACTCATTAAAATCTGAATATTTGCTGATTTAATCATATCGATAAATGCCAATGTATACATACTATAGAAAGCACAAAACCTATCCCAATGTCACAGGTATTAAGATTTCCAATATTGTACTCTTTTATTATAAAATAAATTATTCAATTGCTTTTGTTCAACAGATCAATTTATATACAACTAGCCTTCTTTATATCATTTTATAAGTTTCGATTGTTATCGATTTCTTACCACTTATATTAGACTTTTCGCGATCTTATTTTTATTAGGATTCTATAATAATTATTTTGTGTAACCACGTTCAATAATACTATTATTGATGCCAAACAAATTTTACAGGCCATGAAAAACGTGTACTATCACATTTCGTTGGCTCCCTCTTTATAAGCCACAACTTAAAAATAAGGTTCTACGTTTAACGAAAAAAATTATTAACAATGTAAATTAAATTCCAACGTCTTGAGAAATTATATTTTCGTAAAATAATTAAAAAGCAGAAACAAAAGTGCTGTTCGGTTATCTTCTATTTTCTTCATTTAGATATTATAATACGCTATTTTGTATAATATTAGATAACTATTTATAAATTTCAGTATTCGCGTTACACATTTTACCGTTATTTGCAAAAAATTACCTACGATTCAATTTAAGCCTTGAAAACGTTGATGAGAAGTACAGTATTTACTATTTATTTCGACATTCATTTGATATTTTAACGAGGTATCTTAGTCTAGAGTTTCATTTTTTTGGTTTTTTAAGAATTTTTCCAAAAAAGTATAAATTTCTTAATTTCAACATTTTGTATACATATTTATTTGTTTTACGAATGTTCACGATTTTTTTCAAGTGAAAGTAATCAAAACTGACTGAATTATATGTCATTGTACAAGATTCCTTTAAAAAAATGTTTCCTTCTGGCTGGCACGATTCTGATCATTCTTTGAAAAATCAAAAGGATTCTTGATTAGTATGATTGTGATTATAAAAAAGAGAATTTTCCTGATTGTTTTTTTAGCTCGATAAACATGGAAAAAAGTCAAGAAAATCGATATTCAAAATTTAGTGTCGCCATTTTCAAAATTTTCACTATTTTTTTATAATTTTGGTTCACACCATAATCACAATCATACTAATCAAGAATCCGTTTAATTTTTTTATTTCAGACAAGTAAAATGATCAGAATCGTGTCAACCATGAGGACACTTTTTTTAAAAGGAATCTTGTTTAATGACACATAATTCAATCAGTTTTGATTATATTCACTTGAAAAAAACGTGAACAGTCGTAAAACATAAATAAATATATACACAAAACATCGAAATTAAGAAACCTTTACTTTTAGTAAAGAAAATCCTTAAAGTGACCAAGAAAATAAAATTTTAGACTAGAATACCCCCTTAACGCGATGCTTGGGAATTGGCGTGTGTTGCTGTTAATTTGTATGTCATTGGATTGGTCCCATCGCTGGTTGCCCCCGTCGCGTCGTGTCGTGGCACGGATGTTTCCCATTTCCGTCGATGCACTCCGCCGTGATCGAATATTAATATCGTAAACAAACAATGATAGGCAAATCTCTTCGCCGCGCTAAACAGCACTTCGTCCCGCATCGATTGCACGAAGTGAACTCGAATTTCGTTCGGAACGAGCGTAATTGAATCGGCGCGGCGATCGAACGCTGGTTGCGATCGTCGAGCCGCTTTTTAGTCGTGGATCGAAAGAATCGCTTCCGAGATTTTGAGTTTCGTTCAATCATGCGTCACTGACCCATTTATGCCTTCTATATACAATCCATTTAAAAAGAAATATTTATAGACAATTTTTTTTCATAGAAATCTCGGTTTCAAATACGTACATACAGTAATGATTCTTAAAATGAACATCGTTCCAGAATCAGTATGTTCATTTTTCGTACATTAGAAGCGAAATTCGACACCAGCAGATGTTATATAACATCGAAATAATTTTATTTTAATTATTTTTTTTTAATGTAGGCAGATACACTTTCATCATATGCTATTATATTATTAACTTATTAAATAATTTAACGTGATAAATAGCATATTTTTAAGAATATTGTCCTAGAATTAATAAGCTGTGGTTTTCAAATGCCAGTTGGATCCTTTAAAGGGGATCCCCCAACTTGAAAGGGATAGGAATGCTCAATTTACAAATCACGTAACTCATTTTAAGAATCAGTAACGTATCGTTCTATAATTTGAAATTTGTACTTTTTACAAGGTCCCCATTACTTTAGGCATAAATGGATGTTAGGATTCTTTGAAATATACGCGTAGCGATTCAAAATAGCCTAAGTAACATAGGTACTATAGAGATACGCTAGATATTAAGATTCCGGAGACAGGCGTACGGTTCCTTTCGCGAATTGAATTCTTTCGAGACAGCGGATATTGTACGAAAATAGACAGAAAGAAAAATATTCCTCGAACGACGTCTGCCTCCGATGTTACATTAATTAATTATATATACATATTATATATGGGCACTGCCAGGCTTGCAACTCTAATCAAAAAGACAAACCGGCATGGCCAGTCAAAGAGTTTTACGAAGATCGAATCGCTTGATCGTCGACGAACTATTTGTCTTGGTATTAACAATGAAACGAAGATCGTTAACGATTTCTTGCGATATTATAAACGATCAAGCTTCGTCGAAGATCACACGTAAACGGTCACGAGCTTAATGTACCAAAATCGAAGCAGCAAGAGAAAGAAAGAACTCTTGAGGATGAAACGTTGAACCTAGAGGTATTTAATCGAGTAACAAGCCGAATTTTCGTTAAAAATTTTCTACGCTGATTCGTGAGCTACATTGAAAACCCTCGTAGGTTGTCTTGGAGGGATCGTTATTTTTAATGGCTTTTCTCGACTGCAAGCAGAGAAGCAGTCGCGATACGATTACCTTTTCGAAAATTGCTCGATCGAAGTAGCAAATGAAAATCGTTGAGTCGATCGCGAGTGCTTTTCTTCGTTGATCGCAATCGCCGATAGAAATTAAAGACAAAAGCGAGTTTAAAAAGAGTTGTAACCGTAACTACGTAGCATTTTAAAGTTATCTACGGAGACGTACACGAACACGTGGCTATATGTTATCGATCATGCGTATGGGAAGGAGACTCTTTTATTTCTGACATCATTTGGACGAATCTGGAAAATAAAATAAAATAGATTATAGAAGGTATACTTATTTTCTTCTAATTTGTATTACAAGCAATATTTGCTTACTTATACAGGGTGTTCGGCCACCCTGGGAAAAATTTTAATGAGAGATTCTAGAAGCCAAAATAAGACGAAAATCAAGGATACTAATTTGTTAATTGAGGCTTCGTTAAAAACTTATAGAAACATTTTCGGCCACACAGTATATTTTCGGTAAAGAATTTTTTTCTCAAAAGTACGTAGGATTTCGGGGTATGTCTATTAACAGAAAATGATTGTAATTAACCCCCGCAACCAAAAATAATTTTTTCAGAATGATATGAAATTTTTTAATTTAGTTTTTCAATAACTTTTTAACGAAGCCTCAGTCAAGACATTGATATTCTTGATTGTCGTCCTATTTTTGCCTCTAGAATCGCCCATTAAAATTTTTCCCAGTGGTGGCCGAACACCCTGTATGTAATACGAATTTAAGATCATTTAAGTTGCTAGTTTTATTGTAGATTCATTTAGTATCTTTCGAAACCTGATCAAATACAATTCGTAAGATACCCTTCATCCGTTTAAGAAAAACAAATATCTATAAAGTATTTACTTAAGAAAAAATTTGTCTTAATAACATCGATAAAATTATACACAAGACAGTCGCATTTAACAATTTTATACATCTATAATCAATGAAATGTTACTACATTTATACTTTCATAACTATCTGGTTCTAATTATAATTTCAAGAAACATTCGAATCCAGATACGATAAGCGTTATTTAAAAATTTCATGTTGTTAATTGCAGAAGCTATAGAAGTTTAAGAGAAGTATTATTAAGTGCAGTTTATGAAACGTACACGATTGGCAAAGTGTTAATAAACGTCATTGGTAAATATGGATTTTTATTTTTGTTCATTTTGGGCACGAGGAAACGAGGATGTTGTTTATTACAAGTTATATAGTTTTAAATGAAAAAGGCATGGATATTCTAAATTGGACGAATAAAGAATAGAAGTTTTCAAAATTCCACAATTTTATAATCCTCGACCAATAAATATTAATTGATCGTTTCTTATTTGCTTGATTATGCAATAGTCCTCTTTCTATTGTTTTAAAGGTAACAAACATATTTTTA
This sequence comes from Colletes gigas, assembly GCF_013123115.1. NCBI lineage: Eukaryota > Metazoa > Arthropoda > Insecta > Hymenoptera > Colletidae > Colletes > Colletes gigas. The sequence continues at coordinate 344,342 of NW_025106686.1, read as the reverse complement.
TTTATAAATCCTAAACTCTCAGACAATCAACATTTTTAAACTAATTGATGTTGTATTAAAAGCAAAATAATCACTGAATAATTCGATATTTTGAAACAGTGCATGTGAATGGATCCAGATCCTAACGAAAGAACAAGGAAATGATTGAAAACATTTTCTTCAAGAATTTCTAAAGCATCCATATTATTAAAAAAGAGATTATTTCAGTATTCCAAGGTAAAAAATAAAATATCATGCAATTAAACATACGAAAATACTCACACTATTTGGAACAGTCACCAGATACATTATTTTTCATTTTTGTTATCAATATCTACACTACTTTTTTATTATTGATAGAGAAAATTTCAGAGGATAAATTATAACTTAATATAGTTAGACTATTTTACCTAAAATACAAAATTATCGATATCTACTACGGATAATGGAGGTTTTATTGAATTACAGATCAATTACATAAGTAACGTTTGTAACGAAGTGAAAACAAAGTTAATTATGGAAATATGAAGCCTAAATAAAAAATAGAACAAAAATTCTATTTATCATTTATTCTGTATTACATTCACCTACACTAATAGAGAATAAAAAGAATATTAAAAATTATTGACTTTGATCATCCTCATAATAATCGACACATTTATAATAACCTATTACGTTCAATTTACTATAACCTTCTATAATCTGCAATGCATACATAATTATCAGTACGAATATTTCTCTCATAATTTCTTCACCTACGAGTAACGCCATCGTTTACATATAGTTTGCTTCATGAAACGGTAATAAATTTAGAATACAGAGTCGTTCCCATATTTATGATCGGTGGTGTAGACGTGCACCTCTCTACAGACACGCCATGTAAATTAGGTGAAAAATAGTAGACTAGTAAAAAATCAAGTTGAAAAATGCTGAATGAAGTTTACGATAAACGCGACGATATACAGGGTGTTCGGCTACCCCTAGGAAAAATTTTAATGGAAGATTTTAGAGGCCAAAATAAAACGAAAATTAAGAATACCAATTTGTTGATTGAGGCAGTTTTCTGAGTGAGAACCACTATCACGCGTGCGCAGCTGTTCGCAGATTGCCGTTCTACAGGCGGAACTTTAAACGTTAATAACTTTTTAACGAAGTTTCAATCAACAAATTGGCATCTTTGATTTTCGTCTTATTTTGACCTCCAGAATCTCCCATTAAAATTTTTCCCAGAGGTGGCCGAACACCCTGTATTATCAATCGAGAGTTAAGAATATTCTATAACCGCCCGATGTTGGCATTTAGCTGGTCTAAATTGCAGAGGGTTCGTTTCTACTAATTATAGATATATAATATAGAGCTGTTGAGTTTTGTAGATTGCGAGAGACTTTATTGTACGCGTTGTTACGTCGAGTAATCGACTGCGAATCGATGTTTCTATCATGGGGTATCTAAGCGCATATATGAAGAGATGGAACACGACAGATTTGGAATCGATCGAGCCCTCGCTGGCCAAAAACGTTCTGAATACCCATGGAAGTCAAATTACCAGAAACGGTGAAATTGAAATTAAACGACGGACACACTGATAGATATAGAAATCTAGTTTCTTCTCACACGTCGAACAGGCACGAACTTCGCCCAACTTCTGATTTACTGCAAATTGGAAGCATTTATTTATACGTTAGCTTCGCTTACGTATGTTTCCTCTCCCTTATGAATCGAGAATTAATTTGAATATAAATCGTACGAAACAACTTTGTTTCCTCGTTGCGTTTAAATTTAATTTACAAACATACGGACGCGAGATATTTACGCCACGCGAGTTGTCATTTTCCACATTTGTTGAAATGATTTCAGCGATGGTGGCTTGGAGAATTAATTTTTACATTCCGGTTAAACGTAGATTAAGTTATGCGTTACAAAATGTTGTCTGTTTTAACAGCCGTTAGACGAAGATTTGGAAAGAGAATATGTTAAAATAAAGGGGACGTGGTAGAATTTATATTGCATCTATTGAATACAAATTTATTGAATTAAAAATACTGAACATTCAAGAAAAATTGTTAAAAATTGCCCCGGTAAGAGTTTAAGAAATAACAGTGGTATATAAAAAGACAGTTGAACTTCACAAATAAAACCTTGTTGCTCGATAATTATTTTTGGAAGTTTTTTTTAGAATAAAGAACTTGTAATAATGACATCATCGACAGAAATAATACATAAAAGTAGCTGTAGTGGAGAACTACATTGTAAATATGTATCCGAACGTATTAATTCGGAAGTTGCAATTCTCATTTTATGTAATCTAATTAAATCTGTACTTATTCAAAAAAGTTTAATTTTTTTACTTTATTGTTTTGTGAATTAAATATCTAACACTTTTTCCATTATAACTTGAAATTGGTAATTTTTTCAAATCATAATGGCTACTGTTAAAAACGTTAAATGTTTTATGAAATTAGTTGCAAATACGAACATACAGTTTCATGAGTTATGTCTTATGAGATTAAATGTTGATACAATACGATTATCTTACAGTCTTCGAATTGATAGACGTGAATTTTAAAAAATGCAAATAAATGTATCCTGGGAGTTCATATTTTATACCACAATCTGATATTCAGGAAAACAGGATGAATAAGTACAGTGATTGTAATCGTGACACGTATTAGCATAAGTTACGTATAGCAGGAAGGTACTAACACAGTACAGTCGTAACAAGCAAAATAAAAATCATAAATCAATATTTTAATGCTTAATTTTCACTACTCAAATTTTGCTACAAATTGAGATTTAAAACATATAAATAGTGTATGTATGACTTAGTATTGTATTAAAAAAGCGTATAAAACACACTTGTAACGATTGAAAATTAAAATTAACGATACCTTTCGATGAAAAATAAGGAAACAAATACACTGATTATAAAAATACGTCATTTCATAAAATTATTTAAAAAGTTATATATAAAAGAAATAGAAATAATTGCTATACTGGAGAACATGGAGATACCATTATGTTAAATTATGGGTTTCAATTTCCTTAGTTAGTACTACTTTTTGTACTATTTAAGAACAGTATTCTATGCTGAGCGCGTGGTTCGTTTAATTGAACCTCAAGCGCACGTGCACTAAACTTCTGAATCGATTTCTCTAATAACATAATGCAGTTAAAGAAAAAATAATTTTATCAATTATATTATGCATTTCATTATATTGATTGAATACATTATTAAATAATAATATTAATTATATGATTTACGTATTTACTTATTAATTAAACCTTATACAGGGTGGCGCTGAATGACCGATATGGTTTGAATGTTTAATAACTTTTTTATTTAATGAATTATTATTATTATTTTTTTGGTGTTATAAAGTATATTAATGGGGAATATTTTTGGCTTAAGTATGAAAAATTATATCCCGCAAGTGATGGCCGTTTTCGGCTTCGCACATTCGTGCTCTTTCCAGTACATTTTGCATAACTTTTCGTAAAATTTCCGGTGTTATGGCTTGAATTTCATTGCGAATGTTTTCTTTTAGCTGTGATATGGTGGCTGGCTTATTAATGTATACCCTTTCTTTCAAATAACCCCAAAGAAAACAGTCTGGCGCTGTCAAATCGGGTGAACGTGGGGGCCAATTGAAATCGCTTCTGCGCGAAATAATGCGTTCGCCAAAGAGGTCCCGTAACAGAGCCATTGTGTCCATTGCTGTGTGGGCTGTGGCTCCATCTTGTTGGAACCACAACTGTGGATGGTTTTGTACAGCTGGCCTCAAAAAATTGTCCAGCATCGTTCGATAATCAGCACCATTAACCGTAACTGAGGCGCCATGTGCATTTTCAAAAAAATATGGACCACTAATCCTTTAAGACGATACACCGCACCAAACAGTACACTTAAGTGGGTGCAACTGTCGCTGATGAACTGTTCTTGGATTCTCCGTAGCCCATATCCTGCAATTTTGCTTGTTTACGAAGCCATTCAATTGGAAATGGGCTTCATCGCTCATTATCAAATTGTTAATGAAATCGCGATTTTCTTCTGCTTTTTGTCGGAATGAAATGGCATAATCAAGGCGTTGTTGGTAGTCTATCGGCTTCAATTGTTGCACAAGCTGAACCTTATACGGGAACATGTGCAATGTGGCCAAAATCCTCTGAACAGACCTCCGTGATAGCCCCAGTTGTGCCGAGCGTCTTCTTGTTGATGTTTGTGGACTGTCCTGCACACTATCCGCAACACTTTGGATATTTTCTTCCGTATGACCGTACGTGGTCTCCCGGTACGTGGAAGGTGTCTTACTGTACCATGTTGTCGAAAATTTGCAACAAGGCGGTTTATTGTTGATGCTGAAGGTCCAGTACGCACATTAAAAAAACGACGATAAGCACGCTGCGTCAAAACAATTGACCGTTGATTTTCAAAATAAAATTCAACAATTGCTGATCGCTGTTCTGTTGTGTAGTATTCCATTTTAAATTCCCCAAGTGTTCTTCACAAAATTCTGAAATAAAAATAAAAAAAAATAAAAAATTTAAAAAGTTATTAAACATTCAAACCATATCGGTCATTAAGCGCCACCCTGTATTATTGTTTGAGATTTTAAGGAAAAACACGACCGAGCTCTGACCTTACGGAAAAACGTCGAAATTCATCATTTCAATTAATTTTGACTGAATACTAACAGTGCTAAATGCGCAAAATACACTGTTTTTATACAAATTTAATAAAAAGTTACATGATGAAGCCTTCAAATTGGATGAATTATCATACTTTTTGTCCAAATGTAGGCATTATTTTCCGAGTTCTTTCATTTATTACATTCAGTAGCTTCTCAGGATGTATCACACAAAACTTCATTTTTGTTTGTCCAAAGTAGAATTTTTTCCAATACCATGAAATCTTTACACTTCAATACGTGAACCATTATTATATTACTTTTATGTCACTGCAATGCATATTAAATTTTTATTCTTAGGAAAGAATGTTTTAATAAACTGAATACGCTATTAGGACATACAGTAGAACCTCGATTATTGCACAAGAGTCTCGTTCATTATCTGACGATGTGAGTAGTTTCTACGCAACAAATAAGGTTGGGAACGCTGAAGGTAAGCCATAAATAGTGGGGATACACTATGCAAGGCTATTTGTCATTGGATTGGTGACCCTAATTATTGTAGGAATTTTCAACGCCGACTTCCTACAATAATCCAAGTTCTACTGTATTCAAGTCAGATAATACAATGTTCGAATAGTAAATCAATAGTTGATAATTCTGAAAAGGAAGAATCGCATAATGAGGATCGTTCTATGATCGAGTTTTGCTTCTCATTTGGTTTTTTAAACACATTATGCAAATTCTCTATTTTACCATAAACAGTATAGTAGAACTCTATTTACATGAACCTAATGGAGCATAAGCAATTCATATAATTGATTTGACTCGTATAAAAAGAATCAACTAAATATCCCCGTTAATTGTAAACTTTTATTGAAGTAACCTGAATTCTCGTTCAGATAAATGGATTTAATCATTCTTAGTTTGTTCGTTCTTCGGATTATAGTAATGTTTCAACGTTTATGAACTTGTAAATTACTTATCAAGTGCTATTTGGAATGACGGGTTGTAAGGTCGCGCGACACTCTTGCTGTTAGCTCTCTTAAATTTTACCTTACTGCGTTGGTTTGAGCTAGCTACGCTTTGCTGAATTGACGGAGTGTTGGTGTGGTTGAACTATTTATTACACACTAGGATGGCTAAATGATTACAGTGTACTGTTCACGGCTGGCAGGTCAACAGTCTACTCCCATGCTTTAGAAAGCCCCCAACTCCTTATACTTAAGGGACACACTGACACAGTAGTAGGATCCCCAAATTCCATTTATTTATGCGACAACAACTTACAGTGTACTGTTCACAGCTGGTAGGTCAACAGTCTACTCCCTACTATTGATGCTCTAGAAACTACCAACTCCTTATACTTAAAGGACACACTGACGCAGTAGTAGGATTCCCTCCAGATTCCATTTATTTATGCGACCAATAGCAAAGATGGGTTCGAATGGGCCAACATACCACGGCGAACAGTAGCTGGTGAAGGGTAAGACTCAACTGGTCGATGCAGACACGCGACACTTAACGAAACATCGGTTTTGACGAACGGTGAATTACTGTTGATCGATGTAAACAGCCACAGTTCAGAGTCACGGTGATTGGTAGAGCGAGGTGTGGCTACAAAGTATAGGTGCATGGTTGGTTTTTGAGGGTTTAAAACGTTTTATATTTGGAGGAGATGTTATTCGATATTTCTCGATGCTGTATGCTAATGTCGACCGAGTGTCGACGTAGAGGAGCGATTTATTTATAGTTATTCAAGGTCCTGATATTTAATCAAATTAGGTCATACTTATAGTATTGCAACAAATGTGTCTGGGAACTAGAGATGGCGTGAACTGCTACTCATGCAATCATGATGATTTTTCACAGTGATTCGTGATCGTTTTTGATTGGTGGGGACCGTTCTTTTCACTTTTCACAAATTATGTCCTTAGACTGTATATGTATTATATTATAATATGGTCTAAAAACAATGTTAACATAATTTTCTTATTAGAAGAAAGAAAAGGAAACAGTTAAAAGTGATAAATAGATGTAAGTATAAGTTTTATTTCTCATTGTTTCAACATTCGTTTCATAAATGTTCGTGAAATTTTTTAACAAAGTAATGTATACGCAAAACTCACCTGTTTGTAATTTTAAATTCTAACTTATTTCTTTACAATATAAATATATACAAAATGTCATATTAATGTATAAAAACGTATATAAATGTATAATCTGTATGTTTTCATAGAAATGAACATAAGAATTTTCATTACTGATGATTTTATACTTTTTCTTATTTTTAAAGCGAGTGTTTAACAATACATACTACTTTTTCGTGGCAACAAACCTATGATTTATTTAAATAATCGACTGAAACAATTTGACATTTGAAATGTACAAAATATGCAATTAAACAGACTTTTTCATTGCTTAGACTACATTACTATACAATTTAAATTTAGCGCATTTGTAATTCTTTGAATTTCCACTGAAGGGGTCATTCCATGCAAAGTCGGACACCTTTCGGAGTACCATGTCGGATTTTGTTCTAATTTGAATATGTTGTAGTCTTTAGTGATATATAAACGTATCTTGAAGGATTTTAAAAAATTTTTTAAATTGTTGGTTTTACATCTGTTTGAAATATAGATCTCACTTTTTTTCAATAAATAATAGCTGCTAAAGTAAGGAAGTTATAAAAACGAAATTTTAGGTACTTGTAGCAAACCCATGGGAGTACCAAATAAAAATTATTTCAATTAAAAAAAAAATTTTTTTGACTATTTATTTTGCAATTGTTTATAACAAATGTCATTTTTTATAGCGGGGAAATATTTAAAAATCTGAAAAAATGGGCATATAGTCCTCTTTGTCCCCTTTACGGACCAAGTTTTAAAAATACGGACACTTTTAAATTGGCCTTATAAAAATTAATTGAATGGAACGCTGCGTCGCGTCGTGGCACGCTGGCTCGGCCAAATCACGCGTGCCTGCAACAGCCAAGCGGCTATACCTGCTATTGTTACACATAGAGTGTTGGACTGGAAGGTGTAACAGTTATTGGGCACTCATTCTTTGTCAATGACACTTAGCATTATACACATTTAAGCTGTTAATGTTCAATGGAAACCACGAGAAGGTGATGGGTATTCTTCCATCGGGAGGCGGGATAGGATATGATGCGATGTAATAGGATTTGGTTCGGTTAAGGAATAATGGTTAAATTGTACCAATGATCGTCTACCGGATTAAATTGTTTGTTATAAAATTACTTACCTCATAACAGCTACAACTGTTGATTTTTCACTGTCTGAATACATTCGGGTAGTGAAATGCGTTACTTCTTTAGTTGATGTAAATGAGTGAAAATTGCGTGTTCCACAGATTGTTGTAGCCAGTCCACGCCTTTCCAGCCATAATTCCGAATGTTCCTTATATTCTTCTGTTGAGCTGAATTCCAAATGTATATTTTTAATATTGGCAATCGCCCAATCAAATAATTTTTCTGGTGTCGTTATCTGATCTTCCAACGGTCTTTGTAAACTAGCTCGAGCAGCAAGGCGTTTTAAAGAACCACCAATACCATCGCATGCATTTTTGCCATGCGATGTTGCAAAGTAATGCCATTCGGCGTTGATTCCAAAGTCTTCAAAATGGAAATTGAGATTTAATAAACTATATTTATTTTTGTACTGTGATGATGCTCCGTCACAAAAATATTTGATTTTCTTGATAGTTGTGCCATGTGTTTCCTTAAAAAATTCCAGTAATTTCTTCTGGTATAAATGAACTGCAGTGCTGTCATGTTGAAGACAATCCGAAATAATTACAAACTTTTCATGGTTTAAACAATTATCCACCTGATAATATGCAATGAATGTGTGTATTGTCGCCTGTTTGTTGGACCAATGATAATTTTGGATTTCGTCTTGGATAACGAAGGAATAATTTTCCGCAAAATCACCGACGACAACAAATTCATCAGGTCCTACATTTTCTTTAGAATATTTAAAAAAGCTGCTTTGACTTCTTGCAATAAAATCGTGAATTTGCAACTTTGGTAATTGGATTTCTAATTCATCTACAAACTGTGTTGTTGTATATTCAACATTTTCTAAATTGGACCTGTCCGTATTTGTCCACTGACAGCACAAAATGGATACAACACAATGTTGCTCGAATATTTCTTGCAGTTTTTTGCGGATAAGACCAAATCCTGGACAATTTTTGCACTTATTTAGGTTGCAAGATTCACTCGACACTTCGCAACTCATATTTAATAACATTTCCTTGTATGTTACTGGAAAGTCAGAAGGTGCTGGAAGTAATTTTTGCAGTCTGGCACCAGTGAGCAGTAATTTCACATTTTGATGGATTATACATACACATATAGAATGTGTTCCACTGGTTCCTGCTAACACACACTCTTCAGGTCGAAGATAAGAAAATTTACTGAATCCAATTTTCATTGTTGGATTCCGATCTTTAAAAAATGAATATAGTTCTTTTAAATTATTAAGGAGCAAACGTTTTTGGGCCTGCATTTTAAAACCGGCTCTTTTGACAGAGACGAAGTCTTTTTTCCCGGGCATTATTCGACTTACTTCGTCATTATAATACAGAATGATTGCACCACTGATATTGTATGCTCTGGTAATGGCGCTCCTTTCTTTTTATCAGGATAGGACAAGATACCCTTTTGTTCATGTAACTGTTTTGCCATAATTGCCATATGTTTTGAACATCCTATTGCCTGTGTCATTTGTCTAATGCTCCAGGATTTGGAAAGAATAGTAAGCAAATGTAACTGCTCATTATAATTGGTCAACGCACTGTATTTTACTCTCAATTCGGGTAGCACTTCTTCGCAGAAATAATCATGGTCATCATCGGAAACGATGTCCATTAATTTTCGTTTCACCGTTGTTTCTATCAAATGTAATTTTTGTTTTGTAGAAATACGCGACGACAAATGAATGGAATTGATCGGCGACTGATTTAAAACGTTTAACGTTTTATTCAGTGTTTCAATAATTATTGTTTTTTCAACGCACTTTGCCACATCGTTATCCGCACTTTCATCGGGGTCACTATTATTTCAATTTAAAATTTCCACTGACGTAGTTGAAGGTCCAGGTACCGGTTCCTTCACAATGTTTTCACTTTCGTAATCACGTTCATGACTGCACTTTAATTGACAACCATTACAAATAAACTCTTCAACCTGGAGAATTGGGCACTTGTTCTTTAATGTTTCTGTGACACGTCTAGTATCCTTGCAATACTTGTAATGATGTGGTATCGCAAAAGGATTACAACATCTTGTTCGCACCATTCTTGATTTTTACGAAGTCTTTTACGAAACGTTGACTTCACGATTGAACTACGAGAATACGGTAGAACAAATAAGTCGATACATTGACTTCGATTATTGAAAGAGTAGGTCACAAGACGATTGAACTTTGAGTTTTTACGAAATGATTTCTTTGACGACCGAACGACAAGTGATCGAAGTTTCCGGAGCCCGATTCCTCCTCAGCTCGAACCCTCTCCGACACGCGGTTTTGGGGGAGTCAACCGATTTCGCGTTGACTTTTGCGATCGATTGATTGGCCATCGACTTGGGGAAGGAGGATCTATTTTCCTGCCCCGTTTAGGCGGAAAAATTCCTCCCTCACACCCGAACGTGGTGAAGAAAGATTCGCAGGTCACCCTGGACGAAGGTGACCGAGGTTTCCTCCCTAAGTCGAAGACCGGGTTAATTTTGCCGAGGAAAAAACGGGACTCCGGATTAAGATGCGTCAAGTACCTGCACGTGGCTTGCTGCTGTTTTACGGCTATATTGTTCCACGAGTTGACGATGGTTGTTGTAGACCGTGCAACCCGCGGAACAATATAGCCCTTCGCTGGTCAACTCGGGACTAGTGCATTCGGTTCGACAAGGCGATCGTTTAATTTACGATGAAATTTTCTAGATGAGGAATATTCGAAGACTTTTTCGACTTAGTCACAGTTCCGCATCTGGCAACATAAAAGAGCGGAAAACCCCGAGATGATCGAACGGAACAGTTGCAACAGTACTGAAAAATAGGGGCAAGAACCGGGGAAATCTCACCCTTGGTAGGATACAATAGGTTTATGAATCAGCAAAAGAAATGCAGGATGACTCAAAACACAGGTATTAACAGAAAAATATTTGCAGCAATTCATGTTAACGGTAAACAGTGAGTGTCCTGCTAGACCCTCCAGCAGTCCAACACCCTATGTGTAACAATAGCAGGTATAACCGCTTGGCTGTTGCAGGCACGCGTGACTTGGCCGGTCGAGCCAGCGTGCCACGACGCGACGCAGCGTTTCATTCAATTAATTTTTATAAGGCCAATTTTCAAGTGTCCGTATTTTTAAAACTTGGTCCGTAAAGGGGACAAACAGGACTATATGCCCATTTTTTCAGATTTTTAAATATTTCCTCGTTATAAAAAAATGACATTTGTTGTAAACAATTGCAAAATAAATAGTCAAAAAAATTTTTTTTTTAATCGAAATAATTTTTATTTGGTACTCCCATGGGTCTGCTACAAGTACCTAAAATTTCATTTTTATAACTTCCTTACTTTAGCAGCTATTATTTATTGAAAAAAAGTGAGATCTATATTTCAAACAGATGTAAAACCAACAATTTAAAAAATTTTTTAAAATCCTTCAAGATACGTTTATATATCACTAAAGACTACAACATATTCAAATTAGAACAAAATCCGACATGGTACTTCGAAAGATGTCCGACTTCGCATGGAATGACCCTGAGGGGAGTTAGCGGAACACTAACGATCACTAAAACGCCATCTTTCGGATCACGCTCGTGAATGGAGTTTAATCACGAGCGTGATCGTGATTTTATGATCACTGTGATAAATCACTGTTAGTGATTTTGCACGCTATCTCTACTGGGAACTAATTCATTATCATAATCTTTACTATTTGACGTACATCGACAACAACGACAATAGAGAATAAATATGTTTTGTTCGAAGGTAGTTTAGATAATAAAAGTCCAGCTAAAGTTCACTAAATCAGGCATTGATGAAAATTTAATTCATAACTACCATTTAAGAAGAGAATCGTACATTAATAATTTTCTTCAGGCTTGCATGAATTTATTAACTGACAAAGGACTCTCGAGCGACAGTATGGTGGCACGTCGAGTCCAGCTAAAGTTCACTAAATTAGGCATTGACGAAAATTGAAAATATCGTATGTTAGTAATTTTCTTCGAATATATTAATTGTTCAAGGGCTTTCGAACGACAGTATAGTGTGGCATCGATAACTGCGTTAGAGCGAGGAACTAACTGATCGCGGTGCTCGATTTCGCAGTCTTCGTTCAACGTATCAGATCCCCGATCTTCGAATTCTCTATGAAACACGTACGAACATCGGTGCATCGTTTCACCGTCGACTGGAATCTCTGTTCCGGCGCTGTCTTATTTCGAGCGCTGTTCCGCCGTCCTGACCTTAATTGTAGAGTAACCCAGATTACAGAAGCCGAGAGGGAAACGGAGACAGGGTTGGAAGGAGCGCGGGCGGTTAGACGAACGAACAATCTCAGAAACGATAGCACTGAGCAGTTCTGTCGTTAAGGAACTCGTATCGCTGCGCTTTGTTGCGAATTTTTCTAATTTTTCAATTTTAGCCCTAGTCAGAGTGGGCCAAAATTTTAACCGAAAATTTCGTGATATTTCGAGGGGCACATGTTACACCAACTTTCTACTTGAAGTTCATTCTTTAAGGGGGGAGTCTCATGCGAAAGATAGAAAATGGAACCATTTTTCTTAATTTTTTTTTAAGAAAATCCTTTGGGAATACAAAATAATTTTTGTATTAACTTTTAATGTTGTTATCACATCCGCAGTAAACATGTGTTTAAACACTGGCGTTGGTGATTGCAGCTCTCAAAGTCGACTAAATCAAAAAGATTTTTGTTCGATAGGTTTACAGTTATCGCCCGTATCAAAATAATTAATTTAGGTTGCAAATTGACAAAATGGTGAAAGCTTAAAGTAAAAATTGCAAAATTTCATCGTTTCTTCCGCAACTTTTTAATTAAAAAAATATGATAAAGCGAGTTTTTGAGATTTGATCTACAGCACTTAAGAAAGTAACGTTTCGAGAGAAACGCATTTGAAGTCTGCAAGATCATGCTCATCAATCTCAACTGCATATAAAATTCCTTCCAAAATATTGGCACCCAGATGACAAAAACGCTCAAATTTCAACTTTTAATAACAGCAGATGTGTCTTGACCCTGTCGTAAACCTTTCGAAACAGTAATGTCTGAGCTGTACAAGGTAATCACCCGAAGCAATAACTCAGGTAATTGTACAAAAAATGCTATACAAAAAATGTTCTACAATCCACAATACTTGACATTTATCCCTCAAAATTTAACAATACATTCTTAAATATATATACTTTCAAAAAATGAAATTAATTTTTTGAGGTCTCACATGAGACTCCCCCTTAACACGTTGACTGCCAAACCAAAACTCAAGTATCTTTTACGAAACTAAAACTTCGATTTTAGATAATTGTAAGCTACACAACTGAAAATTTATCTTAATATATATTTTCATAATCTCACTAAAATTCATGATTCCTATTCAAATTTCTTTCCTTTGACATTTCAACTTGAGATTTAATTCTTTTAGTTCCATAATGACAAAACCGTTCACCTATACAGGGTGTTTGGTCACCCTTGGGAAAAATTATAATGGGAGATTCTAGATACCAAAATAAGGCGAAAATCAAGAATACCAATTTGTTGATGAAGCTTTCGTTAAAAAGTTATTAATGTTTAAAGTTACGACCGTACTGAATTTTTTTCTCGAAAATGCGCAGGATTTCGGGGATATGTCTATTGACCAAAAATGATTGTAATTGACCACCGCAATCAAAAATAATTTTTTTTGAACGATTTGAAATTTTTTTTCGTCAAAAAATTTTGGCACCTGTCGATTTTTCTTAAAAATTCGTTTTTCATGTTTAATAAATTTGGTTGGCGTTGTACAGAAAAGATGTTTAATACTTTTTTGTAGGTATCCATGAACTCTAGTTCCAATCCAAAATTTCAATGAAATATATTCACTATTGTAGAAGTTATGGCTGTTTGAAAATTGGTCTATTTTTATGGGACTTTTCCCATTTTGCGGTATCAACGAATAACTTTACGAATATTTTTGGAATTTCCACATATTCTTTAAGAAAATACTCGTTGTTTGCATTTCGAAACATTAAAATCGTTCAATCCGTTCAAGAGTTATGATGTTTCAAAAATTCACATGAAATTTCGGGGAATCATTTCAGGCCTCAGAGTATATTTTAGAATTGCTATATATTCTTCACTAAAATACGCATTATTTGCATTTTGAAACATTAAAATCCTTCAATCCGTTCTGAAGTTATGACATTTTGGAGTGACATTTCTGACCAGAAATTATATTTTCGGTAAGGAATTTTTTTTTCGAAAGTCAGTAAGATTTCGTGGGTATCTCTATTGACCAAAAATGATTATAATTGATCCCCATAACCGAAAATAATTTTTTAGACTGATTTGAAATTTTTTAATTTAATTTTTCCAAGGGTGGAAAAATTATTGTATAGTATTCTCCCATTAAAATTTTCCCCAAGGGTGACCGAACACCCTGCACATGGATGACATGACTTTTCACTAAAGAGTTAAAAAAATTAATTTTCACGATTAAATGTTAAAGAAAATAAATCTAGATAGGACCCCAGTTTCTTATTGTGTTAAAACAAAGTTTCGTTTTTGTGGACAATTTTAAAGGTTTGGTCTGGTAGTCAACGTGTTAATTATGGCATTTTAAAATCATCGATATTTGGAACTACGTTGTTGGAATACCCAACGTTTAGGATATGTTAGTCAAACCATCAAATTTTCTCTTCTTCGCAAACAAACCACTTGACTCTCTGGATGAACGTATATTTTCCTACCATTAGAATTCAACAATATATTTTTATTATCGTACCACAAAAGTCGGGATCAAAATAAATCTAATAATTTATGATAGCATCTTGGTGACCTTGTATGATCTTGATTATGGAATATCCAAGATATTACACATTTGGTTGTGTTTGGTTCGAGAGGTCACATATTACACATGACCAAATAGTTTTCCAAAACTCACCTTTTCCGAAATATCAAAATTGTTCACATTTTTTCAAAAGAAATTGTATGCTTGTCATTGCATTTGGTTGTGTTTGGTTCGAAAAGGCACATATTACGCTTAACCAAACAGTTTTCCAAAGTTCACCTTTTCCGCAAAGTTGTTCATATTCTTTTCAAAAGAAATTATATGCTTTTATTGTTGCTACAGTATTACCGATGTTATGACAAATACAATGATATACAGTGTGTCTCACGAGCTCTGTCCATTTAAATATCTTAAAAACTAATGATTTATCGTTATTAATGACTAAATACTTCTCTACAAGAAATTACAAGCTTCATTGAATAGTGGATTAAAAAATTTATAATTCTATTAAAAGCAAACTAATTTCAACAAATAATGCTTCCCTCGAAACCATTTAATTCTTTTGTGAAACATTTTTCAGTATCGTCAACAGTTTCGAAAATATTTTTGTGGATATAGTTTACGAGACACACTGTATAGAAACATAACGACCTTCAAACGACCTCGAATACGAGAAATAGTCGAGGCCACTCAAAGGTCATATTGTCATACATCATTGTATTTGTTTTGATATCAGTTATAACACACCTATGATAAAAGTATCTATATTGGTTTAAAAAGTTTAATTAAATGTCACTGAATTTTTCGAATTCAAGGTCACATTAAAATCATGTTGTAACATTCAAGAAAATATTGATGATCTTGAAATGTCATTTACAGGATGACTCTGAAAAGATAGTTCGTCTGCTATTACATGTGTTTCTTAAAATAGTGTAACATTGTCGTAGGAAGTTTTCTTATACAATTCTAAATAACGGAGATACTTCAGTGTTTCTATTTAAATATTCAACCTCATAGAACCGTGTAAAGATCGTCACACATTTAGGAACGCAATAAACGAATGACAACGTCGAAACGACCGTAGTAAAAAGAACATAAATTGGAACTCAACAATTTTTTTTTAATTAGTACCATTCGAATTGTTTATTAGCAATTCGGTAGGAATATTGATAGCGAATTACAATTGTTAAGAAAGTTCTGGTTATTTTTAAAATCACAAAATTTGTAATACTTTAGGATCTTTAAATTATATTTAATAGAAGTAGTACTAAAGGACATTTTATTTTTAAAAAATTTGCAACAACGAAAAATAAGGTGATCCACAGTAATTTTGTTATTATTTTGCATGTGAAAGCATGATAAAATTTATAATAAATGTATACGATATTAAATATAAAAAACAAGTTTAGTTTATATTATTGGAGAACGAAACAATTGAATTAAATAAAAATAAATAAAAAAGTAAATGAAATAAAAATTTCGTTGAACGTGAACCGATATATCACGAAGTGTCTATATGTATAACTGTGCACACGAAACGTTGTTAGCCCAATACCAGAGTGAAATACGAACAGTATTTATTGATTGAAATAAAAGAAAAAATTATACAAAAACTTATGTTCAGTTTCTTACGAAAGTTATGAGAAATAGAAAGTATGATACAATTGGTAATAAATTGAGTTACCTTTGATGAATATGTATTGCTTGAAATATGAAAATAAATTGATATATAAATCCCTTCATCTGCGTCTGCGCATCGAGAAACTAATTGGCGATGAAAATAAAAGTAAAACACGAAGGTGGGCGCCACACGATAAAAAGTTTAATCAATTTTTCATCCAGTTTCATCGCGGTACTTTATGTTTCCAGTAAAATGTAAAATCAATTAAAGATCAAAAGCTGGAGAGAAGCACTCCGGAAAAATATTCTAGGAGCGTGCATCGCTATCGAAACGAACCTCTCCAAATCATACATCAAACGTGGGCTTTTTTTTTACTTTTTTTATTTCAAACTCAAGTTTTTTTCACTGAAATCAGTTCGAAATATTCACAGATGAATTCTAAGCATCTATGAAAGGAAACGAAGTTTGTGCAAACGTTCATGCTCCAATTTATTTACATACATTTTTTGTGTACACCTATCTTATTTACAACGCTGATGGGGAAATTTATGGAAACCATACATGCGATTTGTTTTTAATCGTGACCAGAATTACCGTTATCAAGCAAAATTGTGAAATTCTTTTCATGATCTTTACGAATTTATTGCAGTAAATATTATTTGCAAAATTAAGAATGACAAAACATATGTTCGTTGAAATTTTCCCAGACTATTTTTTAGACTAGTTTTCTTCATACCTTTCTATTATGTTAATATAATGTGTAGCACAATTTATAAATTCCCTTTGAACTACACACTCATTTTAAATTCAAATTGAATACTTAATCAGATTTAATACTTCTTTGAATTTTTAAATGTAATACAAATATTTTACTTGCCATCGTACATTGACATAGCAATTAAATAATAATAATTAGTAGTACAAAACGCGCATAAAATATAAAAAATATTATAGGTGGTTGCCTTCTGTTTCGAGTAATGAATGGCCAATGTTTGAAAATTTCTTTAAGAAAAGTATTTAACGGAATAAACTAAAACTTTTGGTACTTATGAAAACGTTGCACGAATTTTCATTACGTAATTTACTCTAATAATGAATCAGTTATTAATATTATTATTATTATTCCGGTGTTGAAGTGAAAAATTACTCCTAATATACAAAATTCAACTTTCTCATATGAAATGTAAAGTGAATTTATGCTTGTTCAGAAAGGAGCTATTTTTTCTGTACTATAAGTCGCATTAATTGTGTTTCACTATTTTAAAATAAATTCCTTCAATTAATCGCGTTAGATTTTATTATTAGTATTAGTGCCAAAAATATACTATAGTAATTTCCCAATAATTCATTCATATAGTGTTACATTATTGCTTATACACCAAAAATAAAATTGTTTACAAAATGAAAAAAAGTTTCCATAACTCGTAAGTTCCAAATGGAACAACCGAATATTAACAAACTTGAATAATTTCATGCGTTCGCGTATCAAACAATTCTATCGCAATAAATGAAAACTCAAGAGCAAATGGATTAATAATGTAGCGAGCTCATCAACTATTTACTGGAAAAACGAGGTATGAATTTTTCAGTGTTTATCACAAGTTTCAAACGATGTTGCATTTCGATTATTACTATGTGGTCATTTTCAAGTTCTGCAAAAGTGGAGTCATTTTAAATTAAATTCTGACAGCAAAAGAATATTTTTTCCAAAGAACATTTGACCTCATATATTTTTCATTATTATAATATATTTGTTCCAACATTCATTTTATTAAATGTTACAAGTATATCATTAAAAATAGTGACTTTCAATGGCAAAAAATATTTATGTATCCCTGTCTTACGATTATTATTATTATTATTATTATCATTCCTTTGTCATACATATAATCTATATAAAAGGAAGAAATAAACTATTGTAACTAGGAATGTATCAGATAACCATGACATAAATATGAAATAGAAAATAATGAAAGTACTTATAAATTGTTGAAACAAGTAAACAGGAATATTTCTAGGCGTTTCACTAACGAGATTAGTCATAAGCACATATGAAAATTACAAGCAACATGTTTTTATCGATTATAGAATGGCATAAAAAACGTGAATTGGGGATTCTAAGCGGCTTGCTATTCCGAAGGGTAATTAAAACGAACTATTATCGTTTCGAAAAATTCGATGCTTCGATTTGGTTCAGGTAAATGGAGAACAATTGACCGCTGTGCAACGATTGCGGGAGTAAATATCGCTGATGAACAGGACCAGCGACGAGTATAAAATATTCGCGTTCCCGTTTACAGCGAAACGGAATGAAACATTCGTTATTAGCGTTTCGACGGAGGGATATTGTTTTCCAGCCGCAGGTCTGTGTTCGTAAGAGCCAGTCTGTGCGCGTGCAGCGCGGTTAGATGGCTCAATAACGAGCATTGTACGATTCCCGTGACCCGCGTCGCATCGATCACATCGCGCTTCGAGCGTTATCATTCCCTCCTTTCTGATAGCTGCGCGCGACCAATAAAGGGAAAACTGGCGGGAACGACTTCAGCTCACCGTGGAAATTCAACCAAACCCTTCTCCATCTTCCAATTTCAAAGATGGCCACTCGAAAGATGATTAGGGTGAAATTCCAGTTATGAATAAACTTTGACAATTATTTTAAGAAAATTATCCTTAGAAAGTGTTATATTGTGATTTAAGGAACCATTTTAATTGGTCATAATCTACATATATTGAAATTCGTTATATCAAAACTTATGAAATAACTCTGACAATGTATTAGATATACGTATATACGGTTAATTTGTAAATATTCATAGAACGAATTTAATCAGTATGTTTTTGTATACAAATATAAGATAGCTAATTTGAAAAGTTTATGTTAAAAAATTGGCCAAATTGGTATAACTCCAAGCAGAACTGTGATGGAGCCTCGCATGACACCCCATAAATTTTCAAAGTTATTTTTCACGATAACAGAAGAATTTCATTGTATATTTTTTACTTGTTTTTGCATATTATAATCACCTACTTTCCGGTTATACTACAGTTATCGAGATACCCTGTATACAAGTGTATTAAAGAAAGACTAAAGTATGTATATCTAAATAATCTTATCAAAAAAAAATACCTATCTGGTTTTGGAAATAGCTTTGTATTTGATTAAATATCTAATTAATTCATTTCTTCTGTTACTGTGGTTATGCAATGTTGATTGGGAAGTATTTATTTAAAAATAATTTTTTTTTAAGTCGAAACGGACCAACAATCTAGTAAATGTTTGTTATTTTAGGGTTACGTTAAATAAATATTGGATACATTACATTTTTGTTTAATTTTTTGAGTATTTCATGTAATTTCATATGCATGAAACGACATTGCCAAACGCCGAGTATCAAAAACAATAATTTTTCAAATTCACTGCGTAGCTTAATACCTAAATATATGATATACTGTTTTTTTTCTTCTTCGAAGACATACAATATTTTTAACTCCTTTTCAAGAATAGTTCCACGACATTAAACAATATTGAATGAAAAATATGGATTTCAAGCTGAAAATCACACATAAATATTTGGCAATTGAACAATAATTCATAACTGGGTGCATATCAATAACTGGCACTTTACCCTAACACTTTTTGCGCATATGTACATATCTTCTTGACATACAATTTTGCAGGGGCTATTACCATGAAGCTAATGAGACTTCAGCTTCGGACTCCCACGTAGAAGAAGCTCTCGAGAGCTCTTTATTTGCTTATTTTTTAATTTAACTCCTATCCAGAAGCATACAAGAATAATCTTATTATTCTTGACAAATATAAATAACCTCCTAACTTTCTCTTTATTTAAACGTAATATCTGCGAACTTATTATTAATGCATTTAATAATGATGTATATACAATTCTTCTTTGTGTTAGGTTCTCAAAACCTAAGAATAATTAATTCCTTTTTGCATCTTCATTTCATAACAGTCCAGCCAATTGCAGACAATTAGACAGTCAAGCTATTAAAATAGCCTACTAAATGCACTTAATAATGATTTATATACAATTCTTCTTTGTGTTAGGTTCTCAAAACCTAAGAATAATTAATTCCTTTTTGCATCTTCATTTCATAACAGTCCAGCCAATTGCAGACAATTAGACAGTCAAGCTATTAAAATAGCCTACTAAATGCACTTAATAATGATGTATATACAATTCTTCTTTGTGTTAGGTTCTCAAAACCTAAGAATAATTCATTCCTTTTTGCATCTTCATTTCGTATCAGTCTAGCCAATTGCAGACAATTAGACAGTCAAGCTATTAAAATAGCCTACTAAATGCACTTAATAATGATGTATATAGAGTTCGGTTGAAACCGTGATACTGAGCTGACGTGTTTGTCAACACCGAGCGTGCTGTGAACGCGAGTGCCAAGTACAGTGCCAATCAAATCTTATAGGTATTCATGATAGTCTGTGTTACTGTGAATTAGTGAATATTACTAAATTGTTATAAACCAACTTCTTAACCCATTTCTACGCCATTCTCGGTGCAACCTATTCACCGAAATGGCTTCTGACCACGGAAATTTGGTACCCCAAACTGTTAATAATGATTCTAACGCACCACGACGAAGCTACAATAAGGTAGTACAAAGTGATTGCTTCCCCAAAAAAGATCAAGCGATCATAATCGAAGCCAAAGATGGAATTCAACTAAGAGATGACGCTCATGCATTAGGCAGAATTACCAATCCAGCGAATATTAGATTTATGTCAAGAGTATCCAACGGTAGAATTTGTGTCTTTTTGGCGAGTAAGAAAATCGCGGACGACCTCACCGATAAATATAAACACATTAAAGTTAACGGTATCGATGTAACCGTAAGGCTGTTAATCAGCAAAGCTCAACGTATAATACTTTCAAACGTTTGCCCAACAATCCCTCACTCAATAATTGAAGGAATACTTGATGAAATTGGAGTAAAAAGAGAATCAGCTGTATCATTCCTAAGAGTTGGCATGGCAGAAGAGGGTTTTACGCACATCCTCAGTTTTCGTCGCCAATTATATGTCCATCCAGATGACACACACAAAATCCCAGACTCAATCAAAATTGAATATGAACAAACCACATACTGGATTTATCCTTTCACAGATACATTAAAATGCTTCATATGTAATAAAGAGGGTCACGTCGCAAAAAACTGTAAAACCGAAAAAAACCAACCCTTGCTATCTGAATCTCCACAAACAAGTGTCTTTATAAAACCTCAAGACCCCAAAATAGCGCCAATAGTATCAAATATTGATAGTACAAACATGGCAAAAGAATCAGAAAACCCTAGGGACAATACGGCAACAGAAACCATGGACATAGATCCATTGATCAGAACCTCAAAACGCACAAGATCCGAAATGACCGACGATTCAAGCCTCACCACAGAAGGAACCAACGATTCAAACCACGCCACAGAAAAATCAATCAGTCTTCAACAAATCCTGGAAACTGAATCGAAATGCAAGCAGCCAAAGAAAAAACCAAATGTTGCAACAAAGAGCGATAAAAGCATAGATGACATGTTGCAACCAGTTAAACACGTACTAGAAGAACCTGGTAAAATGTTAAACTTCTACCAACTTAAAAGCTTTATTGAAAACACACTTGGATCTCCCAACACTAGAGAGATTGCAACAGAATACACAGACGACGTAGAAGCTCTAGCGAATTTTATGAAAGAGATATACCCTTACCTCACAGACCGTTGCATCAAAAACAGATTCACAAGAATCACGAGAAAGCTAGTTAAATCTACCAAGGCTGATCACTCAATGAGCTCTCCTACTCCTTCGGATTGCTCAGATACTCCTCAGTGCTCCGAAGACGAACACACCAATTAAATATCAAACAAAAAATACCGTTCAATAAGTATAAATGCTAAGGAAGATTATACAATGGAATCTTAATAGTTTCAAAGCACGTTTTGAATTCTTACAAAAATTGCTCCAGGATCATCGGCCATGTGTATTATGCCTGCAGGAAACCAATTTCAAAGCAAATGAAACTATCAGTATTAAAGGTTTTAAAGTAGTCCAAAAAATAGAAGGAATGCCTTGATCGCGAGCGGCGGAGTAGCAATCTACATGAAACAAAGCCTAAATTACACAGAAATACCGCTAAACACTAATATTGAAGCAATTGCGGTCTCAATCATTCTATATCAAAAAGAAATATGTATATGCAACGTCTATATTCCAAATAACCACCAATTTCAAGAAGCCGAATTAATCAACATTATAAAGCAACTCCCCAAACCTTTCTTATTAATGGGAGATTTCAACAGCCATAATACAATGTGGGGATCTGCAAACACAGACACTAGAGGAAAACTAATTGGAAATATAATACTCAAATCAGATATCATCTTGTTGAATAATTCCGAACCCACTCATTTCAACATGTCAAATGGCTCTTACAGCTCAATAGACCTAACCTTTTGCAGCCCCAACATTTTCAACAGCACTAAATACGAAATTTCAACCGAGTTATATAACAGCGACCACTTTCCCATTATCATTGAACTAATAGACAATAATGCTGATAACCATATAATACAACCTAGATGGAAATTCAAAAAAGCCGACTGGCCGCTATACCGCCACGAAATAAATCAAAACCTTCCATCATTACAAACGCCTGATGCCTCAAACTGTTCGGAAATAAACCAAATATTAAAAGAGTTTGAAGAATTAATCATCCATGCTGCCACAAAATCCATACCTAAAACATCAAATAATACAGAGAAAAAAATATCCCTTGGTGGAATGATGAATGCTGCAATGTAATTAAGGAAAAGAAACATGCCTTCAACGTATACAAAAAACATAAAACTGATTCCAATTTAATAGAGTTCAAGCGGGCAAGGGCCAAAGCAAGAAAAGTCCTTAAACAAGCAAAAAAGAATTCGTGGATAAATTACATCGCATCCTTAACAAAGACCACTCCATGTGAACAAATATGGAATAAACTGAAGAAAATTAATGGCCAGAAAGTAAGTTCCCAAATTACTGCAATCAAGAGTTCTGAAAACTCAATTACCATAGACGCTAAAGAAATTGCCAACCTTCTAGCTACTACTTTTGCAAATAATTCGAGTAATAAAAATTTCGACCCAAACTTTCTCAAAATTAAAGCTAGAGTTGAAGAGAATTCAAGACACGAGCATATCATCTCTCAGACGAGCAACCACCCCCTTAACATGAAAATTCTTCCTACAGAATTAAAATCGGCGCTAAAATCTGTTAAAAATTCCAGTCCAGGACCCGACAACATTCCAAATATTTTTATACAACAACTACCAAAAGCAGGAATAAATTATTTATTAGATATCTATAACTGCATATGGCTGAATGGTGTCTTCCCTACCAAGTGGCAAGAAGCAATAGTAGTGCCCATTCTAAAACCTGGAAAAAACAAGCTTCGAATCGACAGCTACAGACCTATCGCCCTGACATGTTGCCTATGCAAACTGCTAGAGAAAGTAATCTGCAAAAGACTGCGATGGTATTTGGAGACCAATAACCTACTAGGAAAAAATCAAAATGGGTTTAGACAGTATCGTTCGACGATGGACAACCTTGCAATGTTAGATATAAACATTTGCGAAGCCTTCCTTAGAAAACAACATCTAATAGCAATATGCTTAGACATTGAGAAGGCTTACGACATGCTTTGGAGACACCGAATAATACAACAACTTATAAAGTGGAACATAAGTGGAAGCATGATACAATTTATATACAATTTCCTAAAAGCAGATCTATATATGTCCGTGTCAACGGCAATTTATCCAAGAAAGTTGAAATCTTAAATGGGGTACCGCAGGGATCTGTACTAAGCGTAATTTTATTCTTGATTGCAATAAACGATATCGCTGAAGTCTTCTCTAAACCAGTTAAATACACCATATTCGCTAACGACTGTACCTTCTTTATAACTGGGAAAAGTCTAAGCACCAGTCAGCAAATCCTTCAAGACAATTTAGATAGACTCCAAAAATACGCCCTACAAACTGGATTTAAATTCTCAAAAAACAAAACCACCGTTACAGTTTTTTCAAAACAAAGAACAACACAAAACCACCAACTACAGCTACACTTAGGCCAGCACCAACTCTTGATAACAAGCACTCCAAAAATCCTCGGTCTAATTTTTGATAACAAATACACTTGGATGCCATTCCTTAAAAAGCTCAAAGAAGAATGTGTCAAGAGATTAAATATATTGAAGGTCATCGCTTCGAAAAACTGGGGGGCTGAATTCCAAATTCTAATTAATACATATAAGGCCTTAGTTCTGTCTAAACTAGATTATGGATCAATCGTCTACGATTCTGCAAAACCACGCGTTCTAAAATTATTAGCACCTATACATAATGCCGGAGCTAGAATAGTCACTGGAGCTTTCCGAACGAGTCCGGTAAATGCAATTCTATGTGAAGCTGGTCTAATACGACTGGAAACTCGAAGAAAACAACTGAGCTTATCGTATGCAGCAACCAGATTATCAACGCCTTCAAATCCTATCTACGAGAAATTAACTAACATCGCCCATTTCAATGAATTTAAGGAAAAACCCAAACTTCCGGAACCGTTAAATAGTAGAGTCAAAACATACTGGCAAGAACTAAATATGGATACACCAAAAATCATATCAAGAATACAGTATCAAATTCCACCATGGACGATAGATCCTCCTTGCATACTCGATAAAATTCTGAAAGCAGGCAAACAAATTAACCCAAACGTTCTCAAAAGTCTATATACTGAATTATCGAATGAATACCCGTACCATACGCAAATTTTCACTGATGCTTCAAAATCAGGACAGGGGACTGGATGTGCGGTATGCACTCCCGAACATGAGATCCTATTCAGGCTCCCGGAAACATTCACAATATTCACTAGTGAAGCGTTAGCTGTTCTACAAGCCTTGAAGTACATAGAAGAAACAACACATAATAAATCCATCATTCTAACTGATTCTAAAAGCGTCCTACTCGCCCTACAAAATTTGGAAACAAACAACACTGTAATCCAAAACATTATTGAATTAAATGAAACACTTAAGCGAGACAAAAGAGAAGTGTTATATTCCTGGATTCCCTCCCATATTGGTATTGAAGGTAATGAAAAGGCTGATACAGCAGCAAAACTGGCTAGCTCCAGTACAGCTATAACGAAATGTGAACAGGCAACTCATCAAGACATCCAAAAGCATTGCACCAAGGCGCAAACGGAAGTGTGGAATGAAGAATGGAGAAATAGCAGACCAACTAAGCTACATAAAGTTCGAAATAATATACATGACTTCAATCCGGCGCTACTACTAAATAGAAAAGACCAAGTGAAAATAACCCGACTAAGAATAGGACACTCGAACTGGACACACTCATACCTTATCACAAAAACCGAACCAAATTCCTGCGACACCTGTAACGTACGAAATAGTATTGAACACATCTTGACAATCTGCCCTAAATACAATATGAAGAGGATCCAACACAAGTTACAAAACTCACTAACGATCTTACGAGAAACAGATTCCTGCAGAAAAGTTTTAAACTTCTTAAAAGACATCAATGTATACCAATTGCTCTAAATATGATTAGCCCCACTAAGTAACCCAACTGTGGTCACTAATAACCTAAAAGGTGCATGTGACCTAAAACGCTCAATAAAAAAAAAAAAAATGATGTATATACAATTCTTCCTTGTGTTAGCTTCTCAAAATCTAAGAATAACTCACTCCTTTTTGCGTCTTCATTTCGTATCAGTCCAGCCAATTGCAGACAATTAGGCAGTCAAGCTATTAAAATAGCCTACTAAATGCACTTAATAATGATGTATATACAATTCTTCTTTGTGTTAGGTTCTCAAAACCTAAAAATAATTCATTCCTTTTTGCATCTTCATTTCGTATCAGTCTAGCCAATTGCAGACAATTAGACAGTCAAGCTATTAAAATAGCCTACTAAATACACTTAATAATGATGTATATACAATTCTTCCTTGTGTTAGCTTCTCAAAATCTAAGAATAACTCACTCCTTTTTGCGTCTTCATTTCGTATCAGTCCAGCCAATTGCAGACAATTAGGCAGTCAAGCTATTAAAATAGCCTACTTTTAGCTGGAGTTTTTCCCGCTTGGGAATGACCATTTAACTGTAGCTTTCGCTACAAAAATCGAAGCTAGCAGTACGTCAATCACAGATACTGACGAATCTAATTGGCCGCTTCCAACTAGTCTCTTTTAGTATTTAAGGAAGCAACTCTGTCCATAATGTACATTTTCAACCGAAACTCTCAAGTGGAGACTCTCAATGGAAGATTCTCAAATATACGACTTATCGAACATACAACTCTGATTTCTTTCCTGGGCATCTTACAACAGACCTAACCCACGTATTCTATGTATCTGTATATTATACCTGTGTATCTCTATTTGTACTTTCCCATCTGCAGTGTGTGGTGATTGTTAGTCGACACACAACGTGCAAATACAAAACACGACTTACTGATCAAACGATCGTGCAAGCCCCAACACTCTAATACTATTTTCGCCACTCTCAAAATTGATAACCGCAAGAACATCGTGTTGTTTCTATTTTTAACATATATCCTTGTTCAATTTTATAAGTTGTCGAGTTAAATTTTTAGTAAGTATTTCATTCACTCCACAATTTTGGGTATTAAAAGCCTAAGAAATAATTAGCTGCTCTAGAAATGGTATTAAAAATAAATAAGAATAACTTCTTTTAACACAAGCATTATCCAACTTCATAGAGAAAATGAATACATTATTTTACCACTATTTTATTATTTATAAAATAATACTATTATTTCCAATTAATTTTTATGTTATCCTCCTTATATCAGAACTATGTATGTAAAAATTTTCATATTTTACAGTCAAGATACATTTTGAATGTCCTTTTTTTGTTCTTAATTTTATGCCAAAACTATAAATGTGTAGGTTGGATAAGAATGATAATTATACCCTAAATTTGATTCATAAATATGAATTATTACCAAAAGTTCAAATTGTACATTTAGGGAACGTCATTGTTTCAAAAAAATTTGAAATTTGTATTCTTTTATAAGAACAATACAAAACAACAATTTATATTTACTGTAAAATTAATTGTCGTCGCTAATAGAGGGATATTTTCATAATATTAACCTTTGTCTTTCATGAAAACGTTTCAAAATAAAGAAAGGTCCCCTAAGTCAAATAACTTCAGGCTCCAATAACTATAGATCCGGCATTGGACTTATGAAATAGGCAGATAAAACGTTTGATGAACACAATATAAATGAAAGGATTTAAATGAATTAATAATTTTGTTCTGTCTGAAGTTATACAATCAATAAGTGTTTATACAACGATGAACACAAAAGATTTTTAATGTCAAAATAGAGTGCAATATAACGAACAGTGTATTACTTCATCTTTTCGTGAATCCTTACATAAAGTAAAGCTTTTGGCAAAATCTCTAAAGTAGAATTAAATTATTATTTTGTTAATATATTTTATTACTGTTTTCTAAGCAATGTATTTACATTTGAAACATTTGTAGTTAATTTAAATAAAAGGTTTCATATTTTTTAATTTAATCATTTTACTCGCTGTTTGCTAAAACAATGCATAGAAATAAATGGAAAAAGACAGTAAAAATTTTCAAATTGCTTGTTAAGGAATGTAATCGATGCTATTCAGCAATAAATTACTTCTTTCAGTGAATACTATTAGGTTGTATCGATTCAGGAAAATTGGCGGAGAAGATTTCAGTTTATCGCGGAAATTTAGAGAAATCGTTCTTCGACGAAAATTTTCAATGGAAACTGTTCAGAAGATTTCACAATCGTAAGGTGAATTTGCAATTTGTAAAGATTGTATCGATCAAAAGACGAGAAATTTAACAGGAATGTTCTCTATTTTTGTTGGAAAATCGTATATTTATTGGTTCATCGTCTCGATTTTATGATTTCGATCTCCTTCAGAAATACATTCTTCTTAAAATAAAAATACAAAGGCCTAGTAGTATAATAAAACTAAATTATAAATAAATGTAAACAATATACTTAAATGATACGAATGATTATACTGAAATTGAGACAAATAACGATAGTTATAAAAACAAAAACAGAACTTACAAAACCAAACCATTTGGTTTTTGATTTTTGGTATAATTGTTAAATATACAAATTTGCTGTTTTAATAAGAAAATTAATCGTGGAAATCCATTGAAAAACATACTTAAACTACGAATTGACACATATTAAACATACTCAGAGGTAGTAATTCAAACAAAAGAGGAATAATACGTGGAAATGAGAAAGCAGAAATTACAATTTCGATTTTTAAAATAATTTATTCTCGATATTGAAAATCCATTAGTCACGGAAACCAATAAATAACGATGGCATAATACGAGACGAAATAAAATACATGGTACATTTATTAAATGATAGACAATAATAGAATAATGATACAGAATATTCTTCTTGACTACTGTATGTTTATATCTAACAGAAAATCAGTATGCAATTATTTTTACTTTAAGAAAATAAGAATTTGGAACAGACGACAAATGCCAATTGACAATTACGAAATTCCATTTTACTACGAAATTGAAAGGTTATAACTAATACATATTCAATGACAGAAATATTTTTTAAACGAGCTAGATTAAAAATATTTAAATTTAAACAATGAAAGTTTATAAATGCACCTCTGTATATTTGCGTTTAACGTACAGAGAATTTACTACTTCACGTATAATTAATGCGTGCTACATTTCACAACACATTATTTTATACGATATACGATTTCAACTATACGACACAAATATTACGTAGTTACAGATATGTTCCAATAAAAAACAATACCACGAGTTCCTATCAAACAAACGCATGAAAAACATGTTTGTTGGCTAAAATTTTCACGACACGGGGGAAAAAATTCTACGTAATTTAAAATAATTTTTTGAAATATAAAGTCTCTGTCACCGACGTTCAACAATTTTATTCTATAAAATGCACACTGATCTGTTTGTCACGATAACATAAATAATTTTCTGTCGTCTGGGCTTTCATTGAAACGTTCTCGGAAGCAGTTTATTGTAAATCGATATCTTTTCGCGATGATATTTTTTTACGATGTTATATTTCTCTAGGTAGAGTCGTTGGGCGATTTTAACACGCGTCTGTAAAACATTTTTCAACGGTATTTTTCGAGGAAAAGTATTCAGAACGTTCTGTCAAGCGAGCTGGCGACTGATTGTTACCTGACGTAACGAGAATGTTCCATAGAACCGTGTATACGTTGACACAAGCGTAAAAACTATATGTAATGTTATACATGTGTACATGTTCGAGGTATGAAATTCCAGATTTTGTAAAGCCAACGACACGTGTTACATAGAACAACAATAAAGGTGATCTGTGACGTTTTATAAAAGGGAACTCGTTCTCTCAGATACGTGATCTTTATTTCCCTCACTTTCCAGCTTCATTTTCGTTCTACCTCTTCCACCGCGAGGGACGTTCATATATATTGTACATACATCTCAATAAGATCCTTTTCTTTTTATGATTCTCAAATCAGAAAATGATACAGTATATACGAAACACGTACAGATGTTCCTTCAAGTTTCTCGAGGAGAATTCGATTTTTATTGTCCTTTTACTTTTTTATTTTCATTTATGGATATCATACTTGAGAAAATAGAATATCAAGTAGCACGAGCAAACACTTTTTTATGTTCTTTCGAAGAGTTATAAAATAACGATATCATTCGTAAGTTGAGGTACAAATCTCAAGTGGTACTGAACTTGGGGTTCGCGGACGCCATTTATTTATTTTCTTTTTGACATAATGACAAATACCAGCCTAAAATAAATCTTTTGATTCAATGTACTAAACTCCCCTCTGTATGTCTCGTATAAAGAAATTACAAACTTTCTTAGCGAAGATGCTTATATGGAAGAGAAGTGCAAAAACTGACATCTTTGAAAATATTCGAATATTGACAGAAGCACTCTACTAAGAATTGAGATCAAAAGTTCTGTAATAATATCTTTAAGAAACGAATTTTGCAAACACCTCGAAACGCTATAGAATTACTTTAATAATTATTTTAATCTCGGTGACGTTAACATTGAATCACAAATGAAAACACGATCCTTCTTTATGCAAGTTTTCATCTTGTTTGAAACATTGATTTAATTAATATTTAAGAACGTTATTCTGATCAACATTAGCATATAAAGAGTTCGTGAGCTCTATTAGAATGCCAAAAAAATATTATATTATATTTCTATGTTCATTTTTGGCATGAATAAAAATTTTGTATGGTGTTTCTTTAGAAGCTATAATATGTTGACAAATTTTGAATGATTTCATAGAACGAACAAGGAACGAAAAAATCTTGCTCATTAGTTGTTCTTTAGGGTAATAAAAAACAACAATATCCTATTTTCTGTTCAATTATCTATTTAAGATTATTACCATCACTGATCAAACTTAATCATATTCTTATATGAAAGAAGAAATAATAATGAGAATTATAGTTTCTTCTTTGTATAAATGTTTATGTCTACTACTACTACTAATACTAATTTAATTTATATTTTTCAGGACGTGTAAAATTTTTATTTTATTTTGTCGATATGTTCATAGACAATTATCATATATGTAACTCGAATGAAATTTTAACGAAAAATAAAAATGTTGTTTCTGTATATCTATAATGTTTTACAATTACATTTGGAGATTATTCATTTACAGAACAGGATCAAAAACACGGTCGAACATATTTTTAGTAAATATGAAGCTTGTAAAGATTATAATGAGTGTCCATAATTATTTTAACTGTTATTATATCTCTTGAAATAAAACCATCTTTTTCGAAATAGATATAAGTTGATTATACATTAGATGATAAAATTATAATAAATATTGAAACTCATACTGCACGATATCGTCTTTGTTATTGTGAAAACACAGGAATACAATTAATGAAAAATTATTAACCATTCGCCTTCCAATGTATAATTTTCAATCTGTTCACTTAATTCCGTTCAAGTAAATGAATATAAATAAATACTCACAGAAATGTGATTTTCACAATTTGATGTGATAAATAAATTCATCCACTATGTAAAAAGTTCTTTCATATTAAAAATGTAGTGTATATGTATACAACATTAAAATGAAACTAAGAATTTTTCAAAATTGTCCAAAAAGTGTCCACTTAATTTTGTCCAGTACAGTATATCTCCTTCATACATGTAATTTTTATTTATACAACTGTTATTTAAATATAATATTCTTACTAAATATCTACCATATACCTTTGTAATATATTATTTATTAGAATGCATGTGTATTATATTGTTTGCTTACAACTAACATAATTGTAATAAAAACTATTTTTCCACGTTTTTTAATTTGACAAAAATTGAACAAAACAAGGTAATTATTTATTTTAGGGGATCTGTACTCCGATTTTATTGATTTCAAAATATGTGTGGCATGCTTATGGCTGCACGATGGCACTTTACGTTGGAGTCTGGTCGACCATAGGGGAACCCCCAACTAGCCAGTCCGTCGCGGGGAATTCCCGTGCTTGTGTATTACTATCGAAACAGTTTTATAAAACATCTCTTCTTCGCTACCTTTATAATTTCGCTGTATGGCTTATTAGACCTGAATAAATTACATTTTATATTACTATGGGACCACAATATATTATAGAAAATAAGATTCTGAACAACTTTTTTCTATACAAATAACTGCGGCATGATATTTGCAAAACTCCTTCCGTTCTACTACATTGAATTCTGTCTACACGCGCGCGTTCGTAGCAACGTGTGCGTCAACGTTCGCTTATCTGCTGTTTCTATAAACATCATCACAGCGGTCGGCGTCCAAAATAATATAACGAGTGAACCTAAAACAGAGTAAATTCTACTATATTTGAACTTTGGTTTGCGTGGCAGGCTACCTAATGGCGGTCAGAATAATAAATCTACCTTAACCCTAACCCAATCCATCGATTTGTGGCTGGCCACGCACATTGGTATTCAAAATTGTTCAAATCGAATAAATTTGATCTTAACATCTCACATACACCACCCAGTGAGGATAGGTTAGGTTGAGGTAGGACATGCGATCACAATTCAGAATCATTGAAATCGATTAAGTTCAATTTTTAAGTTCACCCGTTATATTATTCTGATCGTCAGCTTCTGCCGATGTTATGGAAACAGCAGATAAGTGACATCCCAACGTTGACGCACACGTTGCTACGGACGCGTGCGTGTAGGCAGAATTCAATGTGCTAGAACGGTAGGAATTTTGCAAATATTTCGGAAACTAAGGCCATGCCGTGGTTATATAAGTAGGAAAAAGTTGTTCAGAATCTTATTTTCTGTAACATATTTCAAAATCTTTAAAATCGAAGGGTAGGTTCCCTGAAGGAAATACCGTAGGAGATTTATATTGAATATTTGTACCGCGCTGTAGTTTTGTTGAATGTTAATTTATTTGCAAAAGGGTTCAAAATGTTTTGTTCGTGAAGGAATGGATAACCAGGGACAGCAAGACAACAGGGAGAATGAAACGAAAAATTGTGAAAGACAGACGTGATTCTTATATGATATTAATTTATGTAAAAAGATTATGTTCTTGGTGTGTTTCAAATTCGTTTATATAATTATGTATATAATTTCTACATTTGTTCCAAATACAATTCTCTTCGTTAAATCCTACAATAATTACCCAAAACGATGCTATGAAAATTGAAGCCTCTTTCTGAAGTAGAAGTTTAGTATTCATCTAACGGAACATTCGTTTGTCTTTCCTCATTTCTTATTCTCTCTGCCACCCGCATTACTGTAGCGTCGAGGAAAATTTTCCGATTCACGCAGCCAGTTTCAGAACCCAAAGTTGCCAGAAAAATTTTGCTATTTGCAAGTATTTTGCAAGGCACTTTTAGTCTACCACGAAACACGTAAACAGATCTTTGAGTTTAGCGTTTAACACGGTTGAAATAATCGCTGTCCGACTGAAGATGAGCGAAGAGCAAACAATTTAATATTTGACGACAGTTACTAAGAAAATTTTCCTCTGTTTATTAACTTTTCGCTGCAGACTGTGAATCCTTCTTTATCTTTTAGTTTTTCCCCCTGTACTCTCTCTTCGAGACTTTTATCCTCTTCTAATTTATAATTCTGATTAAAAATCAGTATGTTGTACTGTGACTCAAGTGGTTAGATTACCATTACATGTTCAAAACCCGCAAATACTTCGTAGTTCATTTCAAAATGACAAAAACATATTTTTCAGTCGAAATATTTCGAATATTTTTGGAATTTCCACATATTCTTCGCCAAAATACGGGTTGTTTGCATTTTGAAACATTAAAATCATCCAATCCGTTCAGGAGTTATGATGTTTCAAAAATTCATATGAAATTTCGGGGAACCATTTCAGGCCTCAGATTATATTTTCGGTAAGGAATTATTTTCTCGAAAGCCAGTAGGATTTCGGGGGTATGTGTATTGACCAAAAATGTTTGTAATTGACTCCCACAACCGAAAATAATTTTTTCATAATGATTTGAAATTTTTTAATTTACTTTTTTAATAACTTTTTAACTCTTTCTTGATTTTCGTTTCATTTTGGCCTCAAGAATCTCCCATTAAAATTTTTCCTAGGGGTGGCCGAACACTCTATATGTATATGATCCTCGACCCGGGACGAAAGCTTCCCTATCCTTTCCTGACCATCTAATCCACAGGACCCCCAAAGAAGCAAAATGTTCATTTGCTTGTAAGAAAAGAGATATTTATTTAATACATAAATCGAATAAAAAGTTAAATGTCGTTGAAATCCTTATCAACCACTAAACAATGTAAATGTAATATTCCATTGTTTAAATTTTGTTTCAGAACCTTGTACATCAGTAATGATGTACAATTATGAGAACTAATTGATAAATAGAGAGAACCCTCCGACAGGGAACAATTTCTATTGGACTGTCCAAACCCCATCTAAATACCAATAACTCATTTCATATAAATATTTGGTGTAATCTATTTTGCAGGATCCAAGAATAACAATTATCCTAAAAATTTGTGTGAAAAAAATAATTAATAAAAGATTGTTTGTTACTGAAATTAAAGTTAATAATCGTAAAATCTATACTAAATTTTTCATAAGACAATATGATTTGAAAATATAATGATTTTTTAACTTTTTGGTTACATAATAACCATTAATTACGATCAAAATTTATTTTGGTCGCATTTATGTTTTATTATTGTCAATAATACAACGTAAAACGATTTAGAAATTACTACTCGATGGTTTAATTCGTCACTTATTGTACAAATAAAATGTTACTCACCCCTTGTTTAAATATTAATAAATTCTCAATATATTTATCATTGTTAAAATATAAGTACTTTTTTCATTTCGTGAGTTTTACATTTTCAACTGCAGTCTCTCGCATTCAATTATCTTGCGCTTCGACCGTAGGCAGCATTTGGAAATTAAAATAAATATTTGTTGCGTGCAGTTGCTTTCTTGTTTAAACATGACTTTCATTTGTTTACGTTGTATGCGTAATATAAATTCAAAAATGTATTTCCTTTGCCGTATTAACTGTTTGTTCTTCCACAACTATATTTTGTAGAATTTTATGAAATTGAAATTATTCAACCATGTATACCGACAGTGTGATTTTAATTTTCAATTACGAAGGAACTGATATTTCAAAATTAACTCATTTAGTTTTCAAAAACTACACTACCTTTCATTAACCATCATTTCGAAACTAAATTAATCGAATTACTTGAATATAATTGCGATTGTTTCAATTATATTTGGACTATATTTGGAGTTGTCTCTTTTCGTAAAATAGTGACAATGTGACTACAGTTACTCACAAAATTGAGCGTACACCTATGTAGTTAATAAAAACTTGTGGGAAAATGAACATAAACAGACATATTTAAAAGTAAAAACGCATTATATATTTTACTTGTACATTTCAGCAGATAATGCGTGAAGAAATTTTTGAACAATATTGATTGTTCATCTGTGTTTAACAAAAACTGCAAAAGTATGTTTATTTTATCGTCACAAAATTGAGCGTACAGTTTATTAGTAACTAGAAAACTAACTTTTGTAAAACTTCTCATGGTTTACAATTCATTCGATTGTATCTAGTAACATAGTTCCGTTGCTATGATACGTTTGATTTTCATTTGTCATTGTTTATTAGTGAAAATTTGCACTATGGCTTCACAAAGATCAGAAACTGATATTTCTGTGCGAAAATTAGTTGTCAAATTGTATTGTCAAGGTAAATCTCTAAGGCAAATTGGAAAAACAATAGGTAGAGCCCACTCTTCTGTACAAAAAATTATTAACAATTACAAATACAATGGTACACTGCATAATCAGCCAGGACGCGGAAGGAAAAAAATTCTGACTGGAACTGACGAACGGTATATAATACGACAAATTAAAATTAATCCAAAAAGTAGTGTACCAAAATTAACAACAGATGTGTCATCGAGGATTAGAAAATCGATATCGACAGAAACTGTTCGTAGAGTGCTACGTGATAAAGGCTATCGTGGTAGGATAGCAAGGAAGAAGCCTTATATTTCTAAGGTGAATAGAATCAAGCGTTTGGAATTTGCAAAAAAATATGTAAGTTGTGATATAAATTTTTGGAAGAACGTAATATTTTCCGACGAAGTTAAAATTAATTTATTTAATTCGGATGGAAAAATAATAGTATGGAGACAACCGAATTTAGAGTTCGATCAAAAGAATACGGTTCCTACTGTAAAACACGGCGGAGGTTCAATAATGCTGTGGGGATGTATGGCAGCAAGTGGAGTCGGTAATAGCGAATTTATTGAAACAACTATGGACAAACTAAAATATCTCGATATTTTGAAAAAAAATTTGAAATCGTCAGCTCTAAAATTAAACATGCCAGTCATATATTATTTCCAACAGGACAATGATCCTAAACATACATCGTATATTGTTAAAGAGTGGCTGCTATATAACGTGCCAAAATTATTACACACTCCACCACAATCGCCGGATATTAATCCGATTGAGAATTTGTGGCGAGAATTAAAATTAAAATTAAATAATTGTAGTTTTAGTAATAAAACAGATGCTAAACGCAAAATTGTAGAAATATGGAATAGTATTCCGTGTTCGACTACAGAAAAGTTAGTCGAGTCTATGCCAAAACGTTTGAGAGCAGTTATAGATGCAAAAGGATTTGCAACAAAATATTAAAATAAAATCTGTTAGTTATTTTTGTTTAATTTGATATGCTGTATGCTCAATTTTGTGACAGTAAAACAAGAACAGTTTTGTTGCTTTTGCTAAATAGGAATGAACAATTAATTTTATTTAAAACTCTTTCCATTAATTGTCCTTCAAAATATATGAACAAAATAAATATTACGTTTTTACTTTTAAATATGTCCGTTTATGTTCATTTTCCCACCAGTTTTTATTAACTACATAGGTGTACGCTCAATTTTGTGAGTAACTGTAGTTATCGACGAATGTTTGAAGGATTTCGTGTTGTCGAGAAGATACGCTTTATATCGTCGAACGTTGAATTTTCTTTCTTAGATCTGTTCCCTCGAAAATTTCCAATGGAAGCATTTGATCTATACACTGTGAATTTTCCGCAGAACGATTGCATATTCGATAGAATGGCATATAGCCTTTCATGCTCCCCATTGTCATGACGTATCCCAGGAGTACTATGAAATGTATGCCAACTGTGAGAGTTTCGCTCCCGATGCAATTCCAGGAGGAGTACGATGATCGTTGTTCAAACTACATTCACCATACCTGCAAAATTTCCACTGGATCGATGGAAAATGTTATCAACACAACGCCATTATAATTTTTTTTCTACATAAATATGAATATTCGTCATTTGTTACGTTTTCGTTACTGACCACAAAGAACGATAAGTTTGTAATTAATTTTTGACTTTGTTTTTAATTATTTACCAAAAAGCGATACGATAATTGCTTTCGTCAATATTTTGTATTACGGAATAAAATGTTCAAAGTAACTATTCCCACTTCAAAACCGATAAAATTATTTCCACGATTTTGAATTACGGATAATACATTCGAAAAAGAATAACTTTAAGAAGAAGAATATTTTCCAATTAACTTTTCACCAGTCTACATAAGTGGTTTACGGAAGATATGATTTTTGTTCTATACGTTTCTTTATAAATACCCAACCTATATAATGCTAACTTTAGCATAGTTTGTTCCATAGCAGTGTCTGCGTAATATTCTACCATCTTGAGTCTTTGAACAATACGTGACTCTTCAACATGGCAAGTGACCGCGGTACGTATAAGTAGTTCCGGTTTTTAGTTGTTCGCTCATCTAGTATTTGCATTCTTGGTACACTAAAGAATGTCTTTGCAAACATACTTCTGAGGGGGCTGATGGTGAAATCAAGACAACCTAAGAGCTACCCTCGATTGTAATATATTTTTAGTGGGTTTACGTGTCATGCGTACGTTAACTATCAACGGTTTCTAACGAACAGGGTCTTCTTTTTTTTTTTTTTGTACGTGGGGAAATCCTCATGGACACCCCGAGGCCCCGAACTAGGGGGCGGGCCTCCGGGTAGTGCCGGACTCTTACCGGCTAAAACCCCACGATGACCGTCCTCCGGCGTTGCGGCGGGGGACCGGGAACTCTAGTGAGGCATCACAAAGTCCCCCGCCACGCCATGCCTGTCGAGGCTCATCCCGGGGGTAAGGGATTCTCCGCCGCGGACGCCAGGTCATCCAACGCCCGCGGCTCCGGAGCTGCCTTCGGTGCTCGGGCCCCTTGCACCGAGCACCTGTAGCCCTCAGGGGCTACCCGTCATTCCTCCGGCCACCACATGGAAAGCGTTGACGGCATCTTGGAGGTCCCTCAGGACCACAGGGCTATTGGAGGGGACCAGAAGGCGAAGATCGCCTCGCCCTGGCCCCCCTTCGAGCCCTCCCGCGCCGAGTGGGATACGCGGCCCGCTCGGCAGCCTCCTTCTACTACCTCGCAGAAGGAGGCCACCACTTGCCATGTCCTCTTCCTGGCCACCATCTTGCCAACTACTGTGGCCAGCGAGAGGTTCCTTCCAACTTCCTGCTACAGGACACGGCGCTCATCTGCCCACGCTGAGCACGGTTCCAGCGTGTGCTGTGCCGTGTCCTGTGCATCGCCACAATGGTGGCACATCGTCATCACCTCCTTCCCGATTCCACATAGGTACTCACCAAAGCAACCATGCCCGGTGACCACCACCGACATTATGTTTTATAATAAATATACTTAAAGACCTTGGTTAAACTTGTTAAACGATGACGTCACTCGAGCGATTTATTCAAAAGCTTCACGACCGAATATGCTTCATACACCATCACCCGTTAAATCTGAAACGGTTACATCACGATTGCCTACGATCACATCACCAAGTTTCAGTGGAAATTTTGATAATTGGTTACGGTTTCGTAATACCTTCGAATCGTTGATTCACAATAATGAAAGTTTGACAGTGTTGGAAGAAGGAAGCACCAACGCCATCGTTCATGTATAACTAGTATACATACCGTGGCAGGTTATTACACACCGTATCAGTCAGTCGTATACTTACCATTGTACAGGCAACACATAAATAAAGATCAGTTTCCATCATTATACATTGTGTTCAATACCAACCATTCGCACATCCAGAAATAAAGAAATGGACCGTTTATTTTGAAAGTGGTGTAAGTCCATTTTCTCTTGTTCGAGAAAATTAAAGGTTAACATATCTGTTAATTAAAAAATTTAGGCAAATTATATGAAGCCTGGCAATGTTTCTACTGTTTTATCAATATGTAATTTGGTTATATAAATTTGTTTTAGGCGTATTTTACTAAAATGATGTATACTTACGGGCTGCAAATGGACTTACACCACTTTCAAAATTAGACAATTGTAAAAGTCGTTTAATTTCAATTTTGAAAAATCAAATATCACTTAAAATATACTTCATATTAATCCAATTTTGTTTTCAAATAATGACACGACATAAAATAGAAGTAGTATTTTTAACTTTAGACGCTAATTACATTGTTAAAATTACAAGATATTGATAGTATTTACTTATGCTCTGCATGTGGCGGTGTTTCGAAATATGCATGATACACCGGAGGTATATAAGGTAATAACTGTTTGATGTCTTTATATTTTTCACAAGTTATAGGCCTGGCATCATGGTACAAAGGCGCCAGGGTGATTTTTTCAAATTTTAGCGGTCTTCTATGACGTGTAGGTAATCAATTTATAGTTTTAAATTCTTTGTCCTTCATCGATGTTTGGTGCACTTTTGAGAAATCTCATTCAATATATTTGCAACCAATTTACCTGTTCTTCATTAGTGTTTTTTCTTATCTGTTTTTAAATCGCATTTTGAAGATTTTTTATTGAAACGAAATTCTCTCGTTTCATTTCATGTAAAATGAATTTATCATGTTTTCTACATTGTGTTATTACATCATAATAACCATCGGCAACCATCTGCTAAACCACCTACCTCTGTCAATTGGACTTACACCACTTTCATAATCGATGATTATGCAATTTCATTTACCAACCAATTTTAAATTGTACAAAACATGTGAATTTTTTAAGAAATTAAACACGGACTAGTTATACATAAAAAATTTACATTAAATTAAGCATGAATTACGTGATATTTCATTTTTTTCAAAAATAGACTTACACCACTTTCAAAATAAACGGTCCAAATAACCAATAGACAGATATGTGGTATCGGAAACGTAAGGAACTTGCGCGGAGTGAGAACTATCTAGAGAAAAGCAACTTGTAGGCCGAAAGGGATGGGAAAACGCCATAGTTCAGCGGGCCCAGTGACGCGGTCGAGGTCCTCTCGAACAGGGGGATGCGAAGCGCAAGGCGAGGGCTAACATGACCATATTTGGTCATGTACGCGCCCAAAAGAAGCTTGAGTGGTGGGGCAGGAGAAAACATTAAAAAAGGATGTTTCGGCCGGAAAAGGGTGATTGAATAGACGAAAGTTGCCGTAGCAAGTCGTTATAAGTTGTATTAAGTTGTATTAAGTTAAGCGTAGAAATAGGTCGAATAGTTTCTTTTCATTAGTTCCTAGCCATAAGCAATATTAAATAAACATCTTCTATATAAATCCCACAGATATACAGAAATTTTATTATCTAACCTCCGTAGTAAAAGGCCCGGCAGCAGACATGATAAGTTCATTGGGTGTTTCAGAGGCAAATTACAAGTTTGCATGGCATAGTTTAAAGAATCGTTATGAGGAATCCCAGGCATTAGCCATTCATCACGCCGACGCTTTCATTAAACTTTCTTCAATTAAAAACCCGTCGGGTATCGCAATTCGTGAATTTATAAACACAATAAACAATCACATCCTTGCACTGGGGGTGCTTGGGCTGCAGTGAAAACGTGGGATTTCCTTGTAATTCTCATATTGACAAAATAGTTAGACCCCGTGTCGCGTATCGAATGAGGAAAAAGGGCCGTAAAATCACAAAATACACCTACACTCCGCAAACCTAGAAATTAATTCACTGTTTCCTCTCACGTTGCACGTACGCTAATCCAGTGTGCATTATACAAAGGAGAACATACATTATTCCAATGTAAGGAATTTAGATCCATCCTTCAAACGAAAATGCACGGAACCATCAAACGTTTGCAGTGTTGTTTTAACTGCTTACAAACAGGGCACAGTGCAAAGACATGTACTCGCGAAGCTTGCAAAAAATGTGGAGGTAAACATAAAACCCCTTTGCATCGCGATTATTCAACGTCGACTTCAAACTTTGTATCTTCATCCAGTATACCCTCGCCAAGCAAAGAATCGTCGTCACAAAATTCGATTGTAGAGTCAATAATTCAGTCTTCCGTCTCAGTCGACTGCTCTGGTTCATGTAGAAAATA
Source organism: Colletes gigas (assembly GCF_013123115.1). Classification (NCBI taxonomy): domain Eukaryota; kingdom Metazoa; phylum Arthropoda; class Insecta; order Hymenoptera; family Colletidae; genus Colletes; species Colletes gigas. The sequence continues at coordinate 302,974 of NW_025106686.1, read as the reverse complement.
TGCATGGTAACAAACATGAATGTTATGCTCTCTTGGACATTGGAACACAAGCTTACTTCATTTCTGAAAATCTTTGTAATAAGTTAAAGCTTTCGCAAACTAGGATAAATGCAACGATGAGTGGTTTGGGAATGATTACGAATCCCGTAAAATCAAAGGCACAAATAGTTATGCATTCCAGAACCAATAGCTTTAAATCTTTAGAATGTCTAGTCATACGGAAAATCACTAACAACACGCCGAATGTTCCATTCGATAGGCGCGCTATTTCCATTCCAACGGGAATTCCAGTAGCCGATCCGCGATTCAATGAATCCAAGGAAATAGACTTGTTAATTGGTGCCGCACTTTTCTGGCAGCTATTGTGCGTTGGCCAACACAAGGCAAACGCTGGATTAGTGTGGCAAAAAAACTGTGGTAATGTGGTTGACATAGGTTGTATGTATTGAGAAGATATGAAAGTGAACGTTATTTGTATGGAAGGATGAGAGTGACGCGAGCGAATGGAAAAACAATGCGTGTCATGGCCTAGTGTTCATGTTTAGAAGTAAGCGTGACAAAGTGTGTCTAGGTAATATGTGTGTTATGGTTTAGGCAGTGAGCGACCGAACAATGTATGTAACGGTCAGTACGAATTAAGAAACGAGAGAATATTGAAGTGAAGTCTTTGACTTATAACATCTTTTTCTATTCCTAACCGTTTAAGAGGTATAGCCTGTTCCAGTTGCGTGGGACACCCTGCATACCTCGCAGGCAAATCTCTTGTTGACAAACTCTCTGTCAAACCTCTAATTATGAAAACCAAGCGAGTAATTCTCTCAAACGTGTGTCCCATCATTCCGCTAGTGGTATTATCAAACATTTTCAAGCAAATGGGAATCAGAACCGTATCACCCATCTCCTTTGTAAAGGTAGGATTCACAGAAGTCGGATTCACACACATACTCAGCTTCCGCAGACAGGTCTACATTCATCTGGACGACGTAAACAAATTGCCGGAGAATCTACAAGTAAGCTATGATGATACTTCTTGCTGGATATACAACTCTATAGACAATTTGAAGTTCTTCCAATGTAAGAAGAAAGGGCATCTGGCGAAACATTGTCCTAACTCTATTAGAGATTCACCTTAGCAAACAGGTAGCTCCTCCTTATCGACCCATGTGTTAGACTCGAGCAAGGAAGTTTCATTCCCTCCGTTGAGTGTCAATAAACAACCGGATCTAAATGATAGATACATGGGCTCTTCTCAAAATAAAATCTCTATTAGAAGACCACTTTCCACAAGTTTTTCCAGTACCACACATGTTGGCTCTAGGATTGTAGATAAAAATCAACCGCCTTTTCCGTTGGATGCTAATTCCCCCATAGACAGGGATGCCTCTTCTTTTGTGACTTCCTCCTCAAAAAGACGTCTTGTTTCTCCATACAAAAAGAAACAATAGATCTCGCACTAGAAACAGTTAAACAAATCTTCACTCAAAGTCCGGATGAGTACGTTATAAAGTTCGAACAGTACAAAGAACTTATACTTAAAGCCAAAGGGAATCCAGAGATTGTGCAGTTGGCACAATCCTACACGGACAGTCTCTCCTCGCTAGCGAAAATGCTGCGGGAAACTTACTCCAGCTTGTCAAGTAGATCCGTCAAAAACAGTCATACAATACATTTTATAACGCGTCTCCTTTTCAAAACTAAACTTATTCTACTGGATATTTATAATGAAATTTATTTAAATAGCAGATTCCCCTTTTCTTGGAAAGACAGTACCACCTTTTTCATTAACAAAAGTGATGATGATGTGTAAACTTGTCAAGAAGATAGTTAAGCAGAGATTGCAATGGTGGTTGGAGCTCATAAGGTTTTTTCCCTCCTCACAGGCTGATTTTAGAGCTGGTAGATCCTGCTCTGATAATCTTGTACTCCTTGCCTTGACTATCGAAGAAGCTTTTACGTATAAAGATGAAGTTCTTGCTTACTGCCTAGACCTGAAGGGTGCATTTGATCATGTTCTCCCTGATATTCTCATTTTAAAGCTTGTTCAATTAGGCTGTTCTCCTCCCATTTCTAAGTTCGCTGAATTCCTATCTCATGAGTGCAATGTTTCATTTGTTGAGTACTCTAACCAGCTTGTTAGGCGTAAAGTCTACAAGGGAGTTCGTCAAGGTGGGATGCTCAGTCCTTTGCTTTATCTAATATATGCTAATGACATCTCACAATGTCTATTTTGCAGCTGTTTTATGGCTATATTGTTCCGAGAGTCGGCGAGACAGTTGTCATCGGTGCCTACATTTGGCCTCGACGACCGTACCATCCGCAAAACAATATATCCCTTCGCTGGTCAATTCAGGTGTAGCGCGTTCATTTAGACAAAGTTCTTTTTTTTTTACTATGAAATTTAGCAGATGCAGGACTCGAAGAGCTTTGCAACGTAGTACTGATCCCGCATCTGGCAACATAAAGAAATGAAAAAAACCCGAGTTGGCTAGCGGAATATACGTGGTTTGTTTCCCGAATTGTGTATTGGAAGTGCAATTCACCCTCTCTCTGTGAAAATCAGGTCAGACGAGTTTTGATATGCCCTTCTGGATTTTCAAAAGACAGGTTGAATCTTGTGGCGTCGCCTCCCATGCTTGCCACCAGAGGAATCGCGCTCTTACAAGCGCTCAACCGACCTCTCGGTTGCTATACAGGGTGTCCAGTAAATAGTGTAAGAACCGGAAATGGGGGGTAGCTGAGACGATTCTGAACAACAATTTCCTTTGCAAAAATGTCGGATGGGGCTTCGTTTATGAATTATTAACGAAAAACACTGACCAATCACGGCGCTCGCCTTCCGCGCGCTCAGGGCCGTCCGACCTCGGAGAGCCACCGCGCCGGGTAGGTAGCAAGATGCGCGTTGAAGATACATCGAGGAACGAATACAAATAATTAAAAATACTACCACTAAATTGTTACCTAATTCGTTAATTACTACGTAATTAGTACGTAAATTACTAAATGGAATTTATTAATTATTTGTATTTGCTGTTTCCGAGAAAGAAGCAATAAAATCTCGGAATTTTTAGGAAATTAACCCTTCGCAACCGAGTGACGCTTCTCGCCAGAGTGTTTTAAAATTAAAATAAAAATTATTATCAGAGAATTAAAATAAATACGGTAAGAACCATTTGTAACCGTTTGTTATTAAAAACTGTACTGAAAAAGCAGACTGGATTTCTGCGTACCGAAACATTCCTCGAATTCAAAGGGTTAATAGAGAAATAATTGAAATTCGACTTACCCATTTATCTGCAAATTGACCTACTGCGCTGACAATAGAGCCCGGCCAATGCACCGCTGTCGGTCACAGCAAGGTCAAAAACCCCAACGAAAATCAGCTGATGGGACGGCCCGATCGCTGTACCTGCTTCTCACCCCGAAAAAACTTCACAGCACGGTCACTAACACTTTTCACTTTCACATACCGGTGTGTTCCGTTGCACCCTTCTTCGATTGTTGCTCCTTCCTGGGTTGATAACGGTGCCTGGATGTTGCTCCCTCCTGAATTGTTACTCCTTCCTGAATGGTTGTTGCTCCCTGAATTGTTGCTCCTTCCTGGATTGTTGCTTCTTCGAACCTTGCTCCCTTCAGGATTGTTGTTCCTTTTCGCTGGGATAATGGGCGCGATACGTGCGGGCGACTTTCTTCGCGTTCCCCTTGGAGTCCGCGAAAACGAAGAACGAACGATAATAATCTGCGTTTACTCGTTCCATCGCGTGCGTCCGCTTCTGTTCAGAAACGCGTAGGTTCTGTGAAAAATTTTGACTGACAAATTGCATTTCCCTCCCCGAAAAAGTTCCAGGTAAGGCAACCCATTGTCGCGCGATTGCGAGTTACCTGCGATCGACGAACGTGCAGACCATGTTTGCCGCAAATGTTTGCTGCTAAACCGTACGGTCGACTCTTCTAATAGAATTTTTAAGATTCACCGTGAATATTTTTTCAGCAGGAAAAAGAGAAAGTGAAAGTGCAAGCGGAGACAGAAAAGCGAGTTGCTTGTGAGCTAGCCAGAGTCAAGTGGTGTCGGAGTGTTAATATTAACTAGTTAGTAGTTATTAGCCACACGTGGTAAAGTGCAGAAAAATAAATAAAAATAAACAACCGCGAGTTCGATACCCCAGCTGGGGCTCGGCTTCGCGTTGAGTGCGTACCAAGTGCACCAAAATCCCACAGCGTGGGAAAAACAATCACAGACGACGAATCATCAACGTCCTGCACAGAAAAAGTAATATGCAGTGCCAACCAAGCGAAGAAAAATATCCTGATCCTTAAAGCAATTGAAGAGGATGCTTTCAACCCGGAAAAATTGGCAAAACAGCTGACCGGAACCAGAACGGTCAAAAGTCTTAGCCCAACGCCGAATTTAGCGCGTAGAAAATCCCCCGTACTAAAAAATACCCACATAGACGCAATGCAAAAAACCAAAAATCAGAAGAACGTGACGGAAACACAATGGATTTTGACCGACCACCGGAAGCAGAAAAACCAAAGACATCGCACGAAGATCTACTAAAAATTATAAGCAGCCTAAATAGTACGATAGAGGATTTAAAAAAACAATTAGAAGAGATACGAAAAACCAAACAGAAAAAACCAAGAAAAACCCCCGTCCGCTGTGCCGACGAGCAACAGATTCGAAATCCTGCAAGCAGAGGACAAAGGATCCGACTCTCCGACCGTGGACAAGAAAGAGAGTACGACAGGAAGAAATACCGAAAATATATCCAACAATTACGACCGCGCTGGGAAGAGAAAGGAACCTGTAGCAGAAACGGCAGCGACCCAGGTCAGACCAGCAAAAAGGAGAGACTTCGGGACCCCTTCAACCCCGAGCGCAGCGGACAATGGCGGCATCAAACCAGCGAGGCAACCCCCGATCAATATCTTCGACCACTCACCAAAAGAGACAATAGAGATAATTAAAAAAGCAGGTATTAACAATAACTTCTACGTCAAAAAAATCAGTTCTAATAAACACCTCCTGTACATCGAAAATACAACAGACTTCAAGAAAGCCTGTTTAACTTTAAAAAATAAGAACGTGCAATATTACACATATACCCCAAAAAACGAAAGGCTAATCACATTCTTACTTAAAAACTTAGACGGAGATTTTGAAGCTGAAGAAGTTCTCTCAGAACTAAAAAACAAAAAGATAGAGGGGCTGAACTTCCTCAGTGTCATTAAATTCCAGACTAAATGCTCCATTCAAGAAAATAGAAATCTACCAATATTCTTGGTCAAGCTTTCTCCTGAAAGCAAAATAGAAAAACTAAGCTCAATAAAAATTCTGTTATACTCGTCAATAAGATGGGAAAGACTAAATAAAAAAGATCAAGTACAATGCAGGAGATGTCAGCGGATAGGACACGCAGCGATCAACTGCAACCTAAATTACCGTTGCGTCAAATGCGAGGAAAGCCACGAACCAGGAGAGTGCAAGCTGCTCCCACTTAACCATAACGATAGATCAGGGAACTTAGACAAACCATATTGCCTTCACTGCAAAAATTACGGTCACCCGGCATCGTATAGGGGATGCCCTAAGCTTGTAGAAATTAGAAACAAATTAGCAGAGAAACGGGAACAATTAATCACCTTAAAAGAGAAACGCCTTAGAAGCGTTAACAACACAGTAAACCCAAAAATATCCTATAGTGCGATGGTCACGGGAAATAAGACCCCTAATCCGCCCCAGGTAAACGACGCAAGAACCGACCACCCGTTGACCCAGGTATCAAGCGAAAACTCAAACGCGTCATTACTAGAAGAAGTCAAGAAAGCAATAAACGAGACGCTAAATATTCACATTGAAAAGATTGCAGAGCAAGTTCGGGCAAATGCAAGAAAAATCAACGCAATTTTAGAAATTCTGGACATTGACATTTAACAAAATTCGATCAGCTTGAAAACAACAAAATCCCAGTCAAAACCCTAAAAGTAATAGCCATAAACGTCAATTCAATAATAACGAACGAAAGAAGAGCCACGCTTACTGAGTTCCTTAACCTCAACAATCCAGACATTATGCTTCTATGCCAAACAAAGCTAAATCCATTCCATAAATTTTCGTTCAAAAACTATAATTTAATAAGAAACGACAGACCAGGTGCTAGACAGGGTGGGGGAACTGCCGTCCTTATCAGAGAAGACATTAATTTTAAAGTCAGACACGTAGATACACAACAAACAAACCCATGCCTGGAATACACTATAATCGAAACAAACCTACCAGACAATAAAAAATTCTTTTTTATAGCAGCGTATGCAGCGGGCAATCATAAGAAAGAATTCATTCAAAACCTCAGAAACTTGTTCGAAAAATTAAAATTAGACCACCTAAACAATTATTATATTCTAGCAGGGGACTTGAACGCCAAACACACAGCTTGGAACAACCAAGTAAATAACAAAAGAGGCACTGCCCTGCATCTATGGTATCAGCAAAACCAAATCCCATACAAAGTCACAATACGCAGAACAGCAACTCCATCGTTCCCGAAAAGCAGCGCCTACATTGACTTATGTTTAGCCGACAACCGACTCACATTTCACAACCTGTCTTTCGGAAATATTAGCTGCATTGATTATGATAGCGACCATAAGGCAATGCAAATGCAGATCTCGATCGACCCCGCACCGCTACTGACGTTCGATAGGAACATCCCCATAAAGACGAGGAACCTTAACAGAGCAGACTGGACGAAATATAAAAACTTCCTATGCACAGAAAACACCGACATATTAATTCCTAACGACAGAGACCTCTCAATACAAGAAATAGGCACACACTTAGAAACACTAAACAACAACATTCTCAAAGCAATAGGTCACGCGGTCCCTTCAAGCGAAAAAAAACAAAACTCCACTGACAAATACATTACGCCCCGTATCAAGAAACTGAGGAAAATAAAAAGCCACATACTAACTCAATTAAACAACCTCTCCAGACAAAACAATCAAACAGACTTAATTAAACAACTAACTATAATACACAAAAGACTGCTTAAGGACATCAGATATAATATAAAGACTGTATTCCAAGAGTCAGTTAGCAATCACTGGAGACAAAAAATAACAAGCATTTCGATCCATAACTCAAAAGACACTTTCCCTAAAATAAATAATATCTTCAGACAAAGAAAATGCAATAGTATAGAGTCATTAAAAATTCCTAATAGCGCAAATAATATAATCCATGAAGCTAACATAGACATCAACTCACTAAAAAAGGACAACAACGACAACTTCATCATCAGTAATCCCACAGACAAACTAGACATCTTAGGTATCCATTTCCAAACAGTACACACGCAAAATGACCACCTCGGCAAACCACAACTCACCAACATTATTAACCAAAAAATAGACGATCTAAAAAACGAAATAAATACCGATAAGCGTTGTGACGCTTTGATCTGCAATTTCTCAACGACAAACCCAGCAGACAACCCGAACGAAACCTCTATACCGCCAAGATATTGCACAAATTTTAACAAACTTACTACCATATTCCAAAAACTAAACAACAAAAAATCGGCCAGTTTCGATAAAATTCCCAACATCACTTTGAAAAAACTACCCCCCCCGCTATATTTATCTTTATACAATATTATTTAACAATTGCCTAAACAGGATGTACTTCCCAACAAGCTGGAAAACGGCTAAACTGATCACAATAAAAAAAAAAGATAAAGATGGGAGCAACCCAGCTAGTTACCGACCTATCAGTCTGCTACCTAACATATGCAAAGTGTTTGAAGTTTTAATCAATAAAGCCATACTAACCCATTGCGAAGTAAACAACATAATTCCCGACTACCAGTTTGGATTCAGATACAGACACTCCACAATTCACGCGGTGACAAAATTCATACCTGACATTTGCTGGGCCAGGAATGCAGGTGACTGTGTTGGTGCTTGTTTCGTTGATCTGGAAAAAGCTTTTGACACTGTATGGCTTGACGGTCTATTATTCAAATTAATTAAAAAAGGCTTCCCGAAACACCTGATCAAAATGATCTGGAATATGCTCCATGACAAACGCTTCTACACAGTGGATCAGGATAGCAGATCTTCCAGGGCATTTGAAATTAAAAACGGGTTACAGCAAGGAACGGTAAACTCCCCCATCCTGTTCAATATTTACACTAGTGACCTCCTCCAAATGTACGGGCTGAACACCAAGCCAAATAAATTCGCATTAGCTTTCGCAGACGATCTTCTAGTATACATAAGAGGCAATAAACCCTCCGAAATAAAAATTGAACTGCAAGAACTATTTAATAAAATTCAGGATTACTTCAAGGTCTGGAAACTAAAAATTAATGCACAAAAATGTGAATCGATTCTGTTCAGACCATACATTTCGAAAATCTCAGAGGCAAACACAGATGTTCGTCAAAAATCCAAACTCTTTTCATTACACGTTGCAGACAACATTAATTTCAAGATACCCCACAAACAAACAGTTCGATACTTAGGAATTTATCTTGATTTCAAATTAAATTACACCAATCACGTCAACATCCAGTTAGACAAAGCTAGAAAAGCCTTTCTAGCACACAAGAGACTGTTTTACTCTAAAGACCTTCATAGTACAGTAAAAATTCTTTGCTACAAAACACTAGTTAGACCTATCATAACTTATGGCTGCCAAACATGGTTTAACATTAGTGCAGGAACCATGGAAAAAATTAGAGTTTTTGAGCGAAAGTGCATCAGGGCATGTCTTGGTAAATACAGAACGGCTCAATCAAATTTTACCAGAATGATCAGCAATTATAAACTGTATGAGGAAGCTAAAATAGTTCGCATAGATTTGTTCATCCTAAAATTAAACAGAAATCACTGGGCTAATAGTGACAGAAGATCACCAAACTCATTAATAGCACACTCCCTTTACCCAAACCCACTCTATTTCGAACAAACAAGATATACAGGCTATACCCCTCCTGAGTCATTCACCTACATGGATGGAGAGGGTTTGATACAGAAACAGAATAATATCCCATTAATAGGAAAGCGTACAACAAAAACTAGTCTACGATAGAAATATAGCCCCTGACGACGTAAACCTAAGATTCATGTACAGGTTATCTAGTATTGATAGAAACGATAAACATAGAAATAACGTTAGAAAGTACTGGTGGTTACAATAAGTAGTGCAAAATGAGACCAAAGTTATATGTCCACCGTATCAACAAGTACAAATGTTAGTAGGGTAAATACATATGTAACAATAGTAGTCATTTGTTCACTTTACTATCGTTTAATGATATTATTTGTTACACTTTTGTTATTATACAAAACCTTCTATCTTCCCTCCTTTTTAGACACGATTGTATAGTTTTTTCTACTGGCCTTTTCTGTACAAATTTTACGTAATAGATTAAGTTCGTTTTACTTCACCATATTCCTTTTATTCCGCAATAAGTGCAATTATGTAAGTAAACCAAAGAGTAGACTACGCGTAGGTACTCAAATAGAGTCTTTAGTCTGTAATATCTAGCCATAAGTTCCTATTTGTACGTTTAAGGATTGTTGTTGTATTGTTGAGTTTGTTGTATATAGCACAGAGGCTTTAATAAACGTATGTTAAACCTGCTAGAAAGCCTGACTGATGAGTCCACTAGCAGGCCCGGACGAAACGCGCCCCCTCCTTTCCTTTTTTGGCCTCCTACAAAATTCTCCGAGTTCCTGCCCGCAGCAAAGCAGCGCCACAATCTCATTTAACGTAGTGTTTGCATTCCCATGAATGGACACAAAAATTTTGAGACTGTCGATAACGTCGGTACGTAAAATCTTTCATGTTGCGTGAGACCACTAGGCCTGGTTTGCCGCAACTTTGCGTGCGCATGCAGTTGTTCGCAGATTACCGTTTTACAGGAGGAACTTTAAACGTTAATAACTTTTTAACGAAGCCTCAATCAACAAATTGGTGTTCTTGATTTTCGTCTTATTTTGGCTTCTAGAATTTCCCATTAAAATTTTTCCCAGAGGTGGCCGAACACCCTGTATATTATATTGTAGAATTTCTATTTTGTTATCTATTGAAGTTAGTTCTGTATTCACGAAACTATTAATTATTTATTATTTTCATATTTTTTGTTTTAAATAAATGTATTTATAATATACTATAATGTTGAGTATAATATGACATTATATTTTCAAATAAAACTAATATCTGTCTGCTATAAACACGGTCTGGTAGTTTTATTTATTTTATGGATATTCTTATGTTTTTGTATATTATACATGAAATCATCTCTTCTGGTCGCATAAAATGTAGTTTACACGTATGTAGCAAGCGAAAAATGTAAGAGCAACAACTACTTTGTTATTTGTATTTGAAATTGCAACTTTATACAATTCTATATCATTTTTCCCGAAATAATTTAGATTCCTTTTAATTATAATTTTGCATACCCTTGGTATTTGCATAGCAAGTATCAGCAATTTCTCTTGTTGAATATTCCTCCATCTTGTAATAATTCCCAAGGGTGTGCTCGAAACTCTAGATTGCCTTTCCTTACCTCTCTCACTAATTCATACCATTCCATTGCAATAAGATTAGAATTGTATAATTGAGTTGGCCTGACCATAGCACATAATATTTTGTCGTCTTATTTCTAGTACAAACATTTTTCATAGAATTTCAAAGAATGTTTCAAATACATTATCTTGTTGTAATAATTTTCCATACCTTCCTTCGTTAATTAAAAAATCAATTTTTTCAATATTTCCAGTTTGACGGCAGAAACATTCCAAAACATGAAACGAATTTTCATCGTGTTTTTAACTAATCATACTTTTATAACTGGATCTTTCACAAGCTTTCCACAAAGTATTCGTGTCATTTCTCTTTTCGTTTATTTTTTACATTTTATACGCAAGGTATACATTTTTCGATCCTTAATGTACATACGTAAATATTATATTATTTCAATTATTTCAATTTAATCTCTTTTCAATCTATCTATAAGTAACTCAGTTAAATATTTTTATTTAAGATCATTTTGTGGAATAATTATAATTTTTGCTGGCTGGCACTTCAATTATTTTCCTTTTTACATGTGGAACGAGCATGCTAGTTACAAAGATTTTCTCCTTTCAATCGAAGTCTACAAAATATTTTTCCACAGTATTGTTAATTCCCTGTCTTGCAAAGATGAAACTAAAATGAACCTGTGTTACAAAATTTTGAATTTTTATGAACATAGGTGGATTTATAAGTTATTTTCATACATATAATCTTATCCAAACTATAGCATTCAAAATGCATTTACTACTACTTCTAATATAGTATGAATTTCAAAAAAGTTCGCCTGCTTTCTTGCAGAAAGAGAAATTTTCAAATATTTATTATACCCGTTTATATCTTTTGAATAATGTATTTTCGGCCATAAGTTTATAGAATCTTTTTTTTTACTTGGCCTCGTTAACACGTAGCATCTATAAGTTGGTTCCGATCATTTTAGACACTCTGCATAATAGCGATTGTTTGCACTGCAATCTATTTCCTTTTTCTTTAATTCTTTTACATTCAAGATTACAGTTAAGAGTTGTTATTTTGTGGTTCCGGAAACATTTTCGTATTTTAATTCGACCATGTTTCTAGATAATACAATTTTAAAACTATGTTTCGTATTTACTTGAATTTCTAGAACTGTAAATCGTCTATCTGTCCGTTACACATTACTTTTATTCCACGATCCCCTATTTGAGTCGTCACTTTAGTCCTCCTTGACCTTTTGCAAGACAGAAGACCCACTTTCTTCGTATCGTTGCACAGTATATTCCACTGTACAACACGATAGCATGAGATATTCTGCAATAAATGTAAAAAAAGAAACGTTTTCCTTGTGCAAACTAATTGTTCCTATCTTTAATACGCAATTTCTTCCATTTAGATATCTTCTACTCATAACAAACTGTAATTTTAATGATTCGGTTTTCGACAGAAAACTACTATTCCTAGTATGCATATTTGATATTACACATCTAACAGCCATGAGAAATTAGCTATCTAATGTGAAAATAAGCATTGTGACAGTTAAGGTGCAATAAAGTAATTTGAACTGGAAAAATTGTATTCTCTATAAAATCGACCGAGGCGTAGACATGATGTAGATATAAAAGCAATAAAATGTCATTACTTGTAAGTGCAAATGATAGATATGAAAGTCCTAATAAACTTAATAAAATCATAAAACTATATCATTTTCCATTTTGTTGAATAAACGAATAGAAAATTAAGGTAAAGCAGTTGTATTTTTGTTTGCCAATAGTTGAATAACAAAAAAAGTACTGGTTAATTCATAAAAACAGTAGTAATATTTATTGGCATTGACTCACACGTTGTTTAGTAGCATTGAGAATATTGTGTACTTAAAAAACGAATAGTCTTCTTGAGCAAATGTCCCATTTGAAACTCTTAATAATTTAATTAATAGTGTTTCTGACTGGCTATTACGAGTAATCGAAAACAAAAGAAAGTTCACTAAATACTAAATAAACAGTAATTAAAATCAATATTGAGCTTATATTTTTTTACAGCCTAACATAAAATATAATTTCGATGAAACAATTTTTTGCATAATGCTTCCTCATTTACGTATTGTATCACGACTTTAAAATACACAAATATTTCTTTTAACTTTTGATTGAATGTTATGAATAATGTAGAAATACTTTTGAGGTAATAATTATACAAAGCACTTTGCATATTGCAAGATACGTATATTTTTGCAAACATAATTCGTGCAAAAATGAGTTAATATTGCTAAAAACTATTGAAGTCGATTGCAGATCGAGAGCGCCACGTAGTTGATCGGTGAGGGCGCCACCATAATGCAAGCGGATGTGCCACCCAGAGATGCCAGATTGAGCACCGGGTGTACTACTCACATTATGTCAGATCACGCGTACGTGAGCTCGTAGAGTTTCGGAAAGTTGACAAAGGCAAACTGATACATGATCTCTTTCTCGATTCTCCGAAGCTACCCGAAGTAATATTGGACCGCCTCGTGAGAGTCGAGAGAGAAAGGCTCACATTTGCCTTCTCGCTCTTGTACAACTGAAATCCGACCTCTCACCAACGGCATACGATTTGGAATCTCGAGTCGAGATTCTCGACTGCCCAGGCATTTTTACTTTCCAACCTATGTATGTAGACGCACATAAGCTAAGTACCCATAATGAAAACAAAATTTTGTGAAATTTTTTTTACGGAAATATACGTTTTTAAAACACTGATCATATTTTAATTATTGAAAAAAAAAGAAATTTTTTTTTATTATTCCTATGTATGAGCGTACATATGTATATTATTTCAGATATCACTTCTGATATATCTGGCAACGTATAACCATTACTACTGGCTACTGCCAGCATGTGCGGATCTCTGCCTGCCTCTGCTGGTCTCTGCTGGCCCCTGCTGACCATTGCTGACCACAGCTGACCACTCCTGATACTTCCGATAACGTTTAACGATTACTACTGGCTACTGCCAGTTTCTCCCAGCCTCTGTCGGCTTCTGCTGGCTTCTGCTGATCACCGTTTATACTTTTGACAACATATAACGATTACTACTGACTTCTGCCTGCCTCTGCTGGCCTCTGCTGACCGCTGCTGACCACTCCTGGTATTTCTGACAACGTATAACGATTACGACTGGCTACTGTCAGCCTCTCCCAGCCTCTGCTGGCTTCTGCTGATCACTGCTTATATTTCCGACAACGTATAACAATTACTACTGACTTCTGCCTGCCTCTGCTGGCCTCTGCTGACCGCTGCTGACCACCCCTGGTGCTTCCGGCAACGTATAACAATTACTACTGAATTCTGCCTGCCTCCGCTGGTCTCTGTTGATCGCTGCTGACCACTCTTGATACTTCTGACAACGTATAACGATTACAACTTGCTACTGCTTGCTCTGGTCTCTGCTTGCCAATGCTTGCCACTTCTGGTCTTCGCTGGACTCAGCTCGCCTACGCTGGCCTCTCCTGGCCTCCATTGGCCTCTACTGGCCTTTGCTGGCCTCTGCTGGCCTCTGCTGATCACTGCTGACCACCCCTGATGCTTCCGGCAACGTATAACAATTACTACTGACTTCTGCCTGCCTCTGCTGGCCTCTGCTGACTGCTGCTGACCACTCCTGGTATTTCTGACAACGTATAACGATTACGACTTGCTACTGCTTGCCCTGGTCTCTGCTTGCCAATGCTTGCCACTTCTGGTCTTCGCTGGACTCCGCTCGCCTACGCGGGCCTCTCCTGGCCTCCATTGGCCTCTACTGGCCTTTGCTGGCCTCTGCTGGCCTCTGCTGATCACTGCTGACCACCCCTGATGCTTCCGGCAACGTATAACGATTACTACTTGTTACTGCTTGCCCCTGCTGGTCTCTGCTTGCCTCTGCATGCCTCTGCCGGCCTCTACTGGCCCCTGCTGACCACTGCTGACCTTTGTTGACAACTTCTGACATGATAGATATGTATTAAAGCTTTGTATAATGTAAATCTGTTATTGTGAGTTTAATTCGCGCGCCATACTTTATGTTGGCCACTCTGTGCGTTTTGTATGTTTGATGTCGCGTCGCCGCTTGTGACGACACTTCTGTTTTTTCCCCCTTGTGTCGTCAACGCGATCTTGGATTCCACCCATGTGCTACTTCTAATGTATCGTAAATATATTGTAATAAATACTGACATACATAGATGTATGTCACAAACGTAGACTCTGGTATTAACTTCAACAGGTTATGGGCCCAGATTGAAAATATAAGTGAGATAGTTATAATATCTAAGTTGAAAGTATAAAAGTGTCGAGTAACCGAAAAGTGAGGTTAACCACGTGGTGTGAAAATATATCAGGCTGAATAAAAATGGCAAACGATGTCGTGGGTACCACAAAAATTGAAAAACGAAATAAAGACAATTACGATACTTGGTGTATTCAAGTGGAAGCAATTTTGATAAAAAATGGATTGTGGGATTATGTTATTGGAAACATAAAAAGACCGCTGTTTACCGCTGGAGATGTACCATCTGAAGAACAAGCTCATGTGTGGGACATGGAAGATAGGAAGGCCAAGGCTGATTTAATTTTATCCATTCGTCCTGCAGAATTAAAACAAATTAAAACGTGCAGAACATCGAATGAGGTTTGGATGAAATTACGTTTTGTATATGATTCTCAGGGTCCAGCAAAAACTTCAGCACTGCTGAGAAAGGTGACTTCTCACCGCATGTCGAGCGGAGGAGACGTTCGGGAACATATTAATAAGTTCATCGATATCGTTGAAAAATTGGCTGAAAGAGATATAGATATAAACCCTGGTTTACAGAGTGCAATGTTGTTGAATAGCTTGCCGGAAACATTTGAAAATTTCAGATGTGCTATGGAGTCGAGAGATAAACTTCCAGGCTTGGAGAATTTAAAGGTAAAAATTCTGGAGGAATTTGAGACCACACAGGAAAAGGACACCGATGGGCATGGTGCAATGCTGGCTAAACCCAAATATATGTGGAACAAAGAGAAACATAGAGAGACGAATAGAAATGCTCAGGGATACGACAAGGACAGAAGCGTGCATAACCACAAAAGTGTTCAAGGACATGACAGGGGTAGAAACGTGTACGAACAAAGAAATGTACAAGGATCATTTGTGAAGCCCAATATTATATGTTATAAATGTCAAAAGGTAGGACATAAGGCAAATGTTCAGCGCGCACACTTATCTTTTTCTGGTTCTGTGATGCGCTTCAAGCGGTAACTTAATAGCGCTTGAATATTTGGTGGTTGGTGTAATAATTGAGATACAATTAACTATTTTAATATTTAATAATCTATCTTAGTCTACTACAGTGCGGTCTTCACTTTTCTTGTTTTCATGCCAAAAGCTGGTTTAAATAATGTGTATATGATGGTAACCGATTCAAACTTTTTGTTGTTATGCCTGTCCCCGTCAGAAAAGCTACCCTTAAATACAAATCGGCCTTGGGTTCTGACGGGGATGAGGCACGCGGATTGGCTGCTGTGGTATTTTGAATTTTGTCATGGAAGGCGGTCGTTTTCCCTGATTGGAGAAGTATTTGTCGAAAATATTACAGGTGACCGCCTTCAAGCCATCGGTCACCGTTAGGTACCGAGGGCACCATCGAATGACGTCCGGGAAATTCCGCGTGCCTCGACCATAGCAGGTAATAATTTTTATGAAGCGCCTTGACCTTACTAAAGAATGCAAGACGAAATAAAACTGAAAAATGTTTAAGCCTAAAACAGAGAACCAAATTGCGGATTATAAAACGGCGTGGAAGGCAACCGATGGTCGATGGCTTCATAAACTTATTCTTGCTACGGGTCAGGGGGGTTTCTTTAGACCTTTTGGCGGGCGTACATGGGTCCCGCTGTAATTAATGTTGTTACCTGGTAACAGCAAACAATTGCTATACAAAAGGATATGAACTCAGAAGGGGTAAGTCGCCAGATTTGTATTACGCTAATTTTGATGAGAATGAAATGTGTAACTTTGCTGGGGGTCCAGAGAAAAATTATTGGTGTTTGGACAGTGGTTGCACAACACATATTTGCAATGATGCAAATAAGTTTATTGAAATGAGTACGCTAAATGAAGGAAGTGTAAATCTGGCTAGTCATAAATCCGGAAAGGTAGAAGCTGTGGGTAACGTACATATAAAGGCTTGCGTAAACCAGGAAGTAAGGGATATTCAATTTGAAAAAGCCTTGTACGTTCCCGAATTAAGAACAAATCTCATATCTGTTGCTAAAATTGTTGATAGAGGGAATCGTATTATTTTTTATAACAATGGGGCTGCTGTTGAAGGGCCAGATGGGAGGATTAAATTAAGAGCTACACGTTGTAGCAATCTATACTATGTTCAGGAAGCAGAAGAAGAAGCAAAAGTTGTAAATTATGTACCTAAAAATGTCTCATGGCTAAAACTTTGGCACGAGAGGTTGGGTCATTTAAATACTAGAGATCTGTTGAGTATTTTAGGAAAGACCAAAGTGAAAAATGCTGAAGAAACACAAATATCTCAATGCGAAGTATGCATCCAAGGAACGTTAACAAATACTCCTTTCCCGAAGGAAAGCCACAGCCAAAGCCACCACCAATACTACTATTTATGTATTCCAAATATTACTGTTTACCTAGAAGTCAACAGTGTGAAGTTTCAGATCTCTAACCCTCCTCCTAAGGGAGATATGGGGATAACAACCCTGAGCATTGACATTTTTTTTCTCGAAAACGGGTTATAATATTTGAACAAATCCGAAAGGAAATAATAGATATTTATTAGCTCTCCTACATATATTTTTTTGAAAATTGTAAGTTAATTACAAAGGGTGGAAAAAAATTAATTTAATTTTTGGGGGTGGTGTTTACGAACAACCCCTTGAGTGACAATCACCAAAAAATTAAGAATAATGCTCTATTATAGAATTAGCTTATATTAAATTTTCAGTGCTGTCAAGTGGGTGGAACATGGTTAAATAATTTAAAAAGCATTTTAATGTTATGAGGAAGAAGTCTTTATTCAATCTTCGTCGCTATTTTCTTCAATAACTGGTATTGTTTGTGTCGATTCGAATATGTTGGTTAATATTTCAGATGGTTTAATAATTTTTTACTTAAACCGCGCATGCGACAAGTAATAAATAATTGCGGCTACGTGGGAACAGCAACCTACTGTTCTGTTGCCATTCGCACAATCGCATGTATAGCGTGTTATTGCCGTGTAGCTAATGGAATTTGGCACGTATTGTATGTAGCATTTATACGTTTTTCTATTAATGTGCTGTGAGCGCACCTTTATTCTAATAATGGTTTCGTTTTCCATCAAAAATTCAACGGTTAGAGAATTTTCAGTATTTAACAGTTCTGCAAGATAACACATTGCTTGCGAAAACTGGTACGTGCCTGTAAATAATATTCAACAGTTAGGTATTCATTACTCATTAATTTCGTAAGATAGCATACTGTTTGTAACAATTAGTACGTACCTGTAAATAATATCTGTAGATCTTTTTCAGTTAATTCTGGGAAATCCATAATGGAGGTGGCAGTCATTTTCATGAAAGGTTTTTTGCGGCGACTTAATTTTTCAGTTTCTATCAACTGTTGTCAATGATTAAATCTGCAATCTCTGGGTTTGATTCAAATCTTTTTCCAAATATGTTATGCAAGAAAGAAGCTATCGGACATATCGATTTTAAACTTGGTAGGAGTTTGTTGTCCATTTTGTGGTGCAATAAACGGTACTTTTGGGCAATGGCACCATGCACTGCTTCAACCACCCACCTTATTTTGGTAACGAATCGTGACTCATTCGCCTCTTCAGTCGTTAATTGCAGTCGATTACCTTTACACGCCGGCATCAAGACATTATATCCTTGTTCTTGCAAGTATTTTGCTACGTCTCGAAAGCCACGATCGACAATGCAAAAGTCACCCGGTTGCAAAAGAGTCTTCAATCCGGCTGGATCTCCTAATAATATTTTTAATATTGTAGAGTCGTTCATATTTGCGTTAAACGGGCCTGCTGTATCGATAATATAGCCATTTGTTGTGCAAATAGTAAACAGTTTGCACAAAGATGTCTTTTTTTGGCCGGAATAAGATTTTCTTTGATATTCATTATTTTTACATTTTTCGTGCCGGACATACGTTTCATCAAATATTACAGCTAGTGCTGATTGTTCCAAATCAAAAAGTTTTCTTGCAACGTAGGCGGTTTCAGTCATCAGATCATCCCTCGTTTTTGCATGAATACCAAAACGGCTTGGTAAAATATCTTTTTCAAATGCAGTAATTATTTGATGAAAGTATTCCGACACCAGCTGTTCACATTCTAAACCAAACGTACTTTGGATTACAGATTTAGAGGCACCGCTTCTTAATTTAAATAAAAATACTATTAGGGCCTGTAGCACAGTTCGCGATTCACTATTACGCATGCTGACTAACATATCTCCTAGTTTCTTAATGTTTTCCCAGTTCAATCCAGTAAATGTTAGTATTTGCTCTTCATTCAAGGAGAAGTCTGCTATTTTATGAAATAGCGACGAGTCAGCATTCATCGATAATTTCTCCAAAAATAAGGAAACATCTGACACTTCTATTAAACTAGATGCGGAATGAACGCGTAATAACTGCAGATCATCGGTGTAAAATTATATTTCTAATTATATGTGTGTTCAGGTCCGTTTCTGTATGGACCGTTTATAGTTTTATAGATTTATATTTTTATGTTTTTATGTTTTACCGTATTAACCTTATCTCTAAGGTTTTTACAAATTATAGATAATATAAAGCTAAAATAATTTAAGCTATTTACAGATTAGAAATAATATAAAAATAAACCGATTTAAGTTATTTGCCGAAATTCCGTAGCAAACTATTTACAGGCTCGAATTTCCGCTAATCCGTGTACTATGGAACACTAATAACTCTAAAGATCTCTAAACTAATTGTTATAGTCTGTACGCGGACGAAGTATAAGCGATGTGTTTGGTTTCTACGAACGAAAATAAAAAAAAATAATCGACAAGCAAACGATCGAAAATGAAACCATTATTAGAATAAAGGTGCGCTCACGGCACATTAATAGAAAAACGTATAAATGTTACATACAATACGTGCCAAATTCCATTAGCTACACGACAATAACACGCTATACATGCGATTGTGCGAATGGCAACAGAACAGTAGGTTGCTGTTCCCACGTAGCCGCAATTATTTATTACTTGTCGCATGCGCGGTTTAAGTAAAAAATTATTAAACCATCTGAAATATTAACCAACATATTCGAATCGACACAAACAATATCAGTTATTGAAGAAAATAGCGACGAAGATTGAATAAAGACTTCTTCCTCATAACATTAAAATGCTTTTTAAATTATTTAACCATGTTCCACCCACTTGACAGTACTGAAAATTTAATATAAGCTAATTCGATAATAGAGCATTATTCTTAATTTTTTTGGTAATTGTCACTCAAGGGGTTGTTCGTAAACACCACCCCCAAAAATTAAATTAATTTTTTTCCACCCTTTGTAATTAACTTACAATTTTCAAAAAAATATATGTAGGAGAGCTAATAAATATCTATTATTTCCTTTTGGATTTATTCAAATATTATAACCCGTTTCCGAGAACAAAAATGTCAATGCTCAGGGTTGTTATCCCCATATCTCCCTTAGGAGGAGGGTTAGAGATCTGAAACTTCACACTGTTGACTTCTAGGTAAACAGTAATATTTGGAATACATAAATAGTAGTATTGGTGGTGGGGGCCGCTCCCCCATGCTTATCCGGCTAGGCCCTTTGAATCAAGGACCAAAGAAGGAATATTTATAGGGTATTCTGAAAGCTCAAAAGCTTATCGAATATGGCTACCAAAAGAAAATAAAGTGGTGGTATCGAGAGATGTGCGAGTACTGGAAAACACGGAATCAGCAAATGATACAGTCGATAATAGAGATGATGATGGTTTAAAAATCGTTCCTGCTGCTAAGTGCAATGAAGAATTCGATGTGCAATTGCCAAATAACGAGGTGCAGACAAGAAGAAGCACCGAAGAAGGTATATCGAATGAAAGGAATGACGAAGACAGATATGATATTCTAGTACAACGGGCTCCAGGAAAGCCCAGATTAATTCGTACTGGAAGAAGAGGACGTCCTAAAAGATTATTTCACACTGTGTCAAGGAATAACGAAGTAACTACAAGCTCAAAGTTCAAGTATTTCATCAGAAGTCGTTACACGACACAATCAAGAAAATCTAAGCATGAATAGGATTATAAAATAGAACTATTTTTGTCAATTCTCATGTTATTTCTCAGTTAGTGGAAAATAATATGGACAAATTTTTGTCATTTACACGTTTCTGTAGACCCACTAAATTCAAAAGTTGAACCAGTATTTACCAATACATACAAAGTATACACTTTAAAGGGGAGAGGACAATTTTAAATAGTTTGGAAGCTAAATTAAAATCTGTGAGATGTTGAGGAGAATGTAAAGAAATTGTTGGGAATATGGAACTATTTTCCGGAATATTTCGTTATCATCTAGTTAATATTAACCGTGAAAAAATATCTGTCTTAAAATGCGAGAGAAACGAATCTTTTTCCAGAAAATTCATGAATTATAATCACCTAATGGTATCATGGAATATGAAATATTTTCGACTCGCCAGGTTAAATGTTTTCTCCAAATTCACTTTAACCACAGGATAGAGGGAAAATTTTAATCGAATGTCAAAGGAATCTCTTTGAAACGTCTCTTAAATTCGCGTTTCGTAAATAGCAATTCCGTTCGAAATTAGGTATTAGTCTGGGGCGTTATAGCAGGCAATGTATTCCCGCCATACTTCGATAATCGTTCTCTTTTCATTCCACGGCAGCCATTGCTCCATTCCTTTCTCCCCGGTTCCTTTACCCTTGATCAACATCTACCGATCCTTTTTCAGCACTGATCCTACCTAATCGCGGGGTTTGCGTCACTGGCCGGGCGTTTACTTATTTGCACGGGTGTGGCAGGCTCACCCTGTATATCCTATCTGGTCATTCAGTTTCTGGGCGCGGCGGCGGCTTCAATGAACCCCCATCACTTCGTGCCAGAAATGTAAATCCATAAATTATGAGTCGACCGTGAACTAGAAGGTAGACGCTAAATTTGAATCGTTCGACGATTCGAGAACGTCGATTCGCCTTTCTCCTCGATCGAATCGACTGGCAATCGAAGTTAGGGTACACTGAAAATGTTGCAAATTTTTCAACATTTTATGCAAATGAAATAGTCTGTAACGTAAAACTATTTTTCGTTAAAAATTAACCCATGAAAAAAATGTAAATTTTTCTTTTTAGTAGTAGGTATATTTATAATATGCACTACAATCACAAGATAAATAAGTAAAACCATACTTGATGATTCAAAAAATAATGAGTATTGAATGCAAATTTAAATATATTTCTGTGAATTTCTTAAAACAATTAGTAGAAAAAATACGCACTCCAGGCCAGAACCATAACCTTACGTTCACGTTTAGTTTACTAAACTTACTTATATTATTAGATTTACATTGTGGCAACCAAAGCACCACATACGCCTTAGTTTTTCGAAGCCCGCTATATTGTGTGGGCGCACACGCGACGACCAGAGCCGCGCGAGCCGAAAGGCCTGTTGTCGTCGCCTCTGATCTTTTGTTTTTTTCGAATGCCTCTTGGCACGATAGCGATGATCGGACGGGGAGTCGAGCGTAACCCGCACTACGGGTCACGTCGTTGTACGACACTTAGTAATAAGATTGTGCGGAACGGAATCAGCGGAGTTATTACCTTCCCGATCCCACAAAAAATTTTAAAAATATGAAACTATCAAAACTGCTGTCGATATCCAGTTGTTTAATCCGTTCCTTTGCAATATGTAACAACAAAATATGCGAAGCGAAATATGTTAAGAACGGGGCATCCTGTTAGAATGAGCATTTGAGCCCATCACAGGTAGCTGGCAAAAGTTTCCAACAATCAAGCATTTTTAGGACCACAATCAGATACTTTCGCGACCAGAACCGTCCCCATAAACCTAAGAGTGTTAACGAACATTACATTGTATTTGCTTCTCTAAGCAACCCCTAACTACTCACACAAATTTAAGTAGGCGTGTGAGGTACGCGTCCAAGAAGGCAATCGCGCACTTCATTAAGCGTACAATACAAAATAAATGTAATATAGCGACAAAAATTTAATCGTGTATGTAAGATGTTCGACCACCCCTGAGAAAAATTTTAATGATAGATTCTAGAGACCAAAATAAGACGAAAATCAAGAATATTAACTTGTTGATTGAAGCTTCGTTAAAAAGTTATTCAAAAATTAAATTAAAAAATTTCAAATCATTCACGGAAAAATTATTCTCGATTGTGGGGGTCAATTACAATCATTTTTTGTGAATAGACGTACTCTCGAAATCCTACGCATTTTCGAGAAAAAAATTCGAGTAGGTGCTGAAATTTTTCGGCAAAATTAAAAAATTTTTAATCGCTCAAAAAATATTATTTTTTGGTCAATACACATACCTTCAAATTCCTACACATTTTCGAGACAAAAATTCCTTACTGAAAATCTAATGTGAGGCCGCAGAAATGGTGCCCTGAAATTTCACGCGTATGTTTAAAACATAATAACTTCTGAACGGATTAGAGGATTTTAATGTTTCCGTTAAACAGAATGATAACATCCGTTTCCTGATTCGAACATTCGCGAGCTAGCGGAGCATCCAGACGCTTCTCGCTGCTTCTTTTGTTTTTTTGCTGGTGTTGAGCGTGGTGGCGTAGTGTGTTTTTGGGCGGCTTGCGGCATGCGTGTAGCTGTACGATCTATTTGTATAGTGTGTTCAATCTCTAATTAAATAAACCATTTTTATTCATCACAAATCGCGTGCAATGCGACCCTTCTAACAAGTTATGGGCCCAGGAGCCAATAGTGTATGAAAAGTAAACCGAGAAAAGTAAGTGTAGAAGCGCCGGAAAGCGAGGTTAGCGTTGTGCGCGTGCCACGTGAAAATCAAGTCGAGATGAATGTTGGAAAGATTGAACAAATTCACAAACTGAACAGCACTGATTATGAAATATGGAAAGTACAAATGAGATCCGTTCTTAGATATAATGATTTATGGAAGTATGTGAATAAGGAAATTATAAAGCAAGAAACGAATGCTGCCCAGTGGACTTCCATAGATGAAAAGGCATTGGATTTGATAACGTGAAGTTAGTTATGTACAACCGGATCAACTAAATTATATAAAACAAGCTGAAACATCTGCAGAGACATGGAATACGCTCAAGGAGATATATCAATCCAAAAGTCCAATGCAACAATGTGTACTCTTCAAGAAATTGTTTCGCCTACAAAACCCCCTGATCAGAATATATCGCAGTACATATATAAATGATTTTATGCAAATAGCAGAGCAACTAGAAGAATGCGACCCTTCTAACAGTTTCAAAATGCAAACAACGCGTATTTTGGTGAAGAATATGTAAAAATCGCAAATATATTCGAAAAGTTAATCCTTGACCCGCAAAATAAGAAAAACCCCATAAAAATGGTCCAATTTTCAAACGACCATAACTTCTACAATAGTGAATATATTTGAATGAAACTTTTTTCTGAAGTAGAGCTCATTGATACCTACAAAAAAGTACTAAACAAAATTTCCGTAGGACGTCAAACAAATTTATCAAAAATGAAAAACGAATTTTTAAGAAAAATCGACAAGGGGGATAGGTGCAGAAATTTTTCGGCGAAAAAAAATTTGAAAACGTTCTGGAAAGATTATTTTCGGTTGCCGGGACCAATTACAATCATTTCCGGTGAATACACACACCCCTGAAATCCTATGCATTTTCGAGAAAAAAATTCGAGTAGACGGACTTTATGGACAAAATTAAAAACTTTCAAATCGTTCTGGAAAAATTATTGTTGGTTGCGGGGGCCAATTAAAATCATTTTTGGTGAATATACATATCCCCGAAATCCTACGTACTTTCAAGAAAAAAATTCTTTACCGAAAATATACTGTGTGGCCGGAAATGTTTCTATAACTTTTTAACGAAGCCTCAATCAACAAATTAGTATCCTTGATTTTCGTCTTATTTTGGCCTCTAGAATCTCTCATTAAAATTTTTCCTAGGGGTGGCCGAACACCCTGTATATGTCTTTCGTAGTCAAGGAGTTAAGGATTTTAGTGACATAATTTCAATAATAAAGAAGCGAATTTAAAGTTATTAAATGAATTTTCAAATAAATTATTACAATGTAATCGTTTCATTCAATTTAACTAAAATTAAAATTTATCAATAAATTGTTTACAAATATTGAAATAATAAGCAATGTTCAAGGATTATTATCCACCCAATTCTTTATTTTTCCCGAAGAGAAAGTTTGAAATATTTTGTAAGCTTCACTCGCTCAAACTGCGATATTGTATACACGAAGTATTGCCAGAACGCAATAACATTCGACACGAGGGAAAATTCTATAAATCGTAAAAGCTGGCGGTGATTTTTGCGATAAAATTGTAAAAATTTCCAACGACTGAACGAACGTGTGAGCAAAGTACTGGTTACCACTTCAAATTGAAGAGCAATTATAAAACCCGAACGTTCTCACTTTATCGTGCAGCAAAAAAAAACGAAAACAAAATGGAAGTACTTGGAAAGTGTCGATCAGTTGTAGTTGATGGAGTTGTATAAATTACTCGCCGAAGAAAAAGTGTTCCTCGAGCGTTTCCTCCGTGATGGAGTCCTATAAACTGTTAAGGAGTTCAGTGTCGCCACCTACGGGACGTGAGGCCCGGTCTAACATGTGGCCGAAAGCTGTGAGCTGTGTGTAATATAATATTAGAAGTGTAATGTTACAAAGTTATGTATGTATATTATAAATATAATACTTTTACGCACGTCGTACTTTATCAACGAAACCACCCACACCCTAACATAAACAGCAAATAATATAAAAAGCACAAAAATGAAACATCGCTCGAAGGAAAAGAGGGAAACGTTCGGAGAACAAGCATTCGTTTATAAAGTTTTAATAAGGTATGCGGCGTTTAAACGATTTCTTGTTACGTTATTGGAGAAATCTCGTTTCGAACCCGAAAGGCAAGCTTTTGTTTATTTCTGAACTATTTAATGGTATCTTTTAAATTGTTAAGTAAATTCAATAACGTCATAGCTAAAGTATAATAAAGTATAATATGTAAGAGTTTCCATAAAAACATAATACTGTTATAATAATTTAGTCAGTGTTCGAGTTTGAAGATTCTAGATAGCTTAACTCTTACCAACAATTAAAATTAAAATTTCTTATAATCACTCGTATTATAATTTATTGCGATATTTTCGTAAAGAAGAGAATTCTATGGTTATTATTTCATTCATTCATATTCTCAATCGATCGACGAACCATTCATCGACTCATCTCGTTTAGTTTTGGCAACGACTGTAGCAATACGTTTCAAAGTAGGTAGATTTAATTATCCAAATGGCTCACAAGCACTACGTTATTTGAAGCTGGGAGGCCCTGTTGCGAATTAATATGAAATATTCTTCTGAACTATTAGTTTACTACCGATTTTCCGGAAAAACAAACTCTCATTGTTCTTCATTTCTGCAAATGAATCCTTTTACGCTTTGAACAACTTAATTACCGAGTATCAAATACAACGAACGAGATCAATTTCGCGCAACGTCGAAAGAACAGTTTTTTAAACAGTAATCTGAAGTCAGCATACAATTTCAGTCCCTTTCCCAAACCTAAAATTTATAAATTTATGATAATAATAAAGGAATAAAAATTAATAAAAACATAAAATGTACGTCAATTGTGGTAATGAAACAGAAGATTATTTTTGAATTTTGGTATTCTCCATACAAAATGTTTCGTTAATCAATATGTATTACATACATTTGTCAAATATTGTAGAACATTTTATCTGCATTATTAATTATTTCGTCCGTTGTCGTATTAATACTTATTTTATGTAAAGATAGATATTATGAAGAATCCAAATGGCCAAAGCATGATAAAATATTGTATATTTAAATGGCTGGAATATGTGTGATTTCTAGTATCAACTCTTTTAATCATAGATATCATACGATATACATATAATTGTACGTAGAGAGTGATTTTCTTGATCTAATGATTTTAATGGATAAATTAATATTTTATTACACTGTAACAAGCCAATTATGTCGTCATAGTTTTGTTCTTTTTTTATTGAAATCTAAAGGTTATTTTTGATTTTATAAATAACACATTTGTCATATTTGTTAGAGCGTACAACTTCTAACAATATTTTATTATACAGGGTGTTCGGCCACCCTAGGGAAAAATTATAATGGGAGATTTTAGAGGCCAAAATAAGACGAAAATCAAGAATATCAATTTGTTGATTGAGACTTCGTTAAAAAGTTATTTCAAAATTAAATTCAAAAATTTCAAATCATTCACGGAAAAATTATTTTCGGTTGCGGGGGTCAATTACAATCATTTTTGGTGAATAGACATACCCCCGAAATCCTACGCAGTTTCGAGAAAAAAATTCGAGTAGGTGCTGAAATTTGATATAGAATTGTATAAAGTTACAATTTTAAATAAAAATAAGAAAATAGTTGTTGCTCTCATATTTTTCGCTTGCTACATACTAGAGTTTCTGATTTTGAACGTGTACACGTGTAGTTAATATATGCGTATCTTAATCCGTGTACTTTTCAATACACGGGTACACGGGTATTGAAATACACGGATACACGTGTATTGAAGTATATGGGTACACGGATCATAATATCTATACATGTATCCGTTTATTGAGGTTCGCGGATACACGTGTCGAAATGTACTGTTCCACATGTATTACCCGTACCGCAAGTTTTATTTTATAATTAAATATCAGAATATTTAGATGTGTAAATTGTTTATGAGACTTAATTTACTGGGTAGTAGGTGAAAATAAGAAACATTATGGTTTTGGTTAATAAAGTTCAATTTATTAAATTTTTGTTTTGAGATAAGAAAAATTTTTGTTTTGGTTTTTTTTTTATACAACGAAATCACCGATAAGAATGATGTTTATATTCAAATTGAAACATATATGACCGAGCCACAATTACGCTTTGATTTAAATCCATTTGAATGGTGGAAAGCTAGGGCAAACAAATATCCAGCAATTTCCGAAGTTGCCAAAAAATATTTAACAATTCCAGCAACCTCGGCGATGTCGGAACGATGCTTTTCATGCGCTGGAAATATTGTAACAAAAAAAAGAAACCGTTTGCTTCGAGAGAATGTTAACACCTTAGTTTTCTTATCTCAAAACAAAAATTTAATAAATTGAACTTTATTAACCAAAACCATAATGTTTCTTATTTTCACCTACTACCCAGTAAATTAAGTCTCATAAACAATTTACACATCTAAATATTCTGATATTTAATTATAAAATAAAACTTGCGGTACGGGTAATACATGTGGAACAGTACATTTCGATACGTGTATCCGTGAACCTCAATAAACGGATACATGTATAGATATTATGATCCGTGTACCCATATATTTCAATACACGTGTATCCGTGTATTTCAATACCCGTGTACCCGTGTATTGAAAAGTACACGGATTAAGATACGAATATGTTAATTACACGTGTACACGTATATATTAGATACACGTGAAATCAAGATCGCTACTACATACGTGTAAACTACATCTTATACGACCAGAAGAGATAATTTCATGCATAATATAAACATTAAATCGTCTTAGTTTAATAACAAAACAGAAAAGACATAAGAATATCCAAAAAATAAATAAAAGTACCAGACCGTGTTTATAGCAGACAGATATTAGTTTTATTTGAAAATCTAATGTTGTATTATACTCAATATTATAGTTTATTATAAATACGTTTATTTAAAACAAAAAATATGAAAATAATAAATAAGTAATAGTTTCGTGAATACAGAACGAACTTCAATAGATGACAAAATAGAAATTCTACAATATAATGTACAGGGTGTTCGGTTACCCCTGGGAAAAATTTTAATGGGAGATTTTAGAAGCCAAAATAAGACGAAAATCAAGAAGAATAGTCACCAAAAAATTAAGAAATTTCGTTTGTATAGCTTAATTTCCCATCCATTAAATGATAGGAATTTTTTTTAAAGAAAAGTCTGATAAAAAAATGTCTCGTACAAAAGTTCCTTCTTTTTCCCTGTAGAATAAGTATCTGTAAATGGAAGTAGAAATTTTTACCTAAAAAACAAAGTTGCCTTCTAAATAAAAACTTTGAAACCGCTCAAACAAATAATAAGCAAATAATTGTATTTTTCCCGTGAGACTGAAAAAGTTTTTTTAACATTTTTCTCGAAAATGCGTTACTTTTGAGATATTTATGTAACTATAAAGTTTCTCGGAAACAAAGTCTCAGATTTTAAAATGGTAAGGTACTTTTTTATATTGTTTCAGAGTGCCCTGTGCATAGAAATATGAATTATATTTAAAATGTATAATTATAAAAATAATAATTATTCTTATAAGAAATTACAGTTATTTTACTCCCTTTATCGCTTCAAAACACGCAATAATATCATACGAATAGAGTGTGCGTTTATCTCGTGGAGATTGATTTTGACAGGGACTGTAGCAATTAGTTGAACGTAAATCTTGTACAGTCGCGTTTCAAGTTAGGACGAAAGCTTTTCCATTTGGAGTATACCCAACGTTCCGAGTTCGGAGCCTCGGTGTGGTTAAAGAGGAAGTCGACAGAACAAAATAGGCCAGTATTCTACTGTACATCCGTTCAGGAAGCCATTTGTAATGCGGAAAAACGTGCCACGAATCGATCCTCCCCGCAGTCGACCTTTGATTGCATCGAAAGATATTCTTGCGACGAGGTATACTTTCTAAATTTATTCGTCACTTTCTACCAAAATTAGAAATACAAAATTTCTTGCTTTCACTAAAAATACAATTCTAAACCACATATTAAACATATACAGGGTGTTCGGCCACACCTGAGAAAAATTTTTATGGGAGATTTTAGAGACCAAAATAAGACGAAAATAAAGAATACTAATTTGTTGATGGAGGCTTCATTAAAAAGTTATTAACGTTTAAAGTTCCGCCCGTACTGAATTTTTTTCTAGAAAGTGAGTAGAATTTCGGGGGTAGGTCTATTTACCAAAAATTATTGTAATTGGCCCCCGCAAACGAAAATAATTTTTCCAAAACGATTTGAAATTTTCATTCGTCGAAAAATTTAGAATGCTACCCCTGTCGAGTTTTCTTAAAAATTCGTTTTTGATTTTTAATAAATTTGGTTGGCGCTGTACAGAGAAGTTGTTTAATACTTTTTTCTAGGTATTCATGAACTCTAGTCCCCCCCTCCCCCCGTAATTTCACTGAAACATATTCATGAAAACAGTTTTAGGGGATTTTTCTCACATTACGGTGTCAAGAAACAACTTTCTCAATATTGTTAGAATTTCAACATATTCTCCACTCAAAAATACGCGTTGTTTGTATTTTGAAAAATTAAAATCTTCCAATTCGTTCAGGAGTTATACATTTTAAAGATTCGCATGTAATATCAGGGAAGCCTCATATCAGATTTTGTTTTTCTCGAAAGTGCGTAGGATTTTGGGGTATGTCTATTCACAAAAAATGCTTGTAATTGACCCCTGTAACTAAACATAATTTTTTTAGTATGATTTGAAATTTTTTAATTTCGTCCAAAAATTTTACTATCTACTCGAATTTTTTTCTCGAAAGTGGATAGAATTTCAGGGGTACGTGTATTCACCAAAAATGATTGCAATTGAGCCCCGCAACCAAAAATAATTTTTCAGAATGATTTTAAATTTTTTAATTTAATTTTTGAATAACTTTTTAACGAAGCCTCAATCAACAAATTGATATTCTTGATTTTCATCTTATTTTGGCCTCTAGAATCTCCCATTGAAATTTTCCCCAGGGGTGGCCGAACACCCTGTATGTTAACAAACGTATTGTTATTTTATTTGGAAGAAATGACTATAAAATAGTTAGAAACAATTGAAATAATATAATTTTTTTAAATTATTGTAATAATAGCAATTTTACAAATATGTACAGTTGTATATTTTTCTAATCTAGTTGATATCATTAATATTTGTAAAATTTCCCAATATGAACGTTAACTTTAATTCTGTCTTAAATAATTAATTATTTATAATATAAATGCTTTGACATTATTTCATCCCAGTTGTATAAAAAATATAAAGAAACCATAAAGGTTTTTCTTAAAATACATGTAATACAATTAGAGGACCACATATTTATTTTAAAATACTGTATAATTCTTAAATATAAACTTTATCGAGCATCTTTGGAGCCTGTTAAAATAATTGCTGGCAGAATTCAGCCGAATTTGCATCAAAGAAGGTAAGAAGGTTTTAATGAAACTGGGAAAATATTTTCACAGAATTTCACAGAAACTTACTGAATAGTATATCCAGATGAGACGATACAGTTTTAAAATTCAAAGACGAGCACATTAAATATGAACCTGAAAATGATCAAAGATTTCAATAAATTCTACGTACTTTTTCAGTACAAAATTAAGTTCTTTCATGAAAAGTGAAAATGTTTAGTAATTTGGATCTTTAATATTTACTAAATATTCTAGCTGAATGAATAACATACAGCATCAAGCTTTCAAGCGACATAACCGGGACCGCCAATTTACTTGAAAGCGGAGTAAATAACGATTTTTATCTCGAATTGAAGGATAGACGATGATTCTATTACTTAAACCAGCGGTAAAAACTGTAACTTAAAAGAGAATATTAGTGTACTGTCGGATAAACAAATTTGTTACTGATTCATTTTCATTCTTGTTATTAAATCATTTTATCAAAGTCATGGTATCGAAAACTTTAAAACAAGAAGTTTTTTCATTAATGTTTTAAAACGAATTATACGAAAATTCAAAAATTCAGAAAATCTTATTATAATTCGATTTGACATGAATGCATCTCTCGAAAAATATTTTCTTCTTTTCAAAGTAAATATTAACAAATAAGTTGAAACAAAAGTTGCTTGTTGTTTTGAATATTTGCTAATAATTATCGAAAAATTCATACATGCAAAGAATTTGTGTGCATTCTTGAAGAGTTATTACTAGACTGCGGATGTTTATGCATTTAAGGGAAATTTGAATTCTCAAAAAGCTGCAGAATGTATTTAATATGCAAAAATATAAGAGATACTTAAAGTAAAATACGAATTATTATGTTTAGGGCTTGAGACAGAGTTCTATAAAGCTCTCATTTCATTAATTCTATTATTAAAAATGTGAATTTGCATAAAGATCCGCAGTCTAGTTACTACTAATTTGTCGAATCATCGATAATATACTAATTTTCAATTCTACCTCTGATGAAAATCATTCTTAATCGTTAGAATTAGCATTTATTCTGATTAATTTGATATTTCTAATATATTATAAACAAAGTTTGGTAAACAATATTAATTTTTTTGTTCTAGAAAGTACTAAAAGAATTTGAGAATATAACAAAAATATTCATGCAAACTGCCTTTGAAATTTTTCTGGACACAATAACTCTTTCTTGTATATTATTATTTGATTCTCATTAAATATATTTAAACACATTATGTGGTCCGATAGTAATGTAAAATGTAATTTATTCAGGTCTAATAAACCATACAGCGAAATTACAAAGGTAGCGAAGAAGAGATGTTTTATAAAACTGTTTCGATAGTAATACAGGGTGTTCGGCTACCCCTGGGAAAAATTTACATGAGCGATTCTAGAGGCCAAAATACGACGAAAATCAAGAATACCAATTAGTTGATGGAGGCTTCGTTACAAAGTTATTAACGTTTAAAGTTCCGCCTGTAGAATGGCAATTTGCGTACAGCTACGTTCGCGCGGAAGGTTGCGGCAGGCCAGTGCTAGTGGTTCTCACGCACCATGACAAATTCTACTTACCGACGTTATCGACAACGGCACTACATTTTTATATTTTTAAATTAAATGTTATTTGAAAAATTAATAACAGTTCTATTCGTAAGTAACTCGGGAGAATCATGGTGCACGCACACAGAGCCACTCACGAATAACATAATCGCGGTACGTGTTTATTTAATTGCATAGTGGTTAGTGCCTGAAAGGATTGTTTGTGGACACTTGCGGTCGCTGTGGACGATCGTAGGGCGTGTATGATCGCGCGTGGGTGATTTTTGTGCACAACATAGTGTATTGGAAGTAACATTCACCCTTTCTCTGTGAAAATCTCGTCGGGCGAGTTTTGATATGCCCTTCTGGATTTTCATACGATAGTTTGAATCTTATTCAACGCAAGGTGTTCGCGTTCCCATAAGTGGACAAAAATCTAAGGTTGTCGATAACGTCGGTAAGTAGAATTATTCATGGTGCGTGAGAACCACTAGCACTGGCCTGCCGCAACCTTCCGCGCGAACGCATCTGTACGCAGATTGCCATTCTACAGGCGGAACTTTAAACGTTAATAACTTTGTAACAAAGCCTCCATCAACTAATTGGAATTCTTGATTTTCGTCGTATTTTGACCTCCAGAATCGCTCATGTAAATTTTTCCCAGGAGTGGCCGAACACCCTATATACAAGGACGGAAATTCCCCACGACCGACTGGCGAGCTTTACGTAGGGGTTCCCCTACGGTCGACCAGTGTTCCAACGTAAAGCGCCATCGTGCGGCCATAAGCGTACCACACATTATAATGTAGTACTCGTGCCTTGAAATTATTTATAACGGAAAACGATTTCGATAAGAGGAGATTAAATTATGTGTTAAATGTATCGTTGTCCTTTGGCACGTTTTAATTATTTCGACCAAAAATTAATGTACATTTTCAATAAGTAAAGTATACATTTTGTAGGTTTAAAATACTTTGATGGATATAAATGGAACATGTAAATATTACAACTAATTTTTAAATATTATTTCTATAAATTATGTTAAAGGACACTCGGAATTGACTTAACAAGTAAAATTATAGCCCCGATATGTTTATTTATAAATACTACATTATAACTTTCGAGTCAAAAATCATTTTTATCCCGTGAGACATAGAATGATAGTTGACATTTTGTCATATTCTGTAAGGTCATAATTGTGTTTGAATAGTGAATAAATTTTATTTTGCAGCAATTTATGTTGAATTTAATTAATGTAATGATACAAATATATATCTTAATTAAAAGAATTGCATTCTAATGTAACTATCGACACGAAGGTTTACATTAAAAACACGTGTAACGTTCATAAATTTAATGTTAAGGACAATTCGAAGGAATCTTATTGTACTCTGCTAATTCTTGCTCCTAATTGATCCGTGTTTCCAATTCCTTCCGAATTGCATAGACTCTTTCAATAATGAAGCCAACATTGCGGAAGTCTGAATGGAAACCGACGAACGAAGAGTCAGAATGAGAGCAGCTGCGAGGCATGACCACTGGCACTTTTGAAATAAGCTTTCCAGCGACCACGCGACGAAGAGTCATTGCGAAAACAGTAGTAATTTCTTTCTCGCGAAGAAGGCGAACGCCAACAGCGTGTCTTTGTCTCCGGAGCTTGAAATTGCCATGTTCTTTTCATTCGTAACAGAAAGGAACACCAGGCGGAAGAAAGAGAGCTGGAATCTACGCGGAAAACGAACACGGATTACATTCACTCTGCGACTTTCTTTGGGGGCGTGTCTTCTCTTGACAGCTTTGTGTGAACACTAGTGTTCTACAAAGGTATCCTAAGACTCGGGCAGAAGCTGAAAAGACGGTCGACGCGTGGAGAAATACATATTGAGCGAAAGAATTGACCTCGTTATCGAGCCGTAGTAATTGCGACCTATCGTCGATGGCACGAAATATGTGGACCGTGACCTATGATAACATATGGACAGCAATAATGGCCTCGCAGGACATAGGAGGAGATAGAGCACGGATAGAATGTTAATTTTCTATTTCGAAAACACAGAACCGATTTCGAAAACAGGGCATAGTGATCTAGATTCAATTCTAAACTCGGAGAAAATCCAGAAATTAACGTATAGTGGAAACTTTTATTTATTTATTCAATAAACGGGAAGCCCCATTAGTGTACAAAATAGTAGAACATGATAATCAAAATAAGGTTACAAAGGTAATTTTAATGCGAATTAGATAATCACTGTAAGGACAAAATGTTAAAAAAGTTTAAATACACAGTTTTTGAATGATACAATAGAGTTTGTAAACAAATCCAAGGTGGTACAATAAGAGTTCGCGATCAGACAAAGACGATTGAGTAGATCTATTGCTCCAAAACTGAATCTATTGACATCAGAAAGAAATGTGCATGAGAATCTAAATGTCTAAGCTTTTCATTTTTCCTGGTTAGAAACATCGATTTTCTTTTCTGTGCATTTTCTGAAACTACATGCATTTAAGATGTCGATTGCTACATCATAACAAAATTAATTCTTGCATTCCAAATTCGATTTTTTGCAAATAAAATAGACAATTTTACAAATTAAATTCACTCTTTTGTAAATCAAGTTTATCCTTTTGTTTATATTTTGTTCCAATTTAAAATTCCCGCAAACTATAAGAATTTCAGGCAAGTTAAATGTCGATGTAACTGAAGCTCGCCAAGAGACTACCCATTTAGTAAAAAATAGAATTGCTTCGATTGTATCTTACAGAACAAGAGAAAGATGTAATGTTGGATAAATAATGATTTCGATTTTCTTCAAAAAATTAAGGAAGACTGGGCTTGGTTGCCTACAGAGACAGATTGACTAACCATAAGAAACGTTGCAAGAAAAAGTGACTTTTGCTACGCCATTCAATCGTTTATGACGCAATGATTCCGCTTTTTAGGAAAGTCATTAGTATCTGTCGAAAAATTGGCCGACTAAATAAATATTTTTCCTTGAAATATAATATGTAGGTGATATAACTATTCTCCGTACAGGTAAATGATTCTTTCTTTTTTAATCTTCACTTTGAATATTTTGAATAAAATACTGATTGTTAATTCAAACTTCCAAACATATTATATTAGTGGAAACTTGTAATGTAGGTTCAAGAGTGGAACTTACAACAGTTGTAATATTATTGATCGGGTTTTCTTAGACTTCTAGAACTTTTTAGAGTTTTATAGTTTTATATTCCTCCAAATGTCTACCTCTAACACTAGTAATAGCCATTAACATTTTTTTACTAGATTTACAGAACCCGTCAATTTGATAAATGTCAAATTCCACACTAAAGATTGCAGGAGGAGTTGGTCGAGTGCTTGCGAGAGCGCGACCACTCTGGTGGCGAATACGGGAGGTAACGCCACACAGCTAACCTTAAAATTAAATGTTACAGAAGAATACATGTCTAACAAAGCTCAACAAACTTCAGAATAATATACACTATTGTATTTCGTAATTGAAATTACTGCCTCTTATTATTTATCAATTTATGTAATCGTAATACATTATGTGATTACATAAGTTTGGATAAAATATGTTCTTAACACTAGATTTACGGGCATTGATCGCATGTATATTTATTGATACCTTTCATGTTGACGATTAAAATACGAGTTTTCTTTTAATTAGAATATGTATTCATGCCATTGCATTAAACAAATTCAACATAAGTTGTTAAAAAATAATATTTGCGCGTTCTGCAATTTTAAATATGGAATCTGACATCCGTCAAATTGACGGCTTCCGTAAATCTAGTGTTAAACACTTACCAAGTACAATTAGTGCTAGGATAATTACAGAAACAGTTCTGTTATAACCTTAAAATAGACATTAATAAATATAAAATATAAAAATTTTAGTGATACATAGTAGTTGACCCCACTTTATACATATGTATATACATTTTGTTATATTTTTCTCAGATTTAATTTTTTATGTGTAAATAAACTTTTATTATCCATGTTTTAAAGAAAATAATGGAATTAAATGAAGATCTACGATGATTACGAATAATATTAGACACTCTTAACTATTCAAGAAATCAATATTGAAACATTCAATAATTATTTCAAAGACTGCTATATTATTAATAAGTAAATATCCGTGATTCTATATGCCACTGAATTTATATCAAATTTTAATATACGATAATATTATTATCCATACTGCAATGATCTATTGAATAATTAAATAAAAAGATACAAAAGGTAAAACACAAAGATTTTAAACTCGTCAAGAAATGTGATATATGAGAATTTTCATGCGTAGCAACAAGTGAAGATTAAATTACTGAATAAGAACACCCAGGTAAATACATCTGTTGGTTTTACTGGATGAACCAGTCGTTGTTATTAGAAAGGATAATAGTGATTCTTCAAGGACAGAAGACTAATTGCTAAATGAAGGTTCATGTTTTAGGTAACCGTTTCACGCGCTCGGCGATTACGGTTGGCCTGACCTTACCTCTTTAATGTGACTATATTCTGTTTCCATTTTATTCCCCTTTAATTACTGTAGGATATTATTATGTAGTATGTGTGTGAATGGTATATGCAGTTGCGGACAAAATTAAGTGGACAGGTAGGGAAAATAGGTATGAATTAAAAAGCAAAGTAGTATAACTATTATACACTCAAGTTTGATATATGTGTATTATATACCGCTCATTTTATCATCATCATTCTAGAGAAAAATAATATAGAGCGATGAAAACAAATTTAAACTGCAGCATTTAAAAAAAAAGCGTCATGTATGGAGAAATAAAATGAAACATACAAAAACCATTTTATATTATTACGTCAACTGTTAAATTTGGTGGTGGGTTATTAATGTTGTAGAAGTGGGTTTATGGAGTGGAGTTGGCAATTTGATACAGATTGACAGAATGATGAATGCAAACAAGTGTATTGAAATAAAAACACGAAGATTTAGAAGAGGCAGTTGCGAAAATGAGACTCAAAGAAGAAGGATTTATATTGCAATAGGACAACGATCCGTGATACACAGCTAAAAGAAAAACAAAAAAATTGTTGAGGATTCCAATATTAAATTATAGGAATGGTCGGCACAAAGTCCGGATTTGAATCTAATCGAAAACTTATCGGGCGGACAGAATTCAAACGTGCGATTAGAAAAATGGCAGAACAAGAAAAATAGATTTAAATATTTACGACTGACATTTGAAAATATTCATAAACATTACATTGTAAATCTGATAAATAGCATTCCACTAGTGGCCATAGGAAATATTGATTTTATTATCTGTCTACTTATTTTTGTCCCTCGGTAATTAATCAACACTTTCGTTAAGTAACAACCTTATTTCAATATAAATGTGAATACTAATTTCGTTAAATAATCCATGTACCATAAAGGTATATAATATACAGGGTGTTCGGCCACTCCTGAGAAAAATTTTAATGGGAAATTCAATTTCTTAACTGAGGCTTCGTTAAAAAGTTATTAACTAAATTAAATTAACAAATTTCAAATCGTTTTGGAAAAATTATTTTCGGTTGCAGGGGTCAATTAGAATCATTTTTGGTGAATAGACATACCCCCGAAATCCTGCGCATTTTCGAGAAAAAAATTCCAGTAGGCGGACAAATTTATGGACAAGATTAAAAACTTTCAAATCGTTCTGGAAAAATTATTTTTGGTTGCGGGGGTCAATTAGAATCATTTTTGGTGAATATATACACCCCCGAAATCCTACACATTTTCGAGAAAAAAAGTCCTAACCAAAACTCTAATGCGGGGTCAGAAATTCTTTCCTGAAAATGTGAATCTTTGAAACATCATAACTCCTGAAAGAACTGGGCGATTTTAATGTTTGAAAATGCAAATAAAGCGTATTTTGATGTAGAATAAGTGGAAATTCCAGAAATATTCGAAAAGTTATTCCTTGACTCCGCGAAATGTGAAAAACCCCATAAAAATGGTCCAATTTTCAAACAGCCATAACTCCAACAATAGTGAATATGTTTCATTGAAATTACGGGGGGGAACTAGAGTTCTTGGATACCTACAAAAAAGTATTAAACAACTTTTCTGTACAGCGCCAATCAAATTTATTAAACATAAAAAATGATGTTTTAATAAAAATCGACGGAGGGTAGGTGTCTAAATATTTCGACGAAAAAAAAATTTCAAATCGTTCCGGAAAAATTATTTCCTGTTGCGGGGGTCAATTACAATAATTTTTTATGAATAGACCTACCCCCGAAATTCTACCCACTTTCGAGAAAAAAATTCAGTACGGGCAGAACTTTAAACGTTAATAACTTTTTAACGAAACCTCAATCAATAAATTGGTATTCTTGATTTTCGTCTTATTTTGGCCTCAAGAGTCTCTCATTAAAATTTTTCCCAGAGGTGGCCGAACACCCTGTATATTTTTCGATTATTAGAAACATGCACTTAGGTTGAAATATTCAATGTAAGGATTTGTTTGTAATTTTGACGTTGAAAAGATCAGTTTTCTGTTTCAGAAACAAATTTATTCAGAATGATTAATTCAAATTTATTCATTAAATAAATAATGGTAAAGTATCATATGCTTGTTCTTTTGTCTATATAACATATTAAAACGTATAAATATCACAATTAACACGGCTATTAGAGAATTGGTAATTATTTCGCGCTAGAAACTGATTTCAGGCCACTATACAGCACGAATTAAATTCGTGATACGTGACTGGTTTGCTAGTTTCCATATCAAGAATATATGAATCTTTACGTTAGCAATTTTGATTTATTCATTCGTGGCTAGGAACAGTCACAAACTCAGTCAACAAAGTTTCTTAAAGTTCTTCAGTAATATTGAATTAATATACATTTTTTCATAATAGTAATACGATCAAATTTTTCTTTTGTACTTTAACTTCATATATCATTTAAATTTTAACAAAAATATGAATCAATTACAATATAAATTCCAAATTATAGCAATATTCAATAGTAATTGTGGAAATAAAAGATGAAAAATTAATGCATTACTTTTAAGTTTTGAACAATAAGATTTTCTTAAATAATCTATTTTGTATTATATTATTGCAAGAATGATTATTACAATAATAGGATCCTGATAGTAAATTCTGATGTAATGTTATCAAAATTGGTTGCAAGAAAAGGTATATTTAAGCTTTAAATAAAATATGTAGTGTGTTGGTAAAAATGGCAAATGAGACATAGAATTAATTTAAAAGTATGTACTAATTTCATTATAATTTCTAAGTGTTGTAAGATTATAATAAACATTTAAAAAAATGTTATAGTATAAATTTGTTGTTTCTCTTTGTTAATAGTTTTTTATGCATTCACCTGGATCTGGGAAATTTCACACCTGCACCAAAGTTAAAGATTCAAGGAATGGTTTCACATTTATCATTGATGAATATTTGAATGCAAATTTATGCAACGTGTGTGCAAAATACATACAATGCAGCTGCATTCGTAACCTTTTGAAAATGCGTGAGAGCAAAAAACGATATCTTGCATCTTGAAATAGATTTTAACTTGAATAATCATACTCGACTTTCTGACATCGATCAAAACTGACTCATATTTGATTTAGATTACAATGTCTATGTTATATAACAGCAATCAAATTATAAAAGGATGTTCGGAAAATATTTAGAACATTAAATAATAATGTTTGAATTAAATTTTATCACAGGTTATGTTTTCTACAATTCTGATGAAAATACATTGCTTATTGTATCCCTTTATTGGAATTGAATATCGTTATTTTAAGATAAGTAATCATAGAAAAAAGATTACGTATAGAAAATATCAATATTCATCCAATAGTTTTGTCATTTTAGAGAGTTAATATTATTCCAAATAAATTAATTATTCTATCTTTAGTTAGTCATTTCGCTTGAAAATATCATTGAATAAATCATAACGATTTATTATAACGAACAAAAAATTATAACAGAATGAAATCTGTTGTTTTGATCGAGTTCATAGTGCATATTACTTATGTGGTAATATTAACAGAAGTTAAAGTAAAATCAAACGTATAAAATTAGCTACGAGGAAATTGTCTTAATGATTTACTTTATTGTATTTTTATATATATTTTTTTCCTTATGGCAATTATTTTGTCGTCTTTTAAACGTGATAAAAAATATCATGGTAGATATTACTGAAACATACTTATGTACATTGTGGTGTAAATGCATTACATTAATTAACATTCTAATTTAAATTAAAGTTACGTTATTACTGATTCTATCAATGATATTATATCTACATTGCATTGAAATAATATTGCGTTTACAACTATAGGATAATTCCGAAGGAGCTCACATTTTTCCTCTTTCACGTACATTCTATTCATCGAAACCTAGTTTTATTTCAAGTACACGGCATAATATACTCCTGAAATTACTCTTCAAAATTACAGCCAGTTCTCTAGGAATCGGCCAATAATTTCAACAGTCCAATAAAGATTCGAGTCACGTCTGTCCCAACTGGCCATATAAGAATATTTTGCCATTTTCCTTGAATCACCAGGTATTCGTAGAATATGTTGTATGACTAACTCATAAGCCAACATAGATACCGCACTAGAATCATCCTTACACAAACATCCCAGTCATAGGTTCCAAACTCCAGCCTTTCTAGCCTCCTGTACCCGCTTACTCATCCTGTACCCGGTTACTCATTCCGTACGCCACCATTGTCACCCTCAAATATATAAACGACGCATATTTTTGGACTCAGGTCAGATCTCTGTAGTTTGTACTAACGTGCGGAACTTGCCGTAACGATCGAATAAAACCACCAGTCTCTCTAGTAAAGTGTTGTTCTTAATCCCGCAACCCGGGATCCAACAAATATCTCTTACTTTAACGATGCTAAAAATATACTACGATATCTCGTAACTTAAAAAAGATATAACATATCTTTATTTATGTACATATCTATTAACGGATCATAAAATTTTTTAATTTTTATACAGGGTTTCTCACCCGATTTTGACATCTTGATTTTCTCGCTATTGTTACACGTAACAAAAAATGTTTCAGCGGAGGCTTGAATGGTATCGAGTGGAGCATATTCTGATGTTATTAGTTTTTTCGTGAGTGGACGCGTAAAGGTCATATAAAGGTCAACTTTGTTTTTTTAAATGGAATGAGGTATTTTTTAATACATCAATCGATTCAGCTGGACAATCGTTATAAAAAAGTACTAACTATGTAACGGCGAAAAATTAGTAGTTCAGGAGATATTTCAATTTAAATAATTCTAAAACA
Source organism: Colletes gigas (assembly GCF_013123115.1). Taxonomy (NCBI): domain Eukaryota; kingdom Metazoa; phylum Arthropoda; class Insecta; order Hymenoptera; family Colletidae; genus Colletes; species Colletes gigas. The sequence continues at coordinate 261,071 of NW_025106686.1, read as the reverse complement.
CCATTACTGTTGTACTAGTCTAACGTTGGTAAACAGAGCTAACGTCTTAGTGTGGTAGTAATGATGCCTTAAGAATTTAAATAATTTATATAAGGAGCGCACAGTTCCATTTTCTCTCTCTGCTGTGAAAGAGCAAGAAGTATCTGTTTCGTTCTACTAAATATTAATGTAATGTTCTTTGATATTTGCTTTGTTATTATTGCATGTTACGGACAATCTATTCTTTGCCAATAAACTATTGCCCGTACAACTCGTGATTTATTCCACCTAAGAACAACACATAACTTCGATATAAAATTTATATTTTCCAATTTATTACTCGCATTTCATGGAAACAATTCTGAAAAATATTAATTTTAACTATCATTAAAATTACATATAAGTTATTTAGTATGTTACTGTAAATGAAAAATGTAGTATTATTAATTATTATATAATTTACGAATTGTTTCTAACATATTTTAAAATGTTATAAATAATTGAAACTATCATAAACAAGTTTTATAATGATTAGCAGAATAATCTTTTTAAATCAATTTTATTTTGTAACATTTAGATAAAGCTACACTTATTCCAAACAATACCAAATTTTATTCTACTTTGAAGAACGTTTATAAGCACTTATTTTGTATCACCTTGTACACAAATATATTTCTATCACAATTACAATTATTCTCAACAGAGATACGAAAGCTTTCTCGATTCCCTTCCGTAACTAAGTTATTTCCAATCTGAAATGAAATCTGTTTGGAAGTAAGAACGACAAGAGATACTTTCAGCAATAAGGACGCTAAAAAATTGACAGTATAATTACGTCCACAAACTTTTCAATCTATAAATCTTTCGCGAGTCCTCGAGGTGTTATATGATAGATTATACAATAACAAATTACTGATAATTAATTGGACATTCGCCGCGATTAAGAAAGTGTAATAGAAACTGTACTATATGAACTCTCGTTATATTAAATCTCAATTTCTATTAAATGAGCGTTTTATTATACGAACAATATTTCAATTACGATACTGCATACAAACATACCTACATATTGCTTTTGTATGATAAATTCTATGAATAATGATTTATTGTGAAAATGACATATTATTTAGTCATAAAAAAAATATAGAAATTTTGTACGTGTCACTTAATTTTACATCTTTTACTTTCGGAGTAGCTAAATAAAAGATTTCGTATTTTATTAAACATCTCTTTAAAACGAAATTTGATAAAAAAGTGTCTCATATAAAAGTTTCTTTCTTTCTCACGTAAAATAAGAATCTGTTAATAAAAATATAGATTCATATTTAACTCTTGAATAATCTTAAAAACGTTCCACAAATACAATATAAATAGAATATTTGCATTGCCCCCTTGAAACTGCGAGTTTTGTGTTTATCAATTTTTTCGAAAGTGCATTGTTTTCAAGATATTTACATGGTCCTCACGGTTCATTATTAATTTTACACAATTTATTCCTACTTTCCTCGGTTTGTCCCATCATAAAAAGTTCATTTTAATAGTTGTATAAATAAAAAATGTATAAACCAATTTTTACGATAAGCTATCTCGATTATATTTTTCTCGATCTTTCTTCAAACGACATAAGTGAAATGTTGAGACAATTTATGGTTGGCGCGGTATAACATTTAATTCGTACCGCATCTTATGCTTGCGGTAACGAACTCATCTCGAATACGTGCTACAACATAAGAATAAATCCTGAAATAATTCTTGACACGTTTTGTACAATATATCTAAAATTCCCTTACTAGGAAAAATTAAAATTTTATTTCCCGAGTATTTAAAAATTCAAAAATACGAAATATCCTTATGTCCCCTGAAAAAGTATTGAATAAGGTATAATGAATATTGATACTGTAACACCATTTTAGTTTAATATTCAAAATTAGCAAAACGACACAAATAATACAAACTCAAGCACGCGTACGGCGAAATCAGCTAGCCCGGTATAAACATGAGCCTGTGGCATCGCCTCCCATGCTCGCCACCAGAGGGGTCCCGCTCTCACAAGCGCTCGACCGACCTCTCGGTTGCTATATGTATGTATATACCATGCGTCCACGAGAAGAAAGCACAGGGTGTTTACATCCCCACTCGCCTACGGATCACAGGCAGGGATCGCTATTAAACGAAGACAGTGACGAAAATCAACGACGAGTCGTACCGAGACCGAGTGAGACAGAATAATGGCAGCATTGGCGTAGCCTTCCAATGGAAACGTTAACTATTAACGAACAGAATGATTTCCTTCCTGTTTAGATATTACCATAGATTCGATAAGTGTTAAGGATTCTAAAGGAACCTTAACATAGCGAGGTTTATGATACGGACGTGACTTCTCCGCTATTTTTTAGGATTAGGCCTCCGAGACATTTTTTCTTGCTAAATTACGTTACGGTCATTAAGGAAACTCCAAACTCCACACGGGACATGGAATCCTTGGAGCTTCCTTGCCTTAATAGCGATTGACGTATCGTAAACCCACGGGAGCGCACATCTACAGACCACCGGGGTCTTAGGGGCTTTCGCTTTCCCAAATTGTTTATAAAAAGGGCAACGTTCTCGCTCATTCCTGCATGGTGTACCTGGACACTGGACAGCAGGGTGGGCGGGAATGTTGCAAAATGCAGGAAACGCCCTGCCAAGGTGACAACTTTGAGGATTGGCTTGACCAATCCTCCCACCGGTTCGCGCTGCGCGTTTTCGTCACCTTGGCAGGGGAAACCGAGCTTAGGTTAAGGGTAGCTTTAGGTCTTAGGATTAGATTCGTTTCGAGCCTTACAACCTCGAGCAGAGTCTCCGCGAGAATACCAAAATTCATGCGTCATCCAAAGAGCAACGGGCTCTTAGTCAGAAGCAACGGGCTTTTACCATCATCGGTTTTCCCAAAGTATTTTGGGTGGTCCTTCGAGCCTACGGCGGAAAGGGAACACAGTAATCTGTGTGATACGCACGGTCCGCGCAGTACATAGCAAGAGGGCATAGTCCTTCGCGGCCGAAACAATAAGTTTCTCGTAATGAAAAAGTGAGTTTAATTTAATATCTTTAATAATCATTAATATTTTGAAATTCATTTATAGGAAAAAGAATTAATTTGTATTTATTAAAAATAATATAAATCCGCTTGAACTCATTTCTATCTAGATAAACTTTATTTAATTGCAATTTACACAAAAAATAATTATGTTAAAATTAGAACTAGCATAACTTTTACGTTTTTCTACATTACAATTTCTCCGTGAAGCTGCTGTCATTTGAATCGGTTGAATTATATGATTCCGATGCAGCTGAATCAGCAGTATTAGTATCGCTTCTTTGATTTAAAGTTAAAGAATCTAGAGCTTTTTCTAATGTTTTTCCTTTCCCCCAATATTCCTTATCAATACCTTCCACGTGTCTGCAGTAGTTTTCCCATAATTCCGGTGTAATTTCCTCCATCGTTTTGGTGGTTAATAATTTTAATTCCTCCAAGGAAAGCATTGACGTTTTCCTTTCTCTAATTTTTCGTTTAAGCTCAGCTGAAGTAAAGTAAAGTTTATCTAGACAGAAATGAGTTCAAGCGGATTTATATTATTTTTAATAAATACTGTAGCGGCCATTGTATAATCACTACGCCCTTGCCATAGTATGAATGGAATGGAATGCAAGGATAATTTTAAGCTTTCTATTTTTCCATTTTCCCATGGTCTCGTGCAAGCCAGATCGTCCTGTTAAACAATTGTCGACCAGAGCCGTACGAGGCGTTTGTTTTTTTTCCAGCTCTCGCCTGGGCCTCGGCCCGTTTCGAGACGGGCCCGGCGAGCCTCTTGACTTTTATTACTTTCCTCCGCTTACACTAAACTTTCCCTCGGCTAGATATTTTCCAGTTTCGTTTTTCCGTCTTTCTGTCCAGTCTCTTTTTCACTCCCTTTTCTATTAGAGTAAGGACGTATATACAGGGTGTTCGGTAACTGGTGGTACAAGCGAAAAGGGGGTGATTCTATTAGGTGTACAAATGAATAATCCAATTTTTTCAGTCACATTCAATGTTTATTTTAAAAGAAAGTAAATTGAATTGTTCAATCAAAGTATTTGCCGTTACTTTCTATAACTTTAAGCCATCTTTCAGGCAGCTGGTGAATTCCATCTCAGAAAAATTTTACGTTTTTAGGCCCGATAAAGTCGTCAAGCCATTTTCGGATCTCATCCATTGATTGGAAGTGCATATCGGATAAAGCGTGTTGCATCGACCGGAACAGGGGATAATCAGATGGAGCAATGTCTGGTGAAAACGCCGGATACTGCAAGACGTCCCAGCTATGACTCATTATGGTGTCTTTTGTATGGGAAGCAATATGTGGCCTGGCGTTGTCATGCAACAATTACCACTGGACGTTCTCCTTTGCCAGTATACGCACGTTTCGTTCCAATACTTGACTCAAGCAGATTAATTGACGTTGGTAGCAGTCCGCAGTAACTGTTTCACCCGGTTTCAACAACTTATAATAAACCACGCCCTTGATATCCCACTAAATGCAGAGAAGAACCTTTTTTCCGAAGCGATTAGGTTTTGCATCTGATGTTGATGCTTCACCGGGATTTACCCATGACTTTCTGCGTTCCGGATTGTCATAGAGTATCCACTTCTCATCGCCTGTAACGATTTTCCACAAGAAAGACTTTTGACGCTGCTTATTGAGAAGAGAAAAACACGCTACCACTCGTTGATTTTTGTTGGTTGCAGTGAGTTCATGCGGAACCCATTTTCCTTCTTTCTGAATCTTTCCCATCTCACGTAGGCGTTTGGAAATCGTTTGCTGAGTTACTCCTAACTGTTCTGCAAGTTCTTTTTGCGTTTGTGCCGCATTCTCAACGAGCAGTTGTTCCAAATCATCGTTGTCGCACTTCCGAGGGCCTTCAGGGCGTTGTTTGTCGATTAGACTCAAATCACCGCTTTTAAACCGGTTAAACTCTCGATACAACACCTTCATCGAGAAAGGAACAAATCGATCCGCATGCTCTTGCAGCATTTTTCCCTTGTTGGAATTCGTAAAGAATGCAGTGTCAGATATGCACCTTATCTGTTACCATTTTCGACTCTACTGAATTGAATACTTTTGAAGGTTATGTTGAGCCTCTCGCTAAACTATCTTTTGTTTTAACTAGTTATATGTCAACACTATACGACCGCAAAAGTACCGGAAAATATATTGACTTTAAACTTGATTTTATAACTACTTAACATAATTTGGATTATTCACATGTGCACCTAATACATGAAAAAATGAGGTAATTATTTAGAAAGGGGGGGAGGGGATATTGTTGTAATAGCAGCAATCTTTCTGAAGAAAAATCTCGGAAACTAAGGTCGAGCGGCGGTTATATGTATAGGAAAAAGTTGTTCAAAATGTTGATTTCTACAACATATTAAAAAATTATCGAAATCAGTGAGACCCCCCTTTCTAAATAATTACCACAAATAAATCTAAAATGTAGAGTAACAATTTTTCATGTGAGGCTTTGTTTTCGAGAAAATCGACTTTGAATTTTCGCCAGGTATGCGTGCACTTAACCATGTCTTGTTATAGCGGATCTCGCTATATAGCCATATATAGTCATCTATACATAGATGATTGTCTCGATGGGTATTATTGCAGTTTAAGTTTAAGTTTAAGTTTAAGTTAAGAAACAATTTAATGACACTGGAAGTGTTTATCAACATAAACTTCAATCGAGACAATGATTAAGTGCACGCGAACCCGGCGAAAATTCAAAGCCGACTTTCTCGAATACAAAGTCTGACATGAAAAATTTTTATTGTATATTTTAGACTTATTTTTTCATGTAGAATCACCCCCTTTTTGCTTGTACTACCAGTTACTGAACACCCTGTATATTCCGAGGAGTCGAAGTCAAAACACTTACAAGTAAACCTACCCAACTGATACTCACTGATTTGAATGAAATTTGACGTACTTATTAAACAACGAGAAATATTAAATACGTGTTTTTTTGTTTCGGCTAAATACGCTTTTTAGGGGTAGAAAGTATCCCGCAACCTCTGGAGATGGAAACGTTTGTGGCTAATTATTTCTTAAAGGTTACAGTTTCTGTAACAAGTACTAGATCCAGAGTTGTACAGTTTAAAGTGATACACTTGATGGCGTCCTTGAAATCGACCTTGAGGTCGATTTTCAAGGTCATTTGAAAATCATTTCGTTTATCAAAGGGAGTATTTTGCTTTTCACCCCGAGAATCGATAGGGCGTAAAATTTTACATTCATTGCCAGAGCGTTGGTGGTTTGTAAATGAAACAAGCTTCTGTAATTTAAAATTGTTTATTGATTCAACCAATTAAGGCAAGAGTAGTAATAATTCGATCAATAAAGAAATTAAAAGTTGATTATTCATTCAAATAAGGTAAGATGTGTGATCGAGATCCAGCCAGTGAAGGCGATTTCATAATTTCTTTTCACATATGTCTATGAATATAAATTCCATGGTAATTGGCATTATTCTTCATATTCATTACAATAATGAGGAATAGCTGTATCTTCTATGGCAAAAAAATGCTCCATACACAGAGAGTTAGTACACCACGCACATTTTATTACTGCAATGTTATTGCAGATTTTGCAGACTGTACCGCAATTCTTTAAACAGAAATCGACAGGCGTTTCATATCTATCTGGTTTATCTTGAATATATCCACTTTTCCACCAGGCATATTTAATCATGTTTTGGAATCGGGGTGACGAAACTTGAGTGTGGATTAATGATTGAATTTTGAGGATGTTATTCCTCAAATGTAGGTTAATATTATAATTGTATAAGAGAATTAAGTCCGATAATTGTTTCAGGAAGTTTTTCCATGGTCTGAATACGTAGACATCCAATGGTTGAATGAAGCCAGTTGTTCCCACAGGAATTGTAAGGATTTTTACTTCTTTATTATCCTTGTCTATATTTTCAAATTATATTTTCATTCTGGAAAAATTATTTTCGGTTGCGGGGATCAATTACAATAATTTTTGGTGAATGGACATATCCCCGAAATCTTGCGCATTTTCGAGAAAAAAATTCAGTACGAGCGGAACTTTAAACGTTAATAACTTTTTAACGAAGCCTCCATAAACAAATTGGTATTCTTGATTTTCGTCTTATGTTGGCCTCTACTATCGCTCATTAAAATTTTTACTATAGGTAGCCGAACACCCTGTATAGTAACCTCCCCCTTTTCGAAATCTGTTAAAAAAAAATGAAAATTTCTAATATAGCATGAATGTAACGTTCAATTTACAATTAGAGTGACATTTCATGTTTTCTTATCTTTACTTCTATTCCGAAGTTACTTACAAAACTTTTTTTCTCCTTTCCCATACCGTCTGATTGTTCCTTTTTTGGGAAAATAACGCAACAAATCAATTCTGAAGACAGATTAGAGTCATCGCATAAAATTACTGATTATAAATACAGGATGCGTTCAAGGTCCAGCAACTGCTAAATCCGGTCAGTCCGACTTATTATTTCCAAATTTAATTGACCTTGAAAATCGACTTGAAGGTCAATTTCAAGGACACCATCAAGTGCATCACTCTGTACTATACAACTCTGGATCTAGTACTTGTTTCAGAAACTGTATCCTTTAAGAAATAATTAGCCACAAACGTTTCCATCTCCAGAGGTTGAGGGGTGCTTTCTACCCCTAAAAAGCGTATTTAGCCGAATCAAAAAAAAACGTATTTAATATTTTTCGGAGTTTAATAAGTATGTTAAATTTTATTCAAATCGGTGTGTATCAGTTGGGTAGTGTTACTTGTTAGTCGGTTAGACACAGTCATTGCTAACACGGTCCGTTAAACTCCGGAGTATTATATTATTAAAAACCTACGTGTGGCTACACCCCTGAATAAACTTTCTACTTGTGGGTAGCTAGTTGGGTTGTCATTCCACCACCAGCCCCCTCAAACACAAATTAATTCTTTTTGCTATACATGAATTTCAAAATATTAATGATTATTAAAGATATTAAATTAAACTCACTTTTTCATTACGAGAAACTCGGTCTCGCTACGACTCGTCGTTGATCTTCGTCATCGTCTTCGGCCAATAGCGATCCCTGCCTGTGATACGTAGGCGAGCCAGTGGACTGCAACAGGAGTGGGGATGTAAACACGCTGTGCCTTCTTCTCGTGGACGCATGGTACAATCCTCGACCGACTTCCCAATGTCAACCCTCCTATAACGCGGTACTCTCAGAACGCGGTTTCCATATAACGCGGGGCTGAAATTGCGACAGCCCTCCTGTAACGCGGTACTCTTACAACGCGGTTTCCGTTCAACAACGTCCCATTAGTTCGTTCCGTGCACCCAATGAATGACTTTAACTGGATATGTTTATATAAACATTCAAGCTTATCTCTTAGCCGTTTACGACATCGGTTTCAGTTGTCTCAGAGCTCTTGCACAGTACGTTTCGTTGGTGATCAAATCTTTCTAAAATTTTGTCTGCACCTTCCATTCGTTTAGCTTTTTACTGCTTAATTTGTGGTTTATAATTGGACAAAATTACACAATACTGTAGGTAATGTTACATATCATTCATGCATGGGGCTGAAACGTTTGGTGACTTGGGCGTTGGCTCGAGCATCTAGCGTGCAACCCTTTGAACGGGGTTGACTCATGCCGTATGCGCACACCCGGCCCAGTTTTCATTGCCTTTTATGGTAATGCCCCGCCTTAGTACTGAGCATTTTCAACTATATAAGGGCCGCGGTTTCTTACTCGGGGAGCTCAGTTTTACCTAAACTCTTGGCACGACGTTACTGTGACACTCAGGGCAAGATCGGGCTATAATCCCCTTCAAGCAACTATCTACGACTATCTACCTTAGCGGTTTATCAGTGAGTGTCCATTAATCGAGTAGAGCTCCCGCGAACGCGCCGCGTAAAAGCCGATAACAAATCTTTCGCCTTCGAGGCAATTTAGCAATTGTACAACTTCTTGTAAATCCATAGCTGTACTTGAGCATCGTCAAAAATATATATTCAAGTTATTATTCCTTACGTGTGTTATTCACTCAAAGCAACCCTGAACCATATTAACCGTAAGGCTAGGGGTATCTCACGAACCCGGTACACCTTTACCGCTCGAGGTGTACCATCACGACAGAGAGCAAGATCCTAAAACATCCTAAAAACCTACGTGGCTCCCAGGGTATAAAGCCCCTGGTTCGTCCACTCCTACTAGCGGCTCCCAGGGTATAGAGCCCCTGGTTCGTCCGTGAAACCATTCATTTTCCCTATAAATCTAACCCCGTGGCTCCCAGAGTATAGAGCCCCTGGTTCGTCCACGTAACCTCCACCTACGACTCCCAGGGTATAGAGCCCCTGGTTCGTCCGGACCTCCTTTCTTTTCCTAACCATACCCAAAACCACCGGTCGAGTACTGCCCCTCGACCGAATCCAGGATCTCGCGTTCCCGCTCGTAACAGTAATATTCTTTATTTGTTCTAATATAATGATAATAAAGTAATTATTAACCCTAGATTTGCATGATGTCAAACACAAAAGAAACAAGGAAAGGGTTAAAAAGAAAGTTTATATCTCTTGAAGATAAAATCCAAATTTTAAATCGTTTAGAAGGTGGAGAAAAAATATCGTGTGTTGCAAAATCAACAAATTTGAATGAATCCACAATTCGAACCTTAAAGAAAAGTGCAGATAATATAAGGAAAACTGTGGCAAATAGCTGTCCGTTAGGTGCGAAACGTGTCACTCGCACACGAAATTCTAATATGGTTAAAATGGAACGGGCGTTAATGATCTGGTTGAAAAACTGTATAGCCAAAAAGATTCCTATCAGTGGAAATCTTATCAAGCAGAAAGCACTTAAAATCTACGAACAATATTGGGCATTCTTATGCAGGGCTAGAAAATCATTCGTTTGTCGCGAGCAAAGGATGGTTTGAAAAACTAAAAAAAAGGTACACATTGCACAATATTAAGTTTCAAGGAGAACAGGCCTCAGCAGATGCTGAGGCTGCCGAAAATTATAAGCTGGAACTAGCTAGAATTATCATTGAAGGAGGTTATTCACCTGATCAGATTTTTAACGCCGATGAGGCGGCATTATATTGGAAAAAACTACCATCTAGAACCTTCATTTCGAAAAATCAAAGGCGTGCTCAGGGGTTTAAAACTTCAAAAGAACGTATCACTCTTCATGTGTGCAGCAATCTATCAGGGAGCCTGATGATAAAACCAATGATAATAAATCTTTCTTCAACTCCCCGTGTAATGAAAAACATTAATAAGACCCAATTGCCTGTATTCTGGCGATCTAATAAGAAAGTTTGGATGACTCAAGATTTATTTAAGGATTGGTTTTATAATTGTTTTATCCCGGCAGTGGAAATCTATACGATGGAAAAAAATTTGTATTTCAAAGTTTTATTGATTCTTGATAACGCTGGTTGCCACAACATAGAACTGGATCATCCAAATGTGAAAATTGTCTTCCTTCCTCCTAACTGCACGTCATTAATACAACCTTTGGGCCAAGGAGTCATTCAAACTTTAAAAATGTAATACACACGCCAACTTTTCCAAACCATTTTCGACAGATTAGAAAATAGTGAAAATAAAACTCTTACTCAAGTATGGAAGCAATTTTCTATTTTAGATTGTATTAGAACCGTGTCATCGGCTTGCTCGGAAATTAAACCACCAACGCTTAATGAGTGTTGGAAACCTCTTTTACCTCAAATGGTTCAAGCAATACAAGATGATTCTACAATTTCACTCCCAGTTACAGAAATAGTAAACATTGCTTCTCGTTTAAGCGACGAAGAATTTGCAGTAAACCATCAGGATGTAAGAGAACTAGTACTCGGGGAAGAAACTTTAGATGAGGAAGAATTGATGGAATTAATTGATGCACCTACCTCAAATGCATTGGTAAACGAAAATATGGAAAACGAATGGATGCCAAATCTCGATGTACAGAATGTGAAAAAAGGGCTTTTGGCTAAAGAATTAGAACTTCATTTCATTCAAACTGATCGTTCAACGGTGCGCAGCGTAAAGTTTAAAAGAGAGTTAAGAAATTGCTTAGCTCCCTATAGAGAGATTTTAGTGGAGTTAGAAAAAAAAGCTACAATCGTAAACCAATGTGAAGATAAACCAAGTGAGGAAGACATTTTGCCCATTAAAAGAAGACGAGTTAGGCGACTCATATTTGACAGCGAGGATGAGTGTTAAAAGATTACATAATTTTACAAAAGTCTTTCTTGTTTTTGTTGGAAAACAGTTTTTTAGTTTAGTTTTTGTTTCATTTTTTTTTTATCATTTTCTTATATGAACTCTTCAATTCAATAAAAATAATTTATAATTTACCTTGTCTTTTGTATGTATTGGTCTCCATATAACGCGGTACGAATAATGTGATTTGTACTAATTCTGAGTTTCTTATAGCGCGGTTTCCATACAACGCGCTACGAATTAGCCTGGTTTGTACGGTTAAATCCGAGTTTCTTATAGCGCGGTTTCCATATAACGCGGTACGCACTTACCGCGTTATAGGAGGGTTGACGTATTCCCGTCATCAAAGGTAGAGCCTGCTAGAAAGCCTTACTCTAGCAGTACCCTCCTTTCCTTTTCTGTCCTCCTACGAAAATTTCCAAGTTCCTACCTGCAGCAAAGTAGCGCCACAAGCCGTCCGGCCTTGGCTAGTACTTACGCTGGAGTCCTTTAACCCCTACAATACATATTTTGTTAAAACTAATAATTTGAATTTTCTGTGAGTGGATAAATAACAAAAATCGAAATAAATTGTACAAAATAATATAAACTATAAAAACTACCATCTGAAAACGAGTTTTTACTATCATTTGACGTATGTATATCTGATTTAGGTACTTTTAACCACTCGAGAGTTATTAATATATGTTTATATTCATAGGGGGAGGGAACATGAATCTATACATTTGCCAAATTTGAAGTAGATCCATCAGAGGGAGTGTGGAATTTCTTTATTTTCAAATAAGGTCTTTCTCTACATCATTAATACTCAACGAATCTTTCTACAACTATTTATTACGTTTGTCACTATTTAGAGCTCTCTGTAAGGTGTATAGTTATTTTTACAGATTGGAGCGGAGATTTGGGGTTACCGTGGCAGAGAGAAATACGTTCATTGTTAAAATTAGGAATAAATGTATTTAAGTATAATAATGAGTTGTTTAGAATTACTGGCCTGAACCAAACACAATCCCAACATAAGGAACAAAACATTGCTTAATCGGAAACAAAGTAATTGGAGGATTTGAACAATTTATACAATTCAGAAACAACGAATACTTGGAAACATGAAGTATATCGTTTAATATCCCATTAGTAGAAACTATTGATGCCAATGGTGCGTGAATTGAATGTTTCAATTATCGACATACTTTGCAATCAAGCTGCGGTTTATCATAGCTCTTATATTCTCAGTTGAGTTAACGCTTCATTTAATAAATTCTAATGAGGTTTGATATTTACTAATCGCTATTAAATTTAATTAAATATTAAATATTAATCGTTAGAAATTGTTATATTATCGACTAAATATATTATCCACCAAAAGTTCGAAATCATTACCTGAGTTAAAAGAGACAGCATTTTTTTCAAAAAAGAACGAACATTTTCAAAGCAATGGAGACTTACATGTAAAAAGATCAATAAGCAACATATTTTACAATTTTTGTAACATTCTGTGCAACAACGGCTGGACGCGTTAAAAGATTTGGAAACGTTATCCCTCATAAGTAGACAGCGGATCTTTATGCAAATGCATATTTTTATAGGAAACAGATAAAGGACTGGGACCTGGACAGAAATTTGTTTTGCGATTAGAGGATTCTAAAAAGACGTTTTTTATTTCGCATTTTTTGCATATTGCATATGTTCTGCATATTCGCGTTTGAAAACATATGCAATATAATATTGCATATGTTATTTGCCTTGAATATGCACATACTAGGTCACTGTGGAATATCTTTCTTGTTAAATTAATTTAGTCTATCAGTAAACTCTCATACCACAGCTATGTAGTAAGGTATTCCTAGTATGTTATTGGTGCTAATAATAGATCGAAGCAGATCCAGTCTTTGTAACTTTGATTTGCGGACTGGTAGACGTGGCAGTTGCTGTTTAGAATTTGAGTGGTTCGGATTGATTATCGCAATTAACGTGAATATATTAACTGTTCCTCCGTTGCTTGAAAAATGCCAAAAGTTCGAAAGTGCCGGAAAAGTTTAATGCAAAGTTGGATCGGGAACGATTCCAATTTTGTTATTAACGACGGTGACGAAAAAAGCATTTATTGCCAAATTTGTGAAAAAAATATAACATGTGAAAGGAAATCGCAATTGGTACAACATGTGAATACTGCTGCACATAAAAGAAAACTTGACAATGCAGATAATACTTGCGATACTGAAAATTCAGCGGTCGGGGCAACGAATTCGAAGAAAAATGAATTTTATGCCGATTTAACGCAAGCAATGGTGGCAGTCAACATGCCTTGGCGTGTATTAAATAATCCAACGTGGCGAAATTTTCTGGCGAAGTATACAGGGTGTTCGGCCACCTCTAGCAAAAATTTTAATGAGCGATAGTAGAGGCCAAAATAAGACGAAAATCAAGAATACTAATTTGTTGATGGAGGCTTCGTTGCAAAGTTATTAACATTTAAAGTTCCGCCTGTAGAATGACAATCCGCTAAACAGCTGGTTCGCGCGGACGGTTGCGGCAGGCGAGTGCTAGTGGTTCTCACGCAGCATGAAAAATTCTGCTTACCGACATTATCGACAGCCTTAGATTTTTGTCCACTTATGGGAATGCGAACACCTTACGTTGAATAAGATTCAACCTGTCTTATGAAAATCCAGAAGGGCATATCAAAACTCGTCCGACGAGATTTTCACAGAGAAAGGGTGAATGCCAGTTCCAATACACAATGTTGTGAACAAAAATCACCCACATGCGATTATACACGCCCCACGATTGTCCACAGTGTCCACAAGTATCCACAAATAATCCTTTCAGGCACTAACCACTATGCAATTAAATAAACACGTACCGCGATTATGTTATTCGTGAATGTCTACGTGTACGTGTATCACGATTCTTCCGAGTTACTTACGAATAAAACTGTTATTAATTTTTCAAATACACTTCAATTTAAAAATGTAAACAGGAATTTAATAAGTATTCGCTGATTGTTTATATCACTGTATTTCTTACATGCTACTTAATACATAACTGAAATGTGTCGCGTGAACTAGCTTGACTGATACTGTTTTACGACTGACTAGCTGGCCGAACACGTGCCGATGCTGCCCTTTGTCTCCGCTGTTTGTGAGAGAGATAAGCGAGGCGAGTGACGTAGAATCGGGGCCTGTTCGGCATATGTTTCTCTGAACCTCGTCGATCGATGGCACAGTCAGCTGCTAGTATTGTTACATTCTTCGCCGTGAACGTAAATCGATGCGAAAATTTCATTTATCCTGCGATTCCTTTTTACATTTTTAAATTGAAGTGTATTTGAAAAATTAATAACAGTTTTATTCGTAAGTAACTCGGAAGAATCGTGATACACGTACACGTAGACATTCACGAATAACATAATCGCGGTACGTGTTTATTTAATTGCATAGTGGTTAGTGCCTGAAAGGATTATTTGTGGATACTTGTGGATACTGTGGACAATCGTGGGGCGTGTATAATCGCATGTGGGTGATTTTTGTTCACAACATTGTGTATTGGAACTGGCATTCACCCTTTCTCTGTGAAAATCATGGTCAAAGCAGGAAAAAAACTAAAATTGTTTTATGGAAACATGATATGTACATGTCACATGTTTGGTTCACGGTTTACATCGGATTGCCGAGGAAGTGCGACTTCACTTTCCAGTGGTTAATTCATTGCTATCATCCGTAAAAAAAGTATTTTTGAAAGCACCAATGAGAATTGAGGAATACCGGAGGCAATTAGTAAATACTTCTCTGCCTCCAGAACCTATTTTGACCAGATGGGGCACATGGATTGAAGCAGCATTATTTTATGCTGACCATTTTGACGACATTAAAAAGGTATACATATAGGGCTACGGATTTCGTAAATTTCCGTAAATTTTAAGTAGATACTTAATTTCACTTACGTTAATAGGTAATTCAAACGTTCAAGCAAAAGGATGCTGCCTCAATTAAGATAGCACAACAAATATTGGAAGAGGATCGACTCAGACAAGACTTAGTATATATTAGAGCCTATTTAGACATCTTACCAGTCACAATACGGAAACTCGAAACAGTAGGCTTAACGTTAACTGATTCAATTGGAATATTTATGAATTGCATAAGTCAATTAAAAAATATGCCCGGTGACTTTGGAAACAAAATTAAAAACAAGGTAAATGCTACATTGGAGAAGAACACAGGATTTACCGATTTATTAAAAATGTCAAATATTTTAAATAATGAGGGTGTCCAAGGCCCGATAAACGTACCAGAACAGTGTTGGAGTAAATTTAAGTATGCTCCAGTTACATCGTGCGACGTAGAGAGGTCATTCTCCGCTTATAAATTAATTTTTACGGACAAACGTCAACAATTAACTGCGTCTAATCTAGAGAAAATGCTAGTAATTTATTGTAATACTAACTACAATGTTGATTGACTGTGAAATATATCGTTAAATATATTGTGTATGTTACCTAATATATTAATATGTGGCGGCCAAGGCGCCACATACGCCTTAGCCGTTCGAAGCCGCTACAATGTATGGTTGCACACGAGACGATGGTTGCACACGAGACGATGGTTGCACACGAGACGACCAGAGCCGCGTGAGCCGAAAAGCCGTTGTCGTCGTCTCTGACCGTCTTTTGTTTTTGAAGGCCTCTTGGTACGGTGGCGATGATCGTACCAGAGAGTCGAGCGTAACCCGCACCACGAGTCACGTCGTTGTACGACAGCAACTATACAATTGTGCGGAACGGAACAGAGCGGAGTCATTATCTTCCCGATCCCACATTGGTGACCCCGACGTGATCTCGCCGCGCAAGTAAAGTTTTTTTAAGAAAATTTGGACATTTTTTGTATACGGACAATATTAGTTAGTGTAGAGAAATAAGTGTATAGTGTTAAGAACATAAGGAAAGGACACGGTCTGACAAATAGTAGGCGCGGTGTGTGTGTGCGGTGAAATTAATCTTTTGTGACCAAGACTGGTAAAATGACTGACCCTACCGTTAACGCGGGACATCCGGGAGTGTGCCGTTGGCAGTTGATCGCGTCGCTGTACGAATACCCGAGTTTTGTCCGGGAGACCCGGAGATGTGGTTTTCGATGGTAGAGAGAAGTTTTGAGGTATCCAATGTAACGTCGGAGACCACGAAATTCGGGTACATTCTCGGCGCGTTAAGTGCGCGACACGCCGCGGAAGTAAGAGACATTATCATGAATCCTCCGGCCACGGATCCGTACACGACGCTCAAAAATGAGTTTATTCGCCGGCTTAGTGCTTCGCAGGAACAGAAAACGCGACGGTTATTGGAACACGAGGAAATCGGGGACAGAAAACCGTCCCAATTTCTTCGTCACCTGCGCGGATTGGCCGGTACGGCTTTTTCGGACGGTGTATTGCGGACGCTTTGGATGGGCCGACTACCTGCTAATATGCAGGTGATTTTATCCACGCAGCGGGACACCCCGCTGGATAAGGTAGCAGAGTTGGCAGACGCTGTCGCGGATACGATGACACCGCGGGTACACGTCACGGAGGCCGCGATTACGAGCGTATCTGCATCCTGCCAAATACCCCCGCCGGGCCCGAGCATCGAGGCCATGTTAAACATTAAGATGTCACAATTGGCTCTTTCCTTGAGGCAGGAAATTTCTGCCATCCGTGAATCCTTGGTGGACCAGGGGCAATCTTCCCGTCGCAGGTGGACCCACCGAAATCATCCAAACTCGCGCTACCGCAGACGATCTCTATCGCGATCGCGAGAGCGGCCCGCGGGAGGACAAATGGACCATCAAGGGAAATGCTGGTACCATTGGCGGTTCGGTCCGGCCGCGCAGAGGTGCGTTGCACCGTGCAATTGGAACGCCACGGATCAGGGAAACGACCTAGGGAGTCGTTGATGGCGGCCAGCGACACAAATCCAGCATCACGCCGCCTCTTCATCTTAGACAACAGCTCGAAGACGGAATTTTTAGTGGATACCGGGGCCGATTTGTGCGTTTTCCGCGCCGCCTGCTAGGCGGATTGCGAGAAAGATCGGAGTACCAGCTGGCGGCGGCGAATGGGAGTGTAATTAACACCTACGGGACAGTGTCGTTAAACCTGCACCTCGGCCTACGACGGGATTTCGTGTGGCGATTCGTGGTTGCGGATGTTACAAAACCCATAATCGGGGTAGACTTTCTCGATCACTTCGATCTTATGGTGGACATCCGCAATCGTCGCCTCGTCGATCGGACCACGTCGTTAACGGTCCGCGGAACACGAGCCGAGGATGAAACGCCGTCGGTGAAGACAGTAGCAGGGACTACCGTTTACCACCAGCTCCTGATGCAGATGCCGGAACTTACACGGCCTAGCGGCACCCCGATGAGGACTACGCACCAAACGGTGCATTACATCGAGACAACCCCTGGACCACCCGTTTCCAGCAAGCCTCGGCGGCTTGCACCGGACCGGCTCAGGGCTGCCCAGAAGGAGTTCGACGCGATGGTGAAGATGGGCATCGCTTGTCCTTCGAAGAGCGCGTGGTCAGCACCCCTTCATATGGTTCCGAAGAAGGGCGAAGAAGCTTGGAGGCCTTGCGGTGACTATAGAGCGTTAAACGCACGGACAATTCCCGACCGATACCCCGTGCGTCACATTGAGGATTTTGCGCAACAACTGAGTGGCAAAAAGGTATTTTCCACAATAGATCTCGTCCGAGCTTATAATCAGATTCCGGTTGCGTCGGAAGACGTCGGAAAAACGGCCATTACAACGCCGTTCGGGCTTTTTGAATTCCCGTACATGTCGTTCGGGTTACGAAATGCCGCGCAAACATTTCAGCGCTTTATCGACGAAATTTTACGCGGTTTCGATTTTTGTTACGCGTATATAGACGACATTTTGGTCGCCTCAGAATCCCAAGCCGATCACCTGCGCCATTTAGAATTATTATTTAAACGATTAAAAGATTATGGCATTGTTGTTAATCCGAATAAATGCACGTTCGGACAGGAAGAAGTTAAATTTCTAGGCTATCGGGTAAATGAAAGCGGCACTCAACCTTTGCCCGGCAAGGTACAAGCCATAAAGTCATTTCCCCTTCCGAAAAACGCGAAGGATTTGAGGCAGTACTTGGGAATGCTTAATTTTTACCGCCGTTTTATCCCAGATGCCGCTCGCTTTCAAGCACCCTTGAACGACCTTCTAGCCGGCAATTTAAAGGGCAAGACCCCGATAGCCTGGACTTCGGAAGCGCGTCAGGCTTTCGAAAATACCAAAAATAGTTTAGCAAACGCAACCCTGCTTTCTCATCCTGCGGTCAACGCTCCATTGTCGGTTACCTGCGATGCTTCTGATTACACCGTAGGAGCTGTTTTACATCAGTGCGTCGGCAACGAACGACAACCATTAGCATTCTTTTCTAAGAAATTAGGATCTGCCGAAAAGAAGTATTCAGCTTACGACCGGGAACTACTTTCTATCTATTTAGCAATAAAACATTTCAAACATATGCTCGAAGGCAGACATTTCACGATTTTTACAGACCATAAACCCATAACTTTCGCTTTCAAACAGAAATTAGATAAATGCTCTCCTCGACAATTCCGATACCTAGATTACATTGCGCAATTCTCTACAGATATTCAACATATTTCCGGTAAAGACAACGTCGTTGCCGATGCACTGTCCAGAGTGGAAACGGTTAACCACTCGATTAATTTCGAAGAATTGGCAAAATCGCAAGCCCAGGATGAGGAGTTGCAGCGGTTGTTGAATAGCGAATCTAGCCTGCAATTACGCAAAGTCTCGTTGCCTGGCACGTCTTCCGAAATTTTTTGCGATATTTCGACTAAGAATGTAAGACCTTATGTCACCCCTTCTTTCCGACGTGCAGTTTTTAATATGTTACATGTATTATCACATCCAGGTATTAACGCGACGATCAAGCTCATAACGCAACGTTATGTTTGGCCGTCGATTAAAAGAGATGTTCGCACGTGGACACGTTGCTGTATACCGTGCCAAAGATCAAAAATTTCCCGTCATGTGACTGCACCATTGGCTACATTTGTTAAACCTTCTGCGCGATTCGAACACATTCATTTAGACATAGTAATTTTACCGGTGTCCGAAGGTTTCAGGTATTGTCTGACCTGTGTAGACAGATATACGCGGTGGCCGGAAGCCTTCCCCATGGTCGATCAGGAGGCCCAAACCGTAGCTCGAACCTTTTATGACGGTTGGGTAGCGCGGTTTGGTGCTCCCGTACGGATTACCACCGATCAGGGTAGGCAGTTCGAATCCAAATTATTTTTTGCGCTGAACAATTTAATTGGATCCACACGCCTTCGCACAACGGCGTATCACCCAGCGGCCAATGGGATGGTAGAGCGTTTTCACCGACAGCTCAAGTCGGCTATAAGGTGCCACGGATCCGACAGGTGGACAGAAATACTTCCGACGGTTCTACTCGGTATTCGTTCCGCCTGGAAAGAAGACCTCGGCGCTACCTCAGCGGAATTAGTTTATGGCGAGCCATTAAGATTACCGGGAGAGTTCTTGTCTTCGCATTCAGCGGAAAGCACAGAAAATGCTTCCGATTTTACTAATAGACTACGCAACCATTTTTCTAAATTGAGTCCCTCTAATGCATCACGCCATTCCGTTAATCGTACATTCGTTTTCAAAGATCTTAGCAGTTCAACACATGTTTTCATCCGAACAGATTCAGCCAAAACTATTTTACAACCCGCTTATGAAGGTCCATACGCCGTAGTGCGCCGAGGCGAAAAAACATTTACAATAAACATTAGAGGTAAGGAAATAAATATATCAATTGAAAGGCTAAAGCCTGCTTATATGCTAGCAGAAAACAGACCGGATCCCGTGAGCATAGAAAATCAGCCGGTCACACAAACAAACGTACCTGACAATGCGCCGGTTATACAACAACGTGTTACGCGTTCAGGTAGACGCGTACGTTTTCCCGAGCGATTTCAAATTACGCGGTAGTACTTAAGGCTTGCGCATTATTATAATAAGTATCATATACCATTTATTTTTATCCATCACTTTTATGTACTTTCATGTATTTTTAGGTATTACGTATTATATATTAAACTCCATGTAAATTCCTTTTTTTTTTTCAACTCTGTTCAAATACTATAATGTAAATCTTAGTTAGGATAACGTATTTTATATAATAGAGTAAATGGTAGTGGTAATGTAGTCGGTCAATTTTTCGTAATTGTGCCAATTACTGGCAGGGGGGTAGTGTGGCGGCCAAGGCGCCACATACGCCTTAGCCGTTCGAAGCCGCTACAATGTATGGTTGCACACGAGACGATGGTTGCACACGAGACGATGGTTGCACACGAGACGACCAGAGCCGCGTGAGCCGAAAAGCCGTTGTCGTCGTCTCTGACCGTCTTTTGTTTTTGAAGGCCTCTTGGTACGGTGGCGATGATCGTACCAGAGAGTCGAGCGTAACCCGCACCACGAGTCACGTCGTTGTACGACAGCAACTATACAATTGTGCGGAACGGAACAGAGCGGAGTCATTATCTTCCCGATCCCACAAATATATTGCTGATAAATAGTTAGCATATGTATTGTGCAGAAGATCATATTTTGCATATTTTTCATGAAAAACATCATATGCTTTTTGCATATTTGCATATCTTTTCTGCATAAAGATCATATGCTTTTTGCATATTTATTGTGCATAAACATCCGCAGTCTACTCATAAGTGTTGCTGCAAAATTTAACGTGCATCCTGCGACAATTCGTCGTATACAAAACAATTCTGCAATAATTGGTCGATTTGCAGAAGAGAACAAGCGACGCGCTAAACGGCAAAGGTTTAGGAAGCCAGTGTACGAAAAATTGGAGCAACATTTACTTGCGTGGTTCACTGAAAGGAGAACACTTGGCGATATCCTTTCGGACACGATTCTTCTGCAAAAAGCCATAGAACTGAAGAACACTTTGGCAATATCTTCCAATTTTAAAGTGAGTAGAGGCTGGCTCTCAAAATTTAAAGAACGCCATAATACATATAAGGCTTGTCCATGTATGTGGTGAAAAAGCCAGCGTTGATGAGGACGGTGCAAATATGTATATTTATACAAGACTTTAATAAGTTTATTGCAGAAGAAAATATAAATTTAGAATGCATTTATGTTGGAAATGCGGCCAATGTCGGCATTGTTGGCGCGCCTGTAGCCGGTGATAGCGAGGGGTTTCCCCGTTTGTGAGCGCGCTTTACTTTACTTTCCCCGGCCATGTGGCGGCATGAAGTATTTTGTAATCTCTGGTGTTGGTTTTGTTCAGTTTTATTATAACTTAATATAAATAAGCTTTGTACATGTATTCACTTATAAATATGATATATTATACTCTGATATAAATAAACTTTATATATATGTATCCATTCATAACCTCTAATAATTTATAATATGGACGAAAGTGGTTTATTGTGGAAAGCTTTGCCAACAAAAACACTTGCAGGTGGAAATGAAGCATCTGTAAGTGGATATAAATTACGAAAGGAAAGAGTGACAATTGCGTTATGCTCAAATGCTACGGGGACGCATAAAATTATGCCCCTCGTAATATATAAATTTAAAAAGCCAAGGGCTTTAAAAAAAAAATATTATGAATAAACTTCCCATAATCTTCAAGATGCAACGTAATGCATGGATGGACCAAAGTTTGTTTGCAGATTGGTACGAAAATCACTTCAAACCAAGTGTGAGGGACTACCACATGAAAAATGACATTAATGGAAAAGTAATTTTATTAGTTGATAATTGCGCTGATCATAAAGTGACGGCTGATACTGACCAAAATTTTAGAATTCAATATTTACCAGCCAATACAACGTGTTTAATTCAACCAATGGACCAAGGAATAATTGAAAAGATGAAACGTAGTTTTCGTCGTAGATTGATGCAGAGAGTAATTAATTGCACGAGAGGGATTAATGAATTTTACAAAATATATTCTATAAGAGATTGCATTGAATGAAATGATTGCAGAGTCATGGAAAGAAATAACAACCGACAATATAAAAAATGTGTGGAATAAAATTATTAAAAGAACCACATTCGAAGAAGAGGAAAGAGCATTACGAGTAATGCAAGAATTAATTTCTTTAATATCCGAAGATAATGTCAGTAGAGAAGAAGCCGCTGAATTATTGCAAATGTGTAGCGAAGAGGAGAAGAAAAATCTTGCAGAACACGGAGACAAGGATGAAGACAGAGATGAAGACGAGGAGATGAAAACGAGGACGAAGACGAGGACGAAGATAGGGTTGAAGATAGGGACGTTGTAGGAGCAGAAAATCAGATTTTCAATAGACATGAAAGAGACGAATTAAAATACATTTTTGAGCGACTGCAACAATATAAACCTCGATTACGACGGTCTACACAAATGCACATAGATCTCCTTAAATTTTCAATTTTGGCTAAGATAAAGTATAACTTAGTATTAATTATACATATATATGTTATACATAATATGTACTGTGCTCCGCTCACTTGAAGTCCCGCGGAAGGAATGCGGGAGAAGTAGAAGGGGCACACGTATTCCCACGCACACATTGGTCTCTAGCTCGCTATTCGTCGCGGCAGTTACACACACATGTGGACTGCCTGAGAGCAAGGGAGCGAGACAGATAAATGGGCGGTCCGACTCCCCTTGCCCCTGTGCCGTCTCGCGGGACTTCAAGTCAGCGGACCACTGTATACTTTGTTGTCACAGGAAACCGTTCGTGGCATATTACAAGACGGAATCCGTTAACGGTTCAGTGTTGCACACGGCGTGGTTTGCACACGGCGTGCAATCGCCCTTTTGGGTTAGGGCGAACGCCGATTGTTAATCGAACCGTTCTTTAGACGAGCACCGCGCCGTGCGTTCCTCAGATCGTCGCGAGTTCGCGTCCAGACACAACGTAGCAGATCATTATGTATTTCGCCTTCTATAATAAAGTTTTCTGTTCGTTATTGTTATCTGTGCATATACTTTCGACCACAGTGCATCTCCTATTGCTATCCCATTAACAATATACTTAAAGTGTAATCGAAAATTATGTAATTACAATTCCTTTTTTCAGATGAAGATACACTTTAAAGAAAGAACAAATGTATATTATTGTTAAGGATTCTGAAGGAACCTTAACATCGCGAGGTTTATGATACGGACGTGACTTCTCCGCTATTTTTGAGGATTAGGCCTTCAAGACATTTTTACTTGATAAATTAGGATACGGCCATTGAGGAACCTCCAAACTCCACACGGGACTTGGAATCCTTGGAGCTCTTCCTTGCCTCAATAGCGATTGACGTATCGTAAACCCGCGTTGGCACACAGCTGCGGACCACCGGGGTCTCGCGGTCATTGGGTATTCCCAATGTTAATAATAATGCAGCGTTCTCGCTCACTCCTGCATGGTCTACCTGGACACTGGACAGCAGGGTGGGCGGGAATGTTGCAAAATGCAGGAAACGCCCTGCCAAGGTGACAACTTTGAGGATTGGCTTGACCAATCCTGCCACCGGTTCGCGCTGCGCGTTTTCGTCACCTTGGCAGGGGAAACCGAGCTTAGGTTAAGGGTAGTTTTACTTCTTAGGATTAGATTCGTTTGATCGAGCCTTACACACTCGAGTCGACTCTCCGCAAGTAAAACCATTCTTGTGTAATTAAAAAGAGCAACGGGCTCTTCCTTGAAGCAACGGGCTTCAAGTTTACCGGTAATTTCCCAAACACTAGTTTGGGTGGTCCTTCGCGAACGGAAAGGGAACACAGTACGGAGCTGTGTAATACGCACGGTCCGCACACTACAGAGCAAGAGGGCATAGTAGCTTCGCGGCCGAAACAATTATAATTTATGAAAAACAATAATAAAAATTATGTTGTACTTGATCTTAGTTAAATCAGGAAACTGTCACAGACATGTTAAAAGTTTCAAAACAAGAAAAGGAAACATAAAAAAAAATTGTATTATTGCACTAGTGTTGCCTTAGTAATTTGAACCCGTATCGTATGACAATCTTCGACGACCGACCGTCAAGCGCGCCGCTATCTTGGGGAACCGCCCATAGGAAGGCACACTCGCCGGTACAGCGAATGCTGGGTTCTAACGGTACGCAGTGGGGATAAGTAGAGGGGATACGATATTTCCTTATATCGTAGACGAGTTCTGAGCTTATATTATAGAGAAGATACTGTATATATAAATAATTTTATATTAGTAAACAAATGAGTAAATAATAGGATAAATTTATTTTTAGTACAATTAAAAATAATTGCACGGAGTTAAATTTCTAATTATGTTGCAATTATTTATCTTTTTGGGGGATACATAATTACATATGCAACACAGTTTTCCTCATGTTTAATAGTAACTAATGCCCATTCTATCGAAATACATTCTGTTTTCACTTGCTTCATCTTAGAATGATGTACCCAAACAATTTATGAAAACAAAGGTACTTTTAAAAATCCATTTTCTCAAAAATAAAATATCATACGAAGAAATTTTATTCCATATTTTCGATTTACTTTTTCGTGTAGATGACCATGTTGTAGTATCATCATTTGCGAAACATCCTGTAGTATTTCTTTACCATTTCATTTTTTATTTTCATCAATTCTTCTACTCCAACTTTAGAAAAATATCCCTACGTTAAAACTGAACCTTTCTTTTCTTTTATAAATTAACGTACAATTATTCACTCCACCATATTCTACGATTTTTTTATGTAAATAATACTTCCGAAAGCAGCAATTTTTATTCAATTTTTCACCGCGGTCAGAGATATTACAATCTGTCTACTATTATTAAATTCCACTAGAATTTCCAACGCTGTAAGCTATTTGTTCTGTTTACAAATAATATTTCTTTTCAAATCTACAGCCTTTGACGTGATTATGGATCTCCCTGATCGTGATTTATATTTTAAATTACTACTGTTGCATTAATATTTTGCAAAAGATGGCCTACTTCTTGAGTTTCGTTTGTGAACCTTTTGTTTCGATACTAATTTTTATTATCTTTGCCGTTTTCAAATAACGAAGAAAAGTTTTAACAGGTAATTCCAGTTTATTGCTTTTGTTCACGAAAGCAGTAACAATATACAGACAAAAGTTTTTATATTTTATATATTTTATGTTTTTATATTTTACATATGTTATTTGCATATTTCAACATATTTTGAGTATATCAACATTCACTATCTATTATACCTATGACATATAGCAAAGAAAGAATTAATTAAATTTAAATAGAACTTTTGATCTCTAATATCGTTAATAATGCAATTACTGTTGTACTTTTGTTTACCATTCAGCTAAAAAGTAGCACAATGTTTAAAAATTAAACCAAAAATACATAGATGAACACAAGATATAAACAAATAGGAATACAATAATATCTAAAAAGATAGAAAAAGGAGAAGCATTAATACAAAAATTAATATCATAATTATCGTAATGAAGAATAAAAACTAACCTAGCGAAAGCATTTAAGTAAAAAATGTAAAAAATAATTTATATGTAAAGACATACAAAATTTATAATAATGATTAGAATAGAAACAATAAAAATAAAAATGGGACTAAATACATATATGTATGCTTAGAGTAATCTAAATTTTCCCAAACACAATTTTTTACTGAAGTTATTTCGTAAAGCTATTCAGGAATATTTGCGTCTGTGAATATATTATGGCTCACAATTAATACTTGGAATATACAACTTGAAGTTTTGGGTGACGTTTAAAAAATGCTGCATATCAGTGTCTACTTAGACGTTTATTTCTAACGGAGTATCTTTCTTTAACTGCTTTTTCCTGCTATGTAGACACTATCTGAAAAATGCATTTCAGTAACTGGAAAATTCAAATAATCCTAAGTGAGTAATCAGTTCTCCGAATGAAGTTCTTTTATACTCGGTGAAATAGGGCAGAACCCATTTAGCGACATACTGAAGTTTTTCCTTTACGTGTGTAGTTCGAGGAACATTAAATGTTTTTGCTGCACGTGCTAATGGTACTCCACTTGCAACTACTTTTAAAACGTCTTTTATGATTACTTTTTTTGTATATTTGTTTGAAAAAAGTGAACGTACCAATTATTATCATAAATATGTCTGAATTTCGTCAGTCGCCATCTAGCCTAATTATTTATAGATGTATTGGAGAAATGATATGACAATAGCCAATCGTGCATACATAATTTCCTTAAACAAACGTTGCTATATAACCAATATAATAATTAATGATTAAGGAGATATTAATCATTTATATATTTATATACTTATATTAAGCGTGAAGTGCATTTTTTTAAATTTTCTTGAAAAATTTTTTACAAATAAACTACAACACTTTTTGCAATAAGGTTTATTTATACATGTCTTACTGACATTTAACAAATTTTTTTATTTATAATTATTATTTATTTTTTAATTATATATTCACGTATATATAAACGGAATAGTCAGTCATGCTGAATCCAGTTTATATGACACAATCAGAATGACTAACGTATCTCAAGTAAATACTAATGCAAGGATATGATTATTTACCGTGATAATAAATTGCTTTTGAAGTTAATTTGCTTCTGAATAAACGCCAATTCTAAAAGTGATGATACATGGTGATATATTAATGTTTTAGAATCTTAGAAATTCCTTAACATAGCCCATGCTAATTTGTAATTTGAACCTAACCCAGTACCTCAATAAAAAACAATTTGCAGTATTAATTCCGAAATTTTTGTCTATAGCAAAGTTTCTACATATAATTACGACTCTAACAATGGCAAGATATGGTCTGGGTTATGTTAAGCAGACTTGGGCAAATTTTATTCACAAATAACGAATACATATTTTTGATTGATTTGTAAACTGATTTCTGTATACGTTTCATTCATAAACCCATTTATTTTAAATTAGAATCTATTACAGAATTTTTTGAACCAATATTCCGGCAAGCAAACCCATATGCAAAAAGTAATTTACGAATCTAACATTTTTATTCGTTACTCAAGAATAAAATTTGCCCAACTCTGATATTAAGTCTAATTTTTGAAGGGTTTTGAAAGTGAAGATTTTACGAATAATTACCAAAAAAATTATTTGTTCTTATATTGTGTATCATTTTATATACAGCTTTGTTAGAAGAAGAAAACATTGAATATATCTTTCAAAGCGAGAAATTTCCATCAGGCACTTCGCTTTCACGCCTTGTCGTGATATTCGTCCTTTGAAAAGTTCTATAAATCCGAATGATCTATATCACGGAAAAATATTTCAAAATCCATTTTATTTCCTATTCTGTTTTATGAGATGTCAAAGCGACGCGAGCGAAACGTATAGCATTGTTCGACAGTAAAAGAGACGTGCACACGCATATCCTAGAAGTACACGCGCCCCTTTTCGCTTTCCGACTTACAAGGAATCGAGAAAAACATGGGCGCACAGTTTTCGACGGAAAAGCATGTTTTAAGATATCGTAGTCATGTTTTGACTATTAAAAGAAATTCTTTTCAACGCATTGACTACAAACTACAAGAAAGAAAAATCAGTTTGCATTAAAGTATTGAACATTATACAAAAATAAAATAAGTAACAATATATCTCGTAACTGATGCAGTTGTGCATCACAAATCTCACGAACTCTGACCATTCAAATATCTTCAAAAATGTTGATAATATTGGAAAATATTTGAAACAAAAATTAAATTGTTTTGAGGGTTGCGTACTCTGCTGTAATTTTTTCTTTCATAAGTAAACGCGTGGAGGGCATATGAAGGTTATTAATATTTTTTTTAAATGGAATCATATACTTTTTAATATATTATTCGATGCAACGAATAATTTCCTGTGGAATACTATTAAACTATTAATGGTGAAAAATAATTTCTTTAGAAGATATTTCAACGTAAATATTGAAGCATTTAAATTGTTAAATTGAACTATTTTTTAAACTAATGACGTTTTGTCATAAATAATGCAATATTTCTTGATCAGGAGTTAAATCGATTAATGCATTAAAAAATACTGAATGTCATATGAAGGGAGAACATCATTTTAAAATATTTTAATGATATAGTGGAAATATTTACATTTAAATATCTTTTCAACTAATGGCTTTTCGTCGTAAGTAACTAAATATTTTTCTACAAGAAATAACGAGCTGCATTAATTAGTGGGTTAAAAAATTAATTTGAGGTGGAGTTCAGGATAATATTGAAAAAATAAAATAAATGTAGATAGGACTCTTGAATTTTAACGAGGCTGTAAAAATAAGTTCTATGACAAATTGTAGGTATGTACGCTAATTTCCAATTATATAAAACCAAAATATCGTTTTCATGGGCAATTTGAGGGGTTTGATCTGGCAGTCAACATGTTAATGGTTTATGTTAATGGTCATTTTGAAATCATCGATATCTGGAACTATGTTGTTGGAATACCCAACTTTTAGGATATATTAGTCAAACCATCCAAATTTCTCTTTTTCACAAATAAACCACTTGACTCTTTGGATGAACGTAAGTTTTCCTTCCATCGGAATCCAACAACATATTTTTAATGTAGTACCACAATACATAGTCGAGATCAAGATAAATCTAATGTTATATGGTAGCACCTTGGTGACCTTCTATGGTCTTGAATACGAAGTATCTAGGATATTACACATAACTATAGTACTTTTAATATTTTCGTTGCATGTGATTGTGTTTAGTTCGAGAGGACACATATTACACAAGACCAAACAGTTTTCCAAAGCTCACCTTTTACAAAATTTCAAGGTTGTTGATATTTTTCGGAGGAAACTCGGAGGCCTACTATTGTTGTACTGGTTGTCATAGAACGCAAGAAAGTATGATATGAAGTGAGCGATGTTTTGTATGGAGGGATGAGCGTGACACGAGTGTATGGTCTAAATGATTTGTATACATTATGATCGAAGAGTGAATGAAAGAGCGACGTGTGTGAACTGGTCACTGTTAAGCGAGCGTCGAGAGGGAGAAAACGTGTGGGACAAAAGATGGAGTCGTTGTTAATGTTTCAATTCCTGTAAAATAGTTTCTAACGTTATTCAAATATAATATTAAATACATAACTGAAGTACGTTCAATTCATTCACCCACAACTATTACGATTTTCTTTACCAATTGAACTATGAACCGAGTTTCTTTCAGCGCCAGGTGAAAATGCAAATCGAAACGCGAGGTGGCGAAAGGTTGATATCACGTTTCGGATTTAAAAGCGGGTCGTTCGTGACACAAAAAGGGTGACGAAAGTAGGGTTCCCAGACTCATATCGTCCGACAGCTTTATAGTTTGCTGCCACGATGGGAATAACTTTGACCTGGATCGCTTGCATTGGCCGCGCATAACTGCTGACCGCTATCACTTTCCGTCGTAAATGCCTCGGTACGCGCTGTCTGCGACATGCACCGTGAGCGTGAATGTACTTATGCCCGCGATGTGTATCAAAACATCACGTAGCTAGGAACATATGCGCACGCAATGCGCGACGAATGTGTAATTGCCTCGTAATCGTTCCACGAAGTTGATCAAATGCACCCGGTCACGACGTTCGCAGATTTATTTCCACCCGACGCTGCTTATTTTCGGAATTGCTTCCACTATAACGGAGATTACTTTCGAAATCAATGGTTTGAACGAAACTTTTTCGTATTCCTATCACGGCAAATCGTCGTTCTAGATCAGGGTTTCTCGAATTTCGTTTTTACAATGGCGATGAAGGAACATTTTAGCAAAACCCTTAGAGCAGAATTACGGGCGAATTGTTTAAGTGTGATTTAAAACTAATAAATTGTCGATGAGTGGAACGAAAAGCTAGGATTGGTGTTGGAGCAATTATCTTTACTGTATTTAAGTTCAATATCAATTTCGTCTGGGCTTGTATGGTACTTAACAGCAATGGACAAGGTTTGTCTAGCACCAATAGAGTTTGAGTTTTGTTTTAGCCACCAAGAATTCTTCTAAGATTTGTAACCCTTTAAGTCGATATAATTTAAAACTGTTTAAACAAATGTATGTATGTATGTTACAACCATTTATTTAAATTATATAATTACGTATTATGTAACTTAGACATTTATAAGTTGTTTATACAAACATTGTTTAAAAATAAGTATAAAAAAAGTTGGCAGACCCGCGAGAGACATTAAAAATTGTATAATAACAAATTCATGTATTGAATACTATTAGAAAAATTTGTATCACTTGTCTTCCAGGTAAAACTATACATTACAAACTAAAAATCGAGTCAAAACTAACCTTTACTATTTTTCATAGAAATAATACGGACAGTGATAAATAGTTGTACAAAGAATTATAATACAATCATATCTTAAACGGTATGTCAATTTCTTTATTTGAAAATGTTTATAAAAAGGCTCTATTCAAATGCTTAAATAAAATCCAAACACGGTACATATACACTCATTTAAGTATAGATACTTCAAACAGAAAATGTCACCAAATAATATTAAATAAACACAAAAAATACAAAAATTAAAAATGTAACTTTCATAAATCCATGAGAAATTATGCCCATCTTTTCATTTACAGCAATACAGATTTGTATCATATATTTATATTTAGATGGGTGACTGCGACATTCAGTTAAATAAATGTATGTTTATTCAATTCGAGGAGAATAAAAATCACACAATAATCCTTACAATCAGTTAGTTACTCTGAATTTTTGAATTTTGGAAACATGCCAGCAAACCTGTAAGTCACTTTATATTCCGCTACACGTGTAGAAACATGTGTCGCGTTGCACGGTCCATGTGTGGCGAACACATTTTCCCATCGATTTGTGAATTTTACATTCTGATTTTTCTTTCCTCAATCACTTTTGGGTTCTTCTTTATTTTACAAAAAAGATGGTAACTATTTTTGTAATATTACATTTGTACAACTTCTTTAACTGATTTTATTCCATATTTATAGCCATCACACTGAAGGTTTCAAAACTTCTTTTGTACTGCAAAAGTATTGGAAAAGTTAGAAATGAAAATATCTTTACACTGTTATTGGAAACAAAACTTGAAGATAAAAGAAGTTTCGATAAAGATATACACGAAGTAGAAGATGAGAGGGAGTATCTGAATTAGTATAATGCAGAATTAGAACATAAAAAATACTAATAATCCGATAATATCATATAATACAGGGTAAGTCATGAAAAACAGAACCCCCAAATATATCCGTTATTTATCATTCTATTAAAAAAATGTTGAAAACAAAGTTTCCCTGTTTAAAAACATGTACACAATGATACGAAACAAAATTCTTTCAGTCATTTTTTTCAATACATGATTTCAAGGTCATTGATTATTTTTTAAAAAATGAAATCCGTAAATTTCTTAAAGGAATAATTGATGATTAATGTCATTAATTGATTAACCAAATTGTTAATTTCATGATCATACATTTTTTAGTCATAAGCATGCATCTAATTAATCAAACATAAAATTTAAATAAGTATAAGGAAATTATTCAGGTAATTCCGTTATAGGTGAACCATCTTCTATAACTACTTAAAAAACCACCAACAATTAAAGTATATTTTTACATAAATTATTGAATTAAATCAACTATATGTAATTGTCGGAACGAGCAACATGTTTATTTTTATGTACATTATTATACTTCGTACCGAAATTTTTCAAATCATATTTTATTGCTTTTGTAGACTATATATAATTTGTATACTTGTTCGGAAATGAATATTATTTGTTCTAATCACTATTTTAGAAGTTAAAATTAGTTTTTGTAAAAATGATTAATTTATCATAACTATCACAGAAAGGGTTTCAAAGTAAATATGAAGCACTTTAATATCATAAAACATCCTCCCAAAGTCGATTATTTTCATAACTCCATAGAATTTTACTTATAAACTACGGTAAGAATCATAAAGTTGAGCGGTCTGTAAGTTCGTAAGTTCGGTACTGCAATTAACCTCCATCGCACTGGAAAATTTTTAGGAAACTTTTTCAAGATATACATGGTCGTGCCATAACGAAGTAGCCCAGTAGGAGAGTATGTGCTCGAGCGTAATTTAAGTTTGTGATTACAAGTTGACTATGCTGTAAACTGGTTAACTAGTTGGACCACTTAAAGTGCATGTACTTGAAATTTCCAGCAAAAAATTTATGTTTCATGTAATATTTCTTCTTTTTTCCACGCTTGAAACTTTTCTTGCTATATTAAATGCTTTAAAAATACTAGCAGTTTGCTTTAAATGTAAAAATGTAACATACAGGCGTGCAAACACTTATATAAAAGAAACTTAATATTAAATGAACTTAATCAATGTTTCGAAAGACGATGGGAAAATTTTTAAAAATGAATTTTTATGCAGAATTAGGAAAATTTTATTCGCGAATAACGAATTCAAATTTTAGATTGATTCGTAAACTAATTTCTATATATGTTTTATTTAAAAATCGATTTATAAATTAGGATCTATTAACGAGTATTTTAAAGCGATATTTAGGCGAGCAAAGCATTAGGCAAAAATTAATTTACGAGTAAATTTAAATTTGTATTTATTATTCGAAAATTCCTTTATTCCTCTGTGAGTAATTGTACACTCGTGCTACACATAACTTGCATTCGTATGACATACTGGGCACATTGACTAAGGACACGTGTCGCGACTGCAAACGCGGCGCAAACATAATGTGCATTGAATTTACAACTAGAAGCATAGTTAGCATAAAGCCATGTAACAAAATAGTTCGGTACATCTCTATTAGTGCAGTTTAATTTGATTACAAACAACATGACAATCTAATTTACATCCAATATAATAGTTTATTACTGCATGCACAAACAGACGTTAATTTTTGAACTGGATACACTACTGTTCTGTCAATCGGAACACATTCGTACACGAAGCGAGGTGGCTGCCTTTCCGGTCATTCTTGCTGGCTGCTGTCTAATTTTTAGAAACATGAGGAAGACATTTGCCAGTTAGAAGGCGCCTCGGTACGCACCTCTGGTTGCAGTTATTCTGCTCCGGGTAAAGGTCGATGTATATTATCCGTTTACGGTACGAATGTAATTATATTACTATAATTATAATACTACGTATTTCTCTAGCTATACTCATGTAGATTAAGAGAAAATTATTTGTCTTTTCAAAACACTCCTCGCGAGAATGGCTCCAGCGTCGTCATTTTGCACTATTTTTTATAACACTTAACGATATGGTTAATAACATTCTTGAATATTATTATCCCCTTACTTTTTCATAAAAAAAAAGTTTTATTTCAGGTCTTTAGTCTTAAAAAAAATTTCACAAAATTTTGTTTTCATTATGGGTACTTTGCTTATATGCGTCTACATACGAGATTCCAAATCGTATGTCGTTGACCGGCGCCGGTATGTTTAGAAAACTCGAGTGACTGAGAAGGCGTGTTTAGACCTGAGCGATAGGAAAGTATAAATGGTTGTATGAGTGTAACCGAGAGACAGAGTGCAAGCGAGACGAATGCAAGGGGATGGACGAATACAAAAAGCGTGAAAGTTCGGCGATCGAGTCAGTTAGGGAGTTGCGTCCAGAGTGCGTATAGTCTTGCGTTGCGGAAAGTGTAATATTAGGTTAAATATAATACATATATTCACAGCTATCAACGCGTTAATTGATCCTCCCCATTTCTCAGAATCCGACAGTATTGAGTTATTTTGAAGTTCATCCGCATGCGTCTATTCAACAAATAGCGAACGAATTGAACATGTCCGTAAAAAGTGTTCATGTTATTTTGAAGAGATATAAGTATCATCCATTCAAAATGACGTTAGTACAGCAACTACGTGATACTGATGGACCTCGACGGTTGCAATCCTATACGTGGCTATCTACTATTTTGGAAGACGATCCTGAAATATTAATGAAAATTCTGTGGACCGACGAATCATGTTTTACAAATAACGGCATCATTAATCGTCATAATCAACATCATTGGGCTATGGAAAATCCACAATGGATACGAGAACGTAATTTTCAAGTTCGAATTAGTGTCAATGTCTGGTGCGGAATTTTACATGGCTATCTAATTGGACCATATTTCATCGAAGGAAGCTTAACAGGGCAGCGATATCTTAACTTCCTGCGAGAAAAACTCCCAGGCTTATTAGATAATATTCCTCTGAATATCAGAAACAGCATGTATTTACAACAAGATGGATACCCTGCCCACAATGCCCGCATAGTTCGTCAATATCTCGATTTTAAGTTCGGAAATCGTTGGATAGGAACACATGCTCCAATTCGCTGGGGGCATCTGCAGTCCATTGTTTACGAAAAACCAATTAACAACGTTCAAGATCTTCGAGAACGCATAATACATTCATGTAGTAACGTAGATCGAAATGTGTTAATTGATGTGACAACTAGAAGTGTAGTAAAGAGAGCGGAGTTCTGTGCTGTAGAAGATGGATTCCAGTTGAACATAGGTTGTGACAATTTTGTCGCAAGTTATTATGAACTGGATTATCTAAACTTTCAAGATTCATCCTCATAGCCGACCTGGTACCCTTGTTTTCGTTGAATTTATTTAATGATATAATTTTTTGAAATAAACTTATCAATTTGACGATTGATGTATCTTAAAATAAAGCAATTTTCATCTTTGATCGTTTTTGCTGTTTGGAGTCAATTTTCTTAGTTCAAAGTCATCCGAAGGTCATGCTATAGCAGGTCGTTGAATTCGTCTTAACACAAGCTATAATGATATGAAGTAAAAATATGCAATGCTATTTAAAAAAATCAAGGTGACCTCGATTTCTTATTTAAAAAATAATAATTTTTTTAAATTCGGTATTTTATCTTGTAGTACATAAGACATTAACAGAAGTGCTCGGAAAAAGGTGGGCAAAAGTTAAGGAAACACCCTGTATATTCAGGGGTGTCGTAGGAATAACCGAGCAGTCTTGTTATCATGGCCAGTGAGACTGCGTCGTTGTCATAGGCCCAGTCGGTTAACGACGTTGTTGCCATATCACAAATTATATTAACCTACATGTGGCTACACCCTAACAAGTGAATAAACTATTATATTTGGGGGTAGATAGTTGGAGTGTGATTTAATCACCAGTCCCCTCAACACATTCGATTTGTGTAGGGCCTGCGGTTAAAATGACGATCGAAATACGAACGTGGCGAACGAACTGCGCAATGGAAAGGCGTCGCTCACGCGATTAAAACTTTTCTTTGCGGAATCGGGTAGCAAAACATCGATAGGGACACTCCAATAACGGTTAAAGACGAATGCGAAGCTCTACGAGAACTTTAATAGCATTCAAAATAAAATAGAGCTCATCGTGATGGGTACAAATCAAGAAGCTGCGCATGAGGCAGTACGTGAACAATTCGAATCGATGTATTTTAATTTTATAGCGGAAATAGAAGCGCACATAGCCGCTTCCCAACCGCCTCAACACGGGGAAGCATCGGCGAGCTCCAAAACAACGCAGGGGTCCGTGCAATCGTCCATGAAACTGCCGGTCATTCAGTTACCGTTCTTTGACGGCAATTACAATGGGTGGCTAAAATTCCAGAATACGTTTATATCATTAATACATAACAACGAGTATGTTGCGTATCGAAACATGCCCTTCCATTTACAATAGCAATTCGGCATTTACATTAACGCTACAAGCTATTAGCATGAATGGCTTTAGCATTAATGTAAACGAAACATTACAATGGCCGTCATAAAGGGTCCGCTCGAGCGACCGCGCGACCTGGTCCTGACCATCGGGCCAGGGTCTTTCCCAATACCTGGGATGCGCGGTCCGCCCTCTCGAGCGCGAAATGCAAGAAGCACCAGCGCACCAATCCTGAATGAAAAAGGTTCTGATTGGCTGCGGCTAGCTTATTGCAGTAAAATATAAGTCGCGACACTTTACATACAAAATACGGCTGAAAAAGGATTTGAAACTCAGTTCATGCCAAACTAAAGTTCAAAAACTCCAAGCATTCCTTGAAGCCGCTGAACTCATCAATAGCAAAAAATACTCCTCTGGAATGCAACCAGCATTCTAAACAAAACCTCACAACTCCAAATCTTCCTAGAACACCATCAAATCCAAATAGCTCTAATCACAGAAACCTGGCTGAAACCTACTGACTCCATCCGCTTAACCCACTATAATATAATCAGGAATGACAGACTTACACCACATGGAGGAGTAACCATCATCATTCACCAAAACCTTAAATTTGACACTCTCCCCCAACTTTTCCTGGACAGTGTAGAGGACGTATTCATTCAACTCACCAACAACCCAAAAATCATTCTCGGATCAGCCTATCTCCCTTCAAACAAACGCTTCTCCCAGTACGACCTCAACATTCTAACATCGCACAACCAAAAATTCATCATCGGGGGTGACTTCAATGCCAAACACCCCAGCTGGAACAACACAACTACAAATAGCAACGGCAAAACACTTTACACCCACATGTCCAAAAACTCCTATCACATAGCCAGCAGTGACACTTACTCCCACAAAAAACCTCATGCTAGACCATCCAATATAGACATATTTTAGGAGACACCACACTCTATTGCACGAAGATAGGTTTAAATCCGTGCAAAAACAAATCCCAAACAGTCAGGAGCAGCCAATAGCGTCAACCTATTGCAGGCGTTAGTCCTGTTAGCACTGAAAAGTGATACAAGTGAAATACTAGCTAAAGTGAAATAAAAGTGCAAGTAATTGTGTATAGCGATAGTGGAGCTCGAGCAATAACAAAAGACCAATAGTCAGTTAAAAAACAAGAATAAAGACATAGTGGAAGAAAAAGAACAAGTGAACGATAAAGGACCACGAAGCTTCAGTGAGCTGGTGAAGCCCCCAACCAAAAGGAAAATATAATAGAAACACACACCGCAACAAGCAAAAAGATGGCTAGAAAAACCAAAGAATTCCAATTAGAAACAAAAAATAGGTTCACTGCACTAAGCGAAGACGATAATACCGACGAGGAAAGCGAAATCGCAGAAAAAACTATAGGAGAAGTTCGGGCAAGCACCTCAATGGACCAAGGGAAACGAAAGGCAAAATCCTCCTCCATTAGTTATACACGGAGAAATATTATCGCATAAGGAACTAATCCGCAATATTAAAAATCTAGCAAAAGAAAAGTTCCATGTAAAATATTTGCAAAACAAAACCAACATTTATACGGAAAATATCGAAGACTAGTCAAAACTAATCAATAGTTTTGATGACAAAACACAATACCACACATAATACACAAAAAGATGAGAAAATAAAATCATATATCTTTGTTTTGCCAGATGTGGGACCGTCACTTCGTCGCGCAATGTTTTGGTGTCTTTTGCGTTTTGTATCGAAGAAAGATACACTAACGGTGAAAGAAATTACAAAATCAGCACAATTATTCCAAGATCAAATCCAAAAGATAATTTCCACATTTCATGAAGATTATATTATTAATACCGATTAAACTGGATGCGAATATAAAATCCAACCCAAGAGGACGTTAAGTATTCAAGGCGAAAAGACCACTGAAATTGCTGTGGGGAGTTTAATAAAATATCACACTCATATACAGCGCAGTATGCGTTAACTTATTCGAGAAAACTTTTGCCAAAAATATTTTTGTGCCTGCAAGAAGTTGGAGGAACATTTGGACCACGGGTGGCAGCAGATGTTCAAAAACAAGAAGAGGAATTAGCCAATGTACACATTACTTGCACGAAGTTAGAGAAATTGCAATCTGATACCTATCAATTATTTTTAAAAAATGTATTACAATCTTACGTAAACATAAATAAATTCCTATTAGTGTGGGATTTAGCATTAACGGATGCGGTGTTAAGAACTTCCTTTCAAGACTCCAAAACACCCCAACACTGATCCGCGAAAACAGAGAATTAACCAATAGACAGGATATAACAAAATTACATTCCATAATTCATTACCAGTTATCTGCTCCAATTTTTACCGACATGATTAAATATGCATGGTATGCGTCTAAACTCACCCCTCCAGATCATAAAAACGATATATTTTGTAATGTGAATCAAGTATGTTTTCCATACGACCTAAAGAATAAAAAATGCTGTACAAAACAAGCATTTATAACATGCGCTTGGTGTATGAAACTATTTCGTTTTTCTTGCTTTTATGATAAAAATCATACAATGCATTGTGAAACTAGTTTGAAATAATTATCTACTTTTTGTATTTATTTATACGTAAGATGTAAATATATGCGAGCATATGTGTGTAAATGTGTGTGAAAATAAACATTTATAACCATAACAGTATTTCATTTATTTGTAACAGCCAACTTTTTTCATAATATTAAAAATTAAAATTAAAAAAAAAATAAAAATTAAAAAATATTTTTATTCTTTAATATTAAAAAGTATTTTTATTTTTCCACAACCTGTATACAGTCCCACTAATTTTAAACTAACAAACTCCTTTATGTGAAACTGAAAATTCTCTCTTTTCATCTTTGCTATGTATTTTTTACTGAAAAATATAAATCGTTCAACCGATCAGATGACCGGTCGTGAGAGACAAAACAGACTACATATTTTTCTCAAAAAACAAAAAATTAAATTGGAAATAAATATTGAAAAATGCATTGTACGCAAATTATAAAAAAAGTCGTGAATGGCACTAAAATAACATTGTATGTTGGAAACTCTAAACGAAATTTTAAAGGAGGTCAGTTGACCGGTCGTAGTAGGTTTAGTGTTAAATAGGAAAGACGTTACTCTTGACAAAAAAGATTCCAACGGTCGCGTAATTGCAAAGAAAGAAAAAGGAAAAAAAACTAGAATGAAAATATCTGAGATAAAGGAAGGTAGAAGACGGTTTCGATAGGATGCGAGATTCAAAGAGGCTCAGCGTACCGCGCCGATAACAGAAATCTTTCCTTCGCTTTGATCTCGCTGACAAGGTTTCGAGGCAGGCAGAAATACGCGAGTTTTGCGAGTCTCGTCGGCGTATATCGATTTCAGATTTTCTGCTGTCGTGCAGCTTCGACTGATGCTCCACTTTTTAAGAGAGAGCTACCCGCGGCAACTCCGTCAATCGAGTGTGCATGAATTATCGATTTCGACCAACACGAAAGCGTGAAAATGGAAAAAGCGTCGACGAAGTTCCAGTTCTCGTGAATCCGCGAAATAACGGGAGGATCTTACGCGCGAATCGCCGTTCAAGCATCCTCGTCCCACCTACAGTCCGTGACGCTTGATTAAACGCCATAGAATTTTTCTGTTCGGGAAACAAACTACGCATATTCTGCTGGCCAACTCGGTTTTTTCCATTTCTTCATATTGCCAAATGCGGGATCGGTACTACGTTTCGAAGGGACGCGTCGACCGTCGGACCGATCGCTCGCATCCGTTTTTCGTTAATAACTTGAAAACAAGCATGTTAACGCGTATTTTCGCTTATACGATACTTGTGCAGTTTCACGTGCTTGTTCAATAGTTTAAACAAAAATTTGAGTTTTTGTAACGGGATAAATACATATGTACCGTGCAGTTTGAGCGTGTTTTCAACAGCCGTGGCAGCCGCACAGTGGTTCAGATTGAAAAACCGTGTGCCATTTCCTTAAAAAATCGACTATCACATATCGATATTTG
This sequence comes from Colletes gigas, assembly GCF_013123115.1. NCBI lineage: Eukaryota > Metazoa > Arthropoda > Insecta > Hymenoptera > Colletidae > Colletes > Colletes gigas. The sequence goes on along the minus strand of NW_025106686.1, from coordinate 221,089 downwards.
ATAAGTGTATACTGTTTCTTAAATGCCCAGCAGTCTCGAAAATGAAGATATTTATACAATTTGATATAGTTTTTTAGTAGCAATGACGACTTAAAGTCGAATTTTTTGTGGATAGTGTCTTTCATTAGAAAAATTGCATTTTTTCTTTCAGGAGTTCTGATGTTCCTATTCAATATTTTCCTGTTTTCTTTCTTTTAAAGTAAAGAGCATTCTTCCATGATAGAAAACCGCTCCTTACATTAATGATTACCGTATAGAATGTACTGGAAAAGTAATGCTCAATGAAATATAACAAATTTTTCAAATTTCTTGCAATTGACAGGGATTATCTTTTAAGTCCCAAAGAATCCCGCGTTTTAACAAATTGGAATATTCTCGGCACACCTTCCTCTAAATAATCATGAAAGAGTTGATTCCCCCCTCGTCCCACTGCTCAAATTATTAATGCTTAAAGTTATTAACGTTGGACGCTGTATCGCACCAATTAATGAAATTCTACGTGGAGAGAAAACAGGAAAACAATATAGGTTAGGTGTTTTGAACACGTTGACAAAACAAAAGAATGTGCTAACAATAAAAATGCCTTACCGAAAAATTAATTAGGTGCCTAAATTTTTCGACGAAAAAAAAAATTTCAAATCGTTCTGAAAAAATTATGTTCGGTTGCGAGGGTCAATTACAAAGATTTTTGGTGAATAGACATACCCCCGGAATCCTACCCACTTTCTAGAAAAAAATTCGAGAATGTGTGAAATTTTTTGACGGAAAAAAAAAAATTTCAAATCGTTTTGGAAAAATTATTTTCGGTTGCGGGGGTCAATTACAATAATTTTTGATAAATAGACATATTCCCGAAATCTTGCGCATTTTCGAGAAAAAAATTCAGTACGAGTGGAACTTTAAACGTTAATAACTTTTTAACGAAGCCTCAGTTGGGCAATTGGTATTCTTGATTTTCGACTTATTTTGGCCTCTACTATCGCTCATTAAAATTTTTACCATTAGTAGCCGAACACCCTGTATATAGATTGATAAAGATTGATAACAACAAAAACAACAATTGTGATACAATTTTTCTTTAACCTATCCATAGCTTAGCATTTCAACCTTATCTGGTTCAAGTTGCATGCTAATATCACATACGGTTTAAAAGTTATACAAAAAAGGCACACGATTTTCTAATCTGAACCACTGTGAGCCGTGGAGTTAGCATCGAGGAATTCGACCCGGAAAACTGGGGTTCGTGTCCCTGAAATTAGAGCATTTTGTTTTTTCTTTTTCGCTTATTTTTGAATTTTTATTTATTTTTAATTTTAATTTTTAATATTATTATATATTATATATACATATATTATTATATATATAGAACATACTTGATTCACATTACAAAATATTTCTTTTTTATGATCTGAAGGGGTGAGTTTAGACGCATATCATGCATATTTAATCATGTCGGTAAACATTGGAGCAGATAACTGGTAATGGATTATGGAAGGTAATTTTATTATATCCGGTCAATGGATTAATTCTCTGTTTTGAAATTCTTAACCAGCCTAAAAGATACACGTGGCACAGTTAGTGACCGGTTCAGGTAGCAAGGAAAACCTAAGGAGTTCTTTATCGTACTTCGACATCATTTGTGCCGTGTCTAGGAGGCAACGTGGAGCAGCAGAAAAGAGTACTATTTCCATTCGGTCAATTCAAGTTTTACATTCTCTGTTTTACCAAATGCGGGGCCGTCACTTCGTCGCGCAAAGTTTTGATGTCTTTCGCATCTGGCAAATTTCGTTGTAAAATAAATAGCGTTTTGTCGAGCGGATTGACCAGTGAAGGATTATATTGCGGTACGGTAAAGGAGGTAGTACCTAGGCACGGACCTCAACGATCGTCGCCGACTCGCGAGACCATATAGCCATAAAATATCTGCAAAAGACGCAAGCCAACTCTGCCGCATCGCTAATTCGGAATACCGGTTTTTCTTCCTTAAATTTGTGCGACCTTCGACTTGGGGAGGATGTTTTGGGCACGCTCGACACAGGGTGGCTTGGGACCTTCCTCCACCATCGGTCGGGGCAAGGGAGTAGCTTTCCGTCCTCGCGGGTCATCAAAAGGATCCTCCTTCCTCAAATCGATAACCCAATCGATAACAAACAAAGTCAACACATGAAATCGGTTAACACCCCCGAATTCGAGTATCGAAGGGGGTATGAGTGGAGAAAGAATCATTTAAATAGCCTTTCAAGATTAGTTTGACGAGTAACGAACCAAAAATACACGTGTACCGCGACAGGCCTTACACTCTGTTGCATCGTAATGTATTCAGTGCCAAGGTCCTTACCGTAATTTCGTCCTCTGCGTGAAGAAATATTCCGTAGCCCTGTACTTACGTGATGAGACAAAGCCACTACAGGACAATACCAGCATTTGGCTGCTAGAAATTTCCCAAAATTTAGAAAGTAACTGTCCTCACCAGTACGTTGACAACCAAGTCGCCGTTACCCTTTGTGTCTACCTTTACTTTTGATTTCCAAGAGCATTCCCGCTTTCTTCTCCAAAAAACCCTCCCACGACATTTCTAATAACAATAACCAATTGCAGAATTATATCCACTCAAAGCTCTCCATCACCTCAAATAGCCTCCACCAATTAGGAATCCTCCGACGTGTAATTTTAAGTAAAAATTGTCATTGAAGTTAGTTCGTTCCGAAACCATACCTCTTGCAACATAGAAAAAACGCGCATTTTGACTACCGATTTACTGTAGACTTTGTCTAGTAATAAAATGGAATCTCAACCGTCTACCTCGGTCGCAGCAGTGAACGAAGAGTACAAAATTATTTGTGCAGACGCTGTGGATTTCGCAGTACGTTCATTGCGGTCAAAAGGTTTGATTGTCGAAAAAGCATCGGGCACCGTGACAAGTGCTGCAATTGTAATTGGGAATGAGCTTCTTAAACGCATCGAAGATGCTATAGAAGACATGGTACTCTGTGAGAAAGAGGCAGTAATCCACTGTGAAGAGGATGAAGTTGCAGACGACCAATTCGTGGAGAAAACTGATCCCCACGACGAAGTATCCAGCGAGGGAAGCAATACTGACAATGAATCTACATACACCCCACCCTTAAAGAAGGAAAAAATAGAAATTATTACGTGGGATACCAAAATAAGAGCAGTAACCGCTGCAAAGCTCCATCCTACGTGGACTTGGAAAACCATTCAGAGGAGTGTGACAAGACAGCTGTGCTCTGCTAGCCAATTGTTACATTAGAAACAGACAGTTGAAAAAAATGGTTCTACACATGACAAATATCATGTAATTATACGGTGGACAATGGACAAATTTCTAGAGGCTTGCCAATTGAAGAAGCAAGTAACTACACAAATGTTGCAATTATGGGCTTTACAAGCTTCAAATCAATTCAGGTCAGGTGGTTTTAAGTTCGCGACTTCAACATCGTGGGTAAAGAAATGAAAACGGGAACAGAGAAAAAGACAACGAAAAATAACGTGTTTTGTATCGAAGAAAGATACGCAGTGGAAGAAATTACAAAATCAGCACAATTATTCCAAGATCAAATCCAAAAAATAATTTTCACATTTCATGAAGATTATATTATTAATACCGATCAAACTGGATGCGAATATAAAATCCAACCTAAGAGGACGTTAAGTATTCACGGTGAGAAGACCACTGAAGTTGCAGTGGGGAGTTTAAATAAAATATCACACTCATATACAGTATGCGTTAACTTATTCGGGAAAACTTTTGCCAAAAATATTTTTATGCCTGCAAGAAGTTGGAGGAACTTTTGGACCACGGGTGGCAGCAGATGTTCAAAAACAAGAAGAGGAATTAGCCAATGTACACATTACTTGCACAAAGTCAGAGAAATTGCAATCTGATATCTAACAATTATTTTTCAAAAATGTATTACAATCTTACGTAAACATAAATAAATTCCTATTAGTCATCGATTCGTGGAGTGGACAAACAAATCCAGCGTTATACGACAGCATCTTTTATGATCCGGAAGACGAAAATATGACTACCTGCACGTTAAAAGTGATACCACCAATATGTACACCCATTTGCCAACCGTGCGACGTGTATTTTTTTAGACAGGTTAAAAACTTCCTTTCAAGACTTCAAAACGCCCCAACATTGATCCGCGAAAACAGAGAATTAACCAATAGACATGACACACACCAGTACTGCAAAATTTGTTTGATGCCGCTGTATGTAAACACGACCTTCATATAATGTTTGTATACATTTTTTTTCTCGCAAAAATATATCAACTGAGTGTCTACTTACTTCTGTCTCTCTGAAATTAATTGATTTTTTGTTTAAACTTAATTTCGGTTTACACCTATTGTTAATATTTATTTTAAATGTTATTTAAATAATCTATATACTATAAAGATAAATGTTAAATAAAGCTTAAACTTGTAATTATAATGCTACAATAATTAAATTTTCTTGATATTCATTTTCATCACGTGTCACTTAATTTTGTCCTTAACTGTATATTCATATGTTATAAAAAAAGATACTAATGTGCAGATGATTGTTTCTGTCTCTGTTGGAAATGTTTCTCATTCCCATGTTGACAAACATGCACGTGTCGGAAATATTTCTTTTTCCCCTCGTTGGCAAACGTGCATACCATCTTTTGTTTCAGTTCTGTACCATGGTATACGATAATTCATGCCATATTAAACATAACCTAAAAGTACATGCGTCGTTTTTTATTATCTAATTCTATAACCTCCGCTACAGTCTCATTATGCATGCTATTTTTTTGTTAATCGGTTACTTAGTAACAGTTATAGTATTGTGGTATCAGAAAAACTGTAGATAGACATCGGAAATGTGAGGAACTTGCGCGGAATAAGAACTACAGTATTGTCTCTCTATAGCCGCGCGTGTCGGGACCGGGCGCACGCAACTTGAGAGACGAGTAGTCTATTCGGCTTTCTTTGATTTGACGCTCGAGCGTTCAAGGGGGATGGGGCTCGTCGACTTTTCTTCGGCTTTCTGTTTGATATCCGATACCCGATGTCGCGGCGCGGTGATTACAAACGAAGTAGTGGGGATAGCTTCGCGTCTATAGAGAATCCGAAAACGCGCGGCTATAGAGAGACAATACTGTATATCCTAAAAGAGAAAGCAAGTTACAGGTCAAAAGGGACGGAAAAAACCCATGGTTCAGCGGGCCCAGTGACGCGTTCGAGGTCCTCTCGAACAGGGGTACGAAATGCAAGGTGAAGGTTAACATGACGTAAAAGTATTGAAAAGGGATGTTTCGACCTGAAGGCCATATTCAGTTTACGAGATGTTGCCGTAATAAATTATTGCCAAGCTGTTATAAGTTGTATTTATTTAATCGTAGTTATCGTAGAAATAATTCGAATAGTTTCCATTAATTAGTTCTTAGCCACTTTTAATATTAAATAAAAATCTTTTTAATCAATACCACAGTATAATAAAGTTCCAGGGTAATATCGAAGAAATACTATTGCGTTTAATCAAGTATTGCAAACCGTAGACTCGCTCGACTTCTCCAGCTGATCAAGTTAGAACGTTAATTTCTGTCGTTTGACTACCCAGGTGCGATTGAAACCCGCGAAGTCTTATTCGTGCCGCGTCGAGGTTCCCTCTCCACGCGAAACTAAGATTTATCGAGCTTCCGTTACAGTCACGTTTCTCTTGACGGTTCCTCCTCGCTTTGTGTCCAAGCATGATTGCGAGGGCAACCTTTGAGCCCGTAAATTGGACATTAAGTGTGAAAAATTACCTCACTTTAGTCGTAGGAAATATTATGGGGTTACACCGCTACAGAAGCTAAAAACCACTATAAAATTTGATTCTTTTCGTGAAAACAGTATAAGTCGTAATTAATCTATAAATAAATGTATTGATAAGAGACGCTTTTGGAATTACATTGAAGAAATTATGTTGCAGAATCTTGTATTAAAGTCTAGATACAAAAATATGTCTAAAATGGACAAAGTAGGATTAGTTTAAAATATATCTCCGTAAAGAATTATTTAATTAGCTTAATCATCTTCATTTATTTCAAGTAATCTTTAATTTATCATAATCCGATTTGCTTGAAGAAACTTCAAACATAAAAATATGGCCAAACTAATTTTGATTAAGCCCTTAACTATTAAACTAGTTAAGAGAGCCCTTTTAATTCACTCCTAGAAATTATAATTTTTAAATACACTACGAACCAAAAAGATTGTCAAGAAATTATTTAGATAATTCAAAGGCATACAGTATGGCATTTCTTTAACGTTAAATTGATACATCAACTACAAAAAGGATCGAAATAAAATTCAAAAACTTACTTTACGCTGCAGAAATCTTCGACTCGATACAGTGACACTCTTTATCAAATATCGGTGGATAATGACTGACCAGTATTGATAACTAATAATTAAAATATCCACGAGTTGCGTTCTGTCAGGTTTTCAGCGAAGAACAAGGTTGGATCGGGTTAATTATTAATACACAGTTGTAAACTAAAAACTATTAAAGAGTATATACTAAAGAGGTAACGAAGCACAAAATGGATAAAACACGTGCACACATAACGCGGCCATATTGGATTCAGTGAGAAGAACGCCGTTCGCACATGCGCACACGGTCAGTGCTGTACTCAGAGCCAGTAGGGCCCTGCGATATCGATCGAATATTGATTATGTCAAATCACTATATTTCTCACACGTTCGTACACTTAGTAAACCATCGAAGTGGTGCATTCATACGCACCTTCTCGTAATAAATAATTTGCACGTGACTTATTTTCTACATCTAAATGTATAAGAATATCTACGTTTCATATAGAGCGAAGTCGCAATGGCGCTAACACATTATGTCACTATGAGGTCAAAAACTTGAGGACCGTGGTATAGTCGATGTGCGGCAAATGTTAATCCACGAAATTCCTGAAGTACATACTCTACGAACTTCGTATCCGAATGTACTCGCGATTCGTGTCGGTGTTCGTTGAGTACTGCGGGGATCATTAATTCCAGCAGTACGATCCTCCGCGATGCTGAACTTCCATGTTCCTCTGACACGGAATTAAACACGAATAATGAAAAGAACGCTGCCTTCGTTGCACACTAATTGCGTTCGTTGTTCATTTAACGCATCAGACACGATTTCGTACACACGAAGCGTTCGATGCAACGAGACGCCAATTTTCCGAGTCTTTTAGATCTTCATTAAGCTCTGCGGTTTCAAAGAAACGAACCGTGAATGATCCTGAAAAAGAACGACACACTGTAGCTTTCTGACTCTGCATACGATAACGTACCATTTTAGCGTCTACATTAACGATACAACACAAATTTATATATAATTAAATAAAGAAAATGGGAGGGACTTTTTTGGTACCATTATTGTGATTTAATGATTGGTTCTATTTTTAACATTTATCACGTAATTCTTCAGTCTGTGGAAATTTATTGCATATTTGGGAATGTTTGTTAAATAGATTCTAGGTTCGCAATCGCAATCGTGGATTTGCACTATAGTTCGATGGAAATCAATTTGCTGATCAAGTTTCTCGATCGTAATTCGGGTCAAACGCGATACCTATAGGAGTTAAGGGTAACCAAGGAGAATCGTGGGGATGGCTCTGTTAGTTTGAACGGTTAGTTGATTGTCATCCCATTATGGTTTGGAAGATTTTAGACACGTACACTTCGAGATAGCGAAAGGTAGTATCTTCTGTTAATCAATCTTAAAGAGTTTTGGATAGTCAAATAGTATTGTGGAAGCAGTACTTCAAAAATATGAAACATATTCAACATAGAATCAGAAATTATTCATAATGTAATAAAGACTATCTCAAAGCGAATAAAAGTGACAGCAGATAGCAATAAAAAATGAACTAAAACTGTAAATATGTGATAAAATTCTTTTAAATATACTGTACTCTTCTGCTGAAAGAGGAAATAAAGCATTATGTTTTGTGTGAAATACTTTACGTATTCTAAACCTTAATCCTTTCTATTCTTTAGCGTAGATTCTATCACTTTTACTCGTCACTGTATACTAAGTACTGCTTGTAAAAACAATATACATATATAGTAGTACAGATACTACTTTACAAACTCACTTGAATTATGCCGCGTGACTTGTCGGTAATAGAGATCACATAAGACAATAGAAAAAAAACCCGAGTCGGGATTAAGAGGAGAAACACGTGCATGAAGATAAGTAAGAATTCGAGACAGAAAAGTTTCTCTATTTATAAGTAAGGGATCTGTAAATAATGTAAATAATGTAAATAATGTAAAGAAACTTTAATTATTGTTTAATAAATATCATCTCTATTTATAGTGAAACCCAGTTTGGTTTATTCACCCACAACACATTATAAAAAAGAAAAAGACATTATAAAACGGCATTTACAGCTTATTCTTCCCTATCTTTCCTTCTGATTTCAATATGATTTTTTGATTGGACTGGATATAATAAAGAAATTCCAATTAATACAGAATGAATATTTAGAGATCAAACAAAAAATATATAAGAATATCACAAAAGAAAACTTAGAAAAAAACAAAGATAACAAAACTACAGATAAGTATGTCATAAATTTTAACGAACATATAAATATATCAAATTTTAGAATTTCGATAAATCATTTAGACTATAAAAGAAAAACAGAAATAAACAAATTAATAGAAATGTATAGTGCTATATTTGCCAAAGATAAATATGATGTAGAGATGGTTTAAAAATTGTGAGGTTAGAATCGACCTACTAATGGACAAATTCTGTAGCAAAAGACCATATAAATGTAGCATAGAAGATAAAAAAGAGATAGAGGCACAAGTTGCAAAATTATTAAAAAACAATCTAATAGAAGAATCATACAGCCCTTTCGCGGCCCAAGTAACTCTAGCGTACAAAAGAGAAGAAAATAAAAAAACAAGATTGTGTTGTGATTTTAGAGACTTAAATAAAATTGTCGTACCACAAACACAACCCTTTCCGCTAATAGAAGATTTAATGGTAAAAGCTAGAAATTGCAAATTCTTCTCAACATTTGACATTAATTCAGCGTTCTGGTCGATTTCTTTACGAATAAAAGATAGAAAGAAAACAGCGTTCGTCACGCAAGAAGGACACTTTCAATGGACGTATCTACCATTTGGACAAAAAACATCGCTAGCAATATTCCAAAGAATATTAAGCAACATAATCAGAAAACACAAACTTACAAATTTTACAGTAAATTATATAGACGACATACTAGTATTTTCTAAGGATTTTACGGACCACATACACCACTTAACAAAATTGCTAGAAGCAATAAAAAAAGAAGGATTCAGACTGAAATTCTCTAAATGCAAATTTGCGGAAAATTCAATAAAATATCTAGGGCATGTGATTAGTAATAATTTAATAAGACCAATGAGCGATAATTTGATCGCAATAAAAGACTTTCCAACTACAAGAACATAGAAAAACGTCAGACAATTCTTCGGAAAAGTGAATTTCTATAATAAATATATATCAAACATACCCATAATATTAGATCCACTACACAACCTATTGAGAAAAGGACAAAAATTTATTTGGACCAAGGAATGTGAAAAAGCATTTGAAAATACGAAACAATTATTATGCTCTCAACCTGTATTAGAAATATACGACCCAGATCTACCGATTTACATTTACACAGATGCAAGTTTACAAGGCATAGGAGCAGTAATTAAACAAAGACAGCCAAATAATGAAGAGAAACCAGTAGCATACTTTTCAAAAAAATTGAATAATAGTCAAAAAAAAAAAAGAAAGCAATATATCCAGAATGTCTTGCAATAAAAGGGGCAATACAATATTGGCAATAATTGCTAATGATAAAATCATTCATAGTGTACTCAGATCATAAACCTTTAGAAAACTTAAATATAAAGTTGAAAAACAAATGTAGAGTTAGGAGACCTAACATATTATCTACCGCAATATGACTTCACAGTTAAATATGCCCCAGAAAAATGCAACTTAGAAGCCGATTGCCTAAGTAGAAACCCAGTATTAGAAGCTAAAGAGAACAAAGAGGAAGCATTAAAAATTATAAACCTAATCAAGCTAATAGATATAATTATAGACCAGAAAACAAACAAAGAACTGCAAAATAAAACAAATAAGATGATAATAAAAAATAACGTATACTATAAAAAAGTTAATAGAAAAGAAACAATAGTATTGTCAGAAAATTTTAGTAAAGAATTTATAAATAAAGTACACGAATAATGCTGTCATATAAGAATAAAACAAATGGAAAATAAAATTACACCATATTATACAGCAAAAAAACTAACAGAAAATATAAAATACATTTGTAAAAATTGTGTAATATGTATAAAAAAACAAATCAAGAGGACAAAGGAAATATGGATTAATGTCACATTTAGGACCTGCAAAAGAGCCATTCGAGATTATAACAATTGATACAATCGGAGGATTCGGCGGATCCAGATCAATGAAAAAATATCTACACCTTTTGGTGGACCATGCTACGAGATATGGATATATTCTAACACCCAAGACACAAAACACAAATGATTTTATAAAACTAATCAAGACGGTAACAGATAATAACGAAATTGGTATACATAATCCTGTCAGATCAATATCTAGGAATAAATTCAAAGGAATTTAAAACATTCTTAAAAGAAAAAAATATTCCAATAATATTCACGGCAATTAACTCACCATTTTCTAATGGTCTCAATGAAAGACTAAATCAAACTTTAATCAACAAAATAAGATGCAAAATTAACGAACAAACAAGAAACCGGACATGGATAATAATAGCACAAGAATGCACAAGAAAATACAATGAAACGGAACATACAATAACTGGTTTTGCGCCAATATATTTAATGCAAGGAAAAAACGCAACAATTGTACCCGAAGAACTCCATCAAGAAATAAAAAACAACTTATACCGAGACAAAAAGCTTGCTTTAGACAGAACCATTAAATCCCATAATTACAACAAAACATGATTCGATAAAAATAGAACAAAAATGGAATTCAACGTTGGAGATCTAGTATACGTAGAAAACGGAAATATATTAAACAAAAAAAAATGAGATGAACTAAAAATCGGACCTTTTGAAATAACAGAAAAATTATCCAACTCCATTTACAGAATTAATACAGGTCACAAGAAAGAAGAATCGAATATTTTTCACATTATGAAATTCATTCCAATACCAGAAAGCATTAACGACGATGACGAAGAAAATCACGAATAATACTAGCAGACTTGTTGAAAAATTTTGTAGCCAAATTTCTTAAAATTGTTCTAATACCTAGTTCAAGCATTAACGAGACATATTTTATTATACAGAGTGTACGGCCAACCCTGGGAAAAATTGTAATGGGAGATTCTGGAAGTCAAAATAGGACGAAAATCAAGAATACCAATTTGTTGATGGAGGCTTCGTTAAAAAGTTATTAACGTTTAAAGTTCCGCCCGTACTGAATTTTTTTCTCGAAAATGCACAAAATTTCTGGGTTATGTCTATTGACCAAAAATGATTATAATTTACCCCAGCAAACAAAAATAATTTTTTCAGAATGATTTGAAATTGTTTAATTTAATTTTTTTATAACTTTTTAACGAAGCCTCAGTCAAGAAATTGATATTCTTGATTTTCATTTTATTTTGGCCTCTAGAATCTCCCATTAAAATTTTTCCCAGGGCGGCCGAACACCCTGTATAATAAACGTTTCGTCCATTGGTTTATGGTCCTCTTCGGTATAAAAGTTTGCAACAGAAGTAAATTATATAAATATATGTATGTTAATAATGCTACAATTACAGTACAAAAGAAAAATTATTTTTTATTTTAAAATATATAAACTTAATTAAAAATTAAGATTAAGATCATAAAATACAAATGCAAAACATTCATTGAATAAGTCCTTAGATATGTCCTTCTTTTCTATATACAAAAAAACATCAATAATATTATCACTTAGGTCTATCGAACCATGTCATCCATGATAAACAAAATTATATCCGTTTGCAAACAGCGAAAATAATAGGGATGGACAAGTTATGTACTCAATCAATACTAGAGATTGATATAAATATATGTGTAAACCAAAGCATAGCAAATATTGATTAAAATAACTGAATCGATTCTTTAAATGCAAGATCTGCTCCAATTTAGTTTTCATTATTGACCTTGGCCTTGTTATATTTACTGTTAAACCAAACCTCTTTTCTCTTGTGTATTCTTCAATTAGTCGATTCCATCCATTTCAATTTTTAATGGGCACTTCGCTCGAATCTGATTAATTCTTTCAGTTCTTATGCGGATAAAATGTTCAAAATACTCTACTTTCTATTTCCGTGCTCTCTAATATTCAGCAGTTTGAAACTATGAATTTCGAGAACGCTTCGACCGACTGAAAATACTTAGAAAGATAGCTTAATTTAGTCGCTACCTCGAAATCTTATAGCTTGAGAGCTCCCAAACTTTTCAGATTTTCGACGTATTTAAACTATTAAGGACCCAAAGGATTTCAAGTTTCGAACTATTCCCGAGCGTTTAAATCTTTCAGTACCTTTAATACTTTGGCAACTCCGGATCCATCGAACTTGTAATCTACTTCGCAAAGAATTGACACGTATAGGATGAAGCTTTCGACAAAATACGGCACGAAGGACTATCAGATAAGTTACAGGAAATATTACCAAGAAATCTATATCGAATCATACTATCATATCTAACAAATAGAAACTGTTACATAAAAACTAGAAATGCGACATCTTCAACAGATATAAGTGTTGCAGGGTAACAGTAAATTCATAAAGCCAGCGGATATAGAGTCACACCTTTCATAAACAATCAAGGTTTTTGCTTATAACCTAGTGCCCCTAAAGCGGCTATTTAATTAGTAAATTCACTTACAACATGCATGGCCCTTCAAATCCAGTCGCTCTATAACTTTACTACCTACAATAACATCGACGACCGGTGCCATATGTTTTATGACCAGACTCAGGTACCGCGCGAAACATGTGGGCACCAAGTGTTGACCCGGGCCCGTAGCCTCCTCGCGGAAAAATCCGGGCCCGCAAGAATGATTAAAAACCACCGTTGTTAGGAACTTGGCAAGGTTTACGATACGGTCTCTTGTGAATACCGCTATTTTAGAAGATAGCTAATTTCAATTTGCTTGTTAATAGTTACAGCTAAACGAGGAGTCAGGGCCCTAAAAAATTATTACAAAATTACAGCAATCAGGAACTCGTACCAGGGCCCTGCTCCGTCGTCCTCAATAGCGATTGACGTGTCATAAACCTTACAACTAGTCGCGCGGTCGAGTAACGACCTTAGTACCTGGCCACGGTCCCCGGTCGGGTGTTAGGAATTTTCCATTTCCAGGGAGGTCTAGTTTGTACCCCGACTGGTGGGCGGCTACCTGGACTAGGCAGATTTCGAAAATCCAACCCCCTACCGGGGACGTCGGCCGATTGGTCAGTTTCGTTACGCCTCATCGGCAATTTTAGTATATAAGAAGATCATCGGAAGAGTTTCTTTAGATTAGCAACAAAATTATAGTTGGAAACGTCACTGTATCTCTTGTTGAAATTAATAAACACCGAATACGAACCATTAGTTTCCTTCACTGAAGGTGGTCCTTCGAGGGTGTACCTAGTCGGCACACCACGTGCAAACTTACAACATCCGAACGAGCAACACTCGACCACGGACAGAACAACCGTTATATGCCGCCTCCCATTAACCAACTTCGCCGCCAAAATGATTGGCCGGCGTATCAGCAATGTAAACTCAATCAGCGACCGATGATTCCTCCCATGGCCTTGGATACGCCCATGGTGAGGTTAGCTTTTTGGGCGACTTTAGCCCAGAGAGCAGATTGAGTCAGAAAATCAAACTAACAACACTGAGAAGAACACAGAACACGAATCAACAGACCGAAGACTTCATCTGGCGGATATCTTGTATTGGAGCCTCCAAGCGTATCCCCTTAATCAGTTTGCATAAAATTAAGTTGGCGTGCGACATTGTGCTGCTGCACAAAACAATAAGCTAGTGCGCTACAAGGAATTATAAAAGTATAAAAATAATGATATTTGATCGAACATGAACTCTTAAAATAATATTTCAAGTAATACAGAGTGTTCGGCCACCTCTGGGAAAAATTTCATTGGGAGACTCACGTGCTCGCCACCAGGACTTAGGACAGTCACTAGGACTTTAAGAATAGGATAAAGAATTAGGGTAATAAATTAACCCAGGGATTGTGCAATGTCCTGCAGACCTTGATTTGCAAGATGAAACAAACCAGGCTGTGAGCGTTGCACAATCCAAAAACTAAACAAATTTCAGATTGGGCAGGACAAGGCCCAATCCGAACATCGACGCCTCCAAGGAGGCACTAAGAGGGAGATACGAAGTCTTCCTCCAGGACTGCACACTGGAGAAATTTAGAATATCTTCGATTCTGGAAACACTAGGACGTTAGTGAGAATATCTTAGTCTCTCAGGGCATTTGGACGCCTGTTAGAACTTGAACATTATAGAGGTATCACCTTACAAGTGATAACCCCTCCAAACTTGGACATTGCTAGATCACCCAAGTGATCAAAGTAATAAATATTTGTTGTTGTTATTAATTTTAATAAATTACTGTGATTGTAAATCGAATAAAATTGATTTACTACATATCTAACTCCCAGAACAATTACGGAGTTAACAGACGGCAAGGTAACACAGTATAAAGGTCGCCTCGTGGCAAAGGGCTGCTCACAGTCCTTTGGTACAGATTTTAACGAAACTTTTTCGCCTGTTAGTAGATATTCCACTATTAGGACCTTATTTTCGCTTGCACTACAATTAGAGATGAGTATTGATCACTGGGACGTATCAACAGCCTTTCTCAATGGAAAATTAGATGAAGAAGTATATATGGAACAGCCGAAGGGTTTTGTCATCGACAAAAACAATGCCTGTCGGTTAAAACGTGCGATATATGGTTTAAAACAATCTGTACGAGTCTGGTATGAAAGAATTCACAATATTTTAATAAAATTAGAATTCAAAGCAAGCGTGTGTACCTCGTGTGTATACTATAAAACGGTAAATAATTCAAAATTAATAATTTGTTTATATGTCGACGATATATTAGTATTTAGTAATAACGTACAAGAAAAAATCAAATTAAAAAATCAACTAGCTTCGGAATTTTCGATTAAAGACCTGGGTGCAGTACAGTCTATAGTAGGAATTAGGGTAACAAGAAAAAATAATTATATTTATTTAGATCAAAGTAGTTATATAAAAGACATCCTACAGAAGTTTAACATGGAAAATTGCGAGCCAGCCAAAACTCCGTATGCGGTGGGAGTAAAATTAGAAAAAGCAACTGTAATAGATGACCGCCCATACCAGGAGTTAATGGGTTGTTTAAATTATTTGGCTCTATGTACTCGACCAGATATCGCCCATACTATAAGTTACCTTAGCAAATTTAATAATAGCCATAATGAAGAACACTGGTATGCGGTGAAGCCTGTATTACAATACCTAAAAGGGACTATAAATCTTTGTCTAGCATACTCAAAGTCCGGAGTTGAGATTACAAGTTTTGTGGACGCAGACTATGCGAACGATACCGAAGATCGAAAATCATACAGCGGATTCGTTTTTCTATTGGGCGGAGGAGCTGTGACACGGCAAAGCAAACAATAAGCACTCTCCGAAGCTTGCAAGGAAGCAAAATTTTTAAATAACTTCGTGTATGAGATCACAAATAGAAAAGTTGTAATAACCGTGTTTAATGATAGTCAGTCAGCGTTAGCGTGGACAAACGAACAAATGCCGTACAGTCGTTGTTAGGAACTTGGCGAGGTTTACGATACGGTCGCTTGTGAATACCGCTATTTTTGAGGATAGCTAATTTCAATTCGCTTGTTAATAGTTACAGCTAAACGAGGAGTCAGGGCCCTAAAGAATCATTACAAAATTGAAGCAATTAGGAAGGGCCCTGCTCCGTCGTCCTCAATAGCGATTGACGTGTCATAAACCTTACAACTAGTCGCGCGGTCGAGTAACGACCTTAGTACTTACCTGGGCACGGTCCCCGGTCGGATGTTAGGAATTTTCCGTTTCCAGGGAGGTCTAGTTTGTACCCCGACTGGTGGGCGGCAACCTAGACTAGGCGGTTTTTGGAAATCCAACCCCCGACCAAGGACGTCGACCGATTGGTCAGGTCCTTCACGCCTCATCGGCAATTTTAGTATATAAGAAGAACATTGGAAGAGTTTAGTTAGATTAGCAACAGAATCATAGTTAGAAACGTTACTGTATTACTTATTGAATTCAATAAACACCAAATACACAACCATTAATTTCCTTCAAACGAAGGTGGTCCTTCGAGTTTGTATTAGTCGGCACACACGTGCAAACTCAACAATTTTCGAACGAGCAACACTCGACCACGGAAAGAACAGTCGTACGAAACATATTGATACCAAAAACCACTTCGTACGAGAAGCAGTAAAATCAGGAATTGTAAAAGTATGCTATGTGAATACAAAAGAAATGGTCGGCGATATCTTAACAAAAGCGTTAACGACAAACAGACACAACAAGTTAGCAAAAGGTTTAGAATTAGAATTAAAGATGTAGCGATTAGGTGGGAGTGTTGGATATTATATAGAAAACTAGTTTATCGATGAATTAGCACCGAAATCGCAACATCTCACGTCGGAATGTACGTATGTTTTTTTTTTGTTTTGTATTGCGACGAGGTATGCTTGGGCGAGGCTCACTCGGTCTCCAACTACACGTGTGTAAGGTCGACACTGTTTTCAAAATAAAGATAACCATTTGTGGCGTAATTCCAGTGAAGTGAATAATCCAACAGCTTCGTTAAAAAGTTATTAACGTGTAAGTTTCGCCTGTAGAACGGCAATCTGCGAATAGATGCGTGCGCGCGGAAGGTTGCAGCAGGCCAGTGCTACTGGTTCTCGGAACTTTAAACGTTAATAACTTTTTAACGGAGCCTCAATCAACAAATTGATATTCTTAATTTTCGTCTTATTTTGTCCTCTAGAGTCTCCCGTTAAAATTTTTCCCAGAGGTAACCAAACACCCTGTATATATAGAATCTATCCTATATGCCCTATTTCTGAAGATGACATCCTATTCTAAGAATATTCGAGTGCCCTACAAACCAGCAGACTAACGTTCGTTTACAAACTTTCAGGACACGATAAAAATTTTTTTTTTCTAAGCCAATAATTTGTTATAGTAGGTGACTTAGTATACACTTTTATATGGAAAATAACAGCATCGATTGGTACATAAAAAATATACAATTTTGTTTCAGAAAATAAAGTTGACCATCATATGTCTTTTACGTATCCACCCAGGAAAAATTTACATACATCGGATTATGTGTCCCCTTGAAACATCAAACGTTTGTCTGTAACATTATTCCATGGCATTGATAATTTCGTAGATATTCAGCTAAATCGATTTAAATGGAACGCCCTGTATATTTAACTTTGGAAGTTAAATTAGTTTTGGAAGTAATGGTCTGTGTCTTGATGTAGCTATTGAGTAAAGTATAGAGTGCTATAATTAGTAGCATACTTAAACAAGGAGGGCGAACTACCTCAGGCGATACTTTTTGAGGGCAGTAGTTTTCGTCTATTGCAATGAAAAGAACTCTTATCACGTATCCTGCACTTATTCATCGTTATATCAATAATCAACTTTTCCTTCTGTCCAGGTAAATTAAACATATGACAACGATTTTGCTTCTACGCTTAATTATATTTTAGTCTTCACATAAATTACAATCTGTTGATATAGAACCGGAATTGATTTATAATACAGACATGATTTCTTCGTTATTTTGAAAGTGATTATTATTTACTTCATAATATACCTTGCTAGTAGGTTTATCAAACCAACTGGTTTACGAATGGAGAAGCATTCCACTCGATATGAATAAGTTTGAAACCTTTGTACTGAAAGTCTTGTGCATATATTTATATTCTGCAACATAAATTAGCGTAAAATCGTTTAAAAAATGGAGATCTAAAACTTTTTGTGCAATATACAATGTTCGTCCACCCTTGGGAAAAATTTTAATGGGAGATTATAGAGACAAAAATAAGACGAAAATCAAGAATGCCAATTTGTTGATTAAAGCTTCGTTATAAAGTTATTAACGTTTAAAGTTCCGCCTGTAGAACGGCAATCTGCGAACAGCTGCGTGCGCAC
Organism: Colletes gigas; assembly: GCF_013123115.1. Lineage (NCBI taxonomy): Eukaryota > Metazoa > Arthropoda > Insecta > Hymenoptera > Colletidae > Colletes > Colletes gigas. Next base: position 202,768 of record NW_025106686.1, on the reverse strand, counting down.
GGAAGGTTTCGGCAGGCCAGTGCGATTGGTTCTCGGAACTTTAAACGTTAATAACTTTTTAACCCCTTAACGCTCACGCCAGTGATATACAGGGTGGCCCACTCTATTATTTCAAGTCATAACTCCGTTATTATTGTATTTACGAAAAAATGCCAAAGGAGAAAGATAAATGGTTCGAAGAGCACTACATCTGTAGGCCTTAAAATTTTTGTTAGATGCAGCAGTGTATGTGCAATTAACAATTGCATCATTTCTTTAAATAGAAATGCATATTTTTTTTACACAGATCGATTCTTCTGTTCATTCTACGTAAAAAATGATTAGTGTACCATGGAAAAAAATTATTAGATCTCGAGAGATTTTCAAAAAATGTCTTTATTGAAGAAGATGCTCAACGCTTCTCCATTACATTCTAAACATTTCTGATAACGTTTTTTTATTGTTTGCATAACTGCGTTTAAATTATCTGCAGTTATTGCTGCACATTCCAGTATGATTCTTTCTCTGAGATTCTCTACAGAATCCATGGGATTTGAATAAATTCTATCTTTCAAATAACCCCACAGAAAAAAGTCAAGGGGACTTAAATCAGGTGAACGGGCTGGCCAACGTATTGATGTATTTGTTGCGATATCGTTATTGCAAAACTTATTTTTTAGAAACTGCACTTTTTCAAATTCTTAGTTTTCGTACTCGAGTTACGATATGTGAATAGCTACTGAATCATGAAATGCTTACTCGTACAAATCAGTTTCTGTTATGACAACAATGTCGAAAGGGTGTTTACCTTTACAACATAGTCATGAAGTGTTTGAGCATCTTCTTCAATAAAGACATTTTTTGAAAATATCTCGAGATCTAATAATTTTTTTGCCATGGTACCCTAATCATTTTTTACGTAGAATGAACAGAAAAATCGATCTGTCTAAAAAAAAATATGCATTTCTATTTAAAGAAATGATGCAATTGTTAATTGCACACGCATTGCTGCATCTAAAAACAATTTAAAAGCCTACAGATATAGTGCTCTTCGAACCATTTATCTTTCTCCTTTGGCATTTTTTCGTAAATGCAATAATAACGGAGTTATGACTTGAAACTGAAAATGTGCATGACCGTGACAGTCACGGGCGTAACAGATACTTTTGCCACATAGCGATTTGTTTACTTTAACCGCTGATAATTATGGACCGGTCCTATGATATCCTATACTAAAGTATGCACATTCCTTCTCAGGTTTCATACAGTGTATATTTAATACATGAACATAGATAAGACCCCAAGATTTCACCGTAAACTTCGGTTTGATCCGCGGCTAACCATAGAACAGTGTACATCTTACTGAGTTTTTTTCTTTATAATTTTTAGATTTTGTGTTATGATTGTTATTATTATTGTAAGAAACCCCAAGGCTGGTCGTTCCCGGCGGAAAGCTCTAGACCTTGCTCAGGACATGGTGGGCCATGTGCGCCGGGCCCGATGCCTTCGGCGACGCAGGACCATAAACGGAGGGTCCTCGAGGACATTCCAGAATGCCACCTCCCCAAAGGGGGCCTTCTTGGGACAAGGGAAAGCCAGTCTTGACTAACCCTCGCGTTGGAAAAGACCTTCCATCAGTTCTACGAATTTCATTGTGCTACCGTCTTTAAATATAAGTCTTACATTATCTTGGTTCTTGTTTTGTGTTTTTATTATACTATTTTTGTGATTTATATTATTACACCGTCACGCTATATATCAACACGTTATATAGAAATCTATCTTGGATAACCAGGTATGCTGAATGAAATGTTTAATTTGGTGCAAAAGTTATTAAAAATCTAAGAAGAAATTACAAATTTTTAGGGGAATCTAAGTAAATCTAGATATCCTACATTTTACTGTAAGATTTTCACAAACTTCGAAATGAATGACAGTGACTCCAGTGAACATCCAGAGTACATGACATTTGAGTACTCAGAAAGTGATTCCGACACAGAAACCCAGGGGGAAGAACGTGAATTTGTTGATGAACCTCGTTTTTCAATTGATGGAAATTGGGAATATCTAAGTACTTCTAAGCCAAAGCCTGCACCACCGAGATTCCCATTTATAGAAACGCCTGGTTGCACCTTTACTCTCGAAAACAGTTCTGATTGTTTTTCATATTTTGAACTATTTTTTTCAAATTTCATGGTAAATTTTATTCTTACGAAAACAAACAGGTATGTTTATAGAACGGCAACTGGGTACATCTCGGTCAAGTAATATACCAGTTACCGAAAAAGAAATGTACATTTTTTTGGCTGTTACCATAGCTCAAGGTATAATTCAAAAACCCGACGAAAGAATGTATTGGACAACTGAACAAACGCCAATTTTTCCAAAACTATTTTCTTTACGGCGATATTTATACATAAAAAAAAATTTACACTTTTGCAATAGTGAAGAATATAATCCAAATACTCACCCAAATCCTAAGCTAAATATAATTTGGCCTGTTTACGATTATATTAACAAAAAGTGTGCAAGTTTACTGATTCCTGAGAAAGATATTTCAATTGATGAAAGTTTGTTATTTTACAAAGGTAGATTAGGTTGGAAGCAATACGTACCGTTGAAACGAGCCCGCTTCGGACTAAAAATTAGTAAGAATCACAAAGACATGCCAATATCTGCGCAGATAGTTTTATCTTTGATTGAACCATTATTGGGAGAAGGATACTGTGTAACAACAGAAAATTTTTACACGTCAGTAGATTTTGCGCGATTTCTTGTAGAACGAAACACTGACTTTTACGGAACACTTTGTTTACAAAGGACAGGCATTCCGTTAGAATTACGAAGTAAAAAGTTAGAAAAAGGAAGAGCATTGGCATTTAGAAGTAATAAGGTAATGGTCATGAAATGGGTGGATAAGAAAAATGTTAGCCTTTTGTCAACCATCCATAACACAAAGCTCGTGACAACTAGTAAAATTGGCAAAGACGGAAAGAGGGTTAAAAAACCACAGGTAGTTTTAGATTATAATGATACAATGGGAGGTGTTGATCGATTAGATCAACACTTACATGACTACCCAACAGCGAGAAAGAGAGAAAAGAAATATTATAAGAAAATTTTCTTCCATTTATTGGATATATGCGTTTGGAACGCATTTGTTATATATAAAAAAAATGAAGAGCGGAAGAACCATTTGGAGTTTCGAAAAACTGTAGTACATAATATAATAGAGAAATATTATTCGCCAACACTGAAAAAAGCAGGACGCCCTACTACAGAGCCGGGACTACTAATTGTAAGATTGACGGAAAACCATTTTCCAAGTATTGTTCCACCAACTGTAAACAAAACTGCATCTTACAGATGCTGTGTTGTCTGTTGTAACCGGAGAGATGCAACTGGCAAAAAATGCAGGAAAGAAACACGGTACATGTGTAGTGAATGTAATGTCAGGCTATGTGCCGTACCATGTTTTAAAATATACCATACACAATCACATTTTTAATTGTATAAATTTACATCATACAATATAATGTGTAAAATGTATATTTATATCATAAAATGTTTAATTGTATGTATCTATATCATAAAATAAAAAATTATAATGCTTGATATAGAATGATTTGTGTCACATTCAATTATTCGCTTTATGTCTTCTATTTTGGTAAAAATAATTCAAAAAACATGTTACAATATCCCAAGAATATAAAATGACAAAAAGAAATTTGTGCCTTTTTGGACGGTAAATTGAAAAAAAATGTGAGCGTTAAGGGGTTAACGAAGCCTCAATCAACAAACTGCTATTCTTGATTTTCGTCTTATTTTGGCCCCAAGGATCTCCCATTACAATGTTTCCCAAGGGTGGCCGAACACCCTGTATAAACAAAAACATATAAAATTTTTAAATAAAAGTTCAACATGGATACCTGAATAACCAATTATTGACATAAGGATTAAACATTAACGTTTTGTTGGTTAAGCAATTAAGGTGTGTATTTTTATGCAGTGATCAAGGTATCAGTTGGTATGAATCTAGTTCTGCTCTAACTCTATAATGATAATATCAAATACTTGCTTGTTACTATGATGAGCTGTAAAACGATACTCAAAATGTTATCTAAAATAAAACACAATCCAGCTCTATTTACGAAATGAAATATCTTTAATCGAGGTTTTATCTTGATCAAACGTCTTTAATCTTCTGAGTGTGTGACTAAGATATTTAGAAGTGAGTTTGCGAAGAATGCAGGCATCGAAATGGCTGAGTAACGGCTCTGAGTGAATGTATTTGTACGTACATATGTGAAGGCAAGAATCCTTTAGGATGAGTCAGCTATAGGATTTTTAATGATAAGGCTCCTTCTATCCGAACCTGACCGATCATCATAATTTTCTACGGGAAACTACATTGAATCTACTCAAACACTAAATACTATGCAAGAAGCGTTGACTCAGTTGTCGAATCAGTGACCGAAATATTATCTTCTAGGTAATTTTTTCATTGCAATACTCGCCCATCGTGTCGCATATGATCCGCAGTTTGCAATGCAGACACACGACAAAGTTATCGTTAGTGTTAGAATATTCAATTTCAATTTCGCGCTTTTCTTTTTGTTATTGAGTAATGCCGCTAGGTGGCGCCATAATAGGTTAAGTTTTTTCCCCTTCCTTCTTTTGTTTTTTGGTGTGTGTGTGGTTTTTTTACTATTTGATGGGTTTTGTTGTTCGGCTGAGTTGGAGGTTTTGATATCTATACGAATTAAAGTTTAATTATCAAACAGTTAGACCTAAGTTATTGGAATTTAAATGTGAAATTTGTTTTTAAAAATCTTAGGTGCGGAATTACAATCATCAAACGATAAGTATACGCGTCCAACAGGGAAAATTAATTTAGTTTACATGAAAATGAAAAGTAAAGGAAGGTCTGGGTTAGGTCTACATGTTAGTTTGAGAAATCAATAGCTTTTATATAATCGTAAATAGAAAATTTGATTTAGAAGAAATATGAATGGTACATAAGAAATTGAGTCTGTTAATGAGTATGATCATTTTTAATGCAAGATACGATGGAAATTGGCGTTTCAGAAGTTGAGTACTAATATCGTATTCCTTTAGGAGTGTGATGTTTTAAACACGTGGTACATCTTTAAGTTAAACTAATTTTTTATGATGTAGATAGTCTCAAATTCGAAAAATATGTTCCGATCAAACGTGTAGGCATTTCAAGTTAAAGTTGATCGTTCAATTATCATAGTTTTTTTTTTTAATATTCTTCGATAAAGTTCTGTTCCGACGAGAAAAACAATTACAATGTATTCTGTGTTGCAGCGTAACAGTAAATTCATAAAGCCAGCGGATGTAGAGTCAGACCTTTCAAACATTCAAGTTTGCCTATAATCCAGTGCCATTAAGATGGCTATTTAATTATTAAACTCAGTCATATCTGCATGATACTCCAAATCCCGGCGTTCTATGACTTTACTGATGGAAGTTTGACACACACCCGTAGCGTGCGCCTGTGGGTATGCGCAGAGGAACATGCGCGAGAGAGAACGCGCGCATGAGCGTTGTGTTGCTTTGTCATCACGTTTTTGTCGTGTCGTCGTTGTGTGTTGTTGCGTGTACCATGTATCAATTCTGTATCATTAATCATTATTAAACATTTATATATATATGTTCCAACAATCCAACAAGGTTATGGGCCCAGGAATGGTTCCTGTTGTATTTAAGAATTAAAATAGTTTTAGTTGGGTTGACATGCCGGCAGAGTGCGCTCTAGCTAGAGCCGAAACATGTGTTAAAATAATTTACCCGTTTGCCGGTCTACCGTTTCGTCTCTTACTTTCTTTTGTTTTTCCGGCCTTGCCGGGTTTTTCCCTTTTTGTCTGTGGCAATAAAATCTATCACGTATGCAAACTGAATTGTGGCGATCTGTTTATTAATACCCAAAACTCAACAGGTTATGGGCCCAGAAGTGCGATTGTAGTGATAGTTTTAGGAAATATCTTTAAAATAAATAATTCAAAAAGTTACACACGTGTCATCCAACGATTCAGCCAGCCACGTGCAATAGTGCGAAGGAATCAAAATGGACAACGAGATCTCGAAGATCGAGAAACTTTGTGGAATTGAGAACTGGGGAATATGGAAATTCCAGGTTCGAGTTCTCATAAACGCGCATGGAGCGTTGGAGGTTATGACCGGCGAGTCAGTAAAACCAGAGTTGGAAAACCAAGACCTAGCAGCACTTGCAGCTCACCAGAAAGCTCTGAAAGAATGGAAGAAGCTTGATAGTTTGGCACAAAAGACGATAGTGACTACGGTAAGTCAACAATCATTGATACATATCATAAACTGTCTATCCTCAAAGGAGATGTGGGATAGACTCCACGAGATTTACGAGAACAAAAATGAAACTTCCAAGCATATTTTGCAGCAGAAGTGGTATTCTCTGAGTAGAGACTCTGCCGATAATATTCCTCTGCATGTTGCAAAGATTAAAGACCTTGCTTACAGGCTGAGTGTGCTCGGAGAGCCAGTGTCAGATAGTATGACCATAACAAAGATTTTAATGACACTTCCGCCTTTTTACAAACACTTTATAACAGCGTGGGAATCCGCACCATTGGATCAGCGCACCCTGTCAAATCTAGTGTCGAGACTCACACTGGAAGAGCTTCGGTTGGATTCAGGCGAAAGCAAGAATAGCAGTGCTTTCTCTATGAGGGCAAAGAAGCATCCCGGGCAAAAGGTTAAGCAGGGTCAGAAGCCTGGGAAGTGTTTTAAATGTGGAAAGCCGGGGCATTGGAAGAATGAGTGTCGTTCGAAAAATCAAACTAAGCCTGATGGACACAGTGAGGCAAGAGGGAGTGCTTTTGTGGGTAGCACAATCTCAGCACAGGCGCTGGGATCCGGAGGGGCTCCGGAGGACTGGTACCTCGATTCTGGTGCTAGTCAGCACATGTCGCCGGTACACAGCGCTTTTATAAATTATCGAAAGCTGCCTTCATCGATACCAGTAAGAGTTGGTAACGGTGAAATAATCCTAGGAGAAGGAGTGGGAGAAATAGACATTCTCAGCTCCAACGGCTCCAAATGGGATCGTAATCACTTGGTTCCAGTGCTTTATGTGCCTAAACTAAAGTATAATCTGTTTTCCATGTCTTCAGCGCTTGATAAAGGTTTGCAGCTTTCATCAGATGATCAGAGATGTGAATTGCTCAAAGGAGGGAAAGTCGTTGCAGTGGGAGACAGATGTGAGAATCTCTATAAGATGCGTTTCAAATTCTGCGTGCCAAATCTCAAGAACGAGCCCTCGGAGTTGGCGAGTGCTCATGTTGGTCAGAGCGAAAGCCAAAATTCTTCGCTGAGATTTTGGCACGAGCGCCTTGTTCATCAAAACGTTCAACACGTTCGGAAAGTGTTGAAGAATTGGGGAATCAAAGCCGAGACTGTAGGTGATTGGCATTGTGATGGCTGTTCACTGGGGAAGATGACACGAAAGCCGTTTCCCAAAAGCCAATCTTCATCGAGGAAGCCTGGAGATCTTTTCCATGCGGACTTGTGTGGACCGATGGAACACCTGTCAATCGGGAAGTCCAAGTATTTCTTACTCTTAAAGGATGATTTCTCGCACTATAAATTCGTGTTTTTTCTCAGCAAGAAATCAGAAGTCAGAGAGTGCTTTCAAGGTTTTCTGAAGGCAACAGAAACGCAACTCGGGAGGAGCATTAAAGCTCTCAGGACTGACAATGGATTGGAGTTTGTCAATGAAGAAATGCAGGCGATTATGATCAGAAATGGCATAAGGCATGAGACAAGTGCTCCATATGCACAAGAACAGAACGGGGTTATCGAACGGGAAAACCGAACAATTGTGGAGGCAGCACGGACAATGCTTTATGCGAAGGGTGTAAAACCTGAATTGTGGGCCGAGGCAGTTCATACGGCATGCTATGTACTCAACAGAACTGGGACTAGCAGTGTCAAGGATAAGACACCGTATGAGTTATGGTTTGGTGAGAAACCGGCGAATCCCAGCTACAGAGTTTTTGGCACGGAGGTGTATACTCACACCCCGAAACAAAGACGAAGGAAGTGGAGTGCAAAAGCCAAGAAGGGCGTTTTTGTCGGGTATGATGATTGCACGAAAGGCTATAGGATTTGGTTTCCATCCGAAGAAAGGGTGGAAGTACATCGAGACGTTGATTTCCTGCCAGAAAATGCTGTGCCCAAGGGAGAAGAAAAACATAATAGGATAGAAGAAAATTTACAAGTGCCAGTTAATGATACAAACCGGAACAGCGCAGAAGACGATATTGAATTAGGGCCTGAAAGTAGTGATGAAGATCCTTTCCAAGAAGCTCTAGAACAAGAGGATCCCGGTGTGCAACGAGACGAAGATCGGTCGGAAGAGCCGCAGGTGCAACAGGAAACGTCTGATCCGATCGAACCTGATGGCGTTGCAGTAAATTCCCAGAAAGCTCGTCAGCTTCGACCCAGGAGAAATTTGAAAAAGCCAGAACGACTTAGCGAATATCAACTTGAATTCGAGGAATCGCTCCTTACAGCTGGACAGGAACCAATCACTTATAAAGGAGCCACAACAAGTGTGGAGCGTGACGCCTGGATGGATGCGATGTCAGAAGAGATGGGATCGCTGCGGAAAAATAAAACATGGAGTTTAGTCGAACCTCCTACAAATGCTAAAATCCTTCCAAATCGGTGGGTGTACAGGCTGAAGCCACCAGTAGGCAACCTCAAAGCGCGGTACAAAGCCAGGTTGGTGGTGAAAGGATTTTCTCAGAGGCCCGGTATGGACTACGAAGAAACATTCAGTCCCGTCGTGCAATACGGATCGATTAGAGCGATCCTGGCCATGGCTGCATCATCGGAAATGCAGCTGGTCCAATTTGACGTCAAAACAGCTTTTCTACATGGAAATATAGATGCCGAAATCTATATGGTTCAGCCTGAGGGTTTTCAAGATGGGACCACAAGAGTTTGTAAACTTGAAAAAGCCTTGTACGGTCTCAAGCAGGCTGCAAGATGCTGGAATAAGAAGTTCACGGACTGTCTGTTAAGATTCGACTTGAGAGCGACCTCGGCGGACCCGTGTGTTTTCACATCACACGAGAACGGAGAAACACTTATTTTGGCGATATACATCGACGACGGTCTCATTGCCTCAACAAGCAAGAAGAAAATAGACAAATTTTTGGAATACCTAGCGACTGAAATTGAATTAACTGTGTCTCCATTAAGTCTGTTTTTAGGGATGGAGATCAAAGTTTTTGCGGATGGTTCGATCTTTGCGAACCAGGCTGCATATACTCAGCGAGTGCTCGATCGCTTCCGGATGAGTGAAGCAAATGCGGTGTCGATCCCAGCAGATCAACATACTGATCTGAGTCTGCAGACTTCAGGGGACGACGACAAGGCGATGAACGTGCCCTACAAGGAAGCGGTGGGCAGTTTGCTGTACTTAGCTATGGTCACAAGGCCGGACATTGCTTACGCAGTAAGCACAGTGAGCCAGTATGCGGAATCACCCAGGAAGGCTCACTGGAACGCGACTAAGCGCATTTTGAAGTACATTAAGGGAACTGCTGCCTACGGTATTTTCTTTCTTAAGCAAGAGGGAATGTTGACCTTGACCGCGTACAGTGATGCAGACTTTGCCGGGGACAAAGCTACAAGGAAGTCAACAACGGGCTACGTGATCCAAGCTTCAGACGCGCCGATAATTTGGGGTTCGCAGAAGCAGAAATCCGTAGCGTTGTCGACGACGGAATCCGAGTACGTTGCGGCAAGTCAAACAACCAAAGAGATAATTTGGATAATTAGACTGATGAAAGACTTAGCGAAAGATACACTGGATGTTCCTATTATGTATATAGATAACCAAAGTGCAATTAAACTTATAAAAAATCCAGAGTATCATAAGCGTACTAAACATATAGATGTAAGATTTCATTTTATAAGGCAGCATTTCGAGAACAAAGACTTTAAGCTTGAGTATGTATGTACGGGCGAGCAGAACGCAGATATATTTACCAAAGCACTATGTAAGTCCACTTTTGAGTACCTGCGAAGTAAAATAAGCGTTTTGAATGAAAATGATGCGAGAGATATGTCAATCCAAAGTGGGAGTGTTGTATTTAAGAATTAAAATAGTTTTAGTTGGGTTGACATGCCGGCAGAGTGCGCTCTAGCTAGAGCCGAAACATGTGTTAAAATAATTTACCCGTTTGCCGGTCTACCGTTTCGTCTCTTACTTTCTTTTGTTTTTCCGGCCTTGCCGGGTTTTTCCCTTTTTGTCTGTGGCAATAAAATCTATCACGTATGCAAACTGAATTATGGCGATCTGTTTATTAATACCCAAAACTCAACAGTTCCCTTGCGCGAATGGAAGTGGAGATAAAAGGACACGCATAAATAGAAAGAAAGGTGTATTTGAAAGTGAAGTTATGTGCGAATAACCACGTGTTCCAAAGATTATAAAGAAATAAGTTCAACAAATAAATAAAGAAAAAAATGGCTACTTCAATGCAAACTGATCGGATAGATAAATTAAATGGTAACAATTACCGATTTATGGCAATACGTGAACGGTGAAGTTGTTGAACCGATCGAGGACAATGAAGCAAAGGCAATCTTTAGACATAAAGAAGACAAAGTGTTGGCCACGATTGCACTAAGTATTGAGCCGGAACATCAAATACACATTATGGACTGCACAAAAGCATCTGAAGCTTGGGATGCACTAACAAAGGTATTCGAACCAAAGTCGAGGCCCAGAATACTACAGCTCAAGAAACAAATGGTTTCAATAAAGCTTGAGCATGATGAAACAATGATGTCGTATCTAGGAAGAATAAAGACATGCAGCGACAGTCTTAAAGAAGCAGGTCATGAAATCAGAGATGACGATTTAGCATATGCAATGCTATGTGGATTACCAGATAGGTATGAAGGAATTATCATGGCATTGGCGAACCTTGATGACGAAAAGTTTAAGTCGTCAGAAATAAAAGGGATATTGTTGAACGAGTACGACAGGAGAGCAGCGAAGGAGATCAGTAACCTCGAAGAAAGAAAAGAAGCGCACCATCAAACCAGAGCAGTGTCTCATCAAACCAGAGAAGCGTATCATCAACCAAAGGAATATAGGAAGGATGAAAGGAAATGTTTCAAGTGCGGTAAACAGGGACACCTTGCACAGTATTGTAAAACAAGGACACAAAGTGCAATAACAAAGTGGAAACAGGGTACGTCTAATGATAAGCAGTATAAGCAGAAAGATATGTTTTTATCGGAACTAAACAATGTTCAATTAGATGATTCTTGGTTGATGGATAGTGGTGCGACTCATCACATATGTAAACATAGGGATTGGTTTGTGAATTATAAATCTATAGCGAATGAAACAATTTACTCAGCTGATAACAGGGCGCAAGATAATTTAAAAGCAATAGTAATCGGTGATATTAATATAGAGACTTACGTAAACAATAATACTTTTGATATAACTTTGAGCAATGTGTACCATGTTCCTAATGTAAGGAGAAACTTATTATCAGTTTCACAAATAGAGAATAAGCAGAAACGATTAATAATAGATAATCATAGATTAAGTATCCTAAATAAGAGAAATAAGACGATAGTGGGGGAAGCATTTTGTAAAAATGGGTTATATATCGTTAGAGCTAGTGTAACTAAAGGCAGATCAGATCGAATGGAAACACATATTGTCAAAAACGATAAGTTAAATGATAGTGAGAAATGACATCAACGATTTTGCCATATAAGTACAAGAAATATTCAAGAGATATCAAGTAAGAGTTTAGTTAGAGGCTTGGAAAATTAAAATATAAAGGATATTCATTGTAATGGATGTAGCATAGGTAAATCTGTGAAAGCTCCATGTAAGAGCATGGGAGGTAGACAAACAAAAGCCGTATTGGATTTAATTCATTCAGACTTATGTGGGCTGTTACCAGTAAAATCAATGGGGGGTTTAAAATATTTTCTTACTCTCACTGATGACTATTCGAGGAAAACAACAATATATTGTTTAAAAGGTAAAGACGAAGTATCCAGATTCGTACAAAAATATATAGCTAGAGTAGAAAGAGAACTGAATAGAAAAATAAAAAGAATAAGGACTGACAACGGATTAGAATTTTGTAACAAGGAATTAGCAACATTATTTGATAAATTAGGTATAAGACATGAGCGTACAAATGCATATACACCGCAAATGAACGGTGTAGCCGAAAGGGTTAACCGAACCCTAATGAACTTAGTGCGTGCGATGCTAAAGACAGCAAAATTACCTGAAAGGTTTTGGGCAGAGGCGTTGCTTGCTGCATGTTATACCAAAAATAGAGTCAAGCATTCGGCAATCGACGACAATGTTCCGGAAGGGATTTGGACTGGAAACAGACCAAGCGTGAAACATTTAAAAACGTATGGATGTTTGGCGTATGTGCATCTCTCGGGATACGATAAACATAAGCTCAATCCAAGAGCGAAAGAATGTATATTTGTAGGGTATTCGACACAAACAAAGGGATATAGGCTATTTGATCCTTCGAAAGACGACATTATACATAGTAAACACGTAGATTTTGTCGAAGAATTATGTGGATTTCAATACATTTATGGAGAAGAAACATATGAAATACCATCTGACAATGAAAATAGAGCTAGTGATGTAACAGATGAGATAGAAATTAAGAAGGAAGAAGTGAAGCTGGATGAATCAACAGGTAATGTACCCGTAGAAAATGTACCGTTATTAGAAAAGGATACAGTAGAAACGAATGTGAATAGCGATGTTAGCAGTTCGCAAGAAATACGAGAAAGAGAAATTGTTAATAGCAAACCACGACGCGGAAAGGTTATTAGAAATCCATGGGGTTGTAAAGGTAAACCTAAAGATATTGAAATAAACCTAACAGAGATAATCGAACCTACAACGTTTGAGCAAGCGATGTCATTACCTCAATCTGAACAATGGAAAACAGCAATGGATGATGAATTACAGAGCTTGGAAAGTAGAAATACGTGGGAGGTTGTAAATAGAGTCGAACATATGTCATGCATCGGCAGTAAATGGGTTTACAAAGTCAAGACGGATCCCACTGGGAAAGTTGTTAGGTACAAAGCGAGATTAGTAGCACAGGGGTATGGTCAAAAGAAAAATGTAGATTATTTTGAATCATATGCTCCAGTTGCCAACATGTCAACTATTAGACTGCTATTGGCGATGTCAGTGTGTGAAGGTTGGGAGGCACATCATTTGGATGTTAAATGTGCATATTTGTATGGAGAACTAACTGAGGAAATATACATGGAGTTACCACCAGGATATAGCGAAGCAGATACAAAGGTAGCAAAATTGAAAAGACCGATTTACGGGTTGAAACAATCAGGTCGGAATTGGAATGATGCAATTGATATGTTCCTAGTTAAAAACGGATTCCAAAGATTAAAAGGCAATAACTGCGTCTACGTATATGATCGTGATCTCATTTTAACTATTTACGTCGATGATATAGTATTATTTAGCAAAAATGTAGATAAAATAAAACGAGTTAAAGTGTTATTAACATCACAATACGAAATAAGGGATTTGGGAATAGCGTCTTACTTACTAGGGATAAGCATTAAATATATTAATCAAACTATGAAACTGTCACAAGAATTATATATACAGAAATTATTAGATGAATACAATATGATGGAATGTAAAACCACAAAAACACCAATCGAGGCAGGTATAAAGTTATCGAAGCAGGATAGCCCTTCAAATGAAGTTGAAAGAGAAGAGATGAAAAATATACCATATAGACGGCTGGTAGGATCACTAATGTACATAGCGTTGGCGACTCGACCAGATATAATGTATGCGACATCGAAGTTGGCACAATTTGTATCAGATCCCGGTAAAATGCACTGGATGCAAGCAAAAAGAGTATTAAGATATTTATCCACTACAAAAGAGAGATGTATGGTATATAGTCAAGGAGATAGTGAAATAGAAATATTTAGCGATGCGGACTGGGCAGCCGACATTGACGATAGGCATTTCTATAGCGGAATGATAACTTATTTAGGGGGAAATCCAATCTCTTGGAAGTCAAATAAACAGAGATGGAGGCGGAATATATAGCGTTGGAATGTGCTGTGAAAGAAGCGATTTGGATAAATATGATGTACAAAGAGTTACAGCGACTGATTAGCATTAATGTACCGCGTGAACCATATATTATCAGATGTGATAATAGATCAGCTATCGACTTCACATTGAATAGAGTAGAGCGATCGAAGTCGAAACATATAGACATTGCGTATCACATTACTAGGGAAAAGTGTGAAGAGGGATTGATAAAGCTGAGGTATGTATCTTCTGGCGATAATGTGGCGGATATATTCACCAAAGCGTTACCACACAGTGTAATGACTGTTCATGTAAAGAGATTGCGAATGTTTATGAAATAGATTGTATGCGAGGAATAGATGTGTGCCAAAAGTGGGGGATTGATGGAAGTTTGACACACACCCGTAGCGTGCGCCTGTGGGTATGCGCAGAGGAACATGCGCGAGAGAGAACGCGCGCATGAGCGTTGTGTTGCTTTGTCATCACGTTTTGTGTCGTTGTGTGTTGTCGCGTGTACCATGTATCAATTCTGTATCATTAATCATTATTAAACATTTATATATATATGTTCCAACAATCCAACATTTATTACCTGCAATAACATCGAAAGCCAGTGCCAGATGTTTTATGGCGAGCCAGGTATGGCCAGAAACATCTGGGCCCCAAGCGCTGACCTGGGCCCGTCACCGCCTCGCGGAAAAACCCAGACGAGTGAATTATTATTAAAAAGAACAGTTACATGCCGCCTCCCACCGATCAACTTCGTCTGCCAACTGATTGGCCAGTATTGTTACACTATTTCACCAATCTTAGACCGATGCTGCCTCCCATGGCCTTGGGTACGCCCATGGCGAGGTTAGCTGCTTGGGCAACCTTGGCCCAGAGACCAGATCAGACTTAACACTAGACCACACAAGACTGTAAACATTTTCGGCTATCCGACTTAGGAGAAATAATTATTACTTGTTACCAATTTCACTGGTTGTTATTGAAGTTTACCTTCCGTATCCCAAAAACAATTCACTCGTCATTAACGTTGACGTGTGAAGTTGAGTATACTAGAAAGTGTCTTTCAACAAATCATATTATTTTGCTCAACCCCTCAACATGGTCCTTCGAGCCGGATACGGAACCGTATAAACAAACTCTAATAGAAGCAAGTGTGAAATAAACCAGTACCAGTGACAAGCAGACAGTTATTATACATTCCAAGGCTATTGTACGGGCGTCCCATTTGGAAAGCAGCCGTTGGATAAGCCAACTATCAATATCTTGGTGGATATCTCGTTTGGAAGACCACCGTTGGACAAGCCGAAAATCATCATCGTTTGGTGGACATCCCGTTTGGAAACCCACCGTCGGACAGGCTGAGATTCCATATCTTTGGTGGACATCCCGTTTGGAATACCACCGTTGGACAAGCCGAAATCCACCGTCGTTGGTGAACATCCCGTTTGGAGAAGCATCATCAGACGAACAAGGATCTCTAGCAGAACTTCAAGAACAAACAATCAAGTAAGAATCTCAGAGAATCTCCTGTCAATCCCTTTAAACGATCCTTCCAAGTCTTCTATAATTTATCAATTCAATTCTCGTACGTAATAACCAATTAACGGAGAAAAATGGCTGCCTCTGCACAGCTCAAAACATTAAATCGAAATCGTGCTATTATTAAAAGCAATGTGACGCGATTAATCGGGTATCTTAATACAAACGTCGATGTAGATATCGATGACGTTCAAACGCGTAAAGCCAAGCTAGAAGAATGTTACCAATCCTTTTCGAAGATTCAAATAGAAATAGAGATTCTAGCCGAGGAAGCCCAACTGGAATTAGATCACGAGTCAGAAAGATCTCAGTTTGATGATCAGTATTTCAAATGTGCCAAAGTTATTAATCAACGTTTTCGCGAGCTCAAACCCACTCAAACAATTGCAGAACCTGGCAATTTAACTTCACAATCCGGTGCTAGCAGTGGTTCTAATATTACCATAAGTCAAGGCAATTCATTATTGCCAAAAATTGAAATTCGTCCATTTGACGGTAATCCCATACAATGGTATAGCTTTCATGACACGTTTCAGTCGTTAGTACACAATGACAATAACATCCCGGCAGTACAGAAATTTTATTTGTTGAAAAATTCCTTAGTCGGGAGTGTAGCTACAATTATTGACCAGTTAACAGCATCCGAAGAAAATTACCACGTAGCTTGGGATTTATTAAAACAGCGTTGTGATAGGCCGCGTCAGATTATTCAAACCCATATAAAGGCGATTCTGGAGTTGCCAGAAATCACGAAAGAATCACCAAGCAATATACGATCATTAAAGGAGTCTGCACTAATGCATGTCAATGCTTTAAAGGCTTTGAAAGAACCCATAGACGCGTGGAATTCAATACTAACATACATCATTGTTCGCAAACTAGACAAAAATACGCGACGAACGTGGGAACGCACATTAGACAATACGCAAATGCCAAAATTCACGGAATTGATAGACTTCTTAAATAAACAAGAGCGAGGAGATGAAACTGAAACAAGCAATAGTATGATAGGGAATCAAAATCACATAAGAGTTCAATCATTTATAGGAACAGAAAGGCGAAATGAATGTTATTTTTGTAGTGGTAACCACAACATTTACTCATGCGAGAACCTTTTAAAATTAACTCCGCGTGAACGATCAAATGCAGCTAAAAACAAACGATTATGTCTTAACTGCCTACGCAATAATCACCTTACTAATAAATGCATTGCCTCCACTTGCAAAAAGTGCCATCGGAAACATAATACATTATTACACTTCGTCGACGATCACCATTCAATTAGGGTAGATACAGGTAGTAAAGACAATTCAAACTCGTCTACCTCTACAGATCCGGTAAAACAGGGGTATACTGTAACGTACAATTCCGAAGTTTTATTAGGGACAGCGCGGATTAAGATTTTAGATAAAAACAATAAGGAACATGAATGCAGAGTACTATTAGATGGATGTTCTCAATGCCATTTCATTTCTGATAAGTTAGCAAAGAAACTTCAATTAAAAGAAGAGAAGATTGATCTGCCATTTGCAGGTTTAGGCCAACTTACAATGCGTGCAGAATATCGAGTTAAGGCAACAATTAAATCAAAAATCAATAATTTTCAATCGGAAGTAGAATTCGTAGCGCTTCCAAAAATCACAAGTTTATTACCATCGCGTCGTGTCCATCGCAAAGAGCTTCCAATTCCGCATAACATCAAACTGGCTGATCCAGAATTCGATAAACCAGCGGAAATCGATGCTTTGATCGGAACCACATTATTTTACAAGCTATTAAACATCGGTCAAATTAAACTATCAGGTGCATCGGACGTCATGTTACAAAAAACAATGTTAGGCTGGATAGTAGTGGGCGAAGTTCACAAAGCTAACAACAAAGCAGGCAGTAAATCTTGTTACTTAATCAAATCATTAGATAATCAATTGACTCGATTTTGGGAAGTAGAAGAAGTTCCGCATAAAAAACATTGTTCACTAGAAGAAACGAAATGCGAAACATTATACGTGGAAACTACAAAACGCGATCACGACGGGAGGTACATTGTACAATTGCCATTCAATGATAAAAGGAACAATATTGGCGAATCCTATAGCATAGCGTTGAAACGGTTTTATTCAATCGAAAGAAAATTAGCACGGGACAAGGTATTGCAACAATATTATAGTAATTTCTTAAAGGAATATCGCGATTTAGGACACATGCGTGACATTACCCAGTCGGATAATAAACAAGAGGGTTACTATATACCTCATCACGCGGTTATCAAAGAAGATAGCTTATCAACGAAAGTTAGGGTAGTTTTCGACGCTTCAGCTAAAAGTACGACAAACATTTCATTAAACGATGCATTGATGGTCGGCCCTCCCATTCAAGGAGACCTAATATTTATTATAATGCGATTTCGATTACACAATGTCGTACTTGCCGCTGATTTGCAAAAAATGTATAGACAAGTTAAGGTAATAGACTCGGACACATCATATCAAAAAATTTTATGGCGAGAATGCGAAAATGAAACAATCCGCGTCTTTAAATTAAATACGGTGACTCAAGGTACAGCTTCGGCGCCGTTTCTTGCATCGAGAACGTTGCATCAATTAGCGGATGATGAAGGTCATAAATTTCCATTAGCTGCAATAAGTTTGAAAAATGATTTTTATGTTGATGATTTGCTATCAGGAGCAAATACCATTCAGGAAGCATTAGAATTGAAACGTCAAGTAACTCAAATACTAAGGCTAGGGGGATTCGCACTTCATAAATGGGCTTCAAATAAATCGGAAGTAATTGCAAGGTCAAACATTGATGAAGCACAGTCAATTTGTTTAAATACAGAGGCTAGAAAACTATTAGGCATTCATTGGGATTCAATCGGGGATTCAATAACTTATTCCGTAAAGCCGTTTGCTGCTGAAAACCATTCAACCAAACGTACAATACTGTCCCAAATCGCTCAGTTGTTCGATCCGCTAGGTTTACTAGGGCCAGTAATTACGCTGGCAAAACTTATAATGCAAGGATTATGGAAAGCAAAGGTAGAATGGGATGAATCGTTGCCTCAGGAAATGCACACCAAATGGACCGAGTTCAAGAAAGAGTTACCACTACTCAGTCAGTTTAAAGTATCCAGACAAGTTATACTAGCTAATGCACACGATATCCAGTTACACGGATTTTGCGATGCAAGTGAGACTGCGTATGGTGCATGTGTTTATTTGCGATCATCTAACAAGGAAAACAATACTTTAGTACAATTAATATGCGCAAAGTCACGCGTTGCGCCAATTAAAACTATGACAATACCTAGGCTCGAATTATGTGCAGCGCAATTATTAGCTAGATTAATTGATACGGTGTCAAGGTCGTTAAATCTAAAATATAGCAAAATTCAACTGTGGTCTGATTCAACTATAGTATTGCATTGGATTCAAACATCTCCTCATTGTTTAAAAACGTTTGTTGCTAATAGAGTTGCGGAAATTCAATCACTAACGAATATAAATAATTGGTTCCACATTGGAACCGAAGACAATCCCGCCGATTACATCTCTCGTGGTCAAGCTCCTTCTGAGTTTATAAACAATACACATTGGCAACATGGGCCCTCCTGGCTAGTTCAGAGCGAAAACAATTGGAAATTCAAGCACCTTGTAACAATGATTGTTCCCGAGCAAAGGATCAAAACAGCGCTAGTCATTACGGGTAGAGTTGCCAAAGATAATTCAGTAGAACAAAATACAAAAAATGATACATTTGACAGATTCTCTTCAATTAATGCCTTAATTCATTTTGTAGCATTCTGTCATAGAGCGGTTTCAAATCGGAAATCAGCGAATAAAAAGATAGGTAAATTCACCATCGAAGATTTAAGGAATGCACGAACTCAAATTATACGGGTGGTTCAACAAACTCACTTTTTGCGCGAAATAAAACATCTACAACA
The DNA here is from genome assembly GCF_013123115.1 of Colletes gigas. Taxonomy (NCBI): domain Eukaryota; kingdom Metazoa; phylum Arthropoda; class Insecta; order Hymenoptera; family Colletidae; genus Colletes; species Colletes gigas. Next base: position 183,125 of record NW_025106686.1, on the reverse strand, counting down.
AGGCCTTCAATTAAATGCAAAAAGTAAAATCATATGCCTAAACCCATTTCTTGATACTGATGGTATTATTCGAGTAGGGGGTCGGTTAACAAATGCTCAGATAACATACTCACGAAAGTACCCTATACTCTTACCACCAAATAACCACATTACCAAATTAATTATTCACAACGAGCATATCAAGAATTGGCATGCGGGAGTGCAGGCTACTTTAAACGCGGTCAGAAACACTTTTTGGCCTATTGATGGAAAAAACATAACACGACACGTCATACATAAGTGTGTACGATGTAGCAAGTTAAATCCCAAATTACCTAGTTATACAATGGTTGATTTACCCACACCTCGCGTAATTCAATCACGGCCATTCGATAATGTTGGGCTTGACTATTGTGGCCCATTTTCCCTGAAGGAAAAGAAATTTAGAAATAAGAACAAGATAAAATCGTATGTTGCCGTATTTGTTTGTTTTGTGACAAGAGCTGTCCATTTTGAGCTTGTCACAGATTTAACCACTGAAGCGTGTCTGGAAGCTATTAAACGATTTTGCGCTCGACGAGGAAAACCAAAAAATGTATATTCAGACAACGCAACTAACTTCATTGGCGCTAAAAATGAAATATTAAAGGTCAGGGCATTTTTTATATCAAACGAGAATAACACTAAGTTATCCAACTATTTTCAAGAGGAGGGAATTAATTGGCACTTCATTCCTCCCCGATCCCCACATTTCGGCGGGTTGTGGGAGGCAGCTGTTAAATCCTTTAAACATCACCTGTATCGCACAGTAGGAGAAACAATGTTTACGTACGAGCAATTCATTACTTGCATTATTGAAATAGAAGCAATTTTAAATTCCCGTCCTTTGACCCCATTATCCTGTGATCCCAATGACCTTACTGCCCTTACGCCAGCACATTTCCTGATAGGAGGTTCTTTATCGAGTATTCCAGAACTTGACGTTCAGGACGTGCACACCAATAGGCTGTCAATGTGGCAGCGGGTGCAGCAAGTAAAGCAGCACTTTTGGAAACGGTGGCACAAAGAATATTTAAACAAGTTGTGTACCAAAAGTAAATGGCATCAAGGAGATGGTAAACAAATCGAAATTGGTCAGCTAGTAATGATCAAAGAAGACAACCTTCCTCCAATGCAATGGAGCATGGGTCGTATTGTACAAGTTCACCCCGGAACAGACAATATAGTGCGCGTTGCAACAGTGAAAACACAAACCGGACTCTATAAACGTTGTGTTAAAAAACTTGCTCCTTTGCCAATAGAAAGACCACTAGAGACTTAAGTTGATAATTTCATTCACCATAAGTATGTCTAGTATAAGTAGATAAGATATGAGGATGTAGACACCTCGCTATTTGTGGCCACATCGTATAATCAGCAATTAATTTATATTATATTAATATTTAAAAAATTTAGGGCTAGGTACACACACATGTATCAATGTTATCTATTATCAACGAACTCATTATATTCTAATGAAGAAATAATGATCAGTAGGAATGTTAGATATTAGTAATAAGATTCACTATGTTTAATTCACAAGGTGCCCATCAACTATATCAATCTAGCATTTACACATGTAATCATACAATGTATACGAATTTCAATAAGTAATAAGTTTTGAACGGAAGCCGTTCAAGGCGGGCGGCATGTTCCGACGAGAAAAACAATTACAATGTATTCTGTGTTGCAGCGTAACAGTAAACTCATAAAGCCAGCGGATGTAGAGTCAGACCTTTCAAACATTCAAGTTTGCCTATAATCCAGTGCCATTAAGATGGCTATTTAATTATTAAACTCAGTCATATCTGCATGATACTTCAAATCCCGGCGTTCTATGACTTTACTACCTGCAATAACATCGAAAGCCAGTGCCAGGTGTTTTATGGCGAGCCAGGTATGGCCAGAAACATCTGGGCCCCAAGCGCTGACCTGGGCCCGTCACCGCCTCGCGGAAAAACCCAGACGAGTGAATTATTATTAAAAAGAACAGTTACATGCCGCCTCCCACCGATCAACTTCGTCTGCCAACTGATTGGCCAGTATTGTTACACTATTTCACCAATCTTAGACCGATGCTGCCTCCCATGGCCTTGGGTACGCCCATGGCGAGGTTAGCTGCTTGGGCAACCTTGGCCCAGAGACCAGATCAGACTTAACACTAGACCACACAAGACTGTAAACATTTTCGGTTATCCGACTTAGGAGAAATAATTATTACTTGTTACCAATTTCACTGGTTGTTATTGAAGTTTACCTTCCGTATCCCAAAAACAATTCACTCGTCATTAACGTTGACGTGTGAAGTTGAGTATACTAGAAAGTTTCTTTCAACAAATCATATTATTTTGCTCAACCCCTCAACAAGTTCTATGTAACAATTTGAAGAACACCCAAATTAATAAATAGAATAATCAACACAATTGATAAAAAGCAGATTCTACTTGTATAAAATATAATATTTATTATATTTTTAATGCTAGTACCAATGAAATAAATATAAAATAAACAGTTTATAATAGAAAAACAATTTTCGTTTATATATTTTTCGTTTTTGTACTAATAAATCCAGTTTAAACGGATACCTACTGAATACAAAGAATCTACCTAGATCGTATCTTCCATGTAAATCGGGAAAGTAATCTATGTATAATTTAAAGACCCTGAATAGAGAAACGAATAGTTTTTTTTTTAATGTAAAAAAGTCTATTGTAGCGTGAGTGGTTGGATGTTTGGCAAGATTAGGGAAAATCGAGGTCATGCAAAGTCAAACTTTTAGTAGACCGTGCCATTACCAGATTTTATGGCACATGTATTGTTAGTGAAAATATAATGAAACTAAAATCTAGATAATGGACTATGACTTTGAATGGATCCTTTTAGAAGCCAGGCAAAAACTCTTATCAAACGTAATGACTAAACGTGTAACCTTGTACCGAGGCGTTGGAACACTTATGGAACTTTTTCAATAGCCTCCGCCGAAACAGTCGAAATGGAACTTTTTCAATAGGCTCCATTGAAACAGTTAAAAGTGAACTTTTGTACTAAAAATTCTCGTATAAATTCAGATCAGATGAGATAAACAAAATGTCTTAAAAATAAAAGTTTTAAAAAGAATATGATTTTCTAGAAATAAAAAGAATCCTGTACAATTGTAAGAGTTATTGACAACAACAATATTTTTAACTTTTATATTCGTAGCTTGCATATTTTGAATGTTTTAATGGATCTTTTTAACTTTAACAAGTAATTAAATTGATGATTTTATAAATACTAATAAATCAATAAATCTTACAAAATTCTAATACGTTTAAATAAGTTTTAATAAATTTTAATAAATACCAGTAAATTTATATACATATACAACATGTACACACATACTTATATGTATTTATTTATTTATTATTATAGACCTACATACATATTAATATGTATAGTATGGTTTACTGTTATGAATTTATTTTTCAATGCTACTGCTTAGTGTATGATTTTTCTTGACGTGGTATGTATATCTTTCTGTAGGATCTGTGTGTTATTATTATTATTATATTTAATTTGACAAAATTGACACACATTTTGTTTAAATATCTAGGAGTACATGAATGTTTGTTGTTTTAATGCTAAAATAAAGCTTATTTTAAAAATATAAATAAAATAAAATAATTGAAATCGGGAAAAGCCGCTAAACTAGTTTACCCGTGCAGTAGCCTAGTCGCTCCAAGCTTTTCGTCGATTTCGAGTAGTTCCGTTCGTTATGACCCAGTTTGAACTCGTGAAACACAACTATTCGTAAATTACGGTTGTTCGTATCTGAGAAAAACAGTATATACTTCTACCTCTAAAATAGAAATACGAATAGAAAAATATTTATACTTTCTTATAAAAGAATGTTAATCAGTCGTCAGATTTAGGCTTTTCCAGCTTTTCGTTTCCATTTAGAACAATGGTTTTGAACGTAGTTAGTTATCTATGGGTCTGCGAATTTGCACATAGAAATTCTAAATATTTATTTTCTTTTAATTCAATGTTCTGAACTTACCACTTCTACAGAGAAATTAGAAGCTTTTAAGCACTGCTAGAAGTACTTTGTTAAGAAGGAGTTGAATTTCTAAATTCTATAACAATATCTTTTTTAAGAAATGAATTCAGCAAACACGCAGAAATATTACAAAACTCTAACAATTATTCTTATCCCAATAATGTTAAAATTGAACGTGTATCCACAACCCTTCCTATCTAATATAATTTCTACTAAATATGCACACCTAGCTAACGATAAACTCGTAGATTTTAGAACCAAAGTTTTGCTAGAATTAAAACTAAAAATCTTTCAAAGGATTCTAGTATTCCTTGTAAGCTTATCGTCTCATAGAGCGATCTATGCAAATTTTCATTCTATTTGATCCGTTATATTCGAGCAAGTCAGGATTTTCAACATTTAAAAAGAACATTAAGTTCACAAAAAATTGAAAAAGGGGTCCATAAAAAAAAAGATTAACTCTAGAACGGTCTTCGGGTCTTCTTTGACCCAACGCATTCATATTTCTTTAACTGTTTCCACAAACCATGCGTCGAAATTATTATAAATACGTTCATATCTGTTCTCTGTACATGATATTAAAAGCCTTGATCAAATGGTATATTAGTAATAAAAATAGTTACATATAAGGTCCTTGGGTCTTTTCTGACCCTAAGTGCAAAAGATATAATCAAACGATAGTAACTAATAATCAGAGTGAAATACTTCGTAACCATGCTCGACGGTAAACGCGAATAAAGAGGTGAATTATACAAAATAAATTAGATTGTTTTATTGTTGCCATAAATCTGAATTACAGTTCAACTCCGAAATTCTGCTACGATGCACAAATTTGTTTTGCCGTAGCAACTTGGCAATGTAATGTAATACTTTCCGAAGAAAGATGGTTGTATCTTTTCGGGTAAATGCCGTTTAAGTGGTGAAACTGATAAACAAAAGTTCACTAAAATGTGAAAAATGCACAAACTTTAAATTATGTGAAAGATAATAAAATTTCAACTAATTAAGATAAGTTTGAGATATGAACAATTGTTAACGGGCATCCCAAAAAACCTCTAACCGGAATTTATGAAATGTAGAACTTGTATAGAAAATAAGATGCATAATTTACCATTTAACAATAACAGATCTAGAGCAAAAGATATTTTAGAAATTGTTCACACTGATGTGTGTGGCAGTTTTAAAACAGCGGGCCTAAATGGAGAGAGGTATTTTGTCTCTTTCATTTATAACTATAGCAAAATAGCCAAAATTTATTGTATAAAGTCTAAAGATGAAGTTTTTGATTGTTTAGTTCAATTTGTAAAGGTAAGCGAAAATTTAACTGGAAAAAGAGTAAAAATCTTGCGATGTGATAACGGAAAGGAGTACTTAAATAATCGTTTCTATGAATTTGCCAAAGAGAACGGTGTAATAATAAACAATTGTCCAGCGTATGTACACGAGCTAAATGGCACAGCAGAACGGTTTAACAGAACAATAATGGATATGGCGCGTTGTTTACTAGCAGAAGCGCAAGTACAAAAGCGTTTTTGGCCTGAGATAGTATGTGCGGCGACATATTTGAAAAACCGTACACTAGCAAATACGTTAGAAAGAAAAACACCTTACGAAATATTTTTCAGAAGAAAACCAAATGTTGGACATTTACGTTTATACGGTAGTAGTGTTTTTATAAGAAAACCAGAGCAAAAAAGATTTTCTAAATGGGACAAAAAGGCAGATATGGGTATTTTACTAGGATACAGCGATGTAGGCTATAGGGTACTTGTAAATAACAAAATAGTAGTTGCGAGACATGTAGATATAGTAGAAAAAGACGTAAAATGTATTAACCTTGATAAAATTGATTATGGAAATGGAAGCGATGTTAGTACAGATGATGATTCATCTGATAAGGTTTTTGAAAGTGCAGATGAAGTGGAATTAAAACAAAATAAAGTAAAGGCAAAAGACGTTGTAAAAGAAAAGCTTAACATTCCACGCAGATCTACACGTGATAAAAAGAGTCCTACTAGATATCCAGAAAATGAAAGTTATATTTGCGTAAGGTACTGTAGAGTAGATACACCTTGTACATTTGAGGAGGCAATAAGCAGCAAAAATAGTAAAAATTGGGGAGAAGCAATGAATAAAGAAATAGAATGCATAAGTAAAAATACAACATGGAAATTAGTTGATAGAGTAGAAGGGAAAAAGGTCTTGGACGTAAAGTGGGTCTATACAAGAAAGACAAACGATAGGTATAAAGCTAGGCTAGTCGTAAAAGGTTTTCAACAAACAGATGTAATTGATGACATATACGCTCCAGTAGCAAAAAATCAAACATTAAAAATTTTGTTTTCACATTGTTGTCAAAACGGCTTAAAGATTGAACAAATGGATGTAGAGACTGCTTTTTTAAATGGTAAGATAAATTCGGAAGTATATGTTAATCAACCTAGAGGGTTTGAAGATGGTACAAAAAGGGTGTATAAACTAATGAAGGCATTATATGGATTAAAAGAAAGTCCTAGAGATTGGTATGAGTGCTTCGATGAGTGCATGATAAAACTAGGGTTTGAAAGAAGTAAAGTAGAACTCTGTCTATATAAAAAGGGGACGGGTATGCAAGTGATCTATTTACTAATTTATGTAGATGACTTATTAATTTGTAGTAATAGTAAAGAAAAAATACAAAGCGTTAAGAAACTCTTGTCAGATAGGTTTAAAATGAAAGATTTAGGTGAGATAAAAGAATATCTCGGAATTAGCATAGAATATGATTATTGTAAAAATGAAATGAAACTAAGCCAAACAAAATATATAGAGGCGTTAGCAGACAAATATAGAATACAAAACAGCAAATTATATAACACACCTATGGAAAGTAATTTAAAAATTGAAAGGGCTGAAATATGTGAGATAGATTTTAAGTACAGAAACTTAATTGGAGCTTTATTATATATAAGTTCTAGTACGAGGCCAGATGTGAGTCATAGTGTAAATTACTTGAGTAGGTTTCAAAATTATTATAGTGAAACACATTTTAAATATGCGCTGCGAATACTTAAATATCTGTACTCAACAAAAGATTTAAAATTATGTTATAAGAAGAATGAGAATTGTGAAATTATAGATTGTTACGTAGATGCTGATTGGGCAGGTGATAGTTGGGACAGGAAATCTACGTCTGGATATGTAATCAGACTATATGGAAATGTGATAGACTGGAAGTCAAAAAAACAAAAATGTGTAACAAAAGCTTCGACTTATGCGGAATATGTAGCACTATCAGAGGTTGTGAGTGAGCTAAAATATATAAGAGAATTGGTAAATACATTTGATATAAGTTTAAAAGAACCGGTAAAAATCTATGAGGACAACTCGAGTGCAATAAATATAGCAAACTTTGGAAATTATACAAAGAATTCGAAGCATATTGAAATTCACTACCACTATGTGCATGAGTGTGTGAAGGATAAGATGATTGAAATCATTAAAGTAGACTCTACCGATAATATTGCAGACATATTTACTAAGGCGTTATGTAAAGAAAAGTTTGAAAAATTTAGAAATTCAATGAATGTGAAGTAAAGCTGACAAGAATATGTAAACCTACAGATTGTAAAAGAAAGTATGTAACATTAAAAAGCGTACAATATATGTGTAAGGAGGCGTGTAAGAATATATAGTACACACATATTGCACGCATGTGTGTACGCGAGCGCGGAAGTGTGCCTCCCCACTCCTGCGAGAGTCGGGGCAGAAAGCGAAACGCTCGCTCCTGCGGAGAAATGCGCAGCAGTGTGAATAAAGAGTCTTTCGATTATCAATAACAATTTCAAGAAAATATATTGCTTTTTGCAACAAAAGGTATTAACGAAAATATCTCTCTTCGATAAACCATAAAATTAGATACAATAATTTCGCGTGGCCAGGTCATTTTTTACTCAAATACTTAACACTTTGACTGCCAGACCAAACCCTTCAAATTAAAAGGAAAATTAAATTTTGTTTTTAGACAATTGGAAATCTTGAGAATTAATTTTTTTAACTCCTTGGTGAAAAATCATGTCATCCATACGTGGGTGACGTGACAGTCAATGTGTTAAAGTGTACGAATCATAGACCGTTCTAGGGTTAAGAACCTATGATTTAGAGCGAGTCAAATGGGTGAAACAAGCGAAGAACGTTGAAAATTCTGTGAACAACGAGACGTGTTCGCAGCTTCGGGGCCAATTCGGTTGAAAACTCCATCGATCTCATCGAACGAACGCCAGAACGACACTCCGGGGCGAAAGCTATCAATCGTAATTCTCCGGTGGCGTGTTACGGTGTTCGCGGACACGTGCCAAACACGTCCGTCCTAATTATTTCCCGTGTCGTACGGACCTTAAATCTTTCCAGGACGAAACTCGAGGACTTCGGGCGCGCTGTGTATCCTGGCCAGTGTGCGAGAACTAATGCAGCAGAAATCCCAGTTGTCGTTGCAAGATTCAGTGGCACGCGCGCGGCCGGGCGTGATGCCAAACCAATTCAACTGCGATAGTATTTACATAAACCGGTTTCATCGTATCTGCCGCATAAATCACGGCCTGACATATGTAGAAGAGCTCTCTGCTCTTATCCCCTTGGGTATTAAAAAGGTGGAAATCGAAGGGGGGGGATTCTGTGCAACCATCAAGTGTCTGTTCAATGACGCGGATGTGATGAACGAACGCGACTGCTGGCAGTGAGCGAACGAGTGTATTCTAGACCGAAAAGCAAATCGTAGTTTCGTGGTACTGTGAGCCTTCGATAACGTTCGCTAGCTCGGGTTAGCGCCGCAAACGTTATTGAGGGAGGTGTACTATTACAAGAATTGTCGACTCTTGTCTCTGTTAGGTATAGCAAACGAAATTAAGAAACGCCTTATTCAATGATCTCTTATAGATATGAAGGTCGTCTGAAAAGTTTTGAGCCTAACATAGAAACAAGTATTTTTCCGGTTAAATATAGCTTTATTTTTCAGCATAGTCTCCTCTTAAGTCAATACACTTTTTCCAGCAATACTGTAACCCTTTTAACCCTTCCAAATAGTAGTTGGTGTCTTGCCCTGCAAAGTAGGCATTTACTTCTCGTTCGATGGAAATCTCTGTCCAAGCGATACTTTAAGCTTAGGAAAGAGGAAAAAATCGCCGGGGGCCAGATTTGGTGAATACGGTGGTGGTCAACCAATTCGAAACGCAATTCGTGAATTGTGGTCATGGCGACCGCCAAAGTGTGAGCTGGTCTATTTTTACAAAAATACTGAAATCGACTGACAAAAACGACTGCCAAACAACAACTGAGCGTCCAAAATTGCTGAAATGTTCACAAGTATTTGTCAAAGCATATACCATTGTACTACCAAAATAGTTTTGACGAGAAACACCATCTTCATGTCGAAGCTCAAAACTTTTCAGACGACCCTCGTAGAATGATATAGTACACAGGGTGTTCGGCATCCGTCCAGAAAAAATTTAATGGGAGATTCTAGAGGCCAAAATAAGACGAAAATCAGGAATACTAATTTGTTAATTGCAGCTTTGTTAAAAAGTTATTAACGTTTAAAGTTCTGTTCAGCGCGCACACTTATCTTTTTCTGGTTCTGTGATGCGCTTCAAGCGGTAACTTAATAGCGCTTGAATATTTGATGGTTGGTGTAATAATTGAGATACAATTAACTATTTTTAATATTTAATAATCTATCTTAGTCTACTACAGTGCGGTCTTCACCTTTCTTGTTTAACTTTGTTTCCTGGTTTTAAAAATGTGTATATGATGGTAACCGATTCAAACTTTTTGTTGTTATGCCTGTCCCCGTCAGAAAAGCTACCCTTAAATACAAATCGGCCTTGGATTCTGACGGGGATGAGGCACGCGGATTGGCTGCTGTGGTATTTTGAATTTTGTTAGGGAAGGCGGTCGTTTTCCCTGATTGGAGAAGTATTTGTCGAAAATATTACAGGTGACCGCCTCCAAGCCATCGGTCACCGTTAGGTACCGAGAGCACCATCGAATGACGTCCGGGAAATTCCGCGTGCCTCGACCGTAGCAGGTAATAATTTTTATGAAGCGCCTTGACCTTACTAAGGCATGCAAGACGAAATAAAACTGAAAAATGTTTAAGCCTAAAATAGAGAACCAAATTGCGGATTATAACGGCGTGGAAGACAACCGATGGTCGATGGCTTCATAAACTTATTCTTGCTACGGGTCAGGGGGGTTTCTTTAGACCTTTTGGCGGGCGTACATGGGTCCCGCTGTAATTAATGTTGTTACCTGGTAACAAGTTCCGTCTGTAGAACGACAATCTGCGAACAGCTGCATGCATGCAATAGTAGTTCTCACTCAGCATGAGAAACTCTACTTACTGACGTATCGACAGTACAGTCTTACAGTTTTCTGAGTGATAACCGCTAGTACTGACCTGTCTCAACCAATGGCGCGCACGCAGCTGTTTGCAAAGTGCCGTTCTACAGGCGGAACTTTAAACGCGAATAATTTTTTAACGAGGCCTCAATTAACAAATTAGTATTCTTGATTTTCGTCTTATTTTGGCCTCTTGAATCTCCCATTAAATGTTTCCTAAACACCCTGTATATTGCTAAATATGTCTGGTAAATAGTAGCCGTAATTACCTAGTAGTTTCAAAGATATAATTAATTAAAAATATATACCTTTCGGTATACTATGATTATAGGGCTAATAAAATGGGCGTACTTCTGCTTGAGGTATTCGAGTCTAGACGTTTGAAAAAATCAAATTTTTGTTTACTTCATTTTTGGAAAAGTTCCCTATATTAGACTACTCAAAAAAGTACGTTTACAAATCGGAAACATGTTCATAGTTCTGAACAGAAAAATTTGAGAACAATTTTAACAGTGTAGTTGATACATAAATCTGATGGAATAGATGAAATCGTTATGTGGTTGATTAAAAAAAAGATATTTTAAAAATAGCGTCTGGCTTTCTAATTTGGGTTATACAGGGTGTCCCAAAGATGTTGCGGGTCCTTAAAGGGGGTGATTCGGGGGATGATTGCAAACAACTTTTTCCTTTGTGAAAATGCTCTCCGGGGTTTCGTTAACGAGATATTAACAAAAAGCACCGACCAATCAGATCGCGCGCTTTCCGCCCGAGCTCCCATGCTAGCATGGCTACGCGCCGTGCTAGCGTGGCTACGCGCCGCGCTGCGACTTGTGAACAAGCAACTCGGCATGCAACGAGGAAAATTGCGTAGAATGGCAAATGAAAAAGGCGTAGCAAATAAAATCGAACACGTTGTCATGGTTTGTTTGTTATTTAAAGTGAATGATGAAAAAAGGATAAATAGATGAAAATCACGTGTAACGTAAAAAGACGAATACACATTTTTTTTAGAGGATTCGAAAATAATAGTTATTTGAAGTGGGAGGATATGGAATACGTAAAATTCCTTGTGTCAATAACGTATCCACGAAAAGGAAATTAACGAAAAGTGATCGTAGTTCGTTATTGTGATATAAATCCGTAATTTAATAACGACCAGCACTGTTGCTGATAACGAATAAGTCTGTTTAAAAAGCCCGGATAAATATTTTCGTACGAGAATTTTAAGAATTATTGCCGGAAACAAGCCATAGCTTGCGTTAAATTTAAAAATGAATGATTACCAATAAACTGACTAAAACTCACCCTTGTCGAAAATGCACCTGTAACTTGAAAACTTGTGTCACTGGGTCACTGAACCGATCCTGGTCATCGATGGACGAGCCCAGTGCACAGCTGATCCCAGGTATACGACACTACCCAAAGTTAAGGGTCGCAATGTCAGGTGCGTCCAGGTCAACGTATCGAATATTCACTTCACTGCACGGCTACTAACACTGATCACTTTATTTTTTTGTCGTGAAACGTATTGTTCTTACGTTTTAAAAATTGGTGACCCCGAAAGGGGCCGATTGTTATTAATGAAAGTATTGCTCCACATGACGGCCGTCATTATCCACACATGCTTGAGCGCGGAGAATTAATTGTCTTTGGACGCCCTATAATGTTTGCGGCGTTATTTTTTCCACCGCTGCGTGGATAAGCGCAATTGCTTCTTGAGGGGTGTCCACCGGTTGACGGTACACTTCATTCTGAAATGATTGTTGTACAACAAATACAAAACGTAAGTAAAAAAAAAATTATCTACCATAGGAATAAGTAAAGAGTAACAGCAACAATCAAATTACCTTCAGGTAGCCCCAGAAAAAAAAATCCAGCGGATTCATATCCGGTGACCGTGGGGGCCACGCAACGTGGGCCTCTCGCCCGCCGCGGCCGATCCACCTGTCCTGAAAGGTTTCACCTAAATAAGCGCGGACATCCATGGCGAAGTGTGGCCCAGCTCCGTCATGCTGGTAGTACATGTTCTGTCGGATCTCATATGGAATATCGTCCATAAGATCCGGCAGAACATGTTCCAAGAAACATTTATACGTTGGGCCGTCCAGTCTGTCTGGCAGAATGTACGGCCCAACGATAAATTCACCATAAATGCCGGCCCATAGGTTGATCGACCAACGGACTTGTGCTCCACGTGGACGAAGCGCTAAGGGATTTTCATCGCTCCACACATGCATATTGTGGGAATTGAAGCAACCTTCCCTTGTGAAAATTGCTTCATCCGTCCACAATATGCATGTGGTGAACGATGGATTCCTTAGCGCTTCTCCCAACAGCCACCTGGAATATTGAACCCGCTTTACATAATCTCCGGCGTGCAACTGTTGCACCCGTACATATTTGTACGGATGCAACTTCCGATCCCTGAAGATGCGATGTATCGTCGTCTTGCTGACACTAGAACAAAATGCAAAAACATACACTATTAGATAACATTTTTTTTCTTAATTAATAATTGCTGCAGTTATCTTGAACTGTGACTTACTTTAGGCGACGGTTCAAAATGCGCACACTAATTGTTGGGTCAGCTTCAACGGCGTCGAGGATTCTCCCGATGGTGCCCGGATTTCGCGCTGCTGCGAGTCTGCCCACCTCGCTGCCTCGCGGCATCATGGACCCCGTTGAATACAATCTCGACGTTAAGCGACGAAATGTATCCTCGCTTGGCGTTTGAATATTAGGGAATTCTAACGCAAATGCTCGCACAGCAGCACTTGCGTTCCCGTTGTTCCGGGCGTACACCCAGAACATCCTATAGTACTCTTGAGCCGTGTACATTTCTACGACGGGTTTGCTAGCTGACTGACAGGATTTTTTTCAAGCAACTTCCACTACCCCGAAATAGCTTCTCTCGTTCCATTATGAGTTAACTCCCACCAGGACAAAATTTAGAGAAAAAGAAACCAGCATTTGCTGAAAAAACACGTGGCCTGCAGAAGTGCAACGAAAACTTTCACAAAAGCCCGCGTTCTGTCCTTCTACTGCCAATGTACCCATTGCCTCGAGATAGAAAACATACACCACGTGTATCGGTTCGAAAGGGCCCGAAGAGAAGAGAAACAGAAAGTCTTCGAGTTGCTATAAAGAAGAAAATGCATACCATTCCTGTTTCACCTTTCCGATACCCTGAGTTTACGTTTGCTACGAGGCGAAACCAATTAAGTCATAAATTACGCGCTTAATTGGTCTGCGACTTAATACGCGTCGACGTATTCCGGACGAGAGATGGTGGACAGCGGTCCCACCTCTTCCTGTGTCTCTCCGCGAGGCGTATTGATGTTGGATAATAATCTGTAATTTCTAGTTCTCCAAAATTAATCAGGCTGATCAGCCAGAGCATTTCGCCAGGGTTGCGGTTTATGACCGTATTGTCCCGCTAGTCGGCGGTAGAGAACAGTTTCCTACAGTTTCGGATAATTTATGATAATTAAATTGTTCACAAGTCGCAGCGCGGCGCGTAGCCACGCTAGCACGGCGCGTAGCCATGCTAGCATGGGAGCTCGGGCGGAAAGCGCGCGATCTGATTGGTCGGTGCTTTTTGTTAATATCTCGTTAACGAACCCCCGGAGAGCATTTTCACAAAGGAAAAAGTTGTTTGCAATCATCCCCCGAATCACCCCCTTTAAGGACCCGCAACATCTTTGGGACACCCTGTATATCACCTAATCCAGACCATGTGTGATATTATAAGTGATATTTTTTCATTTTTGCGGCCTCTAAATAAAGTAGTTTTAAATTTGGGCTTCTCCATCGATGTTTTATATAAAATATTATATGAAGAATTTCTGCAAAGCCTCATCCAGCATATTTTGTGCCAATTTTTTTTATTCTACATTAGTATTCCTTTTTCTTTTTATAATTGCATTTTTTAGACTTTGTTGAAATAAAATCTTTGCGTTTCATTTTATACAAAAAAAGTTTTCTTTGACATTATTTTATAATATTGTAATAATTCTAGGTAATGTGTAAGAAATTTATTTATCGTAGTTGTTATTTCTATAATCCCAAAATCTACGTCATTTAGCAGATATGATTGTCCATAACAAAAAATTAATTATCAATGATGTATACATTAATTTCCGAAATGTTTCCCCAGTGTATATATCACCATATGATAAAACGTATTTTTCAGTTGTTATATTATTTTGTAAACATTTCAAGTTCAAAGATTCTAGTTCCTACGATTTACTAGTGTAGCGCACATATGGCCGCACGATGGCGCTTTACGTTGGAGTACTTACTGGTCGAACATAGAGGAACCCCCAAGAGAAGCTCGCCTGGCGGTCGCGGGGAATTCTCGTGCTTATTATATTACTATTCGAAACGGTGTTATAAAACATCTCTTCTTCGCTACCTCTGTAATTTCGCTCTGTGGTGTATTAAACCCGAATAAATTACATTTTATATTCTATCGAACCACAACTAGAGTCTAAATTATTTTTTCCATACATGCATACTAACAGCATGAAATGGACATAAGCCGTTTTCAAAATAAATGATGATGCAATTTCATTTATAAACAAAGTTTCTGTTAAAACACAGAAATTTAACACATTGTTGACCGGCAATTTTACTGAAAATTTATCTCGTGTCACCGGCTATTATTTCGTAATTGGACGTGGAAGTAAAACAATATAAATAAACTTTAATAAATTTTATTTTGTTGTGTCTTGTAAATGTTAACTCACAGTTGTACGTTTTATATGGGTTTTATTTTCTCTTCGACTACACAGCGTATCAAAGTACTCTCCGCTTGCTTCGATCGAACGATCTTCGACATACCAATGCCAACCGGACAGTCCAGTGAGAGCGCGCACACGCTGTGGCGATGCACGGCATCTATGGTAACTCGCGCGTAGACTAGGCGCGCTATTTGAACTTATCATAACATATTTATTATTCAACTTTTAATATTTCTTTTTCGTATGATAAACAGTGTAACAATCACCTATGTGTAATGGTACACAACAGCTTTTGCAAATATATTTAGTTTCGCTTCGTTTTCCTTTCGAAGAGCATACTCTACACGCATCAGTCGGATTTGTTTTTCTGCCAGTGACTATTTTTTCTAAGACGTGGTCTTTTATTTGTCCGGAAAGATAGAAGAGTGCATCATTATAAGGGGCTGTTTTAGAAATTCGGGAAGTGTCAGATGCAATGCTGCATTCTTTGGAATCCACAATTATCCTTTCTCTGGCTACTTCCAGTAGAAATTTTTTGTACTTTGTTTTATTTTCTGGCAGATAGGTACATCACATTTTATATGCATTGAACAAGGTGCAGTTTATCAGAAAAAATGCTAATTTTTTGGACCACTTTACAGTTTTTCGTAAAATACTGCTGTTCGCCAAATACTGATCTGCACGTTCTACCCCTTTCATATGCTTATTGTACTGCAATATGCACGTAGGTTTGATTATATCGTCTATATAATTTTCCTCCTCCACGATCGAGCGAGGGAGGAGTTTCCTGGCCAACGGGGCAGGAAAATCGATCCTCCTCCCCCAAGTCGATGGCCAATCGATAAACGGAAAAAGTCAACGCGAATCGGTTGACGAACCCCCAAAATCGCGTCTCGGAGGGGGTTCAAGCCGAGGAGGAAACGGGCTCCGGACACGATAACGATCGAAATCTTTAACTCGTCGCTAAAAGTTCGAAGACAACGGTCGAAATCTTCTTTAACTCGTCGCTGAAATCTCAGACAACAACGATCGAAATCTTTAACTCGTCGCAAAAGGTTCGAAGACAACGGTCGAAAATCTGCAGTTCCATCGTTTCGGGAACACTCGTCATTCGATCTTCGAAGAAATCGCAGCTTAGAAAGTTCAATCGTCTCGTGAACCATTCGTTGTTCGAACATCATTTCGCGAAAACTCAGCTCAAGCGATTCGTGAGCAACAACTCGTGATTCGACATTAAAGAGAACAGCCGGATTTCGATTCGAAACAATCCGGCAATTCAACAGTCGCTCAAGATTAATTTGGCGAGCGACGGCTAGGAACCCGCGTACCACGAAGGTTAAGAAGGCCTTACAACCCCTCAGAGTTTAAAAGAAAACTCACGCGACTACCTGGCCAGTACCGCCGCGACGGTACGATTCACAGGATACTACCTATACCGACAGCGTCTCCAGACATGCTGATGCTAAGTATGTTTACATATCATGGATTATCTTGTAATCGTTCTATGTGGAATGTTACGAATCAAAGACTGTACAAATACTTATTACGCGTATATTTTAGGTCAATTTCTGGAAATTTGTTAACATTTTCATAATAAATATAAATAAATAATTTGTTGTTAATGACATTTGTTCCAGAGATTTCTAAGAATATGTATACATGTTTTTGTTACCATACTTTTGTAATAAACAAAATTCTGCAAAGTTTTTGTTCAAAATGACTAGTGTACGAATACTTTTTACACTCACTGTATGTATATACTTGTCTCCTGAAACTTAGGATGTGGCAAAATTCAGGTTCAGTAATATTAGTTTTAAGATACGCTATTCTTGAGCATGTCCTAATGTTATTTTTTTTTTAATATATTGTCTGTTATCACATTGAGTATTACATATTATCGGACGCCATTTTAAAGATCTTTTCGTAATTGAAGTTACGACGTGATGTTTGCATTAACACTATTTCACTATGTTATGGCATGCGCTGACCAATTGTATATTATAAATGTATTTGCAATGAATTTTCATTGTTTTCAAATACTAATATTGATTTCATTTATAAACTAAGAAATAAGTATATATACTTATATTCGTATATAAAAGTTGAATATACGAAATTAATTGTATGCCACGTGCATATTCTAGGGTCAATTATATTTTTATATTCTTTCTATCTACGAAATGTTAATAAAACGTCAATTAGCAACAATTAGTCTTTGTCTACCAAACAGCTCGTCGTGAATTGCTAACTTCATTAGTGCTACGTAAACTGTGTAAACAGTTAGAGCGTTAAGTGTTCAAGTAAAGGGGATAATAGCTCAAATAAACAAAGCTGTCCGTCATCCCATGTAGTTTCTGTCCAACAGTACGCGTAGGGTCCTTTCATTTGAATGTACAATGGTTGATCTTGTAATTCTACATTATTCACTAACGACTACCGAAAGTAAGTTCCCGGTCCATAATAGATCTTGTAATTGCAATTATTGTTATGATTACGGAGCCTTTGTAAAACGTTTTATACATATAACGTTTATTAAAGATTATTAAACGTTTTAGCTGTAATTAAACTTTGTCTATCATTTAAAACTAACTCAAAACCAGTTGCGTGCATACTTACGAACCACTTGAGTATTAACCCTCAACTATAATAGTAGAATAAAATTAACATTTTCCAAAATTTTCTTTCACTATATTAATAATTTCATTATACATACTGTTTTGTATATGTTAGCTAATATTATTCAACACTTTTAATTTATTTGTTTATTTGTATACTTTACTAATTATTTTGATCAAATATTGGTACTTGTTTGCTAATATTTTATAAGAAACACGTATTTCAAGTTTCTTAATGGTTTCTTTTATTAAACTTTCAACAACTGGCTTCACTTTAGAATAAATCTACAAAATTTTGTTCAGTAAAGGAATAATCCTCTATTCTTACACAGAACGTTGCGTATGTATTATTTACTAACAATAATTCAATCATCTCGTAGACAATAATTGAAAACAAAAATTAATCATCAACTATTGTTCCATGATGTACATATTTTAATACACAAAATTGATCAAAGGCATTACTTAAAAGTGCAATCGCCACTAACTAGATATTGAAGTATAAAAGCACGAAGTTATATTAACTGCTCTAAAAAAAACTGTTTTCTAAGAAAACTTAAAATGATGTTATGATCAATTTCATAGGCGTGAATGCTGCTTTCAGCTATAATCAACATACTGTTACTCCCACTCGTATTCGTGCACTACAATGATGATTCACTATAAATGAAAAAAAAAATTGTTCTTGTGAATTGGAACATTGTTTTTGAAATTATTATAGTATAAGTACATGTTTTAGATTTTAAAATATGTAAAGATTTGTATTTGAATAAATTAAAACTCGTTGAAAACACCGGTTCTCGTCCATTTCCAAAAACAGGTTTTTAATACACTTTTTCCTGCAAGCAAAGATACTCCTTCAATAGAAAATACATACTTTTAGACATCACACTGTGATTATTTTAAAAGAAAAATAGATACTATGTCTATACTGTCCCAAAATGAAAGGTAGAGCCACAAAGAGAGGCAGGGACTTTCAAACATCACAAATGAGAAAAGACTGTATAAGGTTGACTTAGGTTAAGTCTATACATGTACAACTGTAAATATATAATTAATAAATTGTTGTTGAAAAAAAGGTTCTCATTTGATCACCGAAGTTAAGCTGTATTGGCCGCGAACAGTACAAGGATGGGTGATCGCTTAAGAACACCATTGTTGGCATTATTGTATTATACTTTAATTATTTAATTAATTGTATTATACATTAATACTGTATAAAAGAAAGAACACTAAGAACAACGAAATTACTTTGTAAATAGAAGTAATTAATACAGTTGTAATGAATACAACATTTGGTAAAATTAAAAGGAAAAGAATTCATAAGAAACAAATTTTCTTTTCATTTATAGTCAATTACCATTATAGTGTACGAATACAAATAAAAATAACTGCATAAATATACTCCACATAATGTGCTAGAAAATGTATACTAAGCTATACTGGAATACGGCTATATGTAATAAGTGATAAAAACGCTGAGACCACCGCGTATTGTTGTTGTTATTATTATTGTATACTGTTTATGCAATACCTTTACAGGTTTTGTAATTGAGCATTACTTGTTCGTTAATATTATAAAAGACAAAAACAGAACTACTTCGTAAATAGAAGTAATAGAGAGTAATAAACAACATTGGGTAAAAATAAATGGAAAGAATTTGTTGCGTCGCGAAACATGTCGTTTCATTTATAATGGCAATTCAGCGTTTGCATTGATGCTACAAGCCACTAGCTAAATGGCTTTAGTGTCAATGCAAACCAAAGTACATAATAACCGCCATAAAGGGCCAGCTCCAGTGGCCTCGCGACCTGGTCCTGACCGTTGGGCCAGGGTATTTCCCAATACCTGGGACGCGCGGTCCACCCTCGCGTCACGAAATGCAAGAAGTACCAGCGCACCAATCCTGAACGAAAAAGGTTCTGATTGGATGCGGCTGACTTCTTGCATTAGGATATAAGGCGCGAAATGTAACATCATCAAACAGAAGGTTACAAAACGTCTAACATCATACACCGCCGTACGAACGAGAGAGGGTCCACGTCCAACAGAAATACAGTCCACTACACAACCTACGCCTTGCATATCAACAGACGTGCAAGAAGAGCTCTGGACGTGCAACACATTGTTCGAGCTCTTAACAGAATTTATAAAAACCAAAAGTTTGTTTTCATTTATAGTGAATCGCCATTATAGTGTACAAGTTGGTGTAACACTGTATGTGTTTCGGTAAAATGACCAAATTGGTCAAAAAAACATATCGTGTGAATAGGCTGTAAGTTGGCGCGATTCTCACGAATTCGCATAGCTTTTTAGTGCGATCGGTCGTCGTTCAGCAACGATACGACGCAAACAGTCGTGTTTTTCTTCGTCAACGATCGTATCGTATCGACGGTTTTATCGTCCCCTGGAAACAATGCGCCAGGGTTCTCTCGATGGAAATCTAGTGTGACGCTCGGACACACATCGCACGTTCGTCGTCTTCGTCGGCTCGACCATGATCCGGATTTTTCAACTGCGGATCGTACACGCAGCCGTTTAACGTCAGTTACCGCGCGATTTATAGAGCGTAACGACGCCGTAAAATCATTAACAGCTGGCGCTTTTTTTGTTCGAGCACGGAAGGACCTTTCATTGAAAGTGTATCCGGCTGCACGCACTCGTGCACCGCTGCTGCAATTTCACACCTTCCTCGCCGGATACGTAAAATGGCATGCCCGAGGAACGCTAGACGAAAGTATAGTCCGATTTACCAGAGAAGGAACGCGAGAGGCGTGGTTGAGAACTTGCAACGTCGCTGATTGTTGGGCTACCCTCAGTCAATCCTATTCAAGCTATCAATAATGTGTCGAAGCGAATTGTGGCGCTGCTTGGCTGCGGGTAGGAACTCGGAGAATTTCAGAGGAGGACAAAAAAGGAAAGGAGGGGGCGCGTTTCGTTCGGGCCTGCTGGCGGACTCGTCAGTAAGGCTTCCTAGCAGGCCCTGCCTCAGATGACTGGGATATTGGGAAGTCGGCCGAGGAGTGTATATACAGGGTGTTCGGCCACCTCTGGGAAAAATTTTAATGGGAGATTCTAGAGGCCAAAATAAGACGAAAATCAAGAATATCAATTTCTTGACTGAGGCTTCGTTAAAAAGTTATTAAAAAATTAAATTAAAAAATTTCAAATCATACTTAAAAAACTATGTTTAGTTACAGGAGTAAATTGTAATCATTTTTAATGAATAGACATACCTCTGAATTCCTAATCATTTTCGAGGAAAAAATTCTCTTCCAAAAATATAATTTCTGGTCAGAAATGTTACCCCGAAATCAATTTGTTGATGGATGTTTCGTTAAGAAGTTATTAACGTTTAAAGTTCCGCCCGTACTGAATTTTTTCTCTCGAAAATGCGCAGGATTTCGGGGGTATGTCTATTCACCAAAAATGATTGTAATTGACCCCCGCAACCGAAAATAACTTTTCCAAAACTATTTGAATTTTTTTTTCGCCGAAAAAATTGTCTCCCTTTCTAAATTTTTTTCTCGAAAGTGCGTAGGATTTCGGGGATATGTGTATTCACCTAAAATGGTTGTATTTGACCCCAGAACCTAGAAATAATTTTTTCAGGATGATTTGAAGCCTCAATCAACAAATTGGTATACTTGATTTTCGTCTTATTTTGCCTTCAAGAATCTCCCATTAAAATTTTTTCCAGGGGTGGCCGAACACCCTGTATAGCAACAGAGGAATCGATCGAGGGCTTGTGAGAGCGTGATTCCTCTGGTGGCGAGCATGGGAGGCGACGCCACAAAATGTTATCTCCATGGTAACGACGAGCCAACTACCTAACGATGAATCTTATTGGATGTTACCGATATTACGGTACCACGCGTATCGCAGAATGAATAGCAGATTATGAAATTAATACACTGTCCGTTTCGAAGAAAGTTTTACATATTAATTTTCAAAAGAACGCTTTATTTTCATTTGACTACTGATTTTCATTGGTGTGGAATTTTGTGTATATTTTAGGTGAAAATATTTTTAAATATTTTAAATATTTTTTCATTGTTATATAGTTGAAAATTGAAAACATATATAATTAATAAAATAAAAAAAAGAGGTGCTTTAAACGGGGCGCGAACCAGCGTCAAAAAAATTGTAATTTAATTGACCTAACATTTATTTGCTGAACTCGTGAGACAACTCAGAGTAAAATAAGTTGGTTAAACAGTTCAAATTCGCAAGTTGTATCTTTTTGAGTCATATCACTATTGCAGTAAACGAGCGATACATACATACAGTGCCGAACAAAAGAATTGGCATAGAGCGTATTTTCAAATAAAATGTTATGTAACTGTGAACAAAGCATAATATCTTCCTTATTTTTGGTATAAAATATAAGTTTGAGGCTTGAACTTTAAGTATCTCGCGAAACAAAGCGGTTAAGTAGACCTGTAATAATAAAAAATAATAACAAACACATACAGGGCAGTTTTCGACGAAACAAAAGTATTGGCACACTTACTATTTTATAATACAATATTCAAATTAATATTTTGTTTGTAATCCTTTTTGTCTTATTACACTTTGTAACCGATTAGGCATCGAATGTACTAAATTTTGTGTTACTTCTAAACCGATTTCGTTCCATTTCTTCATAAGTGCATCTTTTAATTGCTCCTTTGTCCGAATAAGGTGTTTTCGAATCCTTCTTTCTAACTCATTCCATATGTGTTCTCTGGATACAACATTCATGCCCATATTATAAATATTTACACAAGTGTTTCTTAGAAATATTAAATTTACAAGTGTGCCAATACTTTTGTTTCGTCGAAAACTGTCCTCTGTGTATTTGTTACTATTTTTCATTATTACAGGTCTACTTAACCGCTTTATTTCGCGAGATACTTAAAGTTCAAACCTCAAACTTATCTTTTGTACCAAAAATAAATTAGACATTGTGTTTTATTCACAGCTACATCATAACATTTTATTTGAAAATACGGTCTGTGCCAATACTTTTGTTCGGCATTGTATATCTACTGAAGTTATAATACGATTTAACTAGTACATATACAATAGTAAATCAACAACGAAATTCATCTTTATTTTTGTTCTTCCTTTTTTCAAATTTCATCAACATATTCGTGACACTTTTCTGATTAAAATGACACCAAATGTTGCGTCGCAGACCCTCGAGCGGCCCGTCGCGACACAATATACCACTTAGGGTAGGCCCAACCACTTGCTGGCCTCTTTATTAGGCATTTTTCGTCGCCTGGGCAAGTGGTATTCTTAAGGCCAGACGCCGGCTAGATGGTTGGAGGCGCTGCTCGACCACCCATATTTCCAATATGTTTTCATTCACCCTGGTGTCCTCTTAACCGACTTTCCTTTTCCAAAACAGCCTTATGCACACCTCCACTCCTTTTCCTAGGTCCCAGCCTACATTTTTCCCAACTAGCCAATGCCTGATAAACCACTCCCAATTTTCCATTCCGATTCCGGCGTCTCCACCCACTAAAATTAAATATATAAGATAGACTGCGAGCTACAAAAAAGATCATACTCTAAAATACGAAGAAAGAGACTGAGTCTCTAAAATCCGAACGAGATTACTCCAAATTCCGAGCAGACTGTTATAAGGTCCTCGCCGAGGGCTTCAATCGCGCTTCATTAATAAATAAATTAGTAACCAACCAGCATTTTATACTTCGTCGTGATCCAACAATTTCCAACGTTGTCACGACGTACACGACACCAAATACGATATACAAGTTAGACCCTATTTACTAACACAGTAAGTGATCAAAGGCATGTATCGGTCAGGTGACTCCACGTCGGCTGTATCGAAACACAGGCGGTGTTTACGGGAGCCTATACAGAATCAGTACATATTTCATTCTGCGACCTCTACTAAGAGAGGCAGAGGTCGGAATTAGAACACCGATTTCGTATAGGCTCGCGTAAACATCGCCTGTGTTTCGCTACAGCCGACCCGAAGCGAAGGAAGCGATAGCAAATTCGGTAATGCTCGGGCGTTCAGACCCTCTTTGTCATATGCTCGCTGTTCTTTTCAATGACAATATACATTTACAGTAATTATATATGTCGGAATCCATTAAACAGTTGTTGTTCTAATTGAATGTTACTTCAGGTTGTGGTAATAAAGTTATATTGCTACTTATCGATTCTTAAATTTAATCGATGCAAAGAATGTCATCGGAAACGCAAAAGTACGTCTGGTTGGCGTTGACGTTTGAATGTGGCCTTTGAAGGTAGCCGAGTTGGTTGTCTAGTTACTGAAACTTTTAGAAAAAAAGAGAAATGAAAAAGGATGATCAGACGGAAAGGTTGTGCGAGAAAATCTAAATAGAAATCCTTGCAAAGGACTCATTAGTTTACGTTGAGCAGTCTTTCGTTTCGTTTAAGTGTTTGTGTTAATTATTAGTTAAAGTTTATTTAGTTCGAAGATTAGAAAAATGCATATGGTAACAAGACATAGGCTTGGTCGCCCGAGAGGATCAAATGCTAACCGCCCTAGGGAAGTGGTTCATGATTCGGCTTCTCCAACATACATATAAATCTAGTGCCTCGAAAGCTTCAATACGAAATCGGTATTTTTCTGCGTGTTATAGGTTTTGTAAATGCGCGCGAATGGTGAGAGCGAATGGAATTACGAATGAGTGATGAGTGCGAGAGGGTCTGAGAGAAAGCGAGAGAAAGAGAGAGAGGACAGAATATATAAAAAAAAATACGAGCCGCTGGAGGAGTCGAACTAGTAGAATAAGACCTGTGTACAAGACTAAGGAAAAATAGATCGACCTTTGTTTTCTTACTCCAACAATTTATCCAACAATTTATCTAACATGCGTTTTTAATTTTTCACGCCTAGAATTTGGAATCGAAACATTGCAAAAAATTCGCAAACACGTATCTCAATAACCACAATGCACCAGATTTTTTCCATAATTTTCATATTCGATTAAATAGGGGAAATAGGTACAAATTCCCTAATCCGAATTTTCCCAACAACTACCCCTCCGAACAAGATAGAGGGTTGAAATTTGACACAGAATATTTTTTTCTGATGCTCTATCGATGGATCCATCGTTTGTCAAAGGGTATAAATAATATTTTAACCGGCGATTTTTTGTCGAAGTTATCAAATGACTTAGTAATCTCTAATTTTTTCAGATTTTTCGAAGGGGTGGAACGTAGTCAAAAAAATACAAAATGGTGAAAAAGCTTTATATTGCCTTAATTACTTACGTGACCATGTTCATATTTTTACAGCTAATGTGTAACATTATGACTGATAATGCGTAATTTTTTCAGATTTTTTGGAAAAGTGTTTTTGGAAAAATTGTTTTAGAAGAATTATTAATTCATATTTCCTAATTTTTCATACGGAAAAAGGCCGCACGTGCTTTTAAAATAGATATAATTAAAATATATTTGTTTACATACTTTGTTAACTAGTCCTATATGTAGTTTCAAATACGTGTGGTACCGGATTCCCGTTGATTAGAATCGCCACGACGCGACGCGGCGCAGCACCGCGTAATGCGCTAATCATTTTGGTAAAGCATCCGCGACATTGTCAACATTTTGCCTGAATCTGAACAATATTATATACTGATTTCTCCGGTTCGATAAAAAAAACGCAACGAACCCAACGTTTGAGTTGAGGCTCTAATTTCAGACGTGTGGAGCAAGTTCATCCAAAATAGTCAAAGTTGTTACAAGCCAGGCAGGAATGTGAGCATTGACGAGCAACTGTTTCCCACAAAAGCAAAATGCAAATTTACGCAGTATATGCCAAATAAACCCGACAAAGGAATCAAATTTTGGCTAGTGTCTGACGTCAATACCAAATATGTTGTAAACGGATTACCATATTTAGAACGCGATGAAACAAGACCGACACCAATACCACTTAGTGAATTTGTTCTCCTGAAACTGGCCAAATCTTTCACTAACTCTGGGAGGAATATTACAACAGACAATTTTTTCACCACAGCATCCCTAGTTGGAACGATACGTACGAACAGAAGGGAATTGCCCACACTTGCAAAAACGACGAAAGATAATTTAAAAGTTTTCTCGACAATAGTGTATAAATCAAATGACTGTACGCTGACAATTTATAAATGAAAACCAACAAAAAAAGTTACGATACTAAGGTCGAAAGATAAATGCGTCAAAACCAAAAATAATCGAAAGCGAACATCCGAAACAGTTAGTTATTATAATAAGACTTTGGCGTCGATGTGGTTGATCAAATGGCGCGAAAATATAACGTCAAATCAAAATGCAATAGATGGCCTGTGCACGTATTCTTCAATATCCTGGATTTCGCTGGAATCAACGCATGGATACTCTATCAGGCAACAACTGGAATAAAAATACCAAGACAGCGTTTCCCGTTACAATTAGCAGATGAACTTGTCACAGAATATCACGAATTTCTTGAAGAAGAAAAGGAAAACCTTCTTCTCACAAGGGAACATCCCGAGGTGTAAATCTCCAATCTTGATGAAACTTCGCAATTTTGTAGTTCTCATAAATCTATTAGACCCGTATTTTTTTTGTAGCTGCTAATATTCACTTTAGGGGGTTGAAATCAGCCCTCAAAGTTGGGGGTTCAAAACATACTTTGTTGAATATCTCGGAAACTATGAGAGATGGGGGTGTGCTTTCAATTGACGAAATTAATGTTTTTAAACGGCGAATTTGATGGTGTAAAGAGATTTGCAAAACTTTTATTTGTTTAAACAATATGTTAAAAAATAGCACATTTTTTCATTTTTCTCGTTGGATATTAATGATTTTTTTTTCTTCCATTTGTACAGAGAAACTACACATCCATGTACAAAATACGGATAAATTGGAATTTTGATTTTTTCACAATAATGAAAGATTTTATATTTGTAATTTTTTTCGTATTTCGATTCGTTATACGAAGTACAAGATCGCATATAATACGACAAATGCTATGGTTTAATGACTTTTGTTTAATTATATTATAGTATGCTTTGCTGGCTGATCCCAAAATGGTAAAAATTTCGGTCTAATGACAGGTATAACGTTTACCTGCGCTGCGTACTAAAGGGCAGCGTATAAGCGTAAGTAAGGTTTCGGCTTAACGATTGCAGGACCTGTTTATGAGTGTGATACTTTTATTAAGGAGTCTTTACTGAACGAGGGTCGTTTTAAATATTAGTTGGTTGTATCTTATGTTCTGATTTTTTAACGTCAGGTAGCTCTGAAAAGAACTGTTTCATTTTCGACCTTTGCTGATTTCCAAGTGATCGTAATTGCTGTCCGAGGTAGAAAAATATGATCGATGCGATCTTTTACTGCCAATTGTTCCAACCCGGCCATGATGGTTCACATTCCTAAACTGTTAGGAAAGTCCTTCTACAGCTTTTATACCTTCTGTTTTCGGAAAATGAACTTTAGAAACGTTTCTGGTTGGTTACGATAATTAGGGTAGGGATACAAGTGACTAGTATTGCAATCCTATTGAAACTATATAAGAGGGTGCTGCTTAAAATTTCAGCTAGTTCTGTACGTGTTCGTGGTACAGTATACGGATACTGTACGGATATTAGGATACGGCCATTAAGGAACCTCCAAACTCCACACGGGACATGGAATCCTTGGAGCTTCCTTGCCTCAATAGCGATTGACGTATCGTAAACCCACGGGAGCGCACATCTGCAGACCACCGGGGTCTTGGGGGCTTTCGCTTTCCCAAATTGTTTATAAAAAGGGTAACGTTCTCGCTCACTTCTGCATGGTGTACCTGGACACTGGATAGCAGGGTGAGCGGGAATGTTGCAAAATGCAGGAAACGCCCTGCCAAGGTGACAACTTTGAGGATTGGCTTGACTTATCCTCCCACTGGTTCGCGCTGCGCGTTTTCGTCACCTTGGCAGGGGAAACCGAGCTTAGGTTAAGGGTAGCTTTAGGTCTTAGGATTAGATTCGTTTTTGATCGAGTCTTACAACCTCGAGCAGAGTCTCCGCGAGAATACCAAAATTCACGCGCCATCCAAAGAGCAACGGGCTCTTAGTCAGAAGCAACGGGCTTTTACCATCATCGGTTTTCCCAAAGTATTTTTGGTGGTCCTTCGAGCCTACGGCGGAAAGGGAACACAGTAATCTGTGTGATACGCACAGTCCGCGCAGTACATAGCAAGAGGGCATAGTCTTTCGCGGCCGAATCATAATGTATGTAACGAAGTTTTAACGGTAGAACACATCGTGCAAAAATGCGACAAAATTTCTGAAATAAGGAAAGCGTTTAATATAGAAGCGACATTAGAAGAAACAGTAGGTAACCCAGAGAAGATAGAACAAACGTTAAGATTTTTGAAAGAAACCGGAGTATACGAGGATATGTTATAACTGTCATACATAGTATATTATAAGTGGAATTAACTACTGCGACACCGTTCGGGAACTAGCACCATATAATTAGTATCTATGTAACATACGTATGGCAATTCCCGGGTCCAACTTGTAAATTATGTAGTAGTTGCTAATGACCTAAATTTTGATGCGACTATAAATAAACAATATAAAAAGAAAAGAAGGAAAACCTATAAGAAGGAACATCGAGCAGCCCAAGCAATAATTTCCAATCACGAAGAAAATGCCAAATAAGATTATGTACGGGTAATATAACCACACAACTTGTACAATTTGCAAAAAATTTGTTTGCGGAAAATGCATGAAGGAGAAACCAGTCATATGTAAAAAGTGTAATTAATTGATTATTTTATTTATAAAAATAAAAATATATGTTTGATTATTTCATTAGAAATCAGAAGTTATGTTGCGAATTATTTCATTTAATAAATCAAGAATTTCTTTCTAAAAATCAATGTTTATTTCATAAGGGGTCAAATGACCCCTTATAGTAAGAATAGGTATGTGTAAAGTACCGGTACGTTTAGTGTTAACAGGACGTCCAGGCTCGCACGAGACCCTGGGAAAATGGAAAAATAGAAAGCTTAAAAGTTACTCTTGCATTCCATTCCATTCATACCATGGCAAGGACGTAGTGGCTATACAATAGCCGTTACAGGTTTAATCACTTTAAATATTCTATTCTTCATATTGCGAACTCATTTTCCAACATTGTAATATGGACTTTATTTATCTTCATAAATTTTCTATTTAAGTCCGGGAAAAAGACGAGCACTTAATAAGTTGCAAAGTTTGTTGTCTAAGAAACTTGTGTGTCTTCTTAGCATTATGTATTGCTGCGTTATTTTGTTGAAAAATAACGTTGTTCTATCTTTGCCAACCGATGTATTTGTCTGCATTTATTCTAGTAAAAATTTTGTATATTGGTGGTTTAGAAAAGTAACTAAATGCAACCCGCACCATGAAACTCTAACCAGTGAAATCCTAGCTTATGGCCACAGCTTTATAAATACGTAAATCGCGCCAATAACAATTGAAACCATCAGAACTATCCAAATTAAATTTTTTTTCGTTTGAAAATATAACATTTTTCTACTTTTTTATGATTTTGTGTAAATTCCAACTTTGAAGTTATGTGATCCTGCATAAAAACTAAATTTTAAGTAGCTTTGTATTTGTTGTATGTTGGAGGGAAAAGAATTATAATAGGAAGCCAAAATAGCTAAATGGGCTAGGATGGATAAGAGTGATTTAAAATGGTTGGGAAAAGTGGTGTCAGAATGATAAGAGAGGTTAGTGCGGAGCAGGTCGTGTAAATAGGGTGAAGATTGAGTGGATAATATCGCAAAGACGAGCTAACAGAGGTACCAGATCTATCTTTGTCTTGCGTTTAACGAGGAGAAATTTGCGAACAGAGGAGAAATATGATCAAAATGAGAACAACGAAAGAACAAAAACAGGCGTGTTAATGCGCTATAGAGAAGAGAATGGGTAAAAAAAAGGCAAGAGCCGCAGAAAAAAAACACGCACAGCAGTCAATTAAGGATAACACAAGAGATTAGGAAAAAGAAGATAGAACTGTGCGTTCTGATATTTTAGCTCATGTGTCAGTCACTGCTAATTTGTACGATCCTACAAATGTAGTGTCAAAATACTTTGACACTGTTATATTCATAACTACTAAAATAAGATCTTGAAAATGCACTACAATATGGAAATTAATTAAACAGAGTTTCCTTACAAATTCATTTAAAGTATTTTCTTGTATAAATGACATTTATTGGATAATACATTTTTTTAAACTCATCGAAATTTTTGTTAGTATTCTATATCATGTTAAAGTAACACTTCATTGGTTATACAAATTATAATTATGTAAATTAATACTGTTCTTATGTCAATATTTATCTTACATATAATGAATATAAATGTCAACTAAAATCCCTTTCAGAGATTTCATAATTTACATATGCAATTATTTACACATAAAATAAAGAATAATATAAAGAGAAACTAACTATAAGAAAATAAAATGGATATAAAACTCGTAAATAAGTTCTGTATAATTGTAATAAAGTATACCATATGTAGATTAGTTATAATTCGTGTGCGTGAAGCAGACGAAAAACGCGTGTTATTGAGGCCCACCGTTGGGCGGCGCCCTTGTTGTCTCAGCTTGCTTGCTGTATGCGCCACGTGTGGCAAAAATGTGAAAATACGTTGATCTCATTAATATTAATAATCACTAACATACATATATAACATATATATTATTCCTACTATCTGTTCTTACTAAATATATTATCATTTATTACTCCTAATCAACTTGTTTTTCCTCACTGCGCCAACACAATATAATTTCACGAAACAAGGTAGTGATTTACAAATTGAATTTCATTTTCTGCACACAAATTTTTATTTCAATTGATATTACGTAAGTATTAACCTTTCGTTGTTGTTTAATTTACAGATAATATGCATTGCTCGTATTAATAACACATAATTATCACAGCGAAAAAGGGATTTAAAGCATACATATTTATATTTTGGCAATCCGTAAGCAGTATATTTACCTTTCCAATAAGTGGCGTATATCATATTGAAAATTCTTTTTCCATATCAATAATTATTAATTAAATGCACTATCAAAAATTGTTAATCATAAGCACAGCCAAATTATTGACAAAACGTACAATTATAAATTAAAAGGAAATTGTTTTTTCATCGATAAGTAACGTCGTCTCATTTTGGACTTGTGATAATGAAAGCTTTGTTGATAGTGACCATAAATAAATTTGATGCAATATGTTTGAAAATTTGAAAAAAAAAACATCGAGGAATTTAACAAATGGTGAATAAAAAGTAATCATTGGAATGTATAAGAATTCAAAGCGGAGATAGTTTGTTGGGGTAAATATAAAGTTATTTTGATTGAAAATTGTATCTTTGATTGTTATTGCCCAATAACGAGGATTAAAGCTATGAGCCATTTGAATGGCAATTCCAACTGAGAATATGAAATATTGAAATTTCCAGAATGGAGAGAATAAATGATTTATATAACGCGATTACGTCGGAAGCGTTGCATTCATAATCAATCAAACGACAATGATGGAAAATCGTGCGAAACTGTAGCGTGAAATGCGAATTATTTCAATAAAAATAAATACTGTTTAAGCAAAGTGTGACAGATAATCTGACAGGAGCTATCTGATTCTACTAACGTCGGTTCCATACTGAAATCATAAAACACTACGAATACATTTATTATTTATTGTACTATCTTTTACATCAGTTATAGTATAAATAACAGCATATAACGAAATTTTAATAGGACCAAGACTTCAGGAATTAGACTCACAGACAGAATGATAAGAATTCGAGTACATAGTATGCATGTCATTGAAAATTAATATTTGAAAATAGAAAAGTTCAATAAATTTTCCTAATGTGTAATAGGAAAAACCAATTATCAATGCAAGCATAGTTTAGAAAAAGGAAATTGAGCAAGGTTCCAATTCTTCGTATATATGTATAACATTCTTAAAAAAATGTTATATCTACAATTTCAGTGTATTTTAATACATGTGTATTTGTATACAAGTGTTTCTTCTTGGTTTACTTTGTCCTTTTGTTGCCATTTTTAGAGCTTTTATGGTATTCTTACATTTTCTTTACATTTTTATTTACATATCATATTTATATTATTATGTTATGCTTGCGTTGATCATCCTTTCTTTTATTGTCATTCAATATGATAAGCATTTATACAAATAATTTCAAAACTTAAAACAAATTGAACAAGGAGGAACATTCGATAAAAAAAAATCAAATTATTGCTCATAAGACGTATACTACTACGACAAATGTCTATTATTTTATTTCTAATTTTAAAAACAATACGTCTCTGCACAAATTTTACAATTTTGTTCAACATCAAAATGACAGAAATTCAAACGCTCGTGAAAAAATCGTTGTAAATTAGGGGTGTCAGCGAATTTGTAGTTTCAGATCGATCAACACGTTCTGGCGTAACAATGTCACCGTGTGCTGACTAAGGTGCTGACGGGGATTTCCGTATTGTTACAGCACTACTATCAACAATGCTGACTGTTCGAACGACAGTTGTTGGCTAGAACTTTGCTCTTACAAATAGATGAATTTGTCGCAATCGAACACGCTGTAGAGTGCATCGAAGAACTCTTCAATGTTCCTTCAAAGAATCTGCAAGTGCACTCGACAGTGTTCTAAAATTTGGAAGTGCATCGAAATTCTCTCCCATTATTTCCTACAAGATTACCAAAGATTTCACTTGCTTAGCTTAAATCAGTTGGTTCTTCATTTCTATCCCAGTAAAAATTAATACAAAGAATACAAGAAAATGACTATAATCGAACAGCAAAATTAGAATTTTGAGAGAAATGTTTCCTGGTCGAATTATATCACAAAGTGATGACATCGATTGCCTTCTTCTTTTTCCTTGTTCAATTGTACCAGATTTTTTCTTTCAGAAGTAATTGAGAAAAAATTCTATGCAAACAAAATAATTACAATTAAGCAGCCTAAAGATAACATTTAAAATCTAATAAATAACACGACAAACATGTGAAAATGTAAAAAGAACGCACATTTGTGTGTTGAAATGCAATTTTGCAATAGAATATTTATACATATGCACGTTTTTACCAATTCGTTTATACAAACAAAGGTAATACCGGCAGTAGGGTACTATAATATCTACCTCCTAAAACATTTTAAACTTTAAATTTATAAATAAAAAGAGAGATTTTAAGAGAAAAATATTAGATAATAATAAATGAACAAGAAAACCAATATTTTTGATAAATAAAAATAATACAAAATAATGCAATATTGTCAGAGGTGATTGTTTAGATGACAGTACTTAAATCTTTTACCACTCTGGGGTCACGTTAAAAGGTTTCGTTTATTCGGAGAATCCGCGAGCAAATAAAAATCAAGAAACACTGCCCTAAGCCATGGAAATAATACGGATTATACACGTCACTATGTAACGCCAACTAATTTTTTATTCACTTCACTTTCCTGGCTTAAAAATCAGATTACGACCAGAGTTACAAATTCTCGTCTGTAATTCCGTTTCGGTTAGGAACTTTCATTTCCCTTTGCGGAAATTGTGAGCCGTACAATGTGCTCCGCAACGGGAATTTTGTTGAAATTTCAAAGGCACTTTACACTCGCTCTGTATCCCTGAATATTTGCATTATACGCAGAATTACTGAAATTAAAGTCAATCCTGGCACTTTTCACGCGAAATCGTATGTCTCGCGAGGCACTTATTTTCACGGTTTCAATTATAAAAATCTCTGACTCAAAGCCGCTGCACGCAACACGATGCAATAATTAACGAGTTCATCGCAGACGGAGAAACCATGCTCTCGAGAGTTCGCTGCCTAAAAGCTGATAACTGCTAGCTCGAGTGACGAGTCCGGTTAATTTTGAAGAACCACTCTACGTAATGGAACAGAGGAATTATTTACTCTCGCGAAATCTCGGCGAACAACTTTGTAAAACGAATACAAACGCTTTTCAGGGGAAATAAATTTGTGAGCGGTACACCTCTGGTCAGTGACGAGGTGATAACAAGATAAAAACGTACGTGGTAAAATATCACGCCATAATAAAATAAACACACATTTTTTTTGCCACATGCACTGAATTTCTGTATTACTCTCAGTTTCCCGAAAAATTAAATTTTTGCGAAAATATCTGCATATGATACTAACGACAGTTATAATATTTTATGGTTTTAAATGATGTTAAATGACAAAGTTTACTTTCTACGCAATATTTTTGCATACTTACAAAAAGTTTTTTACTTCAGTTAATACATAAAGTAACGGTAGATTTTTCATGAATCCTTGCAAATTGTCAAGTTTTTAGCGAAGAACGAGGTTGGATAGGGTCAATTATTAATATACAGTCGTAAACTGAAAACTATTAAATAATATGTAAATATATGTACAGTGGTCCACTGACATGAAGTCTCGCGGGACGGCACAGGGGCAAAGGGAGTCGGACCGCCCGTTTATCTATCTCGCTCCCTTACTCCCAGGCAGTCCACATGTGTCTGTAACTGCTGTGACGAATAGAGATCAATGTGTACGTGGGAATACGTGTATTCCTTCTACTTCTCCCGCATTCCTTCCCCGAGATTTCAAGTCAGCGGAGGACTATATGTAGGAAGCAAAAAAGAGCTCCGAGGAACCGTCGCGTATGAACGCGAGGAACGTTGACGGTTAGGAGCAGCACAAAAACGCGTATACGAAATCAGCTGTTAGGACTCGTGTAAAAGTCGCTCATCTATTGTCAACGACCGTAGCCATAAACATGATCGAAAGGCGAACGACCGCGAAAGATGAGTGCGAGAAAGAGAAAAACAATGAAAAGGCCAACAGCCGCAAAAATCACTGTATCAGCGAGTGTGTGTGGGATTTCATATACAGGGGGTTCGGCCACTCCTTGGAGAAATTTTAATGGGAGATTCTAGAGGCCAAAATAAGACGAAAATCAAGAATACCAATTTGTTGATCGAAACTTCATTATAAAGTTATCAATGTTTAAAGTTACGCCTGTAGATAGGTAACCTGCGAACGACTGCGTGTGGGTGATAGTGGTTCTCACTCAGCATGAGAAACTCTACTTAGTGGCGTATCGACAGCCTCACAGTGTTTTGAGTGAGAATCATTATCGCGCGTACACATCTGCACGCAGATTGCCGTTCTACAGTCAGGAATTTTAAACATTAATAACTTTTTAACCAAACCTCGGTCGAGAAATTGATATTCTTGATTTTCGTCATATTTTGGCCTCTAGAATCTCCTATTAAAATTTTTCCCAAGGTTGGCCGAACACCCTGTATATAGACATTCAAAAAAAGTTATTTTCAAAAGTTCAAGAAATGTTTCATAAATGGTAAGTAGATCATTTCTGCTGAACGTAGACATTTTCTGTAAAAACTTTGTGAAAATACCGTTTGTTTTGGGTTCATGTGGTGTAATCTCCTAATATCCTTCCGATATTATATTGTAATGTTATTAGTTTATTGTATAAAATAAATTATGTTAGTTTATATCACATAAGTAAATGATATTTATTATAGATTTTTAGACGTTAGCTTATTTTCGAATGCTATCGTAACAAAACATGCAGTTTACATTTGCCCGTGTATATTTATTATAAATATAGATATATTTGAACCTGTAACACGACATAATAATTTTAGTATAGTGTTACGAGCCAGGGCCGTGCAGCGCGCGTGGCCTGCGAGTGCAAGAGAGAGTATGGAATATGGTATCAATTTGTTAGTGAGGTGCACGGACGAACCCGATGCAAGATCGGGGAGCCGCTAGGATAGTTGATAACGAGGACGAACCTGATGCGTAATCAGGGAGCCTCTAGGATGGAGTCACTTACGGACGAACCTGGTGCGAAACCAGGGAGCCGTAGGAGGGTGTAATGTCGTGAACGAACCCGATGCGTAATCGGGGAGTCACTAGGATGGTTAATAACGACGCAGACGAACCCAATGCGAAATTGGGGAGCTGCTAGGAGGTTGGAACAAACGCAGACGAACTCGATGCGTAATCGAGGAGCTGCTGGGAGGTTGGATAAATCACAGACGAACCTGATGCGTAATCAGGGAGCTGTAGGATGCGGACGAACCTGGTGCGTAAGCAGGGAGCCGCTAGGATGGTATTAGATTGCGTGGACGAACTCGATGCGTAATCGAGGAGCCACTAGGTTGTAAGAATTTGTATGTGGATTAAGGATATGTTAATTGACCTCGTAACTTCAATTATTAAATATAATATAACCCGAGCGGTAAGGTTATATTATTGTGGGAACGTTTAACTAACAATAATCGCTTTATATAATGATGGGTTAAAGAAGATAAGTAACTCTGATTTAATAATGAAACTAGATATATTCTTAACAAACAAATAGATACACGTGTCTTGTGTCAGTTATGTCGCGTTGTAAGATTGATTATAATTACCTAAGAATGATTTTTGCACGGTGTTGACGCACTGGCGATGCGGGGGTAAGTCGGTTGACAATAGAGGCCGTAATAGAATTTATACCGGTTCCCGGATTCTATATGGTTTAAAATTGATACGAAAGGGTACTGTAGCCCGATCTCACGAAATGCAACTGACTGTCAGAACCGTGGACAGCGTAACGAGACGTGATGTTGACTCTAAACGTAACTGTACGATTCTGATCCCCCGAGTAAGGAAACGAAGGGGTTTATATACCCAAAAATCTGTGGGGGAGGATTCGGATGCACGTTAGACATTACCATATTTGGTAATCTCCGAACTTCGTTAGTCACCGAGCAGCTGCATTTCGTGGGAACTGACTCTACATTCCAAAGGGTAGATAAGTAGTAGGGCGTTTTCCTAATACACGCAAGTGGTACGGAAAAATTGGGGAACGAAACGTTCGGCATACGTAACAATAGAAATAAGAACGACGACGCGGCTTTCGCCGAAACAAAGCAATACCGCGCCCTTAGATTTACGTGGGATAGAAACGTCGACGTAGCGTTCACCCAAAAGCCAGGTCAACGCTAAGAATAGATGGGTCCTAGCCAATCAGCGACGGCCAGGCCCGCGCTAGCACGGGCCTCCGAGTATAAATACGGGCCCTTCGACCCATGTTAGGCACTCAGATTCTCACGGAGACTTTCATCGAGTCGACATCGAGGTACTCTCAACAAGCGAAGTAAGTTCACAAGTGAATTTACACAAGAACAAAGGATCACGACCCAGGCACTTGACCAGGCATACGAGCAGGACACGGAAAATACCCGCCTAACTAGAAGGCACGGCCCAACGACCAGCGCTGGCCACCGGGTCAGAGAAAACAAATTTCCGCCTCCGTCAAGCCGCCAGGCAGGATGGTGAGCCATATATCCACATAATAAGGCGGCGCACGGCGTCACTTTCGGACTCCGGACGACCCTCCACTACGCTATTCACTGAAGTCGAATACAGCAAGGCAGCACCAATGGACACCATCAGCAAACCGAACACCGACCACGAAGGCTTCCTTTTTCCAAGGAAAAGGAAAACCTCCAAGGAATCAACTACCACCCCATCAGCATCGGCCAGCCACGCCACGCCCGCAGCCACAAACAACGTCCCAGTAATCAACAGGTTCGCCATCTTGTCGGACATATTCGATGTCGAACAAATCACCCCCATTACGCCACCACAGGTAACCCCAGCTGATTCTGTCAAGACAACACAAGGTAAGCCACCGCCAATATTCATACACTCAACGATCAAGGACCACAAGGGATTCTGCCGGCTACTAGAAAGTACGGTAAAAGATAAATTTGAAATTAAATACCTCACCAATCAGGCAAAAATAACACTCACAACAATCAGCGACCACCTCGCGGTCAAGGAATTATTAATTAAAAACAACCTTCAAATGCACACATACACTCTTAACACGGATAAGACCATTGCAGTTGTCCTTAAAGGACTACCCAAGCTCCCAACCGAGCAAATCCTGTCAGAAATTCAAGCCAAGGGCTTAAATGTCTTAGCTTGCTCCGAATTAAAAAGAAAAGAGGCCAGCTATCTAGCCACTTATAAGATAATCTTCGCGAAGGGTACCCCCACATTACCCCATCACTCATCCACAAACAAATAAAAAACATGAACAAGAAATCCCCCGGCCCAGACAACATAACAGCCATCCAACTCAAAAACCTTCCACAAATAATCATAGTTCAACTGTACTACATCTACAAACAATCCTTCAGACTCGCCTACTTCCCCGCTTCCTGGAAAACTGCTAAAATCATCCCACTACCCAAACCCGGTAAATCCAAATTAAATCCCAACAACTACAGGCCAATCAGCCTCCTCAACTTGCTAGGCAAAATATACGAACGAATCATCCTAATTCAGCTAACTAGGCACCTTCAAGCTCAAAGTATTCTGATACAGGAGCAATTTGGTTTTCGAGCCAACCACTCCACCATCCATCAAGCCCTCCGACTCCAGGAGGACATTGCTTTTGAGATCAACAAGAACAGATCAGTGGTACTAGTACTGCTAGACCTACAGAAAGCTTTTGACACTGTATGGCACAATGGCCTCCTCCTCAAACTCCTCAGAATCAACCTACCCTTACACACCATTAAAATAGTACAGAGCTTCCTCTCGGGCAGGAAAATCACTGTATCCCTCAACGGTTCCCAGTCCATATACAAAGCTATCCACACAGGGGTCCCCCAAGGCTCAGTCCTAGGCCCAGTATCATTTAACATATTCATCAACGATATCACCAAACACTCAAACACCAAAATTGCCCTCTATGCAGACGACACAGCAATATACGCATCTTCTTGGATCCCAAATCAGGCAGTAAAATATACACAAGCACACCTAGATCAAATCTCCCAATTTACAGATACTTGGAAACTAACCCTTAACCCCACAAAAACTGAGGCCATCCTTTTTACCAGAAAAAAATCCCCCAACGCAAACAACATCAGAGTAAACAACCTCCCTGTACAATGGGCTAACAAGGTCAAATATCTAGCGATATGGTTTGATAAAAAACTCAGCTGGCTCCCCAACATCCAAGACAGAGCCTGCAAAGGCATTGGCGTCCTACATACACTCTATCCCCTACTTGCCAACAATAGCCCACTCCCCTTAAAAACGAAGATTCGCCTTTACAAAACCTGCATCAGGTCCATAATCACATACGGCGCACAAGTCTGGTGCACCGCCACCCAAATCCTACCTCCACAAAATTCAGGTCATTCAGAACAAATATCTCAAAATAATTCTCAATAAACCCAGATATCACACCACAGTTTCCCTACACATAGAGGCAAAAATAGAACTCATCTCCGCATTCATAAACAGGATAACTTGTAAAACACTTAACGCCAACCTCAGCCACCCAAATTCCCTAATAGCCGCGTTAGGCAACTACAAACCCGAAGACATTCCCCTCACAATGCGCATAAAAACCCCTACACTAACCATTTCATAACTTGACATACAACCCATCATTCTCATCGCAAGATGCATATCGTAGAGGTTTTTGAAACTTTTCCCTCTAACTCCAAACATGAAATCTAATTAGATAAAACATTACACAACACAATTCCACAACAACACCAACCTAACATACTAATTGCAGGTTATAGGGAGTAAACCCGCGGTACTGCAAACACACAGTGAGTACCCCAAAAAAAACATGTTAGGCAGTCACTTCCCGACTACGCAAGAGTAAACCTCCTCAGTGCCAACTCCTACGCGGGTGTGCCAAGCTGCAGGAACCCTCTAGCAACAGTCGGGTAGACTCACCAGGGACTTTGACTCCCCACACGCGGAGCGTCGCCACCTGCCCTTAGTGTCTCGTTCACGGTCAGTCGACCTTGGGGAGCTCTCCGACTCCGGACCTCCCGGCGAATTCATTGTACGAGAAAAAAGTTCGAGACAAGGAAAATGCGAATCGCACTGGCAGACGGGAATCCACGGACAAGAACTGTCCTGTGTGCACACCTCTCAGTACTACTAAACGGCCGCATCATAAGGGCACCCTTTATCGTGCTCCCAGAGGCAGAAGGGAACCGGAGCTTCCTTGGGATGGATTTCTTGGAGTCAGCCGGAGTAGTCATCAACGTGCCGCAGCGATCCTGGCACTTCGTCGATCGACCTGATCGGCGGTATTTGTTCAACGAGGAACCACACATCGCTGAGGAGCTACCTCGTCGGAAAAAAAAACATGTTAGGCAGTCGTCAGTCAGTGAGATTCGACCTTGAGACTCCGTGAGCAACGGATCACCCCTGTGCGGAAAGCGACTGAACAGCGAAAAGCGTAAGCGATAGCGTATTAACACCAACGGAAGTGCCAGCCCAAGTGAAGTGCCTGAACCATTTTGGATAGAGGCCTCAAAAGGCTACACCAGGAGGTGCCCTCCAGGATAAAGCTGGCCACAGGGCCAAATAAGACAAAGCACCTCCATCGTCAGGCAGCGCGATGGGAAGGTGAACCTTACGCGCCATTAACAATCAGAAGGAGAGCAACCTCGCTCTCCGATTCAAGAAGAACAAATCGAATCACCACTGTCGTCACCCCAAACATGAGCATGGACACATCAAAGGCAACAACCTCCACACATCCCAACATCTCCGCGGACGGATTCATCCAACCCCGAGCAAAAAGGGCATCGAAGGAAACAACCGCCGACGATGAAGGAGCACCGACGCGCCCTGCCACGAAGCCAACGCCCACCACGAACAGATTCGCCGTCCTGGCGGACATATTTGATATAAGCGACGACGCCAACTCGCTACCCAGCCCCACGGAGAAGGTAACGCCCCCTAATGAACAAACTCCTACTGTAGTCCAAGGTAAGCCGCCACAAATTTGCATACATACTCACATCAAAGACCACAACGGGCTCTGCAACTTAATTATAATAAATCCACCATTGACAGTAAATTCGAGGTGAAATACCTCTCCAACCAAGCTAAAGTCACCCTGGCCTCTACACCCGACTACCTACCCACCAAAAACCTCCTGATTACTAATAAAATCCAATACCATACATACTCCCTGACAGCGGAAAAAACGATTGCCGTAGTACTTAAAGGACTCCTCACACTCCCGACGGACGAAATACTCACTGAAATACAGGCGAAGGGACTAAACGCCCTAACCTGTACAGAATTGAAACGAAAATCACCTAGCTACCTCGCGACTTATAAAATAGTTTTCGCTAAAGGCACCACCCTGCAGCAAATCAATCACGTCAGGAACGTAGCATACACCCGAGCATACTGGGAGAAATACAATAGCTCCCGCCCGTACATACAGTGCTACCGATGCCAGGCATTTGGACACTCCTCCGCAAATTGCACCAAAATTCATAATTGCCTAAAGTGTGCGGGCAAATACAGCACCAAGGAATGCACCAAACCTCCTACAACCCCAGCCACATGCTGCAACTGCGGAGGCTCCCACCCGGCCAATTATAGCCAGTGTCCCTTCCTGTTAGCATTTCTCAAGAAACGCACCGTTTCACAGAACTCCCCACCACTAACAGCTAACCCCACTCCCTGCAGCGTGCCCCCACCAACAATACCCCAGCAAAGCCAACCCACCGTAACCCCTAGAAGAACCTACGCCAGTATTACCTCCCAAAACAAACAGACCTCACAACCTGACCTCTCCAACTTATTCGCCAAGGCACAAGCAATCAACGAAATTCTGGACATTAACAGCATGGCCGCAGCTCTCGACTTCCTGTATACAAAACTCAGCTCATGTCACTCTAAAGTTCAGAAACTTCAAGCGTTCCTTGAAGCCGCCGAACTCATAAATGGCTAACTTACCCCCCAAGATACTCCTCTGGAATGCAACCAGCATCATCAACAAAACCTCTGAGCTCCAAATATTCCTTGAACAACAGCAAATTTACTTAGCCTTAATCACCGAAACCTGGCTGAAACCCACCGATGTCATCCGCTTCCCCAGATACAACGTAATCAGGAAAGAC
This sequence comes from Colletes gigas, assembly GCF_013123115.1. NCBI lineage: Eukaryota > Metazoa > Arthropoda > Insecta > Hymenoptera > Colletidae > Colletes > Colletes gigas. The sequence continues at coordinate 141,329 of NW_025106686.1, read as the reverse complement.
CGTCACACACCACATGGAGGAGTAGCAATCATCATCCACCAGAACCTCAAGTTTGACACTCTCCCCCAACCCTTCCTGGACAGAGTAGAGGGCATCTTCATCAAACTCACCACCAACCCTAAAATCATTCTCGGAGCAGCTTACCCCAGACAAACGTTTTTCCCAGCATGACCTGGACACTCTCCCCCAACCCTTCCTGGACAGAGTAGAGGGCATCTTCATCAAACTCACCACCAACCCTAAAATCATTCTCGGAACAGCTTACAGACAAACGTTTTTCCCAGCATGACCTGGACACCCTAACCTTCCACAACCAAAAATTTATCATCGGGGGTGACTTCAACGCCAAGCACCCCTGCTGGAACAATACCACCACCAACGGCAAAGCACTGTACACCCACATGACCAAAAATTCCTACCACGTCCTCAACAGTAATACCTACTCCCATAAACAGCCTCACGCTGACCATCCAACATCGACATCTTCCTAACTAACTCCACTCACTACTCCGAATGCCACACAATTCACGACCTTCCCTCCAACCACCTCCCAATAATCCTACAGCACACCAACAATCACACCCAATTCACGAACTGCATCCTCTCCACCACTGACTGGCACTTATTCCGCTCCCAGGGGAACAACTACCCCATAAACCCGTACCTAAACTCTACCCTGGAAATAGATAGAGAGATCACCAAAATCCAAACCACAATAAAGAAAAACTTTAACAGAGCAACCACCACCACTCATGCCTACCACAAAACAATCAAACCAGACTACGAGTTACTGAACCTCATAAAACTACGCAACAGATACAGACGCAAATACCAAAACACAGCCAACCCAATACACAGACATCTCCGAAACACTCTCACCAGCCAAATCCAATCCAAAATTTGCGAACTCAAGAACACAGCATGGCAGCACAAAATCTCCCAAATAGCAAACAATCCCAACAGGCTCTGGACGACATACAAATCACTAAAACAAACCAAAACCACAATTCCACCACTCAACGACGGCAACACCATAGCATACACAAACGCAGACAAAACAGAATCACTCGGCAGAGCTTTCCACCTCCCACCTGGCACACTCAACAACTCTTCCATCGAACAGGAAACCGAGCATTTCATCAACACGTTAAACAGTACCAACACCCTCCCTCCAAACACCACAGCCATCACCCCCGAACTAATCCTCAGACTGATCAGGAACCTAAAACACAAAAATCCCCTGGCCCAGATAAAATCACAGCCGTTCAACTGAAACACCTTCCTCCCAGAATGACCCTCCAACTTTACTACATCTTCAGGCAGTCATACCACCTAGCTTATTTCCCCACTGCCTGGAAAACAGCACGCATAATACCTTTCCCCAAACCCAAGAAATCCGGACTAAACCCAAACAATTATAGGCCAATTAGCTTGCTGAGCCTACTCGGCAAAATACTAGAAAAAATAATACTCATCCAAGTCAACGTACACCTCTCCTCCAACAACATCCTAATACAAGAACAATTCGGTTTCAGAGCCAAACACTTCACCATCCATCAAGCCCTAAGGCTACAGGAGGACATTGCTCTGGAGGTGAACAAGAACCGGACGGTGGTTCTAGTTCTACTAGACCTCCAGAAGGCCTTCGACACCGTCTGGCACAATGGCTTCCTCCTCAAACTGCACCATATCACAACCTTCACATCCACCTAACCAAAATAATTCAAAATTATCTCACGGGCAGGCTCACCACAGTCTCCTACAATGGCTCCATCTCCTCACCCAGACTCCTGCACACCGGGGTACCTCAGGGATCAGTTCTGGGACCCATCCTATTCAACATCTACATCAACGACATTCCCAAAAGCACCAACACCAAACTAGCCCTATACGCCGACGACACAGCCATCTACTCCTCCTCGTGGCAAATCAAACAGGCAACCAAACACACACAAAACCACCTCGACAACATCCTCCGATTTACTACCACATGGAAACTAACACTAAACCCGACCAAAACCGAAGCAATAATATTCACCCCAAAAAGGCTAAAGAACCCAGACAAGCTAACAGTAAGCAACCACCCTATCAACTGGTCCTCCAAAGTCAAATATCTAGGAATTTGGTTTGACAACAATTTAAAATGGCAACACAACACCAAAGACAGAACCTACAAAAGCTTAGGGATCCTTCGCATTCTCTATCCGTTCCTAGCACGAAACAGTCCGCTTCCTATCTCACTAAAAATCCGACTGTACAAAACTTGCATCCGCCTCATCCTAACATACGGCGCACCAGTATGGTGCGCCGCCGCAAAAGCACACATAACTACACTACAAAAAATCTAAAACAAATACCTCAGAATTATACTCAACAAACCCCGATCCTATTCCACAGCACTACTCCACAGAGAAGCAAAAACGGAACTCCTGCACGACTACATCACGACATTAGCCACTAAAGCCCAGGAAAACAACACACAGCATCCAAACCCCCTAGTATCCTCCCTAGGAAACTATAACCGCACAGAATACCCACTGAAGATCCGCATGAAAACACCCAAACTCATCCCAAATAGCTAATACCCAATCTCCACTGTCGCACGACATACCAATGTTATCGAGGTTTTTGAAACTTTTACCTCGATCCTAACGCATGAAATTAACACAATAAAACCACCCCACCAAAATATCATACAGACATTAACAAAACATTTTTTAAGTGCAGGTTATAAGGCGCAGCCCAAGGTACTGCAGTTACTCACGAGAAAAGGACCAAAAAAAAAAACATGTTTGGCAGTCACTTCCCGACTACGCAAGAGTAAACCTCCTCAGTGCCGGCTCCTACGCGGGTGTGTCAAGCTGCAGGAACCCTCTAACAACAGTCGGGTAGACTCACCAGGGACTTTGACTCCCCACCCCGTTGAAGCAGTCCTAAGTACGGTAACGCGGCACCTACGCGGAGCGTCGCCACCTGCCCTTAGTGTCTCGTTCACGGTCAGTCGACCTTGGGGAGCTCTCCGACTCCGGACATCCCGGCGATTTCGTTGTACGTCTGGGCAACTCTCAATAAACAATCAGTCCTTCTTAGGACTGGACTCCAGAGCCAAAACCGCTGCACCCTTTAAAAACCCTCACCCTCGCACCCATCCCACCTTGGTACTACGGAACCCCGTTTCCTCAGTACCGCACTCCTTCCGCTCCCTCTCTCTCACTCTCGCCTCCTCCCCCTTCCCTTACAAACCTGTATTGTACAAATTATTATAATATTATGGAAATTATTATACGTATAACAGCTCAGTTATAATTTGAGTTACAATAAACAACAATCGTTTTAATTAAATTATGATCATCGGTTGAGAACTGATAATGGAATATCAGTTTAAATGCCGAAAATGATTTCTCTACGACACACAATTTTATTGGGCCACATTTAAATTTACTCCAACGACATTTTATATTTTTAAATCTGTTTCGGTATCTTTATTCCTTTTTATAATGCTATCAAGTTTTGAAGATACTTTTTAACCACGATCACCGAGGTTCATTCATGTTTGTAATTACTTCAAATATAGTGATTTTGTTAAACAGCGTCCTACTATCTTCAGATTTTTAATCTTAAATGGAAAAGTTTCAAAGCGGATTTTTATGTCGGCCAAGCCCAAAGGCAGAATTCCTTATTTTAGAACATTCCGTGCCGATGCAATTGAAACAACATCGCAGCAATCAAAAGATTAATTAATTTCGTTAATTGCCTCGAAATGTGTTGCATGGAACACAGCTGCTCTAAACCAAGTAGGAATCGATCATTCGTGTTCACAGACTTACTATCACATTGGCAACGTCTAGTAACAACCGTAGTCTCGTCTAAAAATATCCAAACGTAATTGTTAGCAATATTTATTCAAATAATATTAATAATCAAATCGTAATAGTTTTCTCACTATTACTTATGATTAATGAATTCAGAATATATTCATTTGTAGCTTTCAAAAGAAATTCATAGTGTTGACACAAATTCATTTAAAATTGATTTTTTGCATTATAGATACACGTGCAATCTCTGTATAATGTGTAATATTATTTTCCTTTGTTTGTTTTTCTTAAGTGGCAGACCAAAAAGGCAAGTGTTTTCTCATAATAGATAGCCAAAAAAGTGTAATTGTGATTAACTTGCTATTTTGAAGTTACTGGTTATTAATAATGTAAAAATATTTATTACACTGTGTATGGCTAACTGGTGTACATGATTAGGTTATATAGGAGTAACTGAAAAAACAACACGAAATATTATATTTCAAAGCATTGATCTGCTCTCATTGGTTATAGTTTTTCTTTCTAAGTTTTTTTACTTATTTATGTTTCAAAGTGTAACAATAACATCAAAAAGTCGTATGTCAATGCCAAACTAATGTTATAAGCAGTAATAATAGCTGTATAATTTTCATTTCAATAGATAATAAAAACAGTTAGTTAATAATTAAATAATTAAACAAAGCGGATTCCAAATTGTACGACATAATTTTTCATATAGATATATCAAGAATATATTTTGCTATTACTGCAAATTTTCTACGCCTGACATTTTGCTTCGTGTAGAGCATTTTCCACGGATGACTTACGTGTTATTCGTGTGATTCTGCATTCTTTAGATGTTTCAAATGTTTGCGCCTCGGCGGTCAAAACTCGCCCATAGTCTTTTTTGCATGCCACAGCGGTGTTACGAAGTGGTTACAAACTCAAGGTTGAGCAAATAATTATTTTCTTCTACTTTTTAAAAAAAATTTTCTACAGGTAAAATAAAAAATAATTCAAAAAATATTTTCATTAATTCTTCTCTAAAAGTAGAACGTATTATCTAGTTCTATTCTAAGTGGAATCTGTGTAAAAAGTATTTGTTAATATGATATATTGTTTTATCGTTTCTTTTCTTTTACTAAAAAAAACTATAGAAATATTAAGATTTCTTTGAAGTATCCTGTATTTAAACACAATTCACAAATAACTTAAAAAAAGCAGTCTAGGTGTCTATCATAAAAACAACAGAAAATTTTCTTGACAAGTAGAAGCCGTTAAAAATACATTTTTTACATTCCCATCGTAACTTTTTCCTTCTGAACTTGGGTGACATTTAAAAAAAGGAAACACGATATTACAGAAAATATAAAATACGTGTAATGCCTACCAACTACTGTTGGATACTAATGATTGACGAAAAAGACGCAACATGCAAACGATAGTCAAAACGGAAACATTTTTAAATTTTCTTGCTCGATGTTACAGGTAATTCTTTACTTTATCTATACTTCGTTTCTTCTGTTAAAATTAAAAGTAATTAATACGATACCTAATAATTTCATTATTCATATGTGTGAAAAATATAATTATTTCACATGATGAATTTTCGATCAATATCGGCGTACTTTTCGTTGAATTCAATATGGCCGCGCTACATGTGGACGAATTTTGTCCGTTTTGTACTTTCTTACCTGTTTAACATATGTATATGTACATGTAGGAATATTTTATGGTAATTGATTAAGATAAATATCCCTCGTATGTTTGGTGAAGATAATTTTATTTCGATTAATAATGTCACACATAATTTTTCACTATATACTCGCTCGCACGTAATGTCATATTCTTCGTAACGTTTAGGTTTATACAGGGTGCTCGGCCACCTTTGGGGAAAATTTTAATGGAAGATTCCAGAGGCCAAAATGAGACGAAAATCAAGAATACCAATTTCTTGATCGGAGCTTCGTTAAAAAGTTATTAACGTTTAAAGTTCCGCCCGTACTAAATTCTTTTCTCGGAAATGTGCAGGATTTCGGGGGTATGTCTATTCATCAAAAATTATTGTAATTCATCCCCGCAACCAAAAATTATTTTTCCAGAACAATTTGAAATTTTCTAATTTTGTCAAAAAATTTCACACCTCGAATTCTTTTCTAGAAAGTAGGTAGGATTTCGGGGGTATGTCTAATAACCAAAAATGATTGTAATTGAGCCCTGCAGTCAAAAATATTTTTTTTAGAACGATTTGTAATTTCTTTTTCGTCGAAAAATTTAGGCACCTATCCTATGTTGATTTTTCTTAAAAATTCGTTTTTCATTTTTAATAAACTTAGTTGGCGCTGTGCAGGAAAGTTGTCTAATACTTTTATGTAAGTATCCACGAGCTCTGCTTCAAAAAAAAGTTTCATTGAAATATATTCACTATTGTAGGAGTTATGGTCGTTTGAAAATTGGGCCACTTTTATGGGGGTTTTTCTTCCTTTACGGGGTCAAGAAGCAACTTTTCCAATATTTTTAGAATTTCTACATATTCTTCACTAAAATACGCGTTGATTGCTTTTTGAAACATTAAAATCCTCCAATCCGTTCAGGAGTTATGATGTTTTAAAGATACTCATGAAATTTTGGGAAACCATTCTTGGTCTCTTTCCTTTTCGGTAAGGAATTTTTTTCTCGAAAGTGCGTAGGATCTCGAGAGGATGTGTATTGACCAAAAATGATTGCAATTGACCTACACAACCAACAATAATTTTTTTCAGAATGATTTGAAATTTTTTAATTTAATTTTTTAATAACTTTTTAACCAAACCTCAGTCAAGAAATTGATATTCTTGATTTTCGTCTTATTTTAGCCTCTAGAATCTCCCATTAAAATTTTTTCCCAGAGGTGGCCGAACATCCTGTATAATTACGGACCAGAAACGGACGAGGTTAGAACAGAACTAATTGTAAGTTACAGTCCGAACAGAACTCAGTGACAGTCAGACAGTTACAAGTTACATCAGTTACAATAGAACAGAGAACAGTTACAAGTTACAAGCGAACAATTACTAGAGTATCCAAGAGAACGCAAGTTTGGACAGAGTAAACTTCAAGAACTTTACGAACCATTGTTAACACATTATCTTTGTATATGTCGGAATCCATTAAAAAGTTTTTGTTCTTAAATTGAATGTTACTTCATGTTGTGTAAATAAAGTTATGTTGGCCCTAATCAATACTTAAATTTAATCGATGCAAAGAATGTCATTAGTTTAGATGTGGCCTTTGAAGGTAGTCGAATTGGTTGTCTGGTTACTGGAACGTTTCAAAAAAGAAGTATTCGAAAAAGAAAAGAACAGAATTAAAAGGGTTTCCAGACGGAAAGGACGTGCGGGAAAATTAGAAAAAGAATCCCTGCAAAGGATTCATCGGTTTACGTTGAACATTCTTTCGTGTTGTTAAAGTGTTTGTGTGATAGTTAACAGTTATTAGTTTATTAAGTTCAAAGATTTAAGGAAAACAAAAATGCATAGAATGACGAGACAGAGGCTTGGTCGCCCGAGAGGACCTGATACAAGTCGCCCTAGAGAAATGGCCAATGAAATGGTTGCTCTGACATATACATATTTTATTAAAAAAATTTAAGATATTTGTAAATAGTTATTGTACTTATCTATTTATTACATAACTCGGCTCCATGAACCTTGTGGGAGCTAACGAGCATACCGAAGACTTCAACTGGCGGATATATTCTTACTGGAGCGTCCAAACATATCCCCGGTGAACAATCGCATAATATTAATTTGGTGTGCGATGAAAAACACGTAATCGTGTTTGTACTGCGCAACTGCACAAAACAACGTTAGAAAGAAATAAACGCAGAACGAATAAAGTGAAAATCCGTTTCGTGAACGGTTCTGTCTGTACGCGAATAACGAATAAATAAAAATTTAACTGAAACCTTCGTAGACGAATTCCGTTCCTATTAAAAAAGTTCTCTCGAAGGAAGGTTGCTAGCAAAGAGAGCCGAGGTGCTTCAACATTTTTAATTAATTCATTGAAGTACGGTTCCGGGTTCGTTATCGCCCACGCTATCCCGATCCCTATGACTTTTAATCGCGACGGATTTGCGGCGACAGAATCAGTTCACCGCCCTGTTATTCCCTGTCAACGGGGATGCGGATGAATGCACGCTCCGACCGCGTCATAATCTGTCACCAAACCGCAGCTGACGTACGCACAAAGGACGAGGTTCTGTCAAACGGATCGTGTTCGGTTTTCAGCATGGATTCTCCTATCAAAAGAGAGCAATATTGCTAGTCTAATGATAACGCGAATGATCTGCAGTGGGAAGGTCCAGAGAGTGGCATTTCACGATTATCGGTGTAGCGAATGCAACGATTCAATCACGCTGAGGGTAACGATGTACGATACTTTGATGTATGCTGGTGTATTGAATTACCCCCTTAACGCATGGCGTTCTTTCAAACCTTATCTAGTTCAAAATTCACAAGTTTTTTTTCGAAAAATGTGAAACGAAACAAATGTTTCTTACGCAACTATATGTTGGTATATAAATACTTCAAAAGTTTTGTATAGTACGATAAATTGTAGGGCATGAAACCGTACATAGAGTGCATTATAATTTCTGCAATAGTACGGTGAACATTGGATATATGCCCGAACTGATTTACGGTATACAGGGTGGTTGGTAACTGATGGTACAAGCGAAAAAGGGGTGATTCTACGCGAAAAAATAAGTCGAAAATATAGAATAAAAATTTTTTGTTTGAGACTTTGTTTTCGAGAAAATCGACTTTGAATTTTCGCAAAGTACGCGTGCACTTGATCATGCCTCGTTATAACGGATCTCACTGTACATCGTTGTCTCGATTGAAGTTATGTTGATAAACACTTCCAATGTCACGGAAGTGTTTTCCTACCTATTATCTTACTATCCGACTTTTATCGCTAAACACTATCAGTATCGATTAGTCTACCATCATGTCTACATACAGCAATCGGAAATATACGGACATGATACTTTCGTTAGGTGCGTGTGGTGGAAACGCATCAGCCGCAGCTAATCATTACAGACACCGGTATCCCAATCGTCGACATCCTGACAGACAAGTTATTCAAAGAACAGAACGAACCCTCGGCGAATATGGTTTTTTTGAACAACTTAGACGACATGGTGGTCGTCGACGACGCGTTAGTGTGAATGTTGAAAAGCAAATACTAAAGGACGTGTTGCAACATCCTGACATAAGTACAAGAAACCTTTCTTTGCGGTATAATCTTAGTTGCTTCACGATTTTTCGAATTCTACGCGAAAACAACTTACATGCTAATCATATCACCAGAGTACAAGGACCCATGCCTCATGATAAGATTTCGCGAAAGGCATTTTGTCATTGGTTGCTTCAACAGCATGCCAATGATGCAGAATTTCTGTTAAAAATTTTATGGACCGATGAAGTGAAATTTACAAGGGACGGCATGTTCAATGTCCACAACATGCATAATTGGCAATCTGAGAATCCTCACTCTATTCTTGAAACACATTTTCAAGTAAGATGGAACGTAAACGTCTGGGCTGGCATAATCGGACATCTAATTATTGGGTTATATTTTTTCAAAGGAAATGTAACGTCAGCAGCATATTTCGATTTCTTACAAAACAAACTACCGGAATTATTAGAAGATGTACCGCTGAAAACTAGAGGAAGTTTAATTTTTCAACAAGACGGTGTACCGCCACATTTTAGTCGTCATGTGAGAGATTTTTTAAACTAACATTACCAAGGCTGGATTGGTCGTGCTGGAACAATAGCTTGGCCACTTTTATTTATGGAGTCATATTAAATCAATTGTCTATTCTGAAGAAATCGCAAGTTGCGAGCAATTGAAAGAAAAGATTATTATAGCCTTTCATACTTTAAAACAATCGAATACGTTCGAAAGTGTTCATAGCATGCTATCTTGCGAAATTAATGAGTAATAAATACTTAACTGTTGAATATTATTTACAGGCACGTACCAGTTTTCGCAAGCAGTGTGTTATCTTGCAGAACTGCTAAATAATGAAAATTCTCTAAACGTTGAGTATTTGATGGTAAATGAAACCATTATTAGAATAAAGGTGCGCTCACGGCACATTAATAGAAAAACGTATAAATGCTACATACAATACATGCCAAATTCCATTAGTTACACGGCAATAACACGCTATACATGCGATTGTGCGAATGGCAACAGAACAGTAGGTTGTTGTTCCCACGTAGCCGCAATTATTTATTACTTGTCGCATGCGCGGTTTAAGTAAAAAATTATTAAACCATCTGAAATATTAACAAATATATTCGAATCGACACAAACAATACCAGTTATTGAGGAAAATAGCGACGAAGACTGAATAAAGACTTCTTCCTCATAACATTAAAATGCTTTTTAAATTATTTAACCATGTTCCACCCACTTGACAGTACTGAAAATTTAATATAAGCTAATTCGATAATAGAGCATTATTCTTAATTTTTTTGGTGATTGTCACTCAAGGTGTTGTTCGTAAACACCACCCCCAAAAATTAAATTAATTTTTTCCACCCTTTGTAATTAATTTACAATTTTGAAAAAAAATATATGTAGGAGAACTAATAAATATCTATTATTTCCTTCTGGATTTGTCCAAATATCATAACCCATTTCCGAGAAAAAAAATGTCAATGCTCAGGGTTGTTATCCCCATATCTCCCTTAGGAGGAGGGTTAGGGATCTGAAACTTCACACTGTTGACTTCTAGGTAAACTAGGCTCTTTAATTAGAAGAGCAGAAGTATGTGTTTGGCAAAATGGGTAACATTTTCAGTAATTTTTGTAATAATAAACTTTATGATTACTTCATATTATTTCATTATGTATTCCTAATTTTCCGTTACAACAAAAACAAACGTAAACTGCGATAATATCCATCGAGACAACGATCTACAGTGAGATCCGTTATAACGAGACATGATCAAGTGCACGCGTACCTTGCGAAAATTCAAAGTCGATTTTCTCGAAAACAAAATCTCAAACGAAAAATTTTTATTCTATATTTTCGACTTATTTTTTCGCGTAGAATCACCCGCTTTTCGCTTGTACCACCAGTTACCAACCACCCTGTATATGCCCGGTGCTCATTCCCACTACTGAGAGGTTATTTCCCTTGACACAGAAAGAATGTATACAATATGCTAGCAAATTCTTTCTGGAAACCTGCTAGACACTTGTATATTTCAAGTTATGAGTACATACAGGGTGTTTCCTTAACTTTTGCCCACCTTTTTTCGAGCACTTCTGTTAATCTGACAAAAAAATGTTTCCAACAGAAGTTTATCAATGTCTTATGTACTACAAGAAAAAAAAATTGAATTTAAACAAATTATTATTTTTTCAATAAGAAATCGAGGTAACTTTGATTTTTTTAAATAGCATTGCATATTTTTTACTTCATATTATTATAGCTTGTGTTAAGACGAATTCAACGACCTGCTATACCATGACCTTCGGATGACCTTGAACTGAAAAAATTCACTTCAATCAGCAGAAACGATATGCGTAATCAAAATGTTGTATGTCACAGAATTCCGTTGCGGCTTTACGATAATCTACTGTTTACTTTCATCATAAGGCTGTTATTAGATTTTCAACCATTTACTAACTTGCTGGCAGTTTAATATTGTAAGAAAGAGTGTATGCATGTGTGTATGTGGGGCGAGCGACGTATTAATCGTCATAATCAACATCATTGGGCTGTGGAAAATCCACACTGGATACGAGAACGTAATTTTCAAGTTCGAATTAGTGTCAATGTCTGATGCGGAATTTTACATGGCTATCTAATTGGACCTTATTTCATCGAAGGAAGCTTAACAGAGCAGCGATATCTTAACTTCCTGCGAGAAAAACTCCCAGGCTTATTAGATAATATTCCTCTCAACAGCATGTATTTACAACAAGATGGATGCCCTGCCCACAATACTCGCATAATTCGTCAATATCTCGATTTTAAGTTCGGAAATCGTTGGATAGGAACACATGGTCCAATTTTGCTGGCCACCGCGTTCTCCAGATATATCCCCCTTAGATTTTTATCTCTGGGGACATGTGCAGTCCATTGTTTACGAAAAACCAATTGACAATATTCACGATCTTCGAGAACGTATTGTACAGTCATGTAGTAACATAGATCGGAATGTGTTAATTGATGTGACAACTAGAAGTGTAGTACAGAGAGCGGAGTTCTGTGCTGTAGAAGATGGATTGCAGTTTGAACATAGGTTGTAACAATGTTGTCACAAGTTATTATGAACTGGATTATCTAAACTTTCAAGATTCATCCTCATAGCCGACCTGGTACTCTTGTTTTCGTTGAGTTTATTTAATGATATAATTTTTTGAAATAAACTTATCAATTTGGCAATTAATGTATCTTAAAATAAAGCAATTTTCATCTTTGATCGTTTTTGCTGATTGGAGTCAATTTTCTCAGTTCAAGGTCATCCGAAGGCCATGGTATAGCAGGTCGTTGAATTCGTCTTAACACAAGCTATAATAATATGAAGTAGAAAGTATGCAATGCTATTTAAAAAAATCAAGGTGACCTCGATTTCTTATTGGAAAAATAATAATTTTTTTAAATACAATATTTTAACTTGTAATACATAAGACATTGATAAACTTTTGTTGGAAACATTTTTTTGTCAGATTAACAGAAGTGCTCGAAAAAAGGTGGGCAAAAGTTAAGGAAACACCCTGTATATTGGATGTACGAACTATCAATAAAATGCAATTGTTATAATAACTATTCTTTTCTATGGAATCATAATGTGTTCATTATAGTGACATAGAAAGTAACGTCTTTTACTGTAAAATGGTGAAACAGATCTGTTACTTGTAAGATCGTTCATTATTTTTTGAAACAAAATAACGAAATAGTGTTTTAAATATGAAATAACAGAAAAATAAAATAGATATGAGATCTTGTCTCGATTGTACTGTATCTCTAAACCAAGAAAATATTTTAATTTCCCTTTATCTTTTACTTTAAATTCCTTGGTCAGCTGACTTTTATACATATACAGGGTGTCCCAGCTAAAGTGTGACAGTCGCGATACTGCAATAACTATTGATGATACGGAAAAATTGTTTATATGAAAATTGCAGGATAAAATAGGATCTTTATTCTGGCGTAAACGGAAATTTTATTTATGTTATTAATTTCAAAGATACGATGATGAAGTTTCGTTTTTTAAATGGAGCTATATATTTTTTTTTGGATCATGCGACAGTGTTTTTCAAGACGAATTCATTAACCTGCAATTTATTTACCCGATTTTCATTAGTTTTCAAGATATAACGCTTGGAAATTTACTGAGTTTCGGCGAAGACGTCTCGGCTTGAGTGGCAAGTCATAAAAGCGGCCCTATTGTTGCGCTGTTTGACTCCGCCTGTTGAAACCGATAGCAAGGGTCTACGCTCGGAACGGCAGGCCCGAAGAGTCAGAAACATGAAAAGTATTGTCCATCACGATTTAAGTTTGTCGCATCGAGGATGGTGATGTCGCTAATAATTTGGATGATTGGAACATTCATTTAAATGTTTTAGCTGAATTTTATTATACAAAAAATTTATTCTACGTGTCTCCTGCTATTCGAAATACATGTTTCAATTCGTTTTAAAAGTTTCTTTTCCACGTTTATTAGAATGTCCGTTGGAATATTTTCACACACAGCTTTAAGTCTGCAGTGCTTTGTAGCGGTGTTTTATAACTCTTGTTGTATGATGGAAAAACTTGGACCTTGCCAAACATAAATAATACATCTATTACATTTTACCGCTAATAAAAATTCCAACTTTCCCGAAAATACCTAATTAGACCCGCTGGTCTTTTATGAGTTTGCTGGTTTTTACTTTTGCAGGTAGTAAAGTCATACAGAGACTGGATTTGGAGGGCCATGCAGATTTTAAGTGATTTTACTAATTAAATAGCCGCCTTGGGGGCACTAGGTTGTAAGCAAAAGCCTTGACTGTTTATGAAGGGTGTGATTCTACATCCGCTGGTTTGATGAGTTTACTGTTCCGCTGCAATATATTGAAATACACTGTTGAATACGTTTTATGAGTTCTCTTATGAATCAATTTTATATTCCTTATCCTTGCGAATTTTTCATTCCCTTCAGTTTACTACTTCTTTAGACATTTCCAACCAATAGAAGAAGTTTCTTTGTTTCGAAAGAAACCAATCATATCTTCTGAAAGATTCCTTCAAAAAGTGGAAAACAGTATTTGAATCAGAACTCGTCAGATCTTTGAACTGTGCAGTAGTCTTATATTCACTTTCGTTCATTCATTCAGAATGTCGTTTGGTGTTGAGGAGAAAATAGAGCTTGTGCGATTGAGAGGTGTTGGGCACGTCTTGTCATACCGGGAAGTGAGTGAAATTTTTCATCGACGGCATCCGAATCTACCAAAACCACATCCAATGATGGTAAAGCTTCCATTTTCACTTACTAAAACACTATTAGATATTGAATCTTTAATCCTTTCCTTGTTTATTGTATTGATAAAGCACGGTAATGAATCTAATAAAAAGACGATATGATACTTTTATTTGTTCTTGCATGATGTATAAACATAATAATGAAAGAATTATATATTCAGTGTTATATAGTTTTTCTTTAAAGTTATTTTTCGCACTCGTGCTTAAATAAAATCACTCAATTTTCAGATAAAAAGAATATGTGACCGCTTTGAAATAATTGGTTCGCTACATGAGCGAGAGGTGACCAGGCGAAACACTGTTTCTGGTGAAAGCCTTTCACATGAGGTGCATGTATTAGCAGTCATTAATCAAACCCCGACAGCATCACTTCGGGCATTGTCAGTGAGCTGCGGGGTATCAAAATCCGCAGTTCATAGAATCCTCAAAAAACATAATATGAGGCCGTACAAGCCAATCAAAATACACAAATTATTCGACAGGGATTTCGAACCTCGATTGGAATTTGCGAGATGGGTTGCGGGAAATCTGGCGGAGGACAGTAATTTCCTGAGATATTTATTACTAACCGGTGAGTGTATATTTTCAACCAACGGGCAAATATGCCATCAGAATGCCCGAATGTGGGCAACAAAAAATCCTCTTTGGAAAAAGGAAGTAAATCACCAATATCGAAGCTCGATTATGGTGTGGTGCGGTTTATTTAATCGAAAAGTTTACGGGCCATATTATTTTGAAGGGTCCGTGACAGCCAACACGTATCTGGCGTTCTTAGAAAGTTATATTTCCAGCGTTTTGGACGACATACCACTTGCTGAGAGAAAAAATATGTGGTTCCAACAGGATGGAGCTCCCCCACATTACGCATCATCTGTGCGGGCATGGTTAAATGAACACTTTCCACAAAGATGGATCGGCCGTGGTGGACCAATTTCTTGGCCACCGAGATCACCAAACCTGTCATCATGTGATTTTTTTCTGTGGGGTTATATTAAACAACAAATTTACAAAACACCAGTACGAAGCAACGCAGATTTAAAAGAAAGAATTAAAACTGCATGTGAAAGTATTCCAAGGGATGTATTAATAAACGTGGAGAAAGAATTTATGAAACGCATAGAAATATGTATTTCAAACAGCGGGAGACATGTGGAATGAATTTTTTGTATAATAAAATATTTTCATAAATTAAAATTAAGTTATGTCTTTATACCTACCTTCAGCTAAAACATTTAAATGAATGTTCCAATCATCCAAATTATTAGCGACATCACCATCCTCGATGCGACAAACTTAAATCGTGATGGACAATACTTTTCATGTTTCTGACTTTTCGGGCCTGCCGTTCCGAGCGTAGACCCTTGCTATCGGTTTCAACAGGCGGAGTCAAACAGCGCAACAATAGGGCCACTTTTATGACTTGCCACTCAAGCCGAGACGTCTTCGCCGAAAATCAGTAAATTTCCAAGCGTTATATCTTGAAAACTAATGAAAATCGGGTAAATAAATTGCAGGTTAATGAATTCGTCTTGAAAAACACTATCGCATGATCCAAAAAAAATATATAGCTCCATTTAAAAAACGAAACTTCATCATCGTATCTTTGAAATTAATAACATAAATAAAATTTCCGTTTACGCCAGAATAAAGATCCTATTTTATCCTGCAATTTTCATATAAACAATTTTTCCGTATCATCAATAGTTATTGCAGTATCGCGACTGTCACACTTTAGCTGGGACACCCTGTATATACAGGGTGGGGCAATAACTATGTCCACCTTGAATATCTCCGTTATTTGTAATAATATTAAAAAATTTTATATACAAAACTTGCACGATGCAGAGGGGGGCACATTGTGATATAAACATTTTTCGTGTGGGTGGAGGCATAGAGGAGAGTTTAAAATCACGTTCATTTTTTTAAATGAGATCACCCTTTTTGAAACACCTACAATAATAGTCCCTTTCATTAGGAATTCAGTGACTATAATTATTCAAGGTCATTCAAGGTCACGGTCGGAGAAAATGTATTAGATGCAAAATATGAAAGCAGAATACGTTTATCGCAAGGAAGACTTGTAGTAAACATACTAAGGTCCTTCAATGTTGAATTAATTTTTGTCAATGGGGATTACATCAAAATCGTTCATTTTTTTCTAATGTCTTGTTTACGGACGAAGCAACATTTAGTAATCATGGCTCAATTAATCTACGGAACGTCCATTATTGGTCTGTTGATAGTCTGCACTGGCTTCGAAGAGTTGATCACCAAAGGCAATGAAACGTAAACGTGTGATGTGGTATTTTGAACGATGACAGGGCAAACATATTCTCAATTTTTGCAAGAAGATCTGCCAATTTTGTTGAAAGATGACCCTCTACAAAACCGTTATGATATGTGGTACCAACATGATGGCTGTCCGGCCCATTATGCAGGAGTAGCGAGAAAAACATTGAACTCTAGGTTTCCAAACCGATGGATTGGACGAGGTGTTACTGTCTCATGGCCAACACATTCGCCTGATTTAAATCCACTGGTTTCTTTTTGTAGGGTCTGCTAAAAAAGACCGTATACGCGAATGCTCCAACAACAGTTGAAGATATGCATCAGCGGATCATCACAGCATGTGCGAATATGATCTCGGATGTACTTGTCAGAGTTCAACATTCCTTCAGAGCCCGTTTACAGCAATGTATCGACGTAAATGGCCATCATTTTGAACATTTATGAAACACAGGTATTCTGCTTTCATATTTTAAATTTTATACATTTTCTCCGACCATGACCTTGAATAATTATAGTCACTGAATTCCTAATGAAAGGGATTATCATTGTAGGTGTTTCAAAAAGGGTGATCCCATTTAAACAAATGAAGGGGACCTTGAAATCTCCTCTATGCCTCCACCCACACGAAAAATGTTTATATCAAAATGTGTCCCCCTCTGTACCGTGCAAGTTTTGTATATAAAATTTTTTAATATTATTACAAATAACGGAGATATTCAAGGTGGACATAGTTATTGCCCCACCCTGTATATTAATGTTCTTTTTATTTGTGTATATTTGTCGCATTTATTTTGTATTATTATTTGTGTAAATATATGTGTATATACAGGGTGTTCGACCACCCCTGGGAAAAATTTTACTAGGAGATTCTAGAGCCCAAAATAAGACGAAAATCAGGAATACCAATTTGTTGATTAAGGCTTCGTTAAAAAGTTATTAACGTTGAAAGTTCCGCCTGTACTACTTACTGACGTATCGACAGCCTTACAGTTTCTTAAATGAGAACCATTATCACGCGTACACAGCTGTTACCAGATTGCCATTCTACAGATGACACTATAAATATTAATAACTTTTTAACGAATCCTCGATCAACAAATTGCTAATCTTGATTTTCGTCTTATTTTGGCCTCTAGAATCCCCCATTAAAATTTTTCCCATGAGTGGCCGAACACTCTGTATTGCTTGGATTATTATTTTAAAAGAGACCATGTTCGATCAAATATCATAATTTTTATACTTTTCAATTATTATATTTATGCACTTTTCTAATATTATTCTCCTAATATAATCTAGAACAGTTCTATTTCTCAAACTTCGTATGTTTAAAAATTGCATTGTAGTTACAGATTTCAATATACAAGCAACATTACAGTGTACGAAATTTTTGTTTCAAATCAATTAAATAACTAATCTTTACGGTGTTATTTATCAAGGGTAATTCATTACTTTAATCAATTTTAGGCACTACCTGTTATTGATTAAATTAGTCGTAATCTGCCGTTAATCAGATCGACTATGATCTTAAATATTTATATGTATTGAATGATGGGATTTTCGTGTTAACTATAAAGCGACCTTTTCCTTTCATGGATATTGAAATGTCGTAACTGACACGGTGGCTTCGTCAAGTGAGACAATTTGTCACGAATGAGAACGCGGAACAAAGAGACGTATCGAACCACTCTTTACCTCCATTCGCTCAAGAATACTCGACAGTTCATATATTACAACCGAAGACCGCGTGTCCCTTTTTTCTCGTATTGCGGCCGAGGTCTTGACCCCTACGGCACACTTCAGAAGAAATTCTTTCGCGAATTCTACCGACTGAATGTCGTACAAATAAATCCTGAATAAAAGCATCTGGGAAGATTGCTTTAATTTTTTTCTCATTTATGTAGTTTTTCGCCACTTTTCACTGTTTGACAAAATATTTAATAACCTATTAACACTTTGACTGTATCGTCATTCATACATAGGTGACAGGACTTTTTACTATTGAACTAAAACTTTTTATTTGAATTCTTTTTATTGAATTTGAATTAAAATTAAATTCTCAAATTGTGTTGTCGCCACGTGAAGGGTTTCCTTCCGCAGTCGTTGTTCTTTTCGTTGTCATACAAGCAACTTCCTTTTTCCAATTGTCCGATAAACAATCAATTACTGCCAATCTCCATAAATTCACATACTCAGTAAGCATTAAATACTAGATTGTTGCAAATGAAATGGCTATTTTGTACAATTTTCCGCCTTTCTAACTTAATTTCTACTTTACAGGTACTGTATAGGTTGCAAACATGCTTTCCTTTATTGTAGCATTACACATGGATTACATTTCTTTTTTGCATAAAGAAACCCAAATCCTTGATTTATCTATTGCTTTTACCAAATTTTGTCATAATTCCTGACTTTATGTGGAATGATAGCAAATAAAATTATTGTGACTTTATAAGATTTAAATTTAATACACTTATTCAAAGATGGTAATATCATTTATAGTGCACTTGGATGCTTTTTAACATTTTTTGACTCTTTATATATGTATGTATATACGAGGTGTGTAAATTAAGTAATGAGACTGGCACCCTAGCGTTCGATCTGACAACATTTAAGACGCGGGACTTGGAGAGACGATAGGTGAACATGTGATACGCCTTCGATACAAGTTTGTACCCGCTAGAGCTATTTGGTTGTCCGTAGCAATTGTTTTCGTAAAACAGTTCTTTCTAGTGCGTTCTAGAAATGAGTCAAAAGTCATGCTGATTTGCTTTTCCGATAACCAGGGAATCATCCACAAACAGTTTGTGCTTCAAGACCAAACGGTCAATCAACACTTTTACCGAGATGTTCTAGAAAACCTTCGAAAAAGGGTCATGCGTGTGAGACCAAACATCGAGAACAACTGGATGTTGCATCACAACAATGCGCCTTATCACACAGCAATTTCAGTAAATGAGTTTTTGGCCAGTAAAAACATTCCTGTGGCTCCTCAGCCTCCTTATTCACCTGATTTGAGTCTTTGTGAAAAATCACCTCAAGAGACGTCATTTTGGGGCACTCGAAAACATTGTAGCGACTGTTTCGTCTCGAGACGAAACATGGTCCTTTGAGCTTCGGATTCCAGTGACGTGTGGACAATAGACTCTCCTTAAAAAACACTAAGTGACACAGACGTTCGAAGTGTAACAGTAATTGTGCTGAACAAGGGAGAGCAACGGAGCACAACACTCGCGGAATCCAGTCAACGGCAATTCTACGGGCAAAAGCAGCACCCATCACCAACTGGAATCATCCATCAAGGACAACAGACGCTCCAGGTTCAACCAGCCATCGTGAGATCCAGTCAAAGGTAGGCTCGTACTTTAGATTTGCCAATCATCCACCTATCAAATATTTCCTTGAACCTCGTTAAAATCGCATCGTATCTGTTGAAGTAAAAAACCTCTCTATCCAACAATGTACGGCGTCTGGGTTTGTCGCAGGTCAAGCGTACCTGGAAAAAAGGTTGACTGTCGCTTTTGTTTTTTGTTTGAAGGCTGCCGTTTTTTGACAATTAGAAGCAAAGAGTCGGTGAGGACAGGACACGTAAAGTCCTGGGATATTTTTTCCCTTGTACACTCAAATACATCAAATATATATAAGTTACTACTAGAATTGGCTTCCGGGTTGGAGCCGCGTTCAGAAGACGAGAGAGTCCGACGTTTCGCCAGCACTGCAGCTAGCTTCATCAGGGAATCAAATAATCTCTGATACTGAAGAAAGTATCAGAGGGGACCCTAACTTATACCTGTGTCCATCGTTGCGGATCAGTGCACCATCCAATAGTTTTTAATTGGGCAGCTGGCTAATTAAAAAACTGGGAGGAGGCTGCTCCAGATTGGATTGAGACATAGACCTTTATCCCGATTGATGTTGTTCGGGTTTTTTTCGGATTTCTACCGCTTCACGGTATTTCCTGGGGAAATAAGCTTTTTCCTTAGCCAGGGCTTTGACATATTGGAAAAGGATCTTGTGGCCAGTGTCAATCTGGTGTTCGGCTACAGCTGACTGTACGTAACCCAATCTGGAGCATCTTTCGTGTTCCTTTAGGCGAGTATTGACACTCCTCCCAGTTTCACCGATGTACACCTTACCGCATGAGCAGGGTATTCTGTATACACCTGGGCAGGTAAGGGGTGGACATGGGTCTTTGGCAGAGGTCAAGATTTGACTCACCTTTTGAGCCGGTTGGAATATCGTTTTAATATTATATTTTTTGAGAACCCGCGAAATCCTGTCTGTTATTCCCTGTAGATAGGGTAAAAACGCAATAGATGTTAGGGTGTTTTGTGAAGGTGGGGATTGTGTATTTGTGTTAACTGGTGTGTTGATTATTTTGCGCATCGTGCGGTTGATCTGAGGTGTAGTGTAGCCATCCTTAATTAGAGCTGTTTTTACGTTGGTGAGTTCTTGTTGAAGGGAGGATGGTTCTGAAATTGAGACTGCTCTGGTGATTAAGGAAGAAATGACCGATACCTTTTGGGATGGATGATGGTGTGAAGAAGCTTGTAGATATCTGTCTGTGTGAGTAGGTTTTCGGTATACTTTATGTCCAAAAGTGCCGTCATGTTTTCTGTTTACCAGGACATCCAGAAAAGGGATTTGCTGGTTCTTCTCTATTTCGACTGTGAACTTGATAGATGGGTGTATCGAATTAATGAAGTTATGGAAACTGTTTAGTGTCTCTCTACCATGTCTCCATATTACAAAAGTGTCATCCACATATCGGAACCAGGCCGTGGGTTTGGCTGGAGCATTCTCTAGAATGGTTTTTTCTAGGTGTTCCATGAAAATGTCAATGCCAACTGCACAATTAAAAACTATTGGATGGTGCACTGATCCGCAACGATGGACACAGGTATAAGTTAGGGTCCCCTCTGATACTTTCTTCAGTATCAGAGATTATTTGATTCCCTGATGAAGCTAGCTGCAATGCTGGCGAAACGTCGGACGCTCTCGTCTTCTGAACGCGGCTCCAACCCGGAAGCCAATTCTAGTAGTAATCACTATGGCCGCGGAAGCTTAAAAAGTATTATATATAAGTTCTTTTTCGGAAAACTGTGCCTTTTATTAAACGAAGAACCTGCTTCCATGAAATTATAACAACACCCTCAACAGTATTGAAATGGAACCTCGAAGTAAAAACGCGTTCAGCAACGCCTCCGCGCATATTCGTGATCTTAAAATCAAGCGACGGACCTTTAAGAGCCAGATCACACAGTTCGGAAACTGGATAGAAACATACGCGGATTCCACCAAGGAGCACGTGAAATTATGGGATCGTATCGGAAGGTTACGCAGTCAGTTCGAAACCTTCAACCGCATTCAGGACGAATTAAGCTCGTTAGGAGATTTTGAAGAAGAGGAAGAAGAACGTCAAACAACCACGGACTACTTCGACGACGTCATGGCCACCCCGGTCGTTTTACTCGAAAGATTAGAGGCACGCGCTACACAAGCTTCACCCGCGAGCGGCAATTTGCCAACCCCTCCTCCTTCCACGTACGCGCTATCGGTGAATTTACCGAAAATCGATCTACCGAAATTCGACGGTCGTATTGAAACGTGGAAAACGTCCAAGGACGCGTTCTATACGTTGATCCATACGCAACCGGGGGTTGAGTAAAATTCAGAAGTTGCATTATCTACGATTATCATTGTCCGGAAGAGCTGAAGCCGCGATCGGAGCTTTCAGCATCACCGAAGACAATTACGAAGCCGCGTGGAACCATCTGTTGGAAATTTATGATAACAAACGTGCGCTCGTGTTACGTCACGCGATGCTCTTACGCGACACCCCCGCGATGCCAGACGATTCATCGGAATCGATACGCGACCTAGCGAATCATATGCAACTGCATATTCGCTCGTTGCAAGCACTCGGTCGATCGCCAAACGATATTGCGAACGATCTACTGGCGAGCATTCTGATCGCGAAGATGGGAACCGAAACGAGAAGGTCGTGGGAGCGCACCTTGTCGGCCACGGAGGTATCAAAAATCGACAATCTTTTCAAATTCCTTCATAACGCGTCGCACCAGTCAAAGGAGTACGTCATGGACACCAAACGCTCGTCCATATACAGCGACTCTGTAAACAGACCGCAAGCGACCCCCACTTGCAATTCAACCGAGATTCGAAACACATACATCTTCACCGCGATCCGGTACATTACATTGCAACTCTGCTTCGATACATCGTTACTTCGAGGACATTTCTACATTCTTTTTACGGTTCGACCACCCCTTCGAGTCAACGTTCAGACTGAAGGCTTACGTGCGATTCGTCAGCATTACCGTTCACGCTGCTGAACAATTTTAGAAACATTGTTTCCGAGTTAAGTCTTAGAAGCAACGCGTAGCGACCGACCGTTTAACCCGATCGAAGGTAACTTCGAAATTTACAACTTCGAAGACGGGCTACGCCGTGCGGGATATCGCGACGCGATCGCGAGGTACAAACCGACCTCGAGACGAAACACGACTGTAACCGACTAGCTGAAGGCTATACCAGTATCCAAGTTCCAGCACTGCTATGAGGATTGGAAGAATCGTCTCCAGCGCTGTGTGGCTTTCCATGGAAGTTATTTTGAGGGAGACAATATTGAATTGTATTTCTATTCGAATATAAAAATTTTTTAAAATCAGTCTCATTACTTAATTTACACACCTCGTATGTGGCGACACCGTCGCGGCGGCGGAGCTGGAAACAGAAGCTGGGGCACGCGCCCTCTTTTTGCGCTTGCGATGCAGCCAGCGGTTAAAAACAGTAGCCGCACTCGATAATATCGCATTTGTTAATTAATCAATTTTTTCTCGTAGCGGACCGGGTTGCTAGTCAAAAACCGTCGTAGGATTATTTCGAGCTCGCCAGGTGCCGCGAAAACATAGTCCACTTTGCTACGGTCTCAGGCTCTGCGTCTTACGGTTTTCCGCTGACCGCTATTGTGATCCGTTTCTGTTGTTCGTTATCGTTATTGTTACTAGTTCGGTCGTTAATTGCTGCACATTAATTGTTGCTTGTTACTTGTTATTCATTGTTGTGTTTGTGGAAATAAACGTCTCGTTACTTGTTATTTGTTGTGTGTGCGTTCGTAACTCTTGCCTTTCGCTCCCATCCTCTCGCGTTGTTAATCACTTGCACTAATTTCACGAGTCTGACCCGTGATGAAAATTTTAGGCCAAACTTGAATATCACGAGTCAGGCTCGTTGTTCAATTTCACGTCAAACGTGAATAACACGAGTCTGACTTCTAATCGACATTTCGTCAAAACATGAATATCACGAGTCGAATTCGTAAATATCGATATTCCGTCGATCGACATATCGTGTTTCAAGTTCCGATATTAGGGCTCGTTCCGATCATTTGGGCGTATGGGTTAGGCACGGCTTCTTCCGAATTTCAGAGTAGTGCAAGGGGTTAAGGATTCTAAAGGAACCCGAAAGAAGTCGAGTCAGTTTCGTGCATTTCTTTACATGTCTAATCGACATCAATTATGATATCTGCAAACGTAATTATCAATTCATAGACTGACCATATTTCGGGTTCAGTCGATCTTTAATTAAGGTGTGGATGCATTTATTTTAACGCATCGGGTCATAATTTTTGTTTTATTTCTGTTACAGACTTTGCTGCAATTCGGCTGGAAGGGACACCACCGGCATGAAATACATGGACGCCATTGATGCTTGGAAATCGCAAATCGAGGGAATACGATATTCAATACTGGTAAACTCAACTTCATTATAACAAGTGAGTATGTGCCTATACATGGTGTTCGGCCACCTCTAGCAAAAATTTTAATGAGCGATAGTAGAGGCCAAAATAAGACGAAAATCAAGAATACTAATTTGTTGGTGGAAGCTTCGTTAAAAAGTTATTAACGTTTAAAGTGCCGCTCTTACTGAATTTTTTTCTCGAAAATGCGCAAGATTTCGGGGGTATGTCTATTCACCAAAAATGACTGTAATTGAACCCTACAACCGAAAATAATTTTTCCACAACGATTTGCAATTTTTTAATTTTCTCGAATAATTTCACACCTTCTCTATTTTTTTTCTCGAAAGTGGGCAGGATTTCGTGGGTATGTCTAATGACAAAAACTGATTATAATTGACCCCCGCAACCGAAAATAATTTTTCCACAACGATTTGCAATTTTTTTTCTCCGTTGAAAAATTTAGGCACCTAATTGGATTTTCAGTAAGGAATTTTTTTCTCGAAAGTGCGTACGATTTCGGAGGTATGTGTAATGATAAAAAATGATTGTAATTGATCCCCGCAACCGAAAATAATTTTTTTAAAACGATTTGAAAAATTTTTTTTCGCCGAAAAATTACAGCACCTACTCGATTTTTTTTCTCGAAAGTAGATAGGATTTCGGAGGTATGTGTACTCACCAAAAATGATTGTAGTTGACCCCCGCAACCGAAAATAATTTTTCCAGAACGATTTGAAATTTTTGAATTTAATTGTTAATAACTTTTTAACGAAGCTTCCATCAACAAATTAGTATTCTTGATTTTCGTCTTATTTTGGCCTCTACTATCGCTCATTAAAATTTTTGCTAGAGGTGGCCGAACACCCTGTATATGATGACCAATTTTTGTGTTTTTATCGATGAAATTTAATACTAAATCGATAGATAGACAGATCTGTGTGTTTACTAAATTATTTTTTATTTATAATCCCAAATTTTCATTTCTTCTTGTTGGCTATCCTGATACAACAATGCGACCTCTTGCGTCGCCCGCAAAATGTAATACTGTAACCCAGGATTCACCGCACTCGGTTCATGTAAAGTCATTGTGCGTCAGTTATCAGTTACTATAAATTTAGCATTATTTGATATAAATGTTACTTAAAACTAATGTTACGATACCAAATGTATCATGAGTATGTGCTGTAAAAATAAAACATAACATCTACACTTCTTTTAGAAATTTTGATGACCGCACGTAATGCGATCAATAAATTCAGTGCTTGCATCGTTTAGAGTTTTTTGTTGTTCGAAGCACAATGGCTTCTAGTAAATTATCGTTTCGATTTTAGGGACACGCGAAGTTCGAGTCAGCGTATATTGAGTTCTTGTGAATTTCAGTCAGAGCACCAGGGCTCCCTTTGCTTCATGAATCGCGATAGTAGAGTCAATGCGTCACTGAACGGGAGTATTTGGAGATGCTCACGAACCAAAAATCTAAATATCTTTGTTACGACAAGAAAACAATTACAATTTATTCTGTGTTGCAGCATAACAGTAAATTTATAAAGCCAGCGGATGTAGAGTCAGACCTTTCAAACAATCAAGTTTTACCTGTAATCAAGTGCCATTAGGCTGGCTATTTAATTATTAAACTCATTCATATCTGCATGACCCTCCAAATCCCGGCGTTCTATGACTTTACTACCTGCAATAACATCGAAAGCCAGTGCCAGATGTTTTATGGCGAGCCAGGTATGGCCAGAAACATCTGGGCCCCAAATGTCGAAAATGTCGATAAAATTACAGAAATAATCGAAGTTGACTGACATGTTAGTAGTTGTAGCATCGCCCAGGAGCTAAAGATCGACCATAAAACAGTTTTAAACCATTTGCACAAAGCTGGATTCAAAAAGAAGCTCGATGTTTGGGTGCTACACCAATTAACACCAAAAAACATGATGGATTGAATTTCCATCTGCGAAGCCTTAGTCAAACGGAATGAAATCGACGGATTTTCCATTTCTTAAACGGATGGTGACTGGGGATGAGAAATGGGTCACATACGACAATATTGTGCGAAAACGATCGTGGTTAAAGCGCGGTGAAGCAGCTCAAACGGTGGCCAAACCAGGACTAACGGCCAGGAAGGTTCTGCTATGCATTTGGTGGGACTGGAAAGGAATCATTTATTATGAGTTCCTTCCATATGGCCCAACACTAAATTCGAATCTCTACTGTCAACAACTGGACCGTTTGAAGCTAGCGATTGACCACAAAAGGCCAGAATTGGCCAACAGAAGAGGTGTTCTGTTCCAGCAGGACAACGCTAGGCCACACGCGTCTGTAGTGACTCGCCAGAAACTCCGGGAGCTTGGTTGAGAAGTTTTAATGCATCCACCATATAGTCCGGACCTGGCACCAAGTGATTACCATCTTTTTCTCGCATTGCAAACCTACCTGAGTGATAAGAAATTGGCATCAAGAGAATATTGTGAAAATCGGTTACTAGAGTTTTTCGCCAATAAGGACCAAGATTTCTATGAGAGAGGCATTATAAAGCTACCTTTAAAATGGCAATAAATTATAGAACAAAACGGCGCATATTTGACCCAAATCGGAAAATCCGAAACATGTTAAATAAAGTCTTGAAGTTCTCGCAAAAATAATGGATTTCTTTTTCCCCAACCTAATATACAGGGTGTCCCGTAAATAGTGTAAGAACCGGAAATGGGGGGTAGCTGAGACGATTCCGAACAACAATTTCCTTTACAAAAATGTCGGATGGAGCTTCGTTTTTGAATTATTAACGAAAAACACTGACCAATCACGGCAAATAATTAAAAATACTACCACTGCAACTGTTACCTAATTCGTTAATTACTACGTAATTAGTACGTAAATTACTAAATGGAATTTATTAATTATTTGTATTCGTTGTTTCCGAGAAAGAAGGAATAAAATCTCGGAATTTTTAGAAAATTAACCCTTCGCACCCGAGTGACGCTTCTCGTCAGAGTGTTTTAAAATTAAAATAAGAATTATTATCAGAAAATTAAAATAAATACGGTAAGAACCATTTGTAACCGCTTGTTATTAAAAACTGTACTGAAAAAGCAGACTGAGTTTCTGCGAGCCGAAACATTCCTCGAATGCAAAAGGTTAATAGAGAAATAATTGAAATTCGACTTACCCATTCACCTGCAAGTTGACCTACTGCGCTGACAATAGGGCCCGGCCAATGCACCGCTGGCGGTCACAGCAAGGTCAAAAACCCCAACGAAAATCTGCTGATGGGACGGCCCGGTCGCTGTACCTGCTTCTCACCCCGAAAACACTTCACAGCACGGTCACTAACACTTTTCACTTTCACTTTTCACTTTCACATACCGATGCGTTCCGTTGCACCCTTCTTCGATTGTTGCTCCTTCCTGGATTGTTGCTCCTTCCTGAATTGTTGCTCCTTCCTGAATTGCTGCTCCTTCCTGGATTGTTGCCCCTTCCTGGATTGTTATTCCCTTCACGATTGTTGTTCCTGCAAAAAAGGAAAAAAAACGAGCTTGGTCTCGAAAGGGGCTGATAGGAAGGGTATTTTTTAATTGTTGCTCCAATTTCAGGTCCCGAAAGGAGCTGATTGTTTGGTCAGTTCAACCCTAAGCATGTCCCTTGTTTTAAATATTTGTGGCCCCCCGAGGGGGGCCGGGTATTGCTAGAGGAGAGGCTCGACGTGGCCTCCCTCCGCCGCCACGCAGACCACGGCGCGGTTAGCGATGCTGTCTTGGACTCTTCGCAGCATGTCGGGGGTGATGGTCGCCACGGCCGCGTGTATGCGACCCACCACTTCCTCCTCGGTTGTGACCGGGTGCCGGTACACCTCGTTCTGCAACAAATAATAAAGAAACGCAATGTTAACAGGAATATGTACGTTAAAGGTTGGTGGGATAAAAAGAAACAATTAACACACCTTCAAATGCCACCAGAGGAAAAAATCCAGGGGATTCAAATCCGGGCCGCGAGGGGGCCACGCAACAGCACCGCCACGGCCGATCCACCTTTCAGGAAAGGTGTTGTCAAGGTATCGGCGGACACGTGCGGCATAATCGGCCGGAGCTCCATCGTGCTGGAAAATCATGTTCTTCCGGATTTCTAATGGAATTTCTTCCAAGAGACCCGGAAGAACATGTTCCAGGAAGTTCCGGTACGCTGGACCGTCCAATCTGTGAGGCAGAAGGTACGGCTGTTAAGGATTCTAAAGGAACCTTAACATCGCGAGGTTTATGATACGGACGTGACTTCTCCGCTATTTTTGAGGATTAGGCCTCCGAGACATTTTTTCTTGCTAAATTACGTTACGGTCATTAAGGAAACTCCAAACTCCACACGGGGCATGGAATCCTTGGAGCTTCCTTGCCTCAATAGCGATTGACGTATCGTAAACCCACGGGAGCGCACATCTGCAGACCACCGGGGTCTTGGGGGCTTTCGCTTTCCCAAATTGTTTATAAAAAGGGCAACGTTCTCGCTCACTCCTGCATGGTGTACCTGGACACTGGACAGCAGGGTGGGCGGGAATGTTGCAAAATGTAGGAAACGCCCTGCCAAGGTGACAACTTTGAGGATTGGCTTGACCAATCCTCCCACCGGTTCGCGCTGCGCGTTTTCGTCGCCTTGGCAGGGGAAACCGAGCTTAGGTTAAGGGTAGCTTTAGGTCTTAGGATCAGATTCGTTTCTGATCGAGCTTTACAACCTCGAGCAGAGTCTCCGCGAGAATACCAAAATTCACGCGTCATCCAAAGAGCAACGGGCTCTTAGTCAGAAGCAACGGGCTTTTACCATCATCGGTTTTCCCAAAGTATTTTGGGTGGTCCATCGAGCCTACGGCGGAAAGGGAACACAGTAATCTGTGTAATACGCACGGTCCGCGCAGTACATAGCAAGAGGGCATAGTCCTTCGCGGCTGAAACAACGGCCCAACGACGAACTCCCCACAAATGCCCGCCCATACGTTGACGGACCACCGGTGCTGTGCTGCGCGTTGGCGAATCGCAACCTTCTCTTGTGAAGAGTGCTTCATCCGTCCACAAAACACGCGCGGTGAACGACGGATTCCGTCGGATTTCCCCCAACACCCACCGCGAATAATTCATCCGCTGGAGATAATCCCCGGGGAGCAAATGTTGGGCCCGTATGTATTTATACGGGTGCATGCTGGAGCGGCGCACGATCCGGTGCACCGATGAGCGGCTTACCCTGAAATAAAATTTAAAAAACCATTAAATAATGCACGCGCAAATTCAATGTTGAATCAATTTTGCCGTGTGTCTTACCCCGATTTGCGACTGATCTCGCGTACACTAACCGTGCCGTCCCGATGAAAATCTCCGAGTACCTCGTCCGCCCGT
Organism: Colletes gigas; assembly: GCF_013123115.1. Lineage (NCBI taxonomy): Eukaryota > Metazoa > Arthropoda > Insecta > Hymenoptera > Colletidae > Colletes > Colletes gigas. Next base: position 111,576 of record NW_025106686.1, on the reverse strand, counting down.
GCCGTGGAAATTCGACACGCGCGACCCGCGTCGTAATGCGCGGGTTGAAACGAGCCACTCGTGTATAGCCGACTCGCGAGCCTGCGAAAACAGTTCGCGGTCGGCGGGCTATCATCCGGGAACTGTGCGAGATACGCGCGGGCGGCCTTCTCCGCGTTTCCTTCGGACTGCGCGAACACGAAAAACATTTTATAATATTCCGGATTTGTTCGCACCATTTTCTAGGTGAAGCTCTGTTCAAAACCGCGGAGGTACTGTGAAAAGTCTTGACTGACAAATAGCATTTTCCCTCCCGAAAAATACCGTTGCCTTCCCCACTCCGTGGCTAGGTCAGAAAAATGCCCCTTTTCTTTATAGCAATGTGACTTCGCTCTTGACTTTGGTGATGACTTCGCTGGTGACTCCTACTAGCCAACATCGTCGTGCGGGTGGTTTCATTCTACTATTGGTGAGTTGCATCCCAATTTCTACTCCTCTGGTCCCGAATCACGTCGTAGGACAAAAAGGTCTAAATCGACGCGGGTACCAGTTGTATACATGCAATTTTTGACGAATACAGTGACCACGGGTATGAATCATACCCGTGAGTAGTAACATGTACTATTATTTTTTTTTTTTAGTGTATGCTAGGGTTTTTTTGTGCTTTGCAATTTCTAATTAGACAAATGAATGCTCCATAATATGATAAATTATTTTACTGGATTAAATTATATTTAGTATAATAATGATTTTTGTATATATAATTTTGAATATTGACTGTTTTTTTTATATTGCTCATGTCTCGCATGTAATTATAATTACAACTTTGTATCAAAGATACCAAAGCCTTATTTCCTTACATATTGAAAAATATGTTTCAATTTATGTTATGCACAAGAAAATATTTCGCGACGGATAAATTCTAGAGTCATGAATTAGGTACTCTTCTCATCTTTACAAAATATGCTTTGATGACAGAATTGCCCAAGGGTTGAATATTTTAGTTAATTTGCTTCAATAATTTATCTTCAATTGTCAAAACAAATTATTTTATCGTAAAGTTTTGATTAAAGTATTTTCTCTTAAATAATTCAATTTTAATCAGAATAATTTTCATTACTAATAATATTGTTGCGACGGATTGAGGATGCATCGTTGCGGCAACGTGAAGGCTATTCCGCAACGATGTGAAGATGCCCCTTCGAATGAGCGGAAGCGAGATCCCGTGCCTTCCGGTTGCTAGAAGAACCGTTAACGTTTTAAAAGAACAAAACTACGAGACCTCGTAGAGTGAGAACGTGTTCTCAAAGCTCTATTAATAAAGTTCCTTGTTTATTAGTTCTTAGTTTCTAGTTCTGTGTTTACTTATTGTGTTACGATGAGTTCGACAAGAAACGCCTCGCCCCGGCGCAACAATATTTTTTATTATTAATGTATATTAAACGTTTGTTCCTCATTTATCACAAATAGAAAGTCTAGTAAAGGAAATAAATAAATACTATTTCGTTATTTGTTAGTATTCACTATAATCATTTTTCTAGTTTAGGATTTTCAGAATACCTTTTCGTGTTCATTGCTTAATCTCATACAAGTGCCCAGATGCTACTTGCGTGAGTGAAAGCAATGTGCACGATGATTTAGTTTATAAAAAAAATCTAATAATATAAATATGCGACTAACATTGCGCTAGTGTATCGTGCGCGACATAATTGTCACATGTGTGTTTGTGGTTAGGCTGTAGAATTACGTCTTTTAAAAAATTCATTATAATTTACTGTTTAGTCATTTTCGTCATGAGATGGCAGCACCTCATGGGCTGACCTTGCACTTAATCATGGATGTATTCAAGGTCTAATCAATTAAATCAATCACTGTATCGCGTTGTGTATTGACCCGCTAATCCAATGATTTTGAGCATCATTTTTGCCTCTCTGCTCATGCGATCGCGCACTTACACCTTATATTTTGCCAACACCGTAACACAAATGCTGCGTGACTTCCGTCCACTATCATCAGCGACCACGCTCAACATTGCATCAGTCTCGATACGACCTTGGCATCAAGCGCACGTTTTGTAGTGTTCTCATCTAATCAAATATTCATTTTTCGTTCGAATCATTTAACGTTATCATTTATAATAAGTGTGTAACACAGTTTAATTTGATCAAAATCAGTATTGCTCTTGTATAAATTTATTGTACTAAATCAAAATTGAACTGAACATTCATATTATTATAAAACTAGGTAATTATTTACTTTAGCGATTCCTCACCAATTTCGATGACCTTGAAATATGTTGTCAAGGTCACTGTTATGAAGATTTTTTCCTTTATACATTATTATTATTATTGTCGTTATTATTAACAGAAATTGGACAAATGTCTGCCATTATATACAAAAATGCAGGTATTCTTATATTAAAATCATGACGACCAACGACAAATAATGTATACTGTATCAAGCTAATATTGAATAATATTAATAAAGAAAATTGAAATAGAAGATGAACACGTGGCCGGCCGCCTCGCGGCGGCCGGTATAATACCATCTAACCTAAACCTAATCCATTATATTAATTACTAGATAGAATAGTAAGGTTTAAGTAAGGTTTGGGTAAAATTTGTTTATCAGTCCGGCGGCCGGCTACTCACACCGAGTTTTTATGCACATCCGTTATACGCATCCATTGCCAACCGCCTCGATGTATCTATACATAGAAACAATAAACAATTGGCGATTCAACGCTTACACACACGCTCCCAAAGTCACGTACGTATAGACAGAATTCATTGTAGTAGCAGCGATCTTTTTGAAGAAAAATCTCGGAAACTAAGATCGAGCGGCGGTTATATGTATAGAGAAAAAATCTTCATAACAGCGACCTTGGCAACATATTTCAAGGTCATCGAAATTGGTGAGGAATCGCTAAAGTAAATAATTACCTACAACTTTGCTAGATTATTCGTCGGCCACGTGGCGTCAGCCATTGTGGTAATCGTTTCATTCATCAAATTCAATTGCAATCAATTGGTCATTTAATTTTATACTGATCATTCATACAACTGTGATCGCTCATTACTGTGTTTATCATTATATTTAATTGAACATATCATCTCATGCGGTAAAATCATATACGGATAGCATCGATCAAGACCACATTATTGTACCACTCAAGATCATTCATTATTCAATCATTTGCTGAATTCAATTTGAGCAATTTAACGTTATAAAAATTACTATTTATATTGAGCCAATCATTAAATTAATTATTATTTCATTCAAGTGTTAATTGTTTGTATTATAATATTTTGTTTACTTATTTTTTCTTACAATATATTTTTATGTTTTTTCTAATTTGCAATTGTATTCAACAATTTATTCGTTATTCCAACCACCAATCCATTTTCCACGGCAGCTATCTGTTTGACTAACATCTCAAACACATATACATACAATGAACATCGAAATTGTTTAAAAATGGAAATGATCGGAAAATGTTTTTTACAAATCCACAAACAGATTAAAAAATCAAACACGATCAACATATACAGGAACTGGAAACTATCGGCGTTGCATCGATTATGCGTGGCTACGGCACTGCCGAGCCGAGGTAGGCTAGTGACGGCCACGTGGCACAGTTCTGTTTGTTATAATTTCAGATGAAGATGATTGAAGTATGAGAATCAACAAAGATTTCTGTAAATACCCACCTGATTACAAAGATATTATAACATGAAAGTTAGGAAATAGGGAATCGGCAATTTTGGACTACTAGTGCACCTACAAATAAACGCAGTTACAAGTATCTGAACAATTTAAGAAAAAATACAATTATGTAATTTGATTATGTTGACAATAAACAAGTAAATTACATGAATAAAGTTAATGCCAGTCTCATTTATTTCAATAGGACATATGTTAAACAAAACGGTATTTTTAAGAATAGAATTAAAGTTTAATTAGACATAACTTTTTTGCGTCAGCTAGCGTCAACATGAGACTTAATGCTAATTATGCACTATATTTTTAAGTTTATATCCAAACAGGTTTCAGCTGCGTAAATCTGCGATTTTGGTATTGGGACCATTTTTTCTGTAACGTTGATCAATGTCTGAAATATCTCGCTTTCATTTTGGGTCATTGATATTGTCTTAAATAGAGTCATATATTTTTTAACTTATTATTTTCTTGTATTTGTTATTTTCTACAAAAAAGTATTAACATATTTATATCAGGAGATCATTAGTTTTAATTTAATGACTTAATATTAATATTCAAAAGTCTCCGAATGTAATAGTTTTTCGACATAAATATGTTAATACTTTTTCGTAGAGAATAATACATTTAAATGTATATGATTTCGTCTAGTCAGGTCTAGTCACCTGATTGGTAATTTTTACATTGACATCCACCTATTCCGCGCGTCTGAAAAGCGGTCCGTGCGGAGTAAGCAGTACCAATGGGGGTGGAAGGCAAGACAAAGATGATTTTGCAATGTGGTGGAATTTCCGCCAGACTTGGGCCCCTGGACATGACCTGGTCAATGGCCATTAGGTTCAGTCTCTGGGCCCTTTGGAAATTCACATTTATGATGCCTGCAATTAGCCGTTGAGAACGACTCTAGTAAATTTATTTCTAGTAAATGTATTTTTGGATGTCAATCAGATCGCGTCTTGAGAAGACTAAGTAGAGAGGAGTGTCTTAATATATATATAGAAAAAGACATTTTTGCCCCATACAACGCACGTGTTTGTTGTACACATGGAGAAAAAGATAGTTTTTTAATTCCAGAGGATTTCACTACATATGATACAAGGGTAACGTTATCTGTCGAGGAAGTTCTTGCAATTATTAAGACTTTTAAAAATCTAGTGTTAGAAGAAAGGAATAAAAAGATGGAAACAAGAGTGAGTTTTACAAAAATGGCAGAGGAACAGCTACTATATGAGACAGGATTAAATCATTCACAGTTTTCTGACATTCTAAATGCTGTTCAAGATGTATTACGAAACAGTGAATTTGCAGTTGGAATATATCTATCGCGGTTACATCACGGTTACACATTTGAAGAAATAGCAAAACGTTATTTTATTACACGACAAACAGCAAGTAATTACTGTGAAACTGTAAGACAGCATTTATTGGAAAGATATTGCAGCATCCATTTGTTAGCATTTAATGACCGAAATAAATTAATTACACATCAAACGGATTGTGTTAAACAACTCACACACCTACCTGTTTATTCAAAAAAGTTCTAACTTTATATTCCAACGTTTATCGTATTCTGGGCACAAACATAGGAATTTAATTAAACCTATGATGGCGGTTTGTACAGATGGCTACATAGCAAATGTTTGGGGACCATATCCAGGATCAAAAAATGATGCAACAATATTAAATGAGCTGTTGTCAGATTCTAATACGTGGAGTCAATTTAAACCGGGTGATGTTTTCCTTGTGGATCGTGGTTTTCGAGATTCTATAGAAGAAATAACCAGAAGAGGATACATTGCCAAAATGCCATCCTTTGCAGATGCACCACGGAAACCACTAACAGTTGAACAAGCAAATCAGTCACGACTCATTACGAAAAATCGTTACATCGTAGAAGTAATTAATGGACGTATAAAAAGTCGTTTTAAGTATTTTGATAGACGCATCCAAAACACAACGTTACCTACTTTATTCCACGACTTCAAAATAGCTTGTGCCATTTTAAATGCAACATTTACATCACCATCTACATCTGCCCTTGATCATTTAATTACAAATAGAATTTTGCAATATTCGAATAGAATTAATCATTTATCACAACTGATTCAAGCGGAAAATATGAATACAAAGCGAGCACAATTCCAACGTATGGAAGTTACAGAATTAGAGTTTTTCCCCAGATTAACATACAAAGATCTATGCTTATACGCATGCGGAACATACCAAATGAAGCAAGCACCTGGTTATTACGCCGACCATATAAATGACAGCGGAGATTTTGAATTTCAAGTTGCAGTACCATCATATAATATTGATTTTCAAAAATACCAGATTGATGTGGAACCAATTAACGCCATTTTACTTAAAACGAAACTGCATTCACGACACTCAAATAGTTTAAAATACTTTGTATATGTACTAATTGATAAAAGTAAAACCGCACTGGAAGCCATACTTGCACATTCATGTGGATGCAAAGTCGGAGCACGCGTTATTAGGTGCTGTTCCCATGTAGCCATGATTATATGGTACTTTGGATTTGCTCGATTTCATGCTTCTATTCATCTGCCTGCTGAGTTCCTTACTACGTATTTCGAAGACGGTTCGATATCCGAAGAAGAAGACGACGGAATGTAAAATATACGTAAGTTCCGTTATCATAACATTCATACTTTGAACGTATTTTTGTCAACTTTCCCATCGTTTCTCGGGAAAGTGATAAGGACATTTTTTGTTCCTTGGGAGACACTCTAAAAGATCCTGCATGAATTTTTCATTTCCGGGCGATGCCAAAAATGGGCATTTCTTAACACCCTCCTTTCTAACAGATACAATTCAGAGGATTAAAAAATAAATAGATTCTCAAAAACGGCTGTACTGACTTGCTTGTCATAAACGTGCCAGTAGTTTACATTTTGGATACGGCCCTTTGTATAAATTGTTGGCCACCCAAGAGACCTTACGAAAAAAAATAAAAATAAAAAATAAATAATTCGTTAAGTTTACGAGTGAACCGCGGGTACGCTACGGAACAACATGGTAGATGTCAGAGATTTCCAGCATTAGCAGATCAGTCAGTGAAATGAACCGTAACGTACATGCAGCATCGGAAAATTCAAAGACAGAAAATTATATTTTATTTTTAACTTTTGTTCATAGTGTTTGACTTTTGTTCCGTTCGGTCAGCTCGGGGATTTCCGCTCTTTTATGTTGCCAGATGCGGAACCGTGACTTCGTCGCAAAAGTCTTCGAATATGCCACATATGGCAAATTTCGTCGTAAAATAATTGAGCGCTTTGTCAAACGAAAGCGCTAGGCCCGTATTGACTAGCGAAGGGTTATATTGTTCCGCGGGTGGTACGATCTTCGAGGTCAACATCGGCCGACCGTCAACTACCATCACCAACTTGTGGAACAATATAGCCATAAAACAGCTGCAAAACACGTGCAGCAACTCGTCGCGTTTTAATCCGGAGTCCCGTTGTTTCCTTGGCAAATTAACGCGGCCTTCAACTTGGGGAGGATACCTCGGTCACCCTCGTCCAGGGTGACCTGGGACTCTTCCTCCACCACGTTCGAGTGTAAGGGAGGAGTTTTTTCGCCCAAACGGGGCCTGAAAATGGATCCTCCTTCCCCAAGTCGATGGCCAATTGATCGAACCGAAAAGTCAACGCGAAAATCGGTTGACAACCCTAAAATCGCATGTCGGAGGAGGTTCGAGCTGAGGAGGAAATGGGCTCCGAAATCATCGGACACTACTCATTTAACAGTCAAAGTAAATGTTTGGTAAAGCACTCGCAAAATCGTCAAAGGAATCATCTCGTAGAAATCTCATTTCTCGTGCTTCCAGCAAATAGACAAAACGTGACATCGTTTCAACTTTTAACTTTCGTTTATAGTGTGTAATATAGTGTGTTATAGTGTTTGACTTTTAACTCTCACTTATAGTGTATAATTGTAGTGTTTGACTTTTATCTTTTCATAGTGTTTAATTTTTGTCTTGCAACATGGAAGCTGTCAATACCAGTTACAGAGAGTTAGTTGATATTGTTTTGTTCAGCAATCGTAAAATCTGTAAATGTGTCGAAACTATTAATGTTAAATATCCAGACATTACAGAAAACGTGATGGAAGAGATACGTAACAAATTAATGAAAATTTTCATACCAAATTTTTCAAAAAAATGGCAATCTGCATCGCGAAACAAAAATGTCTTTATGAAGAGGAACAAAAAATGGTTGGATCAAACCTTTTCAATTAGTTTGGATCTCGCAGAAAATGTTGCGGATACTGAGCCAGGCCCTTCCCAACATTTTCAAACAGGAAGGCCAGAGAAAAGTTTTGATGAGTGCTGTGATCGAGCTAAACGATACAAAGTCAAGCAATTATGCGACAATTATTCTGAAGAATTAATTGTTATGGCTGGGTGTACAATTGAAAATTCGTCAATACCTACCACCACATTCAGTCCAGAAGAAGCATTGGCTTTAGTTCTTGACGCTTCATTATCAAAATACCAATATGAAATTCTTAGGAAAGCAACTCAGAAGATTGGTCATGATACTTTCCCATCTTACCATAAATTATTAAATACGAAGAAAGAGTGTTATCCTTCGAATGTCGACGTAACTGAAAGTTGTGCGAGTGTTAATTTACAGAAATTATTAGATCATACTACTGCAAGAATTTTAAAAACCAAAAGCGAGGAACTTACAACAATAGAAAGTGAAATGACACTTGTTTTTAAATGGGGGTGTGATGGATCATCCGGGCACAGTGAATATAAGCAGGCTTTTGATGAAGAAAACGTCACAGATGCAACAATGTTTCTCACATCCCTTGTTCCCCTACATCTACATGAAAAAGAAAACGATTCTGTAGTGGTCCGGAAAAACACAAGACCTTCCTCTACGAGGTTCTGTAGACCGATTAAATTTCAATTTGCTCCAGAGATATCAAATAATATAAAAAATGAAGTTGCAAGAATGGAGACAGAAATTCAAAATATTAATAACACCACAATTCAAATAGATGGCAGGACATATAGTGTAAACCATAAACTCTTATTTACCATGATCGATGGTAAAATTGCACAAACAGTGACTAATACACCATCCATGGCAGTGTGTTATATATGCAAAACGAAACCATCGGAAATGAACAATTTAGATGCCATAAGAAATAAACCTGAAGCTGCAAATGCCCTTAACTTGGGATTATCACCTCTACATGCACAAATCAAATTTATGGAATACATTCTGCACATTGCATGTAACTCATCCTTTAAAAGTTGGAGAGTGAAAGAAGGAATGGAGTGAAAGAGTGGAAATGGAAGTCGATGGCGGAGGGGGCGAGCGGAAGTAGAGGCGTAGGGGAGAATTAAGGAGAGAGAGAGTGTAGGTTAAGGTTAGCTTAAGAGTAGGTTAAGAGAGAGGGGGACTGGCGGAGGCGAGCGAGCGGAATGAGAGAAAGGGGAGAAAAGCGAGCGGAGCGGTAGAATAAGAGTAAGAGATAAGTTAGGTTAAGGAAGGTTGTAAGGAAGGTTGTAAAGTAAGGAGGAGTGCTTGTAACCCTAAGGGGAAGGCAATAAAGTTATACTACTAAATACTTTTACATGGGAGCAAAATAATAACAGCTGCTATGTTACTGTAGCGACCGGTCGTGCGCACATGGGAAAGTTTTTCTCTCGTGCAAACGGCCCACGTAATTTACGACTCTCGTTCGTCGAAGCTGTTTTTGAGGAAGATATTTTCCAGACTCGCGTATCGAATGCGTTTAGTAAATTCTTTTCCTAAGCCCCTCAACAGCAAATAGAGACCGTCGTAAATTAGGGATTTCCAGAGGACACTCGACGCGTACCCATCGGAGTTTCGCCAAGTGGGCCCAGCGCGGGTGGTCCGAAGGAAATCTTGCAGTGAGGGCGCAACGTCGTCCCCCTCAATCACCACGCCGTTTTGAAAACAAGCACGCCGTGGGCGTAAGAAATAGGCGGTGATTTGGGAAAAAATAAACGGCCCTGATTGGAAAGGCCCAACGCGTGGGGTTAACCAATCAGGGTTGTTTAACAATTTTGCCAGTGCAACCGAGGGGTCGACATGGAGACGAGCGAGGAATAACGACACTTGGTTTTGCGCGCTCTAACCAAAAACGACGAGAAATAAAGAAAGTTTTGTCACCCCACAAAGAGTGATTTCCTACGACAACCTATCCCAACATTACCAATAGAAATGCTAACCGAGAAAGCTCAAGAAGCAAGAAATAAAGACTATAGAAAATATCGGTTGAAACACTCAAGAAAATGTTCTCGGATATGCGCCAATGAAGATACGACCCTAGTAGCACAAAAATATTGGATAAATATTATTTTCAAATATTGGAAAAATATTTTTAAAGCCACATTTTTTCGTATGAGAAAAATATTGGATCTGAATATTGTATACATGTACAAAAAATATAAATTGAATGTTTAAAAAATGTAAGCTAAATATTCAGAAAATATAAACGAGATATTTAAATAACATTCAATAAAATCTTTAAATTTAAGAAAAAGTTATACAAAAAATTAATGTGTATATATATATCAACTACTTTCTGTGCACTACTTCAGGAAATATTGTACTTTGTCTTCGAAAAAACCTTGTTATACATTCAGAAATTTTTATACTGCTGGGGCGGGATTAGAACTCGGGACCTACCGTTTACTGTGTGATGTGATTCCTCGCTGAGCCATGCGAACCTACGTTGTTACATTCATTACTTTTTAGACTTATAAAGGCTCAAATATATAAAATAAAATATATATATATATATGCTCGTATCAAAATCATATAATTATTAGAAGAGATAAACTTCTGTTAAAAAAATTGTTTAGTTAAAATTCAAACTACTTTTTTTTAATGACGCATATTATTAATAGTATGTTAACGATATACAGATATATATTAGGTTGGGCAAAAAGAAATCCATTATTTTGTCGGTAGATGTCTGTAGTGATCGATATCTCGTAAAGTATCGATCAAACAATTTTAGATTTATGCTCTTTGCAAGGTGACATTTCACACTAAAAAATTTCTTTTGTTGTTTTTTATTTGGTCTATTCAGTTGTGAGTTACAGGTTGTTAAAAATGGAAGTCAAGAAAAAGAAAATTCGATACATTTTATAGTTTTTCGTTGATAAAGGCGAAAATGCAAGCCAGGCGGCTGAAATTGTAAATAGTGTTTATGGTCCCTATACTGTAAGGGCTAATTACGTGCAATTTTGGTTTCGTCGATTCCGTTCAGGTATTTTTGATGCTAAAGATGCACCTCGCACAGGCAGGTCCGTCGTCGAAAATGTCGATAAAATTACAGAAATAATCGAAGTTGACTGACATGTTAGTAGTTGTAGCATCGCCCAGGAGCTAAAGATCGACCATAAAACAGTTTTAAACCATTTGCACAAAGCTGGATTCAAAAAGAAGCTCGATGTTTGGGTGCTACACCAATTAACACCAAAAAACATGATGGATTGAATTTCCATCTGCGAAGCCTTAGTCAAACGGAATGAAATCGACGGATTTTCCATTTCTTAAACGGATGGTGACTGGGGATGAGAAATGGGTCACATACGACAATATTGTGCGAAAACGATCGTGGTCAAAGCGCGGTGAAGCAGCTCAAACGGTGGCCAAACCAGGACTAACGGCCAGGAAGGTTCTGCTATGCATTTGGTGGGACTGGAAAGGAATCATTTATTATGAGTTCCTTCCATATGGCCCAACACTAAATTCGAATCTCTACTGTCAACAACTGGACCGTTTGAAGCTAGCGATTGACCAGAAACGGCCAGAATTGGCCAACAGAAGAGGTGTTGTGTTCCAGCAGGACAACGCTAGGCCACACACGTCTGTAGTGACTCGCCAGAAACTCCGGGAGCTTGGTTGAGAAGTTTTAATGCATCCACCATATAGTCCGGACCTGGCACCAAGTGATTACCATCTTTTTCTCGCATTGCAAAACTACCTGAGTGATAAGAAATTGGCATCAAGAGAATATTGTGAAAATCGGTTACTAGAGTTTTTCGCCAATAAGGACCAAGATTTCTATGAGAGAGGCATTATAAAGCTACCTTTAAAATGACAATAAATTATAGAACAAAACGGCGCATATTTGACCCAAATCGGAAAATCCGAAACATGTTAAATAAAGTCTTGAAGTTCACGCAAAAATAATGGATTTCTTTTTCCCCAACCTAATATTTCCTCAAGTACTTCCATCGTAGGTAAGCATCGAAACACATACAATATATTTGTTAACTGTACTACAATTGCGAATATATTTTCTTTTCAAGATCCAAGTTCACCATTTTCTAATAATTTAAATTTATTTTATAATACTACAATAAATTTTATCCAATTAACAAAATAATATTTGATTAGTTGTTAATTCATTTATTTTATTAACACATACAAAAAATTAATAATAATTAAAAGAATGTTTAATCTTACAGTTCAATCATATTACGTAAGACGTAAGAGCTAAACGATTATTTTTCATACACAACTTTGTTGCATTAATGTTCTTATAATATAAACACATGTCGATTAAGTGACATACACGAATTAATGTAAATTAAAAGTAAACATTTTACTTCGCATCATATTCTGGAACAAATATTCATCCATGATAAACATAAAATATTTCCTAAATATTTAAAAATAAATATTCTACTTCAAATATTACATAAAGATTCATTTTATAATGAGGAAAAATATATTTTCCATGATATGAAATAAATATTATCTGTATATTAGGAAAAAATATTCTATTTCTAATATTAAATAAAGATTTGTTTTATAATGAGAAAAAATATTTTTTTCATAATATGAAATAAATATTATATGCATATTTAAACAAAATATTCTATTTCTAATATTACATAAAGATTCATTTTATAACAAGAAAAAAATATTTTTTTCATAATATGAAATAAATATTATCTGTATATTAGGAAAAAATATTCTATTTCTAATATTACATAAAGATTCATTTAATATTCAGAAAAACATATTTTTCTCGTAACATGAAATAGATATTTCCTGCATATTTAAAAAAAAATATTTGTTACTTAATATAAAATAAATATTGTATGTATATTTGAATATTAAAAAAAGATTGAATCTCTTTTTAATATTATATGAATGTGTATACAATATTTTGTGCTACTAGGGTAGGTTCTTCCGATCCGTACATAAATAGTTTTCGAACAGTGCCAAAGAAAATAATGTTTGAACTCAACAACGATGTGACGGCTTTACTTGCAGAGGACAATGATTAGGTAATTACAAGATAAATATAACTATCTTTCTTTTTCATAGTTAATTTAAAACGTATTTTTCTTTACAAATCAGAAAACTATTTGTTACGTTTGCATAAATGTGACTGTTTGCAACGAAAAAGACATTTCTTAATTTCTCGTCTTTTATCACAAATTATTACTTCATTTTGGATCAGTCATTTCATTTTTTGAAATTTTTACTTCAGATTTATAATTAGCGACCTCGAAAACGTGGGAATACCAATTTTTACGCAAATTGAATCTGTCATATTGATGCTATCGTATTTTTTCCTTAATATGGGTAGTTTGAACCACTGTGCGTGGCGGCAAAATGCCGAGCACGCGTTGCCGACGAACATTTTCTCAACCTGTGACAATTGAAAACGGCTTCTACACTTCTGTTGGACAGTTTCTTTCTCAGAAATGTTTGCAGAATCAGATCCTGCGTATAGTTTTCGTGTAAGTAAAGAACTTTACGTAAATATGCAAAAGTATTGTGTAGAAAATACATACTTCAAAATACTTTTCTAAACTTTGGCGATCATTTTCAACCGTTCAAAAGCACAAAATACTATAACTATCAATGTTAGCATATTCAGGAATTTCTGCTCAAAATTGAGCGTTTTTACAAAAACTCGTGTTTTTCGAAAACTGACGGTGATACAGTAACTCCGCTTCCAGATTCGTGTTTAGGAAACGAAGTTCTACAAGAATCACAATTAGTGGATATGGCAGAATAGAAAAAAAATTTTATTTGTAAAACAGTGTAATTTATTCGTCTTCTGACTACGAGGCATGGGTTTGACAAATTTTAATCTGATGATACAGACCTTGAAAATTAGCCTCATGATTATAAACCAACAATTATCACACGCCATTGTTAAAAATATGGTTGCAAGTTTCGTGTCTACTGTTCGGGAAGTATAAAGTACAGAGAACTGATATTTACTTTTTAGGTGTTCCCCGACGTCTAAATTGGAAACAGAGAAAAAGAAGAACAGACATAGTGTGTTATTGCTTCATATCAATGTTTGACCACATGTTGCAAGACAATTAATGGAATTAAAGTACTACATTTTTCCATAACTCCTTTATTTTTCTGATTTTCCTCCCATAGACTATCATTTTTCAAAAAATTTATACAGTTTTTTGACTGGAAGGGTACGTCAAGAAGAATTGGATTCAAAACTTACATTCAAAGAACTGCTTTCTGTGCTTCAGCAACTGTTTGAGGACACTAAAATGACGAAAACAATTTTTATAAGCAGGTGTATACCTAATGAAAGCAATCTTGTTCCCAATTTATAGCTATTTTTTCACTCCAGTGATGTATTTACCTTCAAAGAAAGTGCTTGAAATGGCTAAATACAAATCTGTAGATGTTCTTCCAAAGAGTTTCTCAATCTTTCAAATACTTTAGATATTTTCTCGTCCGCGTTGCTTAAATATTTCAACATTGGCAACGGATGTTAAATAAGCAAACCTTTTCAAGCCAACCCAAGAAGCACAATACGGAAGATTTAAATCTGAGGAACGAGTAGGTCAAGCAATAGATCCTGCACGAACTATCCATTTGTTAGAAAATCGTTTGCTCAAGAACTGATTGGCTACTCGGCTGAAATGTGGCGGTACGCCGTCATGCATAAACCAACTGCGACGTGCAACATGTAATGGACCTCTTTCAATAATTCATGCAATTGATTCCTTGAGAAATTGACACAAAATTGCCTTGTTAGTCTACTATTAAGGAAAGCAAAGTTTTATAGAGAAATTTATGCAAATAATTTAGTAGAATTAGTTACACAACTTCTGAGAGTACGAGAACTGTTGTGAATTCATCATATTTTTTGGATACACAGTGTATAATTTAACAAAAACCAATCTACTAAACGAAAGGTTCTTCGTAGTACTAGATAAAGCACAGCAGTTGGTGTTTCCAAATTCGACTCCATTTCATCGTTATTGAAATCGTGTAACTAAATATTTCTTAAAATACGAAGACATATAATAATTATCAAACTCGCTATCAAAATTTCTTCCTGCCCTTAGATATATAAAATTCTCTCTTGGACTAAACGAAAGTGTAGAAGACATAGTTGATTCGATTATCTGGATCTAAAACGAGACGACATTCACACATGTTACTTTGGCTAAAGAACTATTTTTTGTGAAATGTAATCATCAATTATTAATTAACTATATTATTGTATACAATTCTGAGACGTAAATAAAGATGATGTCTGACGTTAACAATGTTTTTTTATTTTATTCACCTGTCATATTTTTTCAAAACATGACACTGCACATAATGCAGGTTTTCCGATGCAGCTTGAACAATATCTAAGGGGGAAATGTTCAATTTACAAATCACGTTTGGGGCTTATTTTAAGAATCATTACAGTATACCGCACAATTATCATCATTGTACCTTTATATTTAATATTATAAACTTCTTTTCGTAATGGAAAATATAACTGTTTGTTACTTTTTCTCTACTACAGCTACTCTGTAAAGATAAAATAACCCGGCAGATTTGGAAATTTGTTGTATTGTAGACTTTCGCGTAAAATTTAATAAGGATATTTGATAATGATAATGGTAAAATGTTATCTCTGATCATTTCTTCTCGTAGAACCGTGAAATTCAGGAAGATGAATACGTCAGTCGCTGCGGAGAATTCAGACAGCCAGGATCTCATTTTAAGCATTAAATGCACTATGCAGTTGGATCCGTTGCATACCAGGGATGCTGCAACACGAAGCTAACGCAGGACGTAACATATTTCCCACTTTGAAACGCGCACACTCATCATTTGATTATGGCACTAGTCCGATGAAATCTGAATCTCATTATCTCTTTCGAGTTTACAAAGTTATTATTTTCCGCATCCGATGTGTGGAATGCAATAAGCGGCGAAATTTTCCGCACCATTAAATGGAGGAATTATATTGTTTGCACGAAAAATTGGATAAACTTTGACAGATAAACGATTTCCGTGCAGAATACAACACAGTCGCTGATTTACGCTTCGCTTATTGCATTTATATTTTTCATCAAAAAGCAAAATAATACAAATATTCCTTGTGGAATATTCATACGTGGAAGTTTAAAATAATTATACGGAAAGTTCAATAATTGATGGTATAAAAGACAGTACAATCATTTCATATGAAAAATGGAATACAAAAAATAATATAAACTTTTTTTATACATTTCCGTTTTCCAGATAACTGACGGTGAAAATTCGGCGCGATTCGGTATAATTTATCTAGTGCAGGGTTTCTCAAACTTTTCCAAATATGTTAGCGGGTACTTACGAATTTTCAGAAGAAAAACTATTATATCGTAAAATCAGAAAAATTGTCGAATTATTTTCCAATGTCGTCCCAGTCTCTCATATCGTAAGTTTATTAACTTTGTTGAAAGTATAATTTCGAGGTTTAACTCTTCTGGAACATGTCGCCTAGTTTCTCCTCTTTTTCAGCTTTGCGTCTGCGACGAAATTCACGTAGGCTTATTCTTGCGCTTGTTACGTTATCCCTATCGAATTCTTCATCTTTCGATTCGGCTCACCGACATTTGGCACCACTACGCAATCAAGCTGCTCAGCCATCGTGATCATCTGATCCTGCTCAACCATGATCTAGTTCTGCTCAACAAAATAAATTGCCAGAAATTAGCATGCCATCTTTTTCTGGTAATTATATTGAGTGGCCAGCATTCCGTGATTTCTTCAAATCATTGGTCATCGACAACACTACCATCACGGATGTTCACCGCATACACTATTTGCGCTCAAATCTAAAGGGTAGTGCTGCTCAACTTATTGCCTCAATGCCCATTGAAGCTGATTCATTCTCTTCAGCTTGGGCAATACTCAATAAAAGGCCACAGCTCCGTCATCAAGTGCAACTCAGAAGATTTGAACAAGTTCCTCAGCTCGTTGACAGAATCATTAAATGCACTCAAAGCACTGAATGTTCAAATTGAATCATGGGATCCAATCTTAGTGCATCTCATTACTCAACGTTTGTCTCGACAGCTCATCGAAGCATGGAAGAATAAATTGGGATTCATCGTCAACTCTACCAACATTACAGCAGCTCACTACATTATTGGGGGCAGAGCAAGAGCACAAGAACGTCTGGAAGCGAATCATCCTATTGCCATCCCATCAATACAATCAAAACCTACTTAACTATCTACATCTTCATCAATTTGCTATCTGTTTAAAATTCTCTAAATTATCAAAAACCTGTGAATAGTTTCGAACGTAGAGTGTACTATATTAAATTATGAAATATCTATAATTTGTACGTTAAGTTATAATTGTTTTCTTGTACTTTACAGACTGTGGATCTTGTACTTCCATCCTGGAAACCAGCAGGACCATGCAGATGACTTCGCTGATGTATTTCACTGGACAATATCATCGTCATCGTCGCAGAGGTACATACAACGTGTTAAGGATTCTAAAGGAACCTTAACATCGCGAGGTTTATGATACGGACTTGACTTCTCCGCTATTTTTGAGGATTAGGCCTTCAAGACATTTTTACTTGCTAAATTACGTTACGGCCATTAAGGAAACTCCAAACTCCACACGGGACATGGAATCCTTGGAGCTTCCTTGCCTCAATAGCGATTGACGTATCGTAAACCCGCGTTGGCACACAGCTGCGGACCACCGGGGTCTTGCGGTCATTGGGTATTTCCCAAATTGTTAATAATAATGCAGCGTTCTCGCTCACTCCTGCACGGTCTACCTGGACACTGGACAGCAGGGTGGGCGGGAATGTTGCAAAATGCAGGAAACGCCCTGCCAAGGTGACAACTTTGAGGATTGGCTTGACCAATCCTCACACCGGTTCGCGCTGCGCGTTTTCGTCACCTTGGCAGGGGAAACCGAGCATAGGTTAAGAGTAGTTTTACTTCTTAGCATTAGATTCGTTTGATCGAGCCTTACACACTCGAGTCGACTCTCCGCAAGCAAAACCATTCTTGTGTAATTAAAAAGAGCAACGGGCTCTTCCTTGAAGCAACGGGCTTCAAGGTTACCGGTAATTTCTCAAACACCAGTTTGGGTGGTCCTTCGAGAACGGAAAGGGAACACAGTACGGAGCTGTGTAATACGCACGGTCCGCGCACTACAGAGCACGAGGGCATAGTAGCTACGCGGCCGAAACACAACGTCATCGTAGTCAACGATTGGTGACTCGCATGTGATTTTTGTTCCTCCGGCCCCTAATTATGTTGTAGGACAAAAGGTCCGAATCAACACGGGTGACTGGTTGTACACTTGGTATTTTTGCCGAATTTAGTGACCGCAAGTATGAATCAAACCAGTGAGTAGTAACATGCACTATTATATTTTTCCTAGTTCAGGCTAGGACTCTCTTGTGCTTCGCGATTTCTATTATAACAAATAAAAGCTCCATAGTATGGTGAAGTATTTTATTAAATTAATTATATTCACTATAGAATGATTATTGAATATATAATTTCGAATATTGATTATTTCTTATATTGTTCATGTCTCGCATTTAAATATAATTTCATAACTTTGATTCCAAGATACCAAACTCTTTCCTAACATATTGGAAAATATAATGTTTCAATCCATGTACAAGAAAACATTTCGCGACGGATAAATTCTCGAGTCAAGCATTATGTACTATTTGCATCTTTAAAAAATACGTTTTGACGACAAAATCGTCCGAGATTTGAATATTTTAATTAATTTGCTTCAATAATTTACCTTAAATTTTCAAAGTAAATTGTTTTATTGTACAGTCATGATTAAAATCTTTCCTCTTAAATAATTCAATTTTAATCAGAATAATTTTCTTTTCTAATAATATCGTTCATTATTAATGTATATTAAACTTTGCTCTTTATTTATCACAAATAAAGAATCGTTCGTAGTACTTTCCGTTAATATTTGTTGGTGCTTTCATGTAATATTATCACGTATCTACTAGAAATTCTGCCGGAATCGCGAAAAAAGTCGAGTCAGTTTCGTGCATTTCTTTACATGTCCAATCGACATCAATTATGATATCTGCAAAAGTAATTATTAATTCATAGACCATATTTCGGATTCGTCGATCTTTAATTAAGATCGTTGTTCAATTTCACGTCAAACGTGAATAACACGAGTCTGACTTGTAATCGACATTTCGTCAAAACATAAATATCACGAGTCGAATTCGTAAATATCGATATTCCGTCAATCGACATATCGTGTTTCAAGTTCCGACAATAGGGCTCGTTCTGATCATTTGGGCGTATGGGTTAGGCACCGCTTCTTTCGAATTTCAGCATAGTGCAAGGGGTTAATTGGCAAATCGGCACTTGCTCATCCCTCGTGAGTCAGCCCACCCTAATCAATAAGTCCCATCCATTGGGCCTAAGGAACCTCTGGAACTAATTAAAGAATGCGCGTCGCGTAATGGCTTCACTGTATGCCAATTTCTATTGTTTAACTAGGTTCTAAGAGGTAAAGTTGGACATGGGCGTTAAGTAATTTGGAGGATCTTACGCCCTCGTACTATTAACGGTCGAAAAATAAGGAATGCGTCTTAAGCAGCCCTACAGTAAATCATGTTTGGAATTTCAAACAATTACAACAATTAAAATACAATTTCAAAAGTTTCTTTGTTAACGATATCAGCGGAAAGAAAAAATTGAGA
This sequence comes from Colletes gigas, assembly GCF_013123115.1. Lineage (NCBI taxonomy): Eukaryota > Metazoa > Arthropoda > Insecta > Hymenoptera > Colletidae > Colletes > Colletes gigas. The sequence continues at coordinate 91,872 of NW_025106686.1, read as the reverse complement.
AACCCTGATTTAACGTGTCTGACCATTATTCGTTATTTCTACTTGTGTTAAGTGGTTGTATTATGTTGATATGGTATCACTTGTTTTAAGCGGTTTCAAGACAGAAAGCAGTAAGATAAACGAAAATTAGTCAATGATTAAAAATACCAGCATAAGTAATAATAACGAACGATGGTCAGAAACGTTCACCAAGTCGTACTCACGATTTTTCACTAAAAATAAAGCATCTCACGAACAAATTTTATTCTATATTTTCGATTCACTTTTTCATATAAAACGACACTATTATCGTTTGTACCACACAACACTGTGTATATGTAAATAAAACTAGAAGCAGTGGTTGAGCAAACAATTTCATTTATTCGTTGATAGGAAAAATATTTGAATAAAGATTTTCGATCTTATATTCAGTGAGAGATAGAGTATTATTTATACAGACAGTATTTATGTAGTAAAAATATGAAAATAAAAAAAAGCTTTATCTTTTTAACTCTCGATTAACCGATTCCGAGATTATCCAATATGAATTCTAAAATATTAATGGACTCATTACGTTACTCCTATTCACGCTTCTCGTAAAAATTTAACAAATGTTCACAAAATTGTTTACCCAAATACACATTACATAATCCATATATTGTAATCCACAAACGTTATTACTATATGTTATGTACATTTATATAACGATAATATTATTATCGTTTAAACAAGAATAGCAAATTAATTCGTAGTTCATTTGTAGTAATAAGGTAAACAAAAATCCTATTAGGTCAGATAATCGAAGGACTACTGTAATTACATATTATACATAAATCTTGGCAAAACTTAGGTAAGGATAACATTTCTTCAAGAACAAAATGTTTCTGCACTACCATTAATTATAATTAACATTTCGTAGAGTTCCTCCATTGATGAATGGTTTCTCAAGATTGGTTAAACGTGGACTAATACTGAATTTTTAATCGAATCAAGTGATACAGTATTCCATTCGTCTTTCAAAATCTGTTTAAGAGACGCCTTTGATCATATATGTATGATGCTTTCGAACTCGTTCTTAAAATTCCCACTATATGTGCTCGATCAGATTTATATCAGATGATCGTGAGAGAGTAGCTAATGTAAAAGATATATTATACAGGAGTCTGTAATGCAGTCACAGCTGGGTAAAATTTACAGAGAAAATATTTTGAATAATAAATTCTTTACAATTTAAATACGAAGCAAAATTTCTGAGAATAAAATATTTTTATTTATAGAATTCATAACTATTAGGGAAAAAGGCGAAATCCGGCATAAATAAATGGAATACGTAAAACACTAATATTTAATGTGACACACGAAAGGAAAAGTAGTTAATGTCTTTTTGTTTTTAACGATAACATGTTGCTATTAGGTTGTATAAACGTGGACCACCCAACAGCGGCACGTAGCATACAGAAATGCATCTCTAACAATAAGACATTCATAGTAAAATATTTTATTTTAACAATTTGAAGCATGAAATGGAATATTTTTTTTTGGTGTTTTTCACCATAAAATGAAATATTTTATTTTAATAACCTAAAGCGTAAAATACTTCCTCTTTGTTTTATAAACACGCGTTTGAAGGAATTCTTAATTCGAAAATAAATTGTGGAAACAAATAACGCAAGAAATAAAATTTGCAAATTAAATTTATTTACTTCTTTCTAAATGTAGCTATTACTAGTAGCACTCTCTAGGAAAAGTTCTTAATTTTATACTTCAAGTGAAACAAATAACGATATTTTACTCTTTAAATAAATAAACTGTTTTATACTATTATACAAATGTTTTCAGTAACCTTCAAATAAAATATTATGTTGGGTGGTATTTAATAATTGCGAGAAGGTCCTTTGAGGTAAACACATACATACATTATAAGAAAAAGTAAAGAGATAAATTTAATCGTACAGAACAATATAAGTTTAACGCAAAACGCAATAACACGTGTTTTACTATAACTGTAACGGCATACACGTCTGGAGGGGATGGGATCCCGAATGAGGCATGGAAGTATGAGGGGTAGATCTGGCGTGGGAGATCTGTAGTTGAGTGTGGGACGGGGAGGGGTGGCCGCAGGGTTGGAAGGAAGGGATTATTGTACCGCTGGCAAAAAAAGGGGCCGGGGCGAGGGCGCAGGAGTATACGGGGGTGACGCTAATGCCGACCCTCTATAAGATTTATGCGGTGGTGCTGGTAGGGAGGTTGGAGAAGGAGGTGGAGGGGAAAGGCATGATCTCGGAAAACCAGGCAGGGTTTAGGAGAGGGAGGACCACGACGGATCACATTTATGTGTTAAACCACATTATAGGAAAGATGAGCACAAGGAGGAGAGGCAAGGCGGTGGCGCTCTTCGTTGATCTGCGGGCGGCGTTCGACACGGTGGGTAGGAGGGTGCTATGGGAGGCGATGGAGAAAAGAGGGGTGAGGGAGGGGCTGAGGGAAAGAGTGAGGGAGATATATAGGGAGACGAAAAGCAGAGTGAGGGTGGGAGGGGAGGGATTCTGGACGACAAAGGGGTTGAGGCAAGGGTGCTCGCTGAACCCGATACTTTTTAATATGTTGATAGCGGATGTAGAGGAGGAGTTCAGGAAAGGAAGGTGGGGAGGGGTTGAAGTGGGGGGAAGGAGGATTTGCACGCTAGCATATGCCGATGATCTGGTGCTGTTGGCGAGGGAAGAGGAAGAGATGGAGAGTATGATTAGGCGGTTGGAAGGATATTTGGAAAAAAAGAGGCTGGAGATAAACGTAGGAAAAACAAAAGTGATGAGGTTCAAGAAAGGGGGAGGTGGGGAAAGGAAGATGGATTGGAGATGGAAAGGGAAAAGGATAGAGGAGGTGAAGGAGTTTAGGTATTTGGGATATGTGTTTAAGAGGAATGGGGGGCAGGAGGCACAAATTAGGGATAGGGTAAAGAAGGCGGGGGTGGCAATGCGGCAGGTATGGGGGATTGGTAAGAGGAAGTTTGAGAGGGATTGGGGAAGGAGGATGTGGCTGTTTGATACCCTGGTGTGGTCAGTGGCGGGATACGGGGTGGAGATTTGGGGGTGGAAAGAGAGAGAGGATATGGAGAGAATGCAGGAGAGGTACATCAGGTGGTCGCTGGGGGTGGATTGGAGGACACCGGGGTATATGGTGAGAGAGGAGACGAAGAGAATGAAGTTGAGGGCGGGGGCAGGAGAAAGAGCATGGAGATACGAGGAGAAACTAGGTAGGGGAGAGGGAGGGGAGTTGGCCAGGTGGTGCTTGGTGGTGGTGAGGGAAAGGGAAAGGGAAGGGGAGGTGGAACTGTCGGCATGGGAGAGAGAAAGGATGGAGTACAGAAGGGAGAGAGGGATATGGGAAGGAGGGGAAGGGAGAAGAGGGCGAGAGGAGTCGGAGGGATGGGGGGAGCAAGATGGTAGGAGGCAGGAAGAGGAGAGAAGAGCCAGGATAAGGCAGTCCAGGTACAATAAGTGGTACAGGGAGATCGTAGTGGAAGAGGTACCGAAGTATTTGAGGGCAGGGTGGGGAGAGGCGAGGTATAGGCTGGGGAACGAGATGAGGGGGGGGGAGATATTGGGAAGAGGAGGAAGAGAGGAAATGTAGGATGTGCGGGGGGGGGAGAAGAGACGTGGGAGCACGTCTTGGATCGGTGTGTTGGGGATGAGGCAGAGGAAAAGGGGGTTGGGGAAAAGATAAGGGAAATTTTGGACGAAGAAGGGAAAGGGGAGGGATGGATGAAAAGACTGGAGGAAAAGAGGAGAGAGAGAGAGGTGGAAAGCGGGGAGAGAGTTCAGGAAGGAGGGAGGTAGGAAAGGAGGAAGGAGTGAAAGAAGGAGTGGAATGAAAGTATGGAAATGGAAGTCAAAGGCGGAGGAGGCGGGCGTTGAGATACGGAGGCGTAGTTTTAAGGTTAGAAAGTAGGAAACGAAGCGAGGCGAAGCGATTGGTACAAGGCGCGTAGGTTAAGGTTAGGTTAAGAGTGTCTAGTTCCGAACCGTAACAGCTTCGGAAAGTCCCCATTGTGCCGCAAAATTCTAAACTCCTTAAAGGCACGTACCAGCAATAAACTCGTACGTCAGTCGATGTCGCATCAGTCCCCTTTTAAGATTATTTTTTGGAAGTCACAGAAACTTTCTCTTTTACGGTTCTTACGGCCTTACAAGTATGATTTACAAATCTAGCGAACCCACGACTCTATTGCGTACGTCTCCACCGGTGGTCACCACCTGGGCTCGACCGTCATTTTCCGACCGTACCAAGGCCAGCCCAGGTGCTTGCAGCCGCCACTAGACGCGGCCCCGGGACGGATGGCGGCAGGACGATGTGACCTCGTCCTGCCGCTATGAGACAGGGCGATTACCGGGGGGACCGTGTGTCCCCCCGCGGGTGGGCGCAAAGCGCGGGCACGGGGAGGATACCGGAAGTATACTTCGAGCGATTCCCGGTATCCTCCCAAATCGTGCGGAAGGGTCACCGTGGGGTTTTTAGTGGGTAGGTCCCGCGCCCGTTATAATGGGCGCGGGGAATCCCACACACCCCTCCTGCCTCTCCCCAAAGAGGTGGGAGGGAGTCTTTCGAAGATTTTCCCCACGAAAAGGCCAGCCCAGGTTCAATCCTTAAGTTCAGAATAAGTACCTCCAAGTACGGAGGCGGATCCTCGGTTAGAAGACACCCCCAAAATTTTGACTCCCCTTCCAACGAAATTTTCATCTTTAAATACCACCGACAGACTCCGCGCAGAAAGTCTTCATCAAAAATCAGATTCGAAACCACATCACTCTCTCAACCCGAACATATCATTTTACACAGTGTTAAATTACTAGTTATTATTATAAGTGTTATTGTTATCATAAATAAAATTAGATTGTGTTCAATAAGGTTCTTCACAGTCCTTCCGTCCCATTACATCGTCGCGGAATTCGCGGAAGTGACCTTACAACTCACTTTAATAAAATTGCGATTGGTAGGACGGTTCAAAGAGTAGGATAAGCGAAAAGAGAGAGAGAGGGGAGGAAAGCGAACGAAGGAGGATAGGTAAAAGGTAGAAGTAAAGTTAGTTTAAGGAAGAATTGTGAAAGAAAGGAGGAAAGGCTCTGTAACCCTAAGGGGAAGTCAATAAAATCATACTACTACTACTACTACTACTAGTAGCACTCTCTAGGAAAAGTTCTTAATTTTATACTTCAAGTGAAACAAATAACGATATTTTACTCTTTAAATAAATAAACTGTTTTATACTATTATACAAATGTTTTCAGTAACCTTCAAATAAAATATTATGTTGGGTGGTATTTAATAATTGCGAGAAGGTCCTTTGAGGTAAACACATACATACATTATAAGAAAAAGTAAAGAGATAAATTTAATCGTACAGAACAATATAAGTTTAACGCAAAACGCAATAACACGTGTTTTACTATAACTGTAACGGCATACACGTCTGTTTTGTGGGGTTATTTTTATTGAGTGGTATGCCTGGTGAGTAAGTGTGGTATGAATGAGAATGGGTGTTGGCAGCGCTGGTGTGCGAAAGGGACGGCGCGTGAAGTCTCTTGTATGGAAGAGAGCGTGATGCGCACGTGGTGAGAATTGTATTAAAATATATACGTTATATTGTTAAATAAGAAAGGGGCTCATTCATTAGTCAACCTAATTCCTCCCACATGTTTGGCACGAGGATCTATACGGAAGTGTGATCTATGGATCGCTATCTAGAAACGATTATCTTCCGTGGTGGCGCCACAATCTATTTGCGGGAAGAGCAAACTCCTTGATATTATTTTAAAGAATTTTAATCCCATTCAGTATTTGATTTTTGTCACACATTTTTGAAAACACGTAATTAGAAAATATTAAATTTATATTCATCTGACAATATAGATAAATTTTACAAGTATAAATTATAATTTTCATATAGTTGAGTAAATTCTAAGCTTTTTTTATTTACTTCACTATTTAACTACTAAAAGGACATAAATAATAATACTGAATTATACTAGTTTGCATTATTTTCGCAATTAATTGTGCATTTTAAGTTAAATTATAAATGATCGCGTATACAACTATGGTTAATTGGCATCAACTTGTAACGGGAACTCCGGTTGAGTTCCCCGGTTTTGCCGGCTCAGTCGGTACGCCGGGTTCGCTTGCTCCTGTGCTAGGGGTATAAAAGTCCCTAAGCTAGTGGGGACGTGGTCCCGACGGTCGCTCGCGAGTACAGTGCTTCGCTGGGGGTAGTAGGAGTTCAGGAGGCGGAATTGGATGTCGCCGACTAATGGGGTCGGATGGCAGCGGACGCACCTCCACCCTTCCCTCGGCTAATAGAGGTCGTGAATCCGGAGGGGCTCTGCAGAGGCATTAGTCCCTACCGGTGACCGGATGTCCACGTTTCGTGGCCTTGATTGCCACGACGTCGGGACTGCGGGTTAAACGGTGCAGTGGGCGTCAAAGTCGGCTGCGGACGCACTCCGATTCTGACGCGCTCCGTTGGCGGAATTTGTAAGGGGGTACAAAAATTGAGAATCGCTCCGTATCGATTCGGTTGCTTTGCGCTCTTATCGGCGTAAGAGGCCAGCTAGCGGTGTCGAGCGTTCTGGCTGGTATCGCTCCGCGATCGCGATTTATACCCGCCGTGCGCCGTCTGGTGAGCGAGAACGCGCGTCGAGTCGGAGGCCATCGAGGCCTGGCCCGCCGCACCACCCGTGCGCCGAGGACCGCCCCCGCGGGTCCGACCGCCACCACCGCCCGCAGCAGAAATCTGCGCGGTGTAAGGCCGGGAGACAACGACACGGCCTCCACCCCCGGCACCACGAGTCGTTACCACCCTGCAGGCTCACCGCCCAGCAGCGGGACCCGTGCCGCCGTCCGTCGCCAGGAGCAGGCCGCCGGCCGGCATCTGGAACCGGCCTCAGCCGGCCCCAACGCCTATGCCCGCACCGACGCCCGCGCCGTCCACAGCGAGGACACCAGCCGGCACCCGCCGACAACCATCCGCCGCCCGAAGTCGGCCTCCTCCACTCCGAGTGGACCAGGCCCCACAAACGGAGGACCCGGGGCCACCACCGCTTGAGATTGAGATTGCTTCACAAATAATAAGTGGATTGGAATTTTTAAAAACAGTATTTTAAAATTCAAACTAGTAAAATGTACTACAAAAATCGAGATTGAAGAATGATTTAAGTTTGACTGGAGCCACGATTCAAAGCACAAAATACGAATTGTTTAAAAATGGTCGCTATATAGTTATATAAACGTCTTACAATCATACATTTAAAAAAGAAATTTAAAAAATGTCTTATAGAAAAATGATATACATATTGTGTAACAAAATTGATATTTCACAAAATATTTATCCTCGATTAAATACTCTTACTTTTATTCTACAAGGTTAATTTACGTAGTGTATGAATATTTTTGTGACTATAATTTACTATTTCTGCAGTTCTTTCTTATTATTTAAATAATCGAATAGAACAAATAAAAAGTTTTTCCATTTAACTTAAGTAGAAACTATATCGTACAAAATATATATTTTTTTTATTAGGGTTTTACGTTTTTCGTTTTGCCAGACGCGGAACCGTCGCGACGCTTCGTTGCGCCAAGTTTTTGAGTTTTTCTGCATCTGGTAAACTTCGTTGTAAAATAAATAGCGCTTTGTCGATGTTGGAATAAATACATCATCACCGGCATGAAATTTTTGAGTCCTGATCTCACTTGTATACATATATGCAGATTTTACTACATTCGGAATTGCTTCAAAATACATCGTACTATACAATAGTAGAAATTTACACGAATTAATATTTTAATTTTTGTACAAAAAATACGTTCCTTATTGTCTACAATTTCATAACCTACATTATTCACGAAAATAAATGTTATTTTATTTTGTACAGTAGAATTTTTAAATGAATGCATAGTAATCAAGCTTTGTTGGAAACATTATTGTGGAAGATTTTAGAGTGGAGTTGCATGTCGATTAAAATAAAATATTGCCGCGAAAGTCTTCTTCATTTATATACGCGCTTCGTGGGAGAGTATATGTTGGATTTACTGTAAATAATAAATAAGCAAAAACGAATCGATGATTGAGAAACACTTTCTTTGCCTGCATAATGAAAAACCTTAGCGGGTCTAACGAGTCTAAGGGTCTTTGCTGTTTGTCACCGAAGGACAAAGCAATAAACACGGTGCAGGTATAGAGTTTCTTTTTTAAGTGGATGACACATTGTTTTCACGTGCAATTTTCGTAGCGATGGAACATCCTTTCTAGCCGTAAACTAAATTTCCCAGTTCGTTACAAAACAAAGACTTTTTCATTTATCCACCCACTTGCAATAGTATGTATTGCTAGATATTTGACAGTGCAATAGACTTTCCTCCAGGCTGAGGTCTTCTATCGTCACCCGCCCGGCCACACAGTGGTCCGGATCGAGATATTTAGCGACATTTTGCCGAAAAATAAATTTTTTAATATCGAAATTTAATGAATTAGTATTATTTCCTGAATGTCCAACAGCCTCAAAAATAGAAATGTTTGTGAAATTTAATGAAAATTATAATTTGTAGAAGTCTTTAAAGTTGAACGATTTAAAACTACCATTTTCACCGCAAGAAATTGCTTTTGAGATGCTTCCACAGTTCCGTTTAATATTTTCATTCCGTTTTTTTCTTTTAAATCAAGAATATTTCTTTACAGTGCAAAACAATGCTTTCATTAATAATTGAGGACTATGTAAGGGAAATAGAAATGCAGAACGCGACCGGGATATAATTATACAGGGTGTTCGGCCACCCTTGGGAAAAATTTTAATGGGAGATTGTAGAGCCCAAAATAAGACGAAAATCAAGAATACATTAAAAAATTTGAAATCGTTCTGGAAAAATTATTTTCGGTTGCGGAGGTCAATTGCAATCATTTTTGGTGAATAGACATATCCCCGAAATCCTGCGCATTTTCGAGAAAAAAATTCATAATATGTTAATAACTTTTTAACAAAGCCTCCATCAACAAATTGGTATTCATGATATTAGTCTTATTTTGGCCTCTAGACTGCCCCATTAAAATTTTTTCCAGGGGTGGCCGAACACCCTGTATATTTTTCTATAGCACGCCAGAAAATACGCAGAGCTTTCCGAGGGTTTTTCAAGACTTCCTTTCCCTTGTTCCAACAAAGTTTCTTTTGGGGGTGGCATGCTGCAACGTACTCGAGGGCCTTGGATTTATGGCCCTACGTCGTTGAAGTCATCGGGCCCGCCGCACATGGCCCGCCATAACCTGAACAAAAGGCCTAGAGCCTTCGTCCGGGGGCGTCCAGTTTTAATTTCTCTTACACATGCGTACAGTGCTGGACATAAGTATTGGCACAACATGGTTATTCGGGTACAAATGCTTATAACTACTAAACAAATTGATTTGAAGGAAAAACTTCTTTACATATTCGTTTATTATCTACTTTAATTTATTACATAACAGAAGCAATAATATATATACATTGATTCTCAAAACTATAACAAAAATGTATTTATTGAAGATTTTATGGGTGGACAAAAGTATTGGCATATGATGTTAAATGTAGTATATCCGCATTTGTTTGAAAAATTTCCGATCGTCTTTTTAAAATGTAGCTACGGAACTCCCCGATTGTCATTTTTAACAACGATCATCCTAAAGTTTAGTCGTCTAGCAACAGGGAAAGTAAAACAAAGTAATAATGTCAAGAAAAGCGAAAAAAACGACAAATGAAGAGAGAGAAATAATACTAAATTTATATAAAAAGCAAAAATCTTATAGTGAAATATCACAAATTGTTAATAGAAGTCGTTTTACTATTAGAAACATCGTAAAACGATTTATAAATCAATCAGATTTTCATAGTGCGAATCGAAATGGTCGTCCTCCCAAGTTATCTGTTACAGAAAAACGTAAAATTGTACATGAAGTGAAGAAAAATCCTAAATTAAACTCTTCAAAACTCTGAATGATATTAAATAAATAGTGCAAAAAGTTGCACTACATACAAGCATACAAAAGTTGTTCCTTCAAATCAATTTATTTAGTAGTTATAAGTATTTGTACCATTATAGCCATGCTGTGCCAATACTTATGTCCAACATTGTATATGCTTCTGACATATCACACGCTTTAGTGCAGATGAATTCAAATATCGCACCAAAATGATCTTCTCGATTTGCCTGACGACGAAAAAACAAGCATGCGCGGGCACAACACGCGTTTTCAAATTCCACCAAGTTCCAACTTTTTCGCGGTGCGAGTGAAATAGGAAATATTGAGTGACTGAGAAGGGTAGTTTGGGCCTTGTCTACCCTCGCGGATAGCAGAGCCTCCATCGCCAGAAAAGATCGAACTATCGAGGAGAAAACATCGTAAGTACCTTGTCGCTTACTACCCCTGTGTGTATGTGTGTGCCCGTCATTGTTAAAGTGGTGTGATTACTTTGTTACGTAATACATTTTATATATTTTTTGTATATTATATTACGCTAGTGCAGTTTCTCTTTGTTTAATTTCAAGGAACACCACTTTTTTTATAGATTTTGCTTGAAAGCCGAGAGCGTATTTAGACATGTTTCGGTTATAGTTTCGTTACCGTTATCCTGTGTTTTCATTCATTCTCCATTTCTTTTTAGATGCCAAAATACGAAAAAATGCAACATGAACCAGTCCCAGGAGGCAGCCCGGGCCCGTCGCGACGCAGTCCAATTCGGGAACGTGGCACGTCGCAACGCCAGGACCGGGAACATAGCGCGTCCCGACGTAGAAACCCGGACCGGGACAGGGAACACGGAGCGTCCCGACACGGAAGTCGGAACCTTGAGAGCGGCGCGTCCCGTCGCCGACAAGATTCTTGTATATATTTCAAACAGCTGATGTACTCATATAGGAAGAAGGTATGTATAGCCATAATCACACATTTCTTACATTCGTATGACAATGTGAAGTCTGTACTTTGTACATCATTGCAACATTTAACATTACATTAACATCTTCATTATTGCAGGTCAGCGAATTAAAAAAAAAATTACGAGAAATGAAATATGGCGGAGGATGAGGAGGAAAAGGAGGCATAACAAATGTATTTTATTTTAATAAATAATATTGTTAATATATCTTGTCCTTTTTTTTCTATACCAATCCCAAATTCGTTTTTCCTTATCGCGTACAGTTTTTTATTTTAATAAATAATAGTATTAATATACAGTTACCCACAAATTGAGCGTACACCTATGTAGTTAATAAAAACTGGTGGGAAAATGAACATAAACGGACATATTTAAAAGCAAAAACATAATATTTATTTTGTTCATATATTTTGACGGACAATTAGTGGAAAAAGTCTTAAATAAAATTAATTATTCATTTTTATTTAGCAAAAGCAACACAACTGTTCTTGTTTTACTGTCACAAAATTGAGCATACAGCAGATCAAATTAAACAAAAATAACTAACAGATTTTATTTTAATATTTTGTTGCAAATCCTTTTGCATCTATAATTGCTCTCAAACGTTTTGGCATAGACTCGACTAACTTTTCTGTAGTCGAACACGGAATACTATTCCATATTTCTACAATTTTGCGTTTAGCATCTGTTTTATTACTAAAACTAAAACCATGAAGTAAGCACCGTTTTCCAAGAGCGTCGGTAGTCCAGCGGCAATCGTACGAAAACGCATATATTGTCAGCATCATGCTTTCTCGAGGGTGGGGAGCCTATGAATCGAAGCTAACGCTTCACTTTTGCTATGGTTTCATCTACACAGCCCTGTAGGGACTACACGCGTCCCCGCGTCTGCCGCGGCGCTAGCGTCGTGCAACTAGCCGCGTGCGAGCGGAGAACTTTCTCCTCTCTTGCGTGCCAGCGACCAGAGAAGAAGCGTGTGTGTGATCCGGAGTATTCCGCGTATAATAAAGTCTTTGCTCTAGTAAGCACGCGGTGTTTTCTCCACCCAGTATCCATCCTGGTATTCCGGCGGTAGTAGGCCGCGCCTCGTTACACATCGAGAGTATAATCCTACAGCCCTCCTGATTAGGCGCCATCTCGTAGCGACTGCATGAACTGAATTTGTCACGTGACTTGCTCTGCTATTACCCATGTAATGGCGGAACTCGCTTTTTGGGTATACAATTCCGAAATAAGAGATTTTGCCCTTATATGAGCAGCTTTTGGGTCGGATGAGGTCTCATTCGAAAGACGAAGATCCAATGCAGCACGCGCTAGTCAGTATTGGGCTCGCACAACTCTTTTAGTAACCTAAAAAGGCTTCGATTCTGTGGCTGTATTTTGTCAATTTTTTTTCTCGACTTTCGACGTTGATATTAATAAATGTGAACACAATGTCGTTCGATCCTGACCAGCGCGCGCTACATTGGACCTTCCTCTTTCGAATGAGACCTCATCCGACCCAAAAGCTGCTCAAATAAGGGCAAAATCTCTTATTTCGGAAACCCATATTTCGGGCCAAAGGGTATAGCCGAATAAGGAGGTCAAATGTGCCCCCAAACCAAATGGAACGAGCCACGGGTCATTCGATAGCAAAAAAAAAACCCTGTGTGCAAATTTTTAACTTGAAATCTCGACCGTGGGGGTAGTAATGGGGTGAAAACGAAAATCATGTTTTTGTACAATTTCTCTTGACCTATTGAGTAAAAAAATGTAAAAAAATTCAGAGACATTTCGGGTACCGGGGCACATACTTTGGGAGATTTTCAGATTTTTTGATTGAAGAACCAGGTAGTGGAAAATAAAAAACAGCAAAAAATGCCGAAAAATGCCGATTACGTATTGAAGGAGGCCTGGAGCTACTTTTATACTTTTACAGTAAACAGGTATTACTATTACTATTATTCTCAATTTTTTTCAGATTTTTCATTTTGGTGCGCCGCAGTGAAAAAAAATAAATACCGAGTTTTTCCTCATTTTCTGCGTGTTAGAGTAACTTACACTTTGAATTTTTATGCATCCTTCAATATATAAGTGTTTTGTAGACTGTTTAATGTTTCTACACTAAGCAGAATTACATAACAATTGAAACAAATAAAATAAAGCCAACCGTTGAGCGCAATATATCCTAGAAAATCAACGATATTTTCAACGGCGTCGATGGTGCAGCGTTAGAGTGTCCGACTGCTGAACCGCTGGAAGTTTTTTTACCGTAGGTTCGAATCTCTCTTCTGGAATTAGTATTTTTTTTTTCAAATTCTAACTATATAACAATGCTTTATATTTATTTATAAATGTTCTGAAAGCATTTTACAAATATTTTAACCTGAAATATGTATAAATATAGTTTTGGAGTGTTTTTTGCGTTTTTATTTTTTTTGTCAACCACGATTATTGTTTAACATCTCTTACACTGAAATTAATGTGAAATGTTAGTTTTCAAATCTCTTACCTTTGACTATTGTGAATGGATCGGAGCAGAAGATTGTATATTGGCTTACTATTACTTCTTCTCGCCCTTCGATCAAGCAGATCTTTCCTTCTTTTTCTCTTTCTGTGATAAATATGAATGTTTGCTACGGCTTCAGTATCTAACGTAGACATGTAAGGGACATTCCACGCCAAATCTATTAACCCACTCTCTGCCAATGATACTTTTTTCTAACAAACCCATTTTTAAGTACCACTTTGATCGTTTCATGCTTATTTTTGAATGAAGTATCATTGCTCGATGGAAACCACGGGGAAAAATGATTAATTGTCCTACCTGCGTTACGAAGGAAATAAAGGTTCGTTGGGTGAGGGCCCAGACCGTTCAGGACAATGGGTGATTGTCGCGTTCAGGTTCCACAATGTATTTATGATACGTCAATTACTATTGTGCACGGAGGAGCAAAGCACTGAAAACATGTACTGAGGATTAGTTATCCACAATAACGTTTTAATGTCTTCATCCGTTTTTTAAAAATAGCGTTGTAGAGGTATTCGTACCGTAAACTCTAGTGCTGAAAATTCCCAAATGAGGATTTTAGATATATGTATCTAGAATTTATGGTTTCACTGATTTTAGTTCTTTATAACTGCTATGGGCAATAATAGTGTCAGTTTTCAGTGTTTGTAAGAGAGTCACAATAGATTTATTTTTTAATTACTCAGTTCAGGCTACTATATGCGATGGGATTTATACATAATTACTTGGCATGGTCCGTAGAGTGAGGTTCTACAAGTGTTTCCATTATTTTTAAAACCAGCCAGTAAGGAAAGGATAATTGTTCACCCACCAATAGGAACTCAGGTTTTTTAAAATTCGGAAATGCAACCAATAACCCACTATTTCTACCCTCACCTCATCCCTTCCATTAACTGTCCATGGGAAATCTTCTTTTAAGAAAACGCGTGGAAAAATTGTCAGTCTTGGTTGAAATATCAAACATAACGGAGTTCCGTCGTATGATCATTTTGTCTTTCATGCCAGTGACTTTATTATTAATAAGTTGTTCCTTAAAACTTTTTTGTTCGTGTGCAATCGTTCCCTTTGCATTTTTCAATATGTCTAGTAATAAAGTACAATTTGTTGGAAGGAAAACCTTGCGTGTTAAGTGTATTCGTTGTCATTCGTTAATTCGTAAATTGACTGGTCAGATTAAGAAAATCAAGACGGAAGCTTAAGCAGTACTGTTTTCAACCAATCTTAAAAGAGCAGTGAGTATAGGTGATATATTGTGTAATAAGTGTCGCGTTTATATGCATAAAATAGTACAAACTACGAATGTTAGTAATTCTCCAGAATTTCTTCAGCTTGGAGAAACTTCAACAGAAGTTTCTTCTTCTGTAATCGAAACTTTTTCTTCGGTCAGACCCCCTTTCGTACTCAAATCGTTTTCTTTATTTAAATCTCATTCTGCAAATGGAATATTTTCTTCCACTGAAACTATTTCTTCAGAAGTACCTTCTACCTCTAGCGGCCTTCCTTTAGTTGGATCTTCACGTGAAACTATCTCTTCAGTAAAATCTTCTTCATTTCATGTTGTTTCAACTGAAGTATCAAACTATCCAATATCTTTACCGGGATCATCTTCAATCAGGATATCGTCACATGAAGAATCCATTCAGCAATCTTCTTCAGAGGAATCTTCCTCTACATCTACTCCATCAGTCTCTTCCGTGTAGGATTCATCGTTTATTATGGATATCACTAGCGTTGAACCAGTCGAATCACAATTTGTGGAAATGCCATTTTCTAGAGTCATTTCAACACACAAATATTGCTTCGTTTGTGGATCTTCAAAACGTCTCATTAATGTACCAATCGAAACTAGACATCAAGTATTTCTCATGAGAAGATTATATGTTCCTAAAGGAAATCGGTGCTGTTTTAACCATTTATTTAAAAAACGTTTATTCCACCAAGATATTTCTAACTTAAGAATACATTCTAATAGTAGTATAATCGATGCTAAAGAATTACGCGTTTATTTTAAATATCTTTCAGTCAACAATACTGCACATATTAAAGATAAAGTAAGTGATTTTACGCTTTCCGAAGAACAATTAAAAGTATTTACGGGTTTAACATGGGAAAATCTATTGCAACTTCGCGAAATGATGACCTCCTTAAGAAATTCTGAGCAGCGAATTATTACGCAAGCCATTGTTGTTTTTTTACTGAAATTACGTACCGGAAATTCAAATAAAATGATAGCTGCAATTCTTGGAATAGAACACGAACAACAAATATCGGATTTTTGTACATCTGTTTTAAATTCATTCGAAAAGGATATACTACCATTTCATTTCGGATTCGCGGCCATTTCTCGAAATAATTTGATTCAAAATGAAACATCATTCATTGCTAAACAATTATATAATTTAATAGACCAATTGGCACTGATTTTTGATGGAACATATATTCGACATGAGAAAAGTTCAAATAATGAGTACCAGCGAAAATCATATTCCGGTCAAAAAAAGGTACCATTGTGCAAACCTTTTACAATTTGCACAACAAATGGTTATATAGTTGATATACTTGGTCCCTTTTACGCTAACCAAAATGACGCGGAGATTCTAAAGATTATTTTGAAGAATCCAACTGGTTTATCAAGTCTTTTAAAATCAGGGGATATTTGTATTGTTGATAGAGGTTTTCGTGATGTGAAATTAGATTTAGAAAAACGCGGTTATACAGTTTTGATGCCGGCTTTGAAGGGAAAGCGTAACCAGCTCACCACAACAGAATCAAATCAATCGCGTCGTGTTACAAAAGTTCGCTGGGTAGTCGAAGCGATACACGGAATTCTAGGACAAAAATATAAATTGTTACATCACCAGTTGAGCAATAAGTTACTCCCCAGAGTCGGTATATTTTACAAAATAGCAGGTTATCTCCATAATACGTTTGGAAAACGTTTGAATTCAGATGTAGGGCTTTCTAATGAAATAGTAGCGAAAATAATATCAGAAGACAGTATCGAAAATACATTAGCAGTGCAAGTAGAAAATAATCATTGGAATAGGCGAAAATCTCTTTTCAAACTTTCAGTTTCCGACATTCTTGATTTTCCGGAATTAACAGAACAAGATTTAAAAATTCTATTTACGGGAACATACCAATTATCACAAGCCATATCTTACTTAGCAGAAGTTATGCATGAAGATAATAATATAATTGTTCGTTGCCTTAAGCAGACAAAAAATATTATTAAATGTGAAGTGAGATCGCGTCACATCAATAGTAAAACATATAGATGTTACATTAACTACGTACCAAATTCAATTGGTTACTCCGGGATTAAACGCTATTGTTGCGAATGTGCGAATGGTAACCGTACTGTCGGTTGCTGTTCACATGTCGCAGCAATAATTTATTATTTATCGCATGCTCGGTACCTTTCACGAATTGTACGTCCTGCAGAAATTCTGAGTAACTTATTTAATATCGAACAAGTAAATCCCGTAATTAACGTCGATAGCGACCAAGATTGAGCCATGCTTTTTTTTATTTCCAACACTTATGTCCGCCATTTACTCTCATCCGATCCATGTAATCACTTCTAACCCATCCTTCGCCTCTCCTGATGGAAGAAGCCCACCACCTTCCCGTGGTTTCCATCGAGCAATGATACTTCATTCAAAAATAAGCATGAAACGATCAAACTGGTACTTAAAAATGGGTTTATTAGAAAAAAGTATCATTGGCAGAGAGTGGGTTAATAGATTTGGCGTGGAATGGCCCTTACATGTCTACGTTAGATACTGAAGCCGTAGCAAACATTCATATTTATCACAGAAAGAGAAAAAGAAGGAAAGATCTGCTTGATCGAAGGGCGAGAAGAAGTAATAGTAAGCCAATATACAATCTTCTGCTCCGATCCATTCACAATAGTCAAAGGTAAGAGATTTGAAAACTAACATTTCACATTAATTTCAGTGTAAGAGATGTTAAACAATAATCGTGGTTGACAAAAAAAATAAAAACGCAAAAAACACTCCAAAACTATATTTATACATATTTCAGGTTAAAATATTTGTAAAATGCTTTCAGAACATTTATAAATAAATATAAAGCATTGTTATATAGTTAGAATTTGAAAAAAAAAATACTAATTCCAGAAGAGAGATTCGAACCTACGGTAAAAAAACTTCCAGCGGTTCAGCAGTCGGACACTCTAACGCTGCACCATCGACGCCGTTGAAAATATCGTTGATTTTCTAGGATATATTGCGCTCAACGGTTGGCTTTATTTTATTTGTTTCAATTGTTATGTAATTCTGCTTAGTGTAGAAACATTAAACAGTCTACAAAACACTTATATATTGAAGGATGCATAAAAATTCAAAGTGTAAGTTACTCTAACATGCAGAAAATGAGGAAAAACTCGGTTTTTATTTTTTTTCACTGCGGCGCACCAAAATGAAAAATCTGAAAAAAATTGAGAATAATAGTAATAGTGTAGCGACCGGTCGTGCGCACATGGGAAAGTTTTTCTCTCGTGCAAACGGCCCACGTAATTTACGACTCTCGTTCGTCGAAGCTGTTTTTGAGGAAGATATTTTCCAGACTCGCGTATCGAATGCGTTTAGTAAATTCTTTTCCTAAGTCCCTCAACAGCAAATAGAGACCGTCGTAAATTAGGGATTTCCAGAGGACACTCGACGCGTACCCATCGGAGTTTCGCCAAGTGGGCCCAGCGCGGGTGGTCCGAAGGAAATCTTGCAGTGAGGGCGCAACGTCGTCCCCCTCAATCACCACGCCGTTTCGAAAACAAGCACGCCGTGGGCGTAAGAAATAGGCGGTGATTTGGGAAAAATAAACGGCCCTGATTGGAAAGGCCCAACGCGTGGGGTTAACCAATTAGGGTTGTTTAACAATTTTGCCAGTGCAACCGAGGGGTCGACACGGAGACGAGCGAGGAATAACTACACTTGGTTTTGCGCGCTCTATCCGAGAACAACGGAAAATAAAGAAAGATTTGTCACCCCACAAGAAGTGTAGTTCCTACAACAACCTATCCCAACAATAGTAATACCTGTTTACTGTAAAAGTATAAAAGTAGCTCCGGGCCTCCTTCAATACGTAATCGGCATTTTTCGGCATTTTTTGCTGTTTTTTATTTTTCACTACCTGGTTCTTCAATCAAAAAATCTGAAAATCTCCCAAAGTATGTGCCCCGGTACCCGAAATGTCTCTGAATTTTTTTACATTTTTTTACTCAATAGGTCAAGAGAAATTGTACAAAAACATGATTTTCGTTTTCACCCCATTACTACCCCCACGGTCGAGATTTCAAGTTAAAAATTTGCACACAGGGTTTTTTTTTTTGCTATCGAATGACCCGTGGCTCGTTCCATTTGGTTTGGGGGCACATTTGACCCCCTTATTTGGCTATACCCTTTACCTTCGATAATAGTCACGCGATCGGCCCAGTAACGGTTCCATGAGAACCGGTGTTACTACGCCGAAATAACAGAGAGGATAAAAAATTAATACGAGACAGACAATTTCCCCTCTCGCGACCGCGGACAAGAGGGTCTGTCTCTGCGATCACTTGCTATCTGGTTCTCGACGAATTCGCATCATCTAAGCCGACCTCGTCCAACACCGCGATCACCACATTCGATCAATTAAGGGGCCTTTCTACCTTGTGGGATTAAAAAATCGATATTTTTTTTTTGCATTTTCCTTTAGTATGTAGTCTCGAAAATATGTCTACCAAATATTAAATTGAAATTCGGAAACCTAACGAAGTTATAGCCTGCTGAAATGTACCGCGCGTAGGTATAACAATTAGACGTGAAACTTTAAAGTTGTTTTTCTCGAAACTACATCTTTCGGCACTGCGTGCGTGATAACTAAAAAACTATTCAAGATATCAACATCAAATTTATACAGTATCTTCAGAACTGGTCTCCCTATAGCATGAACTAGCATAATTGCGATATATGCAATACTTTTTCTTTTATTAACAAAAAAGCAACCAAATATATGAAAATATTCAGTATTTTTTCGTAAAATAGCTGCCATTTTGCCATTTTTTGTTTTTTTGAAAAGATCCTAGTTCATGCTATAACCACACTCATCTATATTAAGAATATCGTTGGTTTTAGGATTTCGAATAACTTGTTCGCAAGATATCACGTACGCAGTCGGGTGCCGTTCGTAAAAACTGTTGTTTGATGATCAACAAAAACAGTGAAATCAATAGATATTATGCGTTGCAAAAATTCGTAAATATAGCTAAATATATAATAAATGTATCTACAAAATCCGGAATTAATCGCTCTTTAATAACCCGCAAAAAAAAATCACAAAGAAACACGTATTTTTCATGCCTACAAGGTAGAATGGCCCCTTAAATCCGTTTAATTGTATCGTTGCACCACAGAACCGAAACGGAACGAAATTGAGACTGGGAAATTCGAAAGAATTAGATCTAGTCGAATTTCGTACCTCACGGTTTCGTGAGTTTAGTGATCGTTGTGTTAACAGAACCATTCTGGAAGCGAACTGTATTAGCATTGAAACAATTTACATTTAACAACCGGTGGCTGACAATAATCGTTTCTGCACTTCGATAGTGTTCGATTATCGCCACCGTTGCGTCAAATTGTTTCAAAGCGTGAGCGATTTCCCACATTAACAACCGGTGGCTGATAACAATCATCGTAACACTTAAATAGTGTTTGATTGTCGCCACCGTTGTGTGGAAGGCACGTACCGCTGTAATCAGCTGTCGTGTAACGAGAACCGAGAAAACTTCTCGGTTTTCCTTGATTTTTGTACGATTCGAACACTTGTATAGGGGCCTTTTGGCGCATACCCTGAGTGGGATCGTCGTTTCCCAAAGTCGCATTTCAGTTCGAGAACCACCCCCATAGGGGCCTTATTTGGCGCATTCCCTGGGTGCTTTCGGCTGAATTCGACTGGCTCGAACGTCGGTTGTGGATCACCAGTGTGTACGGACACTCGGTGTAGAGCGACGTTCAAAGAGCACCGTGGTATAAGCACCTTAACCTTCGGACGCTTCTAGCGCAGTTAAGGGCTTGCATCACACCGGTCCCGTACGGACCAGGAAACGACGTGGAATCACGGAGTGGACAATTTTTGGAGCCTTACAACCTCCACCTGTTGTCTCCTCCCGCAATAATCAAGCCCGCAGCCGTGGGAAGATCGAGATTCAAATCTTGTCTTCCCCATCTGCAATTAAATGTTTCCAGAACTGCAGTCGAACGTTTTTCGATCACACGAGAAACGTTCAATAATACAGTCCACGAGAACAGTTGCTTATCGCTGTGTAGGAATCCCGCTCCTGTTTATCATAAACAGAGTAAGGAGCGTGTGCATTGAAGCGAGTCAGACAACGCGACGAGCGTTGTCAAATATTTACAGCCAAATTTCGGTCTCTTTTTGTTACAGAAGACCGAGAAGAGAGCCGTAGTGGCCAGAAACCACGGCCAGGTTTTTTTCTCGAGCCAGCCAACAGGCTCGGGTTTTTCCTGGCAACTTTTTAATATTAAATTTAAATTTCTTAATTTTTGCTTTATTTAATTTTGTTTTTTTTCATTAAATTTTCAAACTTTAAATAAACGGCCTAGTCCACTGACTAGGCGAAATAAATTTATACGTGTACCATTCACTTTCCCCCATTCCCACTCCCTCGTAATTCGGACTCCTCGTTAAAGGGTGAGAGCGACAACTCGCACCTATTTTAACAGAATGCTTACTTTATCTTCAGTGTTGCTTAAAAAAATGCCTCGTTTTCCATACCGCTAGAGGTACCAGACCACTTAATAATGATTTTCCTAGATATGTTTTGAGATAACCGTATCAATTTATTATGACAAACTAAATATTATATGTTTGATTTGGCTTAACTTTGCATAAAAAAATAATTGTATCGATCCATCAAAATTAATAACGTGCACGATACCGCACAATGGAAATCACGGGAAGGTGGTGGTCTCTTCCATCTGGCAGGACATTCAAAAAACTGTTATTTAATGATGACATTGTGCAACATTGAAATGTTTAAACTAATGTAATGAAAAAACAGCTCGTAGATACATCAATTTTGATTAATGTTGTTACATATCATTCATGCATGGGGCTGAAACGTTTGGTGACTTGGGCGTTGGCTCGAGCATCTAGCGTGCAACCCTTTGAACGGGGTTGACTCATGCCGTATGCGCACACCCGGCCCAGTTTTCATTGCCTTTTATGGTAATGCCCCGCCTTAGTACTGAGCATTTTCAACTATATAAGGGCCGCGGTTTCTTACTCGGGGAGCTCAGTTTTACCTAAACTCTTGGCACGACGTTACTGTGACACTCAGGGCAAGATCGGGCTATAATCCCCTTCAAGCAACTATCTACGACTATCTACCTTAGCGGTTTATCAGTGAGTGTCCATTAATCGAGTAGAGCTCCCGCGAACGCGCCGCGTAAAAGCCGATAACAAATCTTTCGCCTTCGAGGCAATTTAGCAATTGTACAACTTCTTGTAAATCCATAGCTGTACTTGAGCATCGTCAAAAATATATATTCAAGTTATTATTCCTTACGTGTGTTATTCACTCAAAGCAACCCTGAACCATATTAACCGTAAGGCTAGGGGTATCTCACGAACCCGGTACACCTTTACCGCTCGAGGTGTACCATCACGACAGAGAGCAAGATCCTAAAACATCCTAAAACCCTACGTGGCTCCCAGGGTATAAAGCCCCTGGTTCGTCCACTCCTACTAGCGGCTCCCAGGGTATAGAGCCCCTGGTTCGTCCACGTAACCTCCACCTACGGCTCCCAGGGTATAGAGCCCCTGGTTCGTCCGGACCTCCTTTCTTTTCCTAACCATACCCAAAACCACCGGTCGAGTACTGCCCCTCGACCGAATCCAGGATCTCGCGCTCCCGCTCGTAACAATGTACATACGAGCTATAGGAACAAAAGTATTATACAACTGGAGTCACGAAATCTCCACCATCGAATCGTTTAAAAATAAAGGAAAAGTGATTTCGTTTGCCAGTTTAATACAAAGTATGGATTGGATTTTAAATTTTAAAAGGACATGGTCGAATATTTTTAAAGGTACAAAACATAGCGTTTCATTTTAGAACAACAACATGAGTTAGCAGGTAATGTCATAGAACTGTTTTACCCAGTTATATATCCCTTTTTACCTGAAGTATAAGATAAAAAGTACGAGGTACAAGGTACGACTATCCGAAAATCGTTCACATTTTAGTAATGTAAATGAAGCGGCCTTTCCATCAGAGTTAAATACAAAATTATGTAATTTCTGTGAATCCTACAAAGGCTTGATCGTTGCGCCCTCCGACGGACCCATGTGAGTGGTCTTGTGTGTGATGCGTTTTTCTGCTGGGACTCTCGTAGCGTTCACAAGTGTCGTATAATAAACGTATAGTTTAAATCTCGTGTGCGTGTAACTATTAGCGTTTTCTTTATCCTACGATTCACATCTTCTCTCATAATCTCACTGTCGAGCAAGCGCGATACGCTCGGGTTGACCAACGAAGGTACCGTGCTTCTACGTGGAGAAGGCACAACGTGTTTACAACCCCACTCATGTTGCAATCCTCTGACAGTTACTTACAAGGGACCATCCCGAGGTGTAAATCTCCAATTTTGATGAAACTTCGCAATTTTGTAGTTCTCATAAATCTATTAGACACGTATTTTTTTGTAGCTGCTAATATTCACTTTAAGGTGTTGAAATCGGCCCTCAAAGTTGGGGGTTCAAAACATACTTTGTTGAATATCTCGGAAACTATTAGAGATAGGGGTGTGCTTCATATGGATGAAATTTATGTTTTTAAACGGCGAATTTGACGGAAAGGAAACTGTTTGCAAAGGAAACTTTGAGGAAATTCATAGGAATACGTGATCGAAACATAGCAAAATCCATGATAATGACATAAGAAGATGGGCATTGCAAGAGAACCAGAAGGTGAAACTGGAAGGTTTTCCGGGCATCATACCATTGGCTCTGGAATTTCAAACAAAAATATAACATTGTTTCGAGAAAGACAACAAAATTAATCACGCGCAATTATTAGGTTAATCGGAAAGTTTCGTCCATCTGGTGTCGAGTAGCCGAAGCTAGAATTGTCGTTACTTGTAATGTCTAAGGAGAGGTTAATTTTTCAGTTTTGACATCTTTCAATAAAATTCAGTGCATAAAAGTATACGCTTGCATCATTAACATTGTTTTCTTGTGCACTGAGCATGTCGAAGTTTCAGCCAGATAAACGCCATTTACACGAAGTGTTAATTTTTTGCTTCAATTGTAAGAAAACTGCAGCTGAAGCTCATCGAATGCTCGTAGAAGTTTACAGCGATTGTGCTTCTTCCGATAAGACTTGTAGGGAATGGTTTCGACGATTTAAAAATGGTGATTTTAATGAGGTGAACAAAGAGCGTTCTGCCCATAAAATCGAAAATGTCCGGAAGAGAAAGTGATAGTGATGCATCCACAGATAGTGGGATCCAATGTTTGCTCAAACATTCCCGCAAAAAATAATGAGCAGGGATCGATTTGAAATGCTCATGAAAATGTTACATTTCGTAAATAATAGAGTAGTTGACGCATGGGCGGGAGTAACTATGACTCTCTTAAGGCGATCGTCTGAGGTGTCGGGACGGAGTATTTGCTACTACGGCGTATCATTGATTTTTGCTTTTTAAAAGCAATACGCCGCTGGACTTGAAGAAAGATTATGAGTTCCACCACATCTGGACCATAAAGCAATACGCCGCTGGACTTGGAAGTCCAATCCAGTGTTCCACTACACCTGGACTACTACCGTCCTAGTATCCGAGATCAGTTCTTGAATAGAGCTTAGTTTAGCAAGCGGCCGCCTCCTAGTTGGTTCCCGCCGGGCAATGTCCCCCCTGGGGGGATAGCCAAGAGCCGCCTCTGCGAACATCGTTCTTGTTGGGTTGCCAGCCCGCTCGATTGAAATTATATCGGCCCAGTTCAGAGAAATATAGCCTCGGATGAAAATTATAATTCTTCTTTGACCGGGGGGCCCTCAGGCTCCGCCGGCCCGATATCTGTCACCGAAGAAGCCAGTTCGGTTGCTGCCGAATCCTTCGTGTGCAGAAATCCCGACTGTGGCCGAACCTTCCAAACAGCGAGAGGCCGAGGTGTGCACGAACAGCGCGCACACAAAAATTGGCATGATGCTCGGCAAGTCGATAACATCGACTCATGATCGTCTATCAAAAATTAAATTTCTCATAGACGAATTGAATAACAATTTTCAAATATATTATGATCCACCCGAGGTAGTGTGCATTGACGAGTCACTAATCCCATTCCAAGGGCGAATTGTATTCAGGCAATATTTGAAACAAAAAAAACATAAATATGGAATCAAAATTTTTAAATTGTGCTGTGGTCGTGGGTATACATATAATTTTCGAGTCTACGCCGGAAAAACACTTGATAAAGAAAATACGACACCTTCAAACATTATAATGTCTTTATTTGACACTTTATTTCATAAAGGCCACACATTATGTACTGATAACTTGTACACCAGTGTCGATTTGGCAAAAAAGCTAATAAACAAGAATACTCATTTAATTGGCACACTCAGAACAAATCGGAAAGGAAACCCAAAGGACGTAGGTACTAACTACTAAATTGAAACGTGGAAAAATGATCGCCAAAGAAAATAATAATGGCATCACAGTATTGAAATGGAAGGATAAGAGGGACGTTTTGGTCTTATCCACTAAATATTCAAATGAAATGGTATATGTAAAAACAAAAAGAGGATTTTGCCGCAAACCTAAAATTGTCACTGAATACAATAAAGCAAAAACCTCGATTGATTTATCAGACCAGATGAGTGCCTACAGCAGTCCCTTGAGAAGGACTATAAAATGGTATAAGAAGTTAGCATTCGAGCTTCTTTTAAATACTGCTGTTATAAATGCTCTGTTTATGTTTGAAGAAGTAACGGGGGAAAAAATATCAGTCACATCATTTCGAAGACAATTGGTGAATGCACTCATACAACAATCAGATGAGGAAATTCCTGTGCATATTGAGAAAAGAAGTGTTCATCAATTACGAAAAAAAGAAGGAGATGTTCACAAAATCCGAAGATATTGATCGGGATGTTATGAAAAAAATTCACGGCTATTCGGACGCAAGACAGCTAGAAATTTGACTAAAAAAGTCGTCACATTTTGTAACACATGCAAAAACAAACCATATCTTTGTTTAGAATGTTTCAATAAATTTCATTGAAATTACCACATTTATTTTTTAATTTTCATACTGTCGGTCCCAGGGACCAACGTTGTCCAAAAAAAAAAGTCCACTGTCGGTCCCCATGGACCGACGCCGGCCAAACGGAAAGTCCACTGTCGGTCCCCAGGGACCGACGCCCGGGCTCAACGTGTTAACAGTTTTAATTTGTGTTTCATGTAAGTCTCTCATCTCTCACGCAAGGCTCAGCGCGTAAAACCGTTGCAATTAATATAATTGCGACGGTATTGCGTGTTGAACTATTCAAAGTAACGCTCACGATTCAAATTCAGATCTGCTGAAAATAGTAATCAATAATATCGCTATTTTCTCAAGCTAAAATCTTATGACTGCCACTCATTTATCTTTATTAATTGTTGTTGTTGAATTAAAGACCTTGTGAAGCATTTGCACCATATTCATTTTTTGCGAACCCTTCCACCTAACCGGCATTTATACTTTTACAATCTCACGATTCTCACACATCCTTAAATAAACCTTTACTTTTCGCAAAAAAACGGACGGAACTTTCCGATTGACCTAATACAATGAGAATTTGTCGATAATAACCGCATCTGCAGAGAATTTTGTTATACATGTTAAAACATATTTTGAATACTTCGGAGAACCATACATTTTTAACACTGATCAAAGCGGGTTTCAACTGGAGCTTCACTCTGGAAGAACATTATCATGGAATGGCGAAAAACAAACAAGTACCCTAATTCAGTCATCAGCAGCAGTGACGCACAGCTATACAATCCAACCAACGGTTCCAGCAGATGGAAAATTACTTTCGCCGTTATTTATTGTGTTAAAAGAGCTAAGTGGACAATTAGGACCGCGGGTACAATAAAATGTGTTTAGAGCACCTAATGTTATCATCAGTGCATCGACGTCAGGTAAATTAAATAAAGAACTTTTACGAACATGGTTCACGAGTGCGTTTCTTCCAAATGTATTAGAAAAAGCCGCGTTAATATTTGATTCCTAGACAGGATATGATGAACAGATGATGCAGAATGCAATTCCGGATGGCAAAACAATAGAATTTTTAAAAATACCGAAGAATACAACTGCATTAATACAACCACTCGATGTGTACGGCTTCCGAATTTGGAAAAATTTTGCGAGAAAACTTTCTGATTTAGCAATACTTTTAAATATCGATATAAATCTGTCTGCCAGAAATAACATAATTAAATTACAATCTTTAATTCACAATCAGTTGTCCAGTCCGAGATATAAAAATTTATTTAAATACGCATGGTTTCAATGCGGTTACACCGACATTAAGCCGCCAGAATTTGAAAATCCAGTTGATTTTTGTTTTATGTGTCTATCTAGATACAATGACCTGCTGTTCTTGTAATGACGTCGTTTGTTTCAAATATTCATGGTGCAAACAGCACTATTGTTTCAACCACTTTTTCGAGAATTACCATTTTTGTGAAAATTACTGCGACTAATTTCTTAATTAATTTCCACAGCCATCACGACATAATAATACAACCAGCCCTTTTCAGGGCTTCCAGATATATTATACGTACATAGGAATATCTCAGGTTCATATTCAAAGTAGTATTTATAACGACGGATGTAACAACTGCAACCAAATTACGATCACTTGGAAATCAGCAAAGGTCGTAAATGAAACAGTTCTTTTCAGAGCTACCTGACGTTCAAAAATCAGAACATAAGATACAACCAAGTAATATTTAAAACGACCCTCGTTCAGTAAAGACTCCTTAACCCTCCGTATCCGGAGCCTGAGTCAATTTTGACCCACCGTTTTAGAGCGCTCACGCTCACAGTGACAGAGATGTTAATATTATTCGCAGCCAAGCGGGCATTTGGTTGTCCTCAAGGAGGGCCTCGCGCTTGGGGGTGTCATAAACCGGGGTTTTCCAGGGCCTAAAGAGTCGGAAGCTCGAAGCGACTGCGTTGGCTTGGGGCATTCGCGAATGTATAGCCGACAACGACGCTTCGCTGCTTTCTCGTGTTTTTCCTAGGATTTTTGTTAGCTTTGTTGTTTTTATTATTATCATTGTTATTAGTGTTATCGCAGTGGTGTCGTTTTGTTTGAATTGATATAATGTCTCTACTACCAAACGACGAGCAATCTCTTTTTGCGGAAGACGACGAAGACGTTCACAACTGCGAACAGTCATCGGATGGTAGAAGTGCTTCGAATAGCGATTCACAAACGTGGTAGATGTTGTTTCTGTATAGGGAACAATAACAAATATCACACTGTATGCGATTCCTGTAAAAAACATGTTTGTAAAAACCACTTTACCGAAAACCGCACACTTTTATGTAATACATGTAGTAGGTAATATAAATGTTGAATAAACATAATTTTTTTATAATTCACAAATCGCAACCCTATTATTGTTTCGTATAAGTACACCAAATATCCAAACGTAATCCGAAACCCCTTCCACCACTTTGCATAGTATTTCGGCGAGGATCTCGAGCTCGAGCGACCGTCCCTACCTGAGTACAGTATCGTTGAGGGTCTCGAGCCATCGTGAATATGTATTAGTGAACTATCGGTGTGGGGTCTGCAAGGACCCAGGCTCAGAACTCGAAGTCCCGTACTCGGAGGGTTAATAAAAGTATCACACTCATAAACGACGCGGGACGCGCGTGTCGAATTTCCACGGCACGGACGGACGAGATACTCGAAGATTTTCGTCGGGACGGCACGGTTAGTGTACGCGAGGTCAGCCGCAGATCCAGGTAAGACACACGGCAAAATTGATTCAACGTTGAATTTGCGCGTGCATTACTTAATGGTTTTTTTAATTTTATTTCAGCGTAAGCCGCTCATCGGTGCACCGGATTGTGCGCCACTCCGGCATGCACCCGTACAAATATGTACGGGCCCAGCATTTGCTCCCCGGGGATTATCTCCAGCGGGTGAATTATTCGCGGTGGGTGTTGGGGGAAATCCGACGGAATCCGTTGTTCACCGCGCGTGTTTTGTGGACGGATAAAGCACTCTTCACAAGAGAAGGGTGCCTCAACGCCCACAATGCACACGTGTGGGACGATGAGAATCCGGTTGCGATTCGCCCACACGCAGCACAGCACCGGTGGTCCGTCAACGTATGGGCGGGCATTTGTGAGGAGTTCATCGTTGGGCCGTACCTTCTGCCTCGCAGATTGGACGGTCCAGCGTACCAAAACTTCCTGGAACATGTTCTTGCGGGTCTCTTGGAAGGAATTCCATCAGAAATACGGAAAAACATGATTTTCCAGCATGATGGAGTTCCGGCCCATTATGCCACACATGTCCGCCGATATCTTGACAACACCTTTCCCGAAAGGTGAATCGGCCACGGCGGTGCTGTTGCGGGGCACTCTCGCTCCCCGGATTTGAATCCTCTGGATTTTTCTCTCTGGAAGCACTTGAAGGTGTGTTCATTGTTTCTTCTTATCCCCCCACTCTTTAACGTATTCCTGTTAACATTACGTTTCTCTATTATTTGTACTCCACCAGATTTATGTACAGCAATTAAATATTCTAAATTGATACCTAAACAAAAATAATGAGGAACTCTGGAAATATTTAAAACGAGATATTTGCGACGGGCTGAAGATGCATCGTTGCGGTAACGTGAAGGCTGTTCCGCAACGATGTGAAGCTGCCCCTTCGAATGAGCGGAAGCGAGATCCCGTATCTTCCGGTTGTCAGAGGAACCGGCAACGATTTGAAAGACTAGAACTACGAGAGACCTCGTAGAGACAAGACGTTTTAACAAAGCTTTGTGAATAAAGTTTCCCGTTTACCAGTTCTCAGTTTTAGTGTCGTATTGAGTTATTGTGTTAAATGAGTTCTACAAGGAACACACTACAATAATTTAACAGGTTGTTATAGACGTATTCCATTCTGGTACAATGGTTGTGTTATTTTATTTGTTCGACAATATTCGTTTGTATAAAAACTTTAACATAGTGTACAGAACATGTAAGATGAAATAAATGTCGCCGAGTGGTTGACAGCGCGTGCGCTGCCGCTGGCTCAGCGCCTCTCCCCCCAGACTCCGCGAGTACCAAGGGTGGACCGAGCAGCTCTGGCTCCCCGGGGAGTGGGGCAAGAGGAGAACGTCGAGCGCTAGCGCGTAACGGCTGATCAACGATTCTGGCTGTCTTGTTTCGACCAGCGATCTAGCGTCTTCCTTACGACCTTATCGTTCCGTCGAGTTCAGAAGCAGAATACGTTTGTCAAATTTCCGAGTACGAAAATCCCAAACTATTCCAAACATACGGTTGCATAAACAGTTGTTAAAAACAGTAAAAGGAAGAAATGAGGCTAAAGCCTATACGAGTACGAGTAGGCGCCGGAAAGGCGCGTTCGCAAAATGTCCGTGCATCGTCGTGTGAACACCCAATTGCTCACACTTTTCACATGTCACAGGCATTTACGTGACATGGCTGCTTTAACCAGTAAAGAAAACGTAGTGGAAAATCAACCTCGGACTTGTGCCGGTCTGGCTGCAATCAGACTGATGATGTGGAGCATATGCTCACTCGATGCCAGAGATGGGTCGAAAATCGACAGCAGCTGTGTGAAGCACTAAACATTGATGTAAATGAAATGACCATTGAACATTTGGATGTCCTGATGAAAAGGGACTTACACAATTGGAACGTCATCAAGATATACATAACAAATATTTTGAAAGTTAAAAAGAATTACGAACGTGATATTGACAGAGTAGTTCGATTGGGTATACCTATACCTGCACCTCTGTAATTAGGCTAAATGATTTTTCAGGCGTAACGTCGTATCTTTCAACGGTTGGGCGAAGTAATGCTGAAGGCAGTTCCACCTAACAAATAGATAACTAACATGTAAGGCGCCACCATGAATACAAAACGCCGGAGGAGTTTAATGAGTAGGAATCTCACACTACCCTCATCCCCTTCTAGGGTGGGGATGTGACTATGCAAAGTTCTCCTTCGGTATAAAAAAAAAAAAAAAAAAAACAGCCGGCCCTTCCTATTACATGCCACACCACGCTGTGACAAAAGCAACAAGTACAACGACAAAGACGAGCGTAGTATTCGATGGATCCGCGAAAACTAGTTCCCAATACTCGATCAATGATACACAAGAGATCGGCCCTATTGTCCAGAACGATTTGTTTTCAATTCTAATCAGATTTAGACAACACCAAATTGTTTTGAATGCCGACATCGCCAAGATGTATCGGCAAATTTTAGTCGCTCCCGAGCAGCGAGTTTCCAAAGAATTCTGTGACGCGAAGAACCTGCGCATCCTTTAGAAATGTATGAATTAAATACAGTTACGTCCGGCACTGCATCTGCGCCATTTTTAGCTACCTGTGTTTTTCAGCAAATTGGGTTGGATCAGTTACAGCTGGATCCAGCAATTATCGTCCAGGACTTCTACGTGGACGATTTGCTAACGGGTACGGAAACGGTAGAACAGGCAATAAAAATTAAAAAATCACTCGAACAAATATTGCAAGCTTCAGGCCTTTCAATTAGAAAGTGGTCATCAAATCTTACTTCAGTAATTCAAGAGGTTGTAACGGAACCTAGGGTTTTGAATTCACAAGCTGAGAAAGACCCTGTTTGAGAATTAACTCATTCTCTGGCCACCACGACGCTCATTAGCAGCACTTCTCGGGCACGCTTTGTGCACCAGTAGGATAGCTAGACCAGCTAATAGCGCGATGCGCCCAAAACCGATTTTAGGCATTTGCACATAATTGATATGCGCGCGCACCGATCCTTCTGCCGGCCCAAAGTGGTCCCAAATCGTGAAAACGTGGCCAAAACCCCAAAAAATAATTTTTCGTTATGGAGGTTTTACCTGTTGGAATCGGCAGTTTAAGGATGTCTCTTTAGGGTAGGGAAAATGAAATGAGTCATATTTTTATACCTGGATGGCAATTGCGATCCAAACTTTGGCTTCGTTAGTCAGTCGTTTGTCGAGAGCGTAAGCGTCAGTGCATACCGTAAAGTGAAAAGTGTACAAGTTTTTTTAGAAGACATCAATTTCAATTCTGCAAAATGGATGCTGTTCCTGGAAGTATGTAGAACATTTCTGAGTACTAACATATTAAAAATTGTTATCCATTAATTTTTTAAACCGGTACATTCATTACTGAAAATAAAATGTAAAATTTCATGCATGCATCGCAAACAAGTAGGCAAAAAGTTGCTTATTCCACAATATCCCACTGCCATATTTGTTCAGGCTTGTATGTGATACTTTCACCTTGCAGAATTTGCAAGAATTAGCTGCAAGTTTTTGCAAGTAAAGTCGTACCACCCTATTTTATAATGGAGGGTGACCGCGTTACTAAATCACGCGGTTTTTTCTTGGAAACTGTGGCAGATACAACAAATTTTTTAAAATAAATAATGTATAATTTTAGGTGGACTTATTATTAGATTTAATAAATTTTTAAATTAATGCATAAATAATTTTTCATTATTAAATATTGTATATTTTTCAATGAACCAGTTGATCTACTTCATTATTGACTATAAATCTGCATTAAACTATTTACATGAAAAATTGTTTATTTCGAAAATAGTTAATAAAATTTGAGAATTCCAAACTAAAACATTTTTTCGCATTTGCCATGTAAAAGCACTAAGAATCAAATAATATGAAGGCACTGCTGTAAGCTGTAAATTGTGCCTTATACCTGCCTGACTTTATGACAGACATAAAACATTTGTGCGGTATTGCCTTTCGTTTTCATTTAGATTTTTTACTTATACAGGGTATTCGGCCACGCCTGGGAAAAATTTTAATGGGAGATTCTAGAGGCCAAAATAAGACGAAAATCAAGAGTACCAATTTCTTCACTGAGGTTTCGTTAAAAAGTTATTAACAATTAAATTCAAAAATTTCAAATCGTTCTGGAAAAATTATTTTCGGTTGCGGGGGTCAACTACAATCATTTTTGGTGAGTACACATACCTCCGAAATCCTATCTACTTTCGAGAAAAAAAATCGAGTAGGTGCTGAAATTTTTTGGCGAAAAAAAATTTTTCAAATCGTTTTAAAAAAATTATTTTCGGTTGCAGGGATCAATTACAATCATTTTTTATCATTACACATACCTCCGAAATCGTACGCACTTTCGAGAAAAAAATTCCTTACTGAAAATCCAATTAGGTGCCTAAATTTTTCAACGGAAAAAAAAAATTGCAAATCGTTATGGAAAAATTATTTTCGGTTGCGGGGGTCAATTACAATCAGTTTTTGTCATTAGACATACCCACGAAATCCTGCGCATTTTCGAGAAAAAAATTCAGTAAGAGCGGCACTTTAAACGTTAATAACTTTTTAACGAAGCTTCCACCAACAAATTAGTATTCTTGATTTTTGTCTTATTTTGGCCTCTACTATCGCTCATTAAAATTTTTGCTAGAGATGGCCGAACACCCTGTATAGCAAACCAATAGAGAGCAAGCAAAAAATAGCCTACGATGAATAATCTTAAAGCTTTTGCTTTAATTCTTGAACAGTGTGTTTTAAATATATTGTAATTTATGTATAATTATGTATAATATATTTGTTTAAAGATTGCATAATGCCGAGCGATTAGCCTCGGCCGCAATTACCGTTAATCCTGTTAACGTACAATAACCAAGAGATTATCTCTAATTGGATTTGTATAGCGAACGGTGATTGAAAAACGCGTTTATTATTAGTTTTTCTGGCATCGGTAACGGCTCATTACCTTTCGATTCGAGTGTGCTAACGGTGTTAGTGACGTCAGTACCGTGAGAGAGTAGTGCGCCAATAATGTGACAAGGAGAGACGGCCGAAATTCAGACAGCGCCACGGAACGACCAGTAAGAGTACCGCGGCGACGTCTTCGGCTGTCAATCCGTATCATTCTTACGGCGACTTCTGACCGAGACGCATCGGCTCCCGATCATATTTCGATCAGAAGTTAATCGCGATTTAAGAGGGAAAATCCTCTTGCGAGAAAGCCGAAAAGACTGCTATTGTTAAAAGGGTGTAGCGAGCCTTGCTCGAAAAGGTCGGAAATTCATTCCCACCTTGCTTGGAAAACACGATTCGCATCTCGATTCGTGCAAGTTCACCTGATTCTCGTTCGAGCAAATCTCGATCGAGTTTAATTAGTTTAAATTTACTGCATATTTTGGAGGGCTCGAGAATACACCAATAGGGTGTTCGACCCCTCCTGTGCGGAATTTAACGGTCGATTCCAACGTATACACGTTGAATCATATAGAAGTCGGCGGTACCGTCCATACTTCTGTGTGATTGCCCTTCGGCATAGGAGACACCAAAAGGAGGCACCTACGTGGTGTACCTCCTGGTGGGCTCACTGTAGTCAGGTCGGCGTCCATTGCGGACGTGTGATTTTCGGTCTTCGCCTCCTTATTTCTACAGATCCCGCCGGTGTAACGTTTAGAGGAGCACCAGTGCGGAGAAGTAACGGAGTCGTGGGTCAGGCCCCCGCGTAGTTCAAAATACTGCAACGTATCACGTCGAGTAGTGTATTCGTGCAGTGAACAACGTGTTGTCGGGCTTCGCAGTGTAACTCTCGGCCAAATAAGTCATCTGTTGGAACGTGTTAAGAGAAGCCGCAGATTGACGGTCGTGCAGTGCATTGCAGTGCGACTCGACGCACAGACTCAGTGTGCATACTCACGGGAACAGTGCATTAGGAGCCTTACAACCTCCTCTTGCATCCCCGTCCACTGGGCAATCGACCACTGAATCGGCGAAGAAAAGAAGTTTAATTCTTTTCCTAGCCAAAATACAGTCCACTTTATAATTCGTAATTTACGAAAGTTTACAGTTCTCCGCTCCGGTACGTTCGCATTCCGAAGCCAGGAGCGCGAGCAAACGAGCGCGACGAAGATACGTATACCGTGTACGTGTGTCTAACACATAGTCGTGTTTTTCTGTTCATAGGAATCTTGGCCTACCTCAAGCTGGCGAGAGGAACGACCTGGCCTCGCGGAACGGCCAGAAACGAGGCCAAAGATTAATCCATAATTGTTCAGTCCCGTTATTTTTATTATAATTGTTCATTGGTATTTTCTTTTTGTTTTCCCGTTATTTTTGTAATAAAAGGTCGTTCTAAAAGGCCGACGAAAAGAAAACCATTTGTGTCCGATTCACTTCCCCTATAAAACTCCCACACCTCTATCCGGACTCACACGTTAAAAGTATATATCCATTACTTTTTAACAATATTGTAATTTTATTTATTTACAGCATCTTCCGATAGTGAAATAATTTTGACCAGAAAAGAAATTTATTTCATGGTAAAAGGCTACTTAAATCACCCAATGAGGGATATTCTTCAACGTTTAGAGGAGCAGCTTAGTCAGAAAACGTTACACATGATCAAAATAATAAAAAAGGAAAGAATTGCTTTCTTTGTCAAACTATTTTTTATCATGAACAAGAAATGGATCGAATCAAGTAGATGCGAGAAATTTTTTTTGGAGAAAAACACAGAATGGCTCAGTGTTTCACTAGCGATCCGCATACCAGCCGCAATTATAGAATCATCTGAAAAGAGACCTGGTCGACCTTTTTCACAATTCGACGGCTTAAGTGAAAGGTCTAAACAAAGAAAAACTGAGGAAATTCGAAGAAACTTTTCTCCCGAACAATTGTCTTACGCTATACAGATGAGTCTTCGAAGTGCAGGAGAAGTAGACGCTTCGAAAGTTATAAAAGATATAACTTCACCGAATACATCAAGAGCTACAGTTTACAGAAGATCTGTGGAGAAAGTTGTTGAAACAACACTGTCCGGTGATGCTGCTCTGTCACTGATAATTGAAAATAAATTATCTAAGAGGCAATATCTAGGATTGCGGACTACAAGTAAGGAAAATAATTGCAATTTATATCCGCCATACAACATGGTATTAGAAGCCAAAAGAAAATGTTATCCGTCCGCAGTGGATATTACAATTACAGAATATAGTGCAGAGGTAAAACTGCAAGCTTTATTGGATCATTCAATTCAACGGATTTTGTTAATTCAGAATGACATTATTAAAACTTTGACCCCATCAAAGGTACGACAAATGACTTTGATTTGCAAGTGGGGATGTGATGGAAGTTCCAGTCAAAGTATGTACAAACAAATATTTACTGTTGATGGAAAATCCGATTCAGATATTTTTCTGACATCACTTGTGCCACTACAACTTACATCTGGAGATAAAACCATTGTATGGAGGAATGCAAAGCCATCATCCCCTCGATTTTGTAGGCCCATCAAGATTCAGTTTACTCAAGAAAGCACGGAAGTAAATATAAACGAAACAAAATATATTGAAGAACAAATAAAAAAACTTGTTCCCTTCGATACGATAATAGATGGGAAAGAAATTTCAATTTCGTATAAACTTGCGTTAACCATGATTGATGGTAAGGTATGCAACGCGATCTCATCCACCTTGTCCACTCAACGCTGCTATTTGTGCGGAGCAACATCAAAACAATTCAATGATGTTAATAAAATGCTGCAACAAGAAATTAATGAATGTCATCTTCGCTTTGGATTGTCAACGCTACATGCATGGATACGCTTTTTTGAATGTTGTCTGCACTTATCATACAAGTTACCAATAAAGAAGTGGCAAGCTCGCAGCACCGAAGAAAAACAGATAGTGAAAGACCGTAAAGAAATTATTCAACGAGGTTTTCAACTACAACTGGGGCTATTAGTAGACCGTCCGAAACCTGGATTTGGTAGCACCAATGATGGTAATACGGCTCGCCGTTTCTTTGAAAACAACCAAATATCGGCATCAATAACTGGAGTTGATGAAGATTTAATTAAAAGTTTTTTCGCAATACTGCAAGCAATTTCAAGTGGCCACGATGTAAATTTGGTCGAATTTAAAAAGTACGCTGTTGAAGTGGCAACAAGATTCGTAGAACTACACGGTCTGTCCCATTTCCGATGAGACTGTTCAAAATTAACAGCCGATTGCAGCGCCATCTATTGATTCTGTTAGGAACTTGGCGAGGTTTACGATACGGTCGCTTGTGAATACCGCTATTTTTGAGGATAGCTAATTTCAATTCGCTTGTTAATAGTTACAGCTAAACGAGGAGTCAGGGCCCTAAAGAATCATTACAAAATTGAAGCAATTAGGAAGGGCCCTGCTCCGTCGTCCTCAATAGCGATTGACGTGTCATAAACCTTACAACTAGTCGCGCGGTCGAGTAACGACCTTAGTACCTGGGCACGGTCCCCGGTCGGGTGTTAGGAATTTTCCATTTCCAGGGAGGTCTAGTTTGTACCCCGACTGGTGGGCGGCAACCTAGACTAGGCGGTTTTTGGAAATCCAACCCCCGACCAGGGACGTCGACCGATTGGTCAGGTCCTTTACGCCTCATCGGCAATTTTAGTATATAAGAAGAACATTGGAAGAGTTTAGTTAGATTAGCAACAGAATCATAGTTAGAAACGTTACTGTATTACTTATTGAATTCAATAAACACCAAATACACAACCATTAATTTCCTTCAAACGAAGGTGGTCCTTCGAGTTTGTATTAGTCGGCACACACGTGCAAACTCAACAATTTCTGAACGAGCAACACTCGACCACGGAAAGAACAGATTCATCTATTGAATTTTGTAGACACATCTTTCATCTATCTTCACCCCGAATTTCGTAGCATTTCCATTGTTCTGTCAATAGTTACGACATTATAACTAACCGTCCACTTTGTCAGTCTGTCGAAAAATCGCTATGGAGCAAAGAGCGAATATCAAGTTTTGTTTTAAGTTGGGCAAAACTGCTCAAGAAACATTCGAATCGATGAAAAACGTTTACGGTGACCAGTGTCTATCCCGTACACAAGTATTCCGTTGGTTTGCTAGATTTTGTGATGGTCGTGAAGACCTTGAAGACGACGAACGCGCACCGAAGCCGAGAACCTCGAGGAATGAAGAAAACATTGAGAAAGTCAGTCAAATTCTGCGCTCTAACCGTTGTGTGTCAGCGAGACTTATTGAGGAGATGACTGGCATTCCTAAGAGTGTGGTCCATCGCATTCTGACCGAGGATTTGGGAAAGAGAAAGATCTGCGCGCGATTTGTTCCACATTCCCTCACGGAGGAGCAAAAGGACATGAGAATGAGTCATTGCAAAGACATGAAATTTGCCAAAAAAAAGGACCCTGTATTCATGTCATCTATCGTAACTGGCGATGAAACGTGGTGCTTTCAATACGAACCACTCACCAAAAGGCAGAGCGCGACATGGAAGTCACCAGATGAGCCGAAAGAGAAGAAAGTGCGGATGCAGAAGAGTCGAATCAAAACGATGCTTACCGTTTTCTTCGATTCCAAGGGCATTATCCATAAGGAATTCGTTCCACAAGGTCAGACTGTGAATGCTCAATATTATTTGGGTGTCCTGCAGAGATTGTGGAACAGAATTCAACGTGTTCGACCGGAGTACAAGGAAGTTGGCAGTTGGCTTTTGTTGCATGATAATGCGCCGTCGCACACAGCCCTAATTGTACGCGAGTTTTTGGCCAAAAAAAGCATCATAACGCTCGACCACCCGTCGTATTCGCCTGATCTAGCGCCGTGCAACTTCTGGCTATTTTCTAAACTCAAATTAGCGTTGAAGGGGAACACTTACAGTACGATTCCTACCATCCAGAAGGCTTCGACCAACATCCTGAACGCTATTCCGGCACCCGAGTACCAGACATGCTTCGACAAATTTTATGATCGGTTTCAACGCTGTATTGACTCAGAGGGGGATTATTTCGAATAAATACGATAGAAGAAATACAATGTAGAGCGTCTTCTTTTTTATTTTTGAGCAGTCTCATCGGAAATGGGACAGACCGTGTATATCCGTGGTATTACATGCCAACTTCGGTGCACAAAATTTTAATACACGGCCCAGAAATAATAAGTTACGCATTGTTACCGATTGGACAAATGTCTGAAGAAGCACAAGAACACAGCCACAAATATATTAAAAGCTTTCGGAGAGATTTTTCACGAAAATGTTCTCGTACAAAAACAATGGAAGATGTATTCTTGCGGCTCTTACTATCATCAGATCCATATATATCAAATTTAAAAAAAGAATAAAAAAAAAAATGCAAGAAATTCACGCCGGACGCTCTGCAGCTATTACTTCTACCAATTACCTCTGAAGAAAGTACCGATGATGCCACTGATGTGTCATCAAGTTCAGATGATACTTTTTAATAGTTTTGTTTTATTTGTAAGTGGATTTGTGGCAATTTTCTTAAGCTGGAGATATATGGATCGGATGCAATTAACAGCCGAAAGAACACATCTTCCACAGTTTTCATTCTCGACATTTTTCGTGAAAAGTCTTCACGAAAACGTTTTATGTATTTGTTTAATGTTTCTTGGGCGTCCTCAGATAACTGTCCGATGTGTAATAATGTAGAAGCTATGATGGCTGGTCCATGGATTAAAATTTTGTCAATTAAAATAGGCATACAATACCAAGGATATAATTCAACAAATTTTCTTGCTGTTTGTATGGCATATTTTTTAAACTTCTCAACGTTAATTTCATGTCCACGTGATATTACCTGCAATAATACGTGAAACCGTTGAATTAAATTTTTGGCCGACACCTTGCACTCGTCGATGAATTTTCAAAAAAACGCCGGAGTGTGTTGCCATCATTGGAGCTTCCAAACTCAACTTTTGGTTGGCCAACAAGAAGTCCCAATTGTAAACGAAATTCCTTTTGGATTATTTTTTTTCTGGTTTCAAAATCCTTCTTTTCTTCTTCGAAGCTAACTTGCCACTTTTTAATTTCTAACTTCTATGATAAATGTAAGAGGCATTCCAAACTGCAAATCAATTTCCATTTGTAACATTTTATCTATTTCGTTAAATTGTTTTCATGTTGCTCTACATACAAAACAACGCTGAGCTGATGAAGTAGCGGTAACAGCATTGCAAACTTTGCCATCTGCCTTTGTAAAGGCAAGTGTCGGCGTTATTGAAATTTCCTTTCCATCTATAAGTGTGTCGAAAGGAACAAGCTTTTCTTCTTGCTGTTTGATATTTTCAACTTGTAACACGGTGTTCTCTGTACTTTCTTGTAAATTAATGGCCTACAAAATTGTGGAGATGAAAATCTCGCATTCTTTCAAACAATAATCTCCACCTTTGTCTCTGGATGAACAGATATAAGTTGTAATGGCACCAATGACGTAACGAAGATGTTCGCATCTGGTTCATCATCAGCATGAAATTTTTGTTTATAGATGCTTTATCCAGAAATTTCAACACAACCCCATTTGCAAATCAGGCTCATCTGTTTAACTGCCGTAGAGGGCAAATTCTTAATTACATCATTCTGCGTGTGCAAAATTCGTTTTGCGGTGTGGTCAAATAAAGCCTGCAATTTCATTTCGGCAGAACACTCTGTTATTGCAATACTACTTCTATCTGGATAGCAAACCTTCTTAGCTTGTAACACAGCTTTGTATGGTGGATACAACTTGCAGTTATTTTCTTTAATTAGAGATCGCAGTCCTTGATATTGTCTCTTTGACAATTTTTGTTCAATGAGAAGTGATAGAGCTGAATCGCTTGAAAGAGTCGTTTCCTCAATGAATGATACACATCTTCTGTATTTAGAACTTTTCATTTGATTTCCTAAAGTTATTTCTTTTATAACAGCTGCAGCGTCCACTTTCCCTAAAGCACGGAGGCTCATTTGAGTAGCGTAGGATAATTCTTCTACGGTTGAAGATGAACGAATTTCTGCTGTTCTTCTTCGCTTAGACCTAAAATATAAGTAAATAAGGGAAAATCAAGAATTGAAATAATAGAGGAAGGAGAATAATAAATGATTATGCAACTATACGTATCTGTCACTGCAAAATGCGAAATTCTGTTCAGGGATGACCACTTTAACTGTATATATCATCCTAAATTATTTTTTACCCCAGTTTAATCTTTCCAGCAACAACGTAATGTACACGCACGTACAAACGTATCAACATATCTTGTATTCATAATGTTACATTTCATAGGCCGATTTATATTATATTTTTTTAATAATATTTATAGTAATTGTGTGACGCCTATTTCAATGTTCATAAAAAGTTATGAAAAAACTATTGCTGGATATTCGTAAACAGAACGTTTATTTGCTTAACTGTACTTCGGAATTAGTGTTTGGGTGTCAGGTATACCTGCATATTGACCTCTCCCCGACTTGTAATTTGTAAGCAGGTATGAAAAAGGGAAACAAAAATGGCGAGTGAGTGACTAATTGAGTGAAAGGGAGAGAAGAAGTGAGAGACAGAGAGAGAAAGAGAGAGAGACAGAGAGAGAGAGACAGAGAGAGAGAGACGCGAACACACAGGAATCAACGACAAACACGAGCATTTACATTTTTAAACATTTATTAAAACTCGAGAGGCAGACATGGGCAGCATTTCTTTGCTAATTCTGTTGCATAGCAGTGTCAAATATTTACTCCAATTGGTTTTTTTAGCTCAGCTCCACTTAACTCATAAACTTTTTCCATTTATTGTAAATTCCGACGTCATTCTTTACTTGAATTTTTATAAAAAAGCGTTACTAAATTATTATATGTATTTTGTATGTATTGTATGTATTATTGTATGTGCTTTGTAAGCATTAATCTTTGCAATGTATCTGTGAATTCTACTTATCTTCAGCTGTATTTTACATTTTGCCGAATCGAAATTGATGCACTACGAACTAAGTTACAGGTTTTTTTAATGAAGTCTTTCTTCGCTGGGTTTGCGAACTAGGTATTGCTGAAACGAAAGTCAATTTTCTATTGACATACCAATGCAGGTAGATGCGCTCGACCCTCTACCCTTTGTAATTAAATGTATAAACTATCAGTAATAAAATTCGATACTCTTTTGCCCAACTTTACGGGATTTGGGAC
Organism: Colletes gigas; assembly: GCF_013123115.1. Taxonomy (NCBI): domain Eukaryota; kingdom Metazoa; phylum Arthropoda; class Insecta; order Hymenoptera; family Colletidae; genus Colletes; species Colletes gigas. The sequence continues at coordinate 50,170 of NW_025106686.1, read as the reverse complement.
CACTGTGCAAAGGCGTTAAATTTATTAGTTCAACCGGCAATGTTAATAACAGAATCCAGCACAGAAAGCGACATATCTGATAATGAATATGATTCCGATGATTCTGCTTGAAACTTAGCAGTATATGTAATTGGCGTACGATGTTTTGGAGTCATTTCATTTAATAAATGCAATTGATTATTTATTTGTAATTTTTCCTTTAATTCGTAATCAGCAACCTCGATAGTAACTATGCATCAAATTTCAGGTGATTCCGACATTTCTTTTGTATATGTGTGAACTATATCGGAGCCGCCATTTTGTTTTTTTAAATTATGACTTTTGATTCGTAATCAGCAACCTCGATAGTAACTATGTATCAAATTTCAGGTGATTCCGACATTTCTTTCGCATATGTGTGAGCTATATCGGAGCCGCCATTTTGTTTTTTTTAATTATGACTTTTGATTCGTAATCAGCAACCTCGATAGTAACTATGTATCAAATTTCAGGTGATTCCGACATTTCTTTCGCATATGTGTGAGCTATATCGGAGCCGCCATTTTGTTTTTTTTAATTATGACTTTTGATTCGTAATCAGCAACCTCGATAGTAACTATGTATCAAATTTCAGGTGATTCCGACATTTCTTTCGCATATGTGTGAGCTATATCGGAGCCGCCATTTTGTTTTTTGTAATTATGACTTTTGATTCGTAATCAGCGACCTCGATAACCCCTACCTACAAATTTTTAGCTAAATTGAAGAACTCCTTCATATTATGGCCAACTTTTCGGCATTTGGGACCACTGTGCGTCCCATCGGCTGATCTTCGTTGGAATCTTCTGCTTTGCCGTGACCGGGTCCTATTGTCAGTCCAACAGGTCAACTTGCAGGTGAATGGGTAAGTCGAATTTCAATTATTTCTCTATTAACCCATTGCATTCGGGGAATGTTTCGGTACGCACAAATCCAGTCTGGTTTTCCAGTACAGTTTTTAATAACAAACGGTTACAAACGGTTCTTACCGTATTTATTTTAATTTTCTGATAATAATTCTTATTTTAATTTTAAAACACTCTGACGAGAAGCGTCACACGCGTACAAAGTGTTAATTTTCTAAAAATTCCGAGAGCATCTTCCCCCATTTTATTCCTTCTTCCTTAGAAACAGCGAATACAAATAATTAATAAATTCGATTTAGCTGGCTGATTTACCCGATCCGCAGGGGTAATAATTGCAGTGTGGTTAACCACTAAATAAACATTATAATTAAGGGTAGCTATTTGGGTATTGTTATTACACCACTAGCCCCCTCAACTTCAATAACATTCAAAATGAATAAGCACTCATCGAAGATTTCAACGAAAATGAGGCGGAGCGTCACGTGATTACGAAACAATTCAACGACGCGATCTCGAACGCGAAACTGTTACGAAATAATCTAGAATCGAGTCGCATGCTGCAGACAATCGGGGAACCCGTTACGCTAGAATCACTAGCGCTGACATTCTCGTCGTATCCCACATCGATCATTCTACCGAAGATAGATCTACCCAAATTGGACGGGCAAATCGGGTCACTTTCCAAGACGCGCTTATGACAATGGCCCATGAATATCCCAGACTGAACAATGTGCAAAAGCTGAATTACCTACGCCTCTCGCTATCAGGTAAAGCAGAAGACGCCATCGGAGCTTTCACGATCTACAGTGAAAACTACGAGGCAGCGTGGACGCATTTAAATGAAATTTACAACAATAAACCCGCTCTTGTACATTTGTCGGAATTGCTCCGCGATCTGGTGAATCTCGTGCAACTCCACTTTCGGTAACTGCAAGCCCACGGCCGATCGCAAGAGGACATCGCCAACGATCTCATTGCGACCCAAAATGTCGAATGAGACCCGAGAGTAGAGAACGGACTTCGGAACAATCCTGTCTTCTTGTACATACGACAAAGCAAACAGGTTTTCTCATACAAGCGATATCGTCCGGACGCAAAGAATTCTTATACAAGCGACAACGTTCGGTCACGATTTCTACATACCGCTCTGAAAAGCGACAATCATTCGGTTGCAACAAATTATTCATAAAAAAAAGCGACGTGCGCATCACAACGGTTAATTGGGTTTTCTGTTCAGGAAACAAATCCATTCATGTTTCGTTCGATCAACTCGGGTTTTTTCAGTTCTTTTATGTTGACAGATGCGGGATCGGTACTACATTGCGAAGGTCTTTGAGTTTTCCACATGTGGCAAATTTCGTAGTAAAAGAAAAAGAACTTTGTCTAAGCGAAAGTACTATAACCGGGTTGACCAAAGAAGGGCTATATTGCTCCGCAGGTGGTACGGTCAAATGTAGGCACCAACGACAACGATCATCACCGACTTGCGGAACAATATAGCCATAAAACAGCTGCTAAACAGACGCAGCCTCTCGTCACGTTGTTAATCCGGAGCTCCGTTTCTTCCTCAGTAAATTAACGCGGCCTTCGATTTGGAGAGGAAACCCTCGAGTACCCGCGCCAGGATGACCTGGGGACTTTCCTCCACCACCGGGTATGAGGGAGGAGTTTTCTGCTGAAATGGGGCAGAGAAATGGGTCCTCCTCTCCCAAATCGATGGTCAATCGATATAGCTACGATTTCACGGGCGAATCTGCAAACACCCTCAAGTGAACCGGTTGGAGGGGATCTAAACTGAGGAGGCAACGGATCCAAGACACACTCTTAACTTGTCCTTTGGTTGATTAACCATCTCTAAAAAGACACGCGTTTTGTAAAGTGAACGGAAGGAACAGTTCTTCCTACATTCACGTGTTTTGCAATAAAAAGTTAAATACAGTCCACTTATCGTTGTTAAGTAAACGTTTCCATGAAATCACACAATCATTCATTCATATCACATTTCAATTCTGGCCACGCATATTCGAGCGCGAACCGGTAGCTGGACCATCAGGTAGTCCGTGGCAGGTGGATTACCAAAGAAGCACCTGGCGCACTGTCTGACGATCTTTCGAGTCGCGTTTCTTCCATCAATGGACCAGTACGTTTGTTGAACGGCGTACAATGTAGTCGTGATTACTGCATTATGGTTGTCGATGTAGACCTGCTGGATTATGACGTAGGTGACGTGATGTCTTCTTGGTAGTAAAATCGGGTGCTTCTGTCCGTAAGGCAACTCTGAATTTTGCAAGCGGCCTCCGATACGCAGTATTCCATCCCGATCAATGGCAGAAGCTTGCTCTTCGGATGTAGCACAATTCCAATCTCCAATCGGTGGAGATCTTCTACGATAGCGGATTGTTGGTGATTTCGAGTTCTTCTACAATCTGAGATCCCTTAAACTAATGAGGGTGTTTGAACCGTAAACAATAAGCGATAATTCGTCGACGTCGCAAAAAGCTCGAAAATCGTTCGAGTAAATCGTTGTTGCTTATGATTTTGTAAGAGAGACAACTGATACGTTTCGCCTCTGGGACTTCCACGTTGATATGAAACTCGGACTCTGGCCAAACCGATTCGACGCTGGAGAGCCACTTCGGTTCATTCCGCCAATTGATATGTCGTAGATATTGCCCAGGTAGTTATCCTCGCGAAAATAAGTCGGCCGGATTATCGTGCGATCGGGCGTGTCGCCAAGCGATGATGTCGATTTTATTCTGGACGCTGACCACGCGGTTTGCAACGAAAATTTTTAGTGTGTTCGGTTGACGATTCAACAAATTTATCATGATCGTTGAATCCGTCCAGAATAATACACGATCGATTTCGTGCGTGATGACCTCTCGAACGATGGTGTAGAACGACGCCAAAAGAACTGCCATCGCACAGTTCTAAGCGCGCGAGGCTGATCATTTTTAAAGGCGCGACACGAGATTTTGCGCAAAGCAAGTTGGTTTTGATCTTTCTGGCGTTGTCTGTAGAGCGCACATTCAGACAAGCTCTGTACGCACATTTGCTTGCGCCACAGAAGCCGTGGAGCTCGATCTTCCGAGTTGAGCGTAGAACGTCGCGTAGAGATGTCACGTAGTTGCTTCAATGGGACAATGAAAATGGTTCACTCGATGTGGATGCTGGCTGGCAATGACTCGTCTCAGTCCAATTTCAGTTGCCAGAGCGGCAACATCTTTGCGACCACGGTAATCGGAGCGAACTGGCCTAGTGAATCAAAGACCCCCGTGATGGTTGATAACATCATCCGCGTGTGTAAAGGTTTTACGTTTTAAAGGAGACAGCGTAAGAGAGGAAGGCACCGGGCCTTCTTAAGTATTTGTCGCCGGAAACACTCAAATCGTAAGACCGAAGTGAGGAAGTTCTCGTTTCCCAGTCAGTCCTTATTAGATATTATCCACGCTAATTGCGACACCTCTGCTTATACAGAGTCACCATTATTTGTAAACTGTATTCGTCCCTTCTGGAATGTTCTCATTGTATACGCGCGCGTGTGTGTGTGTGAGTACACCGTGAAACCGCGTAACCGTCGACCGTCCCAGTCCATATTAGAGCGTTGTAAAGTAAACACGTGCCAAAGCCAAAACCGTATTGTATATATTATAAAATATTATATGTGTAATACAATATATGTATATATGTTCCCTTACACTTGATGGTCGTTGTGGAAAGGTGAGGATCGACGGTATACGAAATCGTGTCGTTTCACACATCTCGTGCCGATCCTCCGAACGTCTTGGTCATCGTGTCGCCAATGATTTTCGGATGTATCCCCTTATCCGCAAGGCCAGCAAGCAATTTCGGATCATTCGATGCTCATTGTCGGATGTTTAATCCTCTTCGTTTCAGTAGCTTGATGGTTTGGTCGCGAAGTTCCTTAGCTTCCGCGTAGGAGTTGGTGCTGGTCAGCAAATCGTCGACATAGACCTCTTCAAGATCGATGCCACTTCCGGGAAGGTGTCCTCTTCGTCGTCGGCGAGTCGATGAATGTATCTTGCAGCGAGATACGGAGCGCAACACAGTCCGCACGTGATCGTGTTAAGTTCGAACGTCACGATTTCGTTATGGTCGTCTAGCCATAAGATGTGCTGGTACGAACGTTCCTCCGGTCGAACGAGGAATTGGCGGTACATCTTTTCTACGTCCCCGGTTAGCACATACGGATACATGCGAATGTCCTGCATCGTCGGTCCAATTATCAACGCGTTGTTTAATGATAGATCGCTGCTTTATTTCGCCGAATCGTCGAAAACTACTCGAACTTTCACTGTCGAAGTTGAGGGTTTTATGACTGCGTGATGCGGTAGGTAGAAACCGTTCGCGTCGGGTGTTTCTACCTTGCTCATGTGCCCGAGCGAGAGGTATTCCTCGATGAAGTTTCCGTTCTAACGAAAGATATCACGATTCCTCGATATGTTGCATCCTTTCGTTTACCGGCAACGCGACGACGTAACGTACCGCTTCGGTTCGTTGGACGTGATCAACGAAGTGCTACTCGCAGTCGCGTTCCTTGACCGTTATTACGTGCGTGGTCCCTCTTCAATTTGGCAAGATAGAAATCTACGTTAGACACGAATGTCTTGCGTTTCGTCCACGCTGATGACAACAAAGCGTTGGAACACAAGGTCTAATCAAATGTTCGCAAGGATCCGTAATTTCTATCGGTCGATTTGGACGTCCGCAATAGTCCTATGACTTGTGGAATCGCGAAAATCATCAGATCCCGTTCGAAATTAGTGATCGACACGAGCTTATTTGCCACGGCGCTCTACGCGTTGAGTGCTTCGATGGCCGCGGAAGTTGTTCCGTTCGGTCAATTCGCGTTTTTCCGCCTTTTTATGTTGCCAGATGCGAAACCGTTACTTCGTCGCAAAAGTCCTCGAATATTCCGCATCTGGCAAATTTCGTTACAAAATAATCTAGCGCTTTGACGAAATAAAAACGCTAGGCCCGAGTTGACCAGCAAAGGGCTATATTCTTCCACGGGTACGGTCTTCGAGGCCTAACGTCGGCTGACCATCGCCAACTCGTGGAACAATATAGCCATACATACACAGTATGTCTGAAAAGTTCCCGAACTAAGTTAAATAAGAACACGTGGTAAAAGATAAATGAATTTAGTTACATTAGCCCTCTACATAGAACCCTTCCCTAGTTATATGGTACCACTCCTTTACTCAGTCTTCTTGAATCATAGAAAAAGTTTCTAAGAAAGTCTTGTTAAGCCGAACATAAAATTTAATTGTGCTTCTTTGTTCCATTCTCGCAATCTTGCACAAGGTACCATGAACACAACACACGTAACCGCAAATAACTCTAGATTGAAGTGACCAAAAGCGCTAAAATTTTGTAAGAATGCTCGTAAGGATTGTCACTACATTTTTTCCTAGTTAAACACTAGGTGGAGCTACTTGTATCGAGTACAGAAAATGAGTTCCAGAACTTTTCAAACATACTGTGTAAAACAATTGTTAAACACGCGCAGCAACTCGTCGCGTCCTAATCCGAAGTCCCGTTTTTTCCTCGACAAATTAACCCCTTACCGTACAATGAGGAGTTTGACTCGTGACAAATTCTTGATGTCAAGTGGCTACTCATTCGTCATTAAGTATTATATATTTTTGTGGTCATTCCTTGTACGAACAAATTTAAACAAAATTAAATAGTACAAGTTTAAAAATTATTTGGAATTAAATTGTACGTTAAAGGGTTAACGCGGCCTTCGACTTGGGAAGGAAGCCCTTGGGCGCCCGCGCCAGAGTGGCTTGCGACTTTCCTCCACCGCCGGGTGTGAGGGAGGAGTTTTCTACCGAAATGGGGCAGGAAAATGGGTCCTCCTCTCCCAAGTTGATGGCCAATCGATAAAGCTATGATTCCACGAGCGAATCTGCAAACACCGCCAAGTGAACCGGTTGGAGGGGATCCAAGCTGAAGAGAAAACGGGCTCCGAAAACATCGAACAGAATTCGCAAATCCGCTAAAGCAACCGTATCGTAATTCTTGAGCATCCTCGCGAATGCCTGGTTGTTGTAATTCGCGTTGGAGCACGTGTCTAATAATATTTGGCCTTCGATGAGTTTCTGCTCGTTGTCCACTGTGCGAACAATTACAGTGGGTATGAACTCATTGACCGATACATTGTTGATAAGCGCTACTTTCCGAAGTTTCCAATTACGTGGTTTCACGCGCGATGACTCAAATCAAGCGTCGTTTCGAGGTGCTTCTTTGCACAAGGTTGCAACTTGCAATGCAACTGCAGGCAATTTCGGCATACTTGGGCCTTTCGCGCGGCGTCGAGGCGATTGTCGATCGCCAACGCGAGGAATTTTTCGCAACGATACAAGGGGTGCGCCCCTTTGTTACAAATCTTGCAGTCTGATTTAACACCCATGACATGGCATCGAATATGGAACAATTAAATACTAACATAGAAGAGACGACACCTAAATTTTCATTTATGAAGACTAAAAGTGCAAAGTCTCGTGATACGCGCGCGCGGGATACAAACGTTTGCCGTTTCTACACGCGCTAGGGTTTGCGGTGCATTTCGGCGTTATCGTTTCGTCGCGCTGTTGGTTTTTCTACCTGTCGATCGATGTCCGACGTCGAATAATCTTTGCACTGATGCCACAATATTACTAGTTGTTTGAAAATTACTTCGATTTTCGGAACCTCGGTGTCAAATAGCGTCTGTTCCCATGCCTTTCGAGTCTCATCCGACATCTTCGAAATTACGATGCTCGTGATCAAGTCGTTGGCGATTCCTGTTAGTATTAAGTGAGACGCGACCGTGTACCCATGGCTCTTGATAAACTTCATTTACGCCACTGTATTTTTTACGAATTCCAACAAGGAAGAAATGCTACAGAAGCATGTAGAAATTTATTAAAAATGTTTGGTGAAGGTACAGTTTCTAATAGAACATGTAGAAGATGGTTCGGAAAATTTCAAGTAAGTGATTTTGACCTTTCTGATAAGCCACGCTCTGAGCGACCGTCTTTGATCGACGACGATACTGCCAAGATCATGTTAGAGCAAAATGCTTTTTTGACAACATCGGAGATTGCGGAAAGGCTTGATTCAGCTCAACAAGACATTTCGGACCATATTCGGAAACTAAGATTTGCGTGGAAATATTCGAGATGGGTGCCACATAAGTTAAGTGAGTAGAATTTGAATAATCGAATCATCATATGCACATCTTTGCTTGCACGGAACAAAATCGAACCCTTCTTGGACCGGATTATAACTGGGGATGAAAAGTAGATTACGTATGAAAACATCGTAAGGAAAAGGGCATATTGTGAACCAGGAAAATCTTCCCCGTCCACCTCTAAACCGAAGTTGAGCCTGAATAAGAGAATGTTGTGTATATGGTGAGACATTCGAGGACCAATACATTTTGAACTGTTGAAACCAAACGAAAAGCTAAATTCGGAGATGTACTGTCAACAATTGGATAAATTAAAAACAACACTCCAAGAAAAGAGGCCGGCGATGTTCAATAGGAAGGACATCATACTGTTTCATGATAATGCCAGGCCACATGCTGCTTTGGGGACTCATCAGAAAGTCGCAGAGCTAGGCTGGAAAATTCTGTCCCATCCACCATACTTCCCGGAACTAGCACCCTCCGATTATCACTTGTTTCTGTCCTTACTGGTTCAATTTTTAGCCTCTAGAGATAAGGCCATTAACAAAGGGATATACAAATTGCCATTATGTTGGCAAGAAGTCATAAATAATGATAGCAATTATATTATTCAATAAAGATTATTCAAGGTATGAAAAATTTATTCTTTTGTTTTACTCTAAACACGGACAGAACTTTCCGGTGGACCTAATAATAATTAGGAAAATTTGGATCAGCATATCATCAAGAAACACGCACCCTCCTGAAGAACCGAACAAAATTACAATAAATATACCTAGTATTTCTGAACCAGAACAGAAAATTGACAAACCGGATGCTCCAATTTTCTAGGGATGTCTTACATTCCTAAAATCCCCTTCCTCTCACATGCAGGGAAACCGGAGTGGGGTGAGTGGGGCTTTGCGCCTTTGAAAGCAAGATACTGAACCGTACCGAAATCAGTATCAGTCACACACGCAAATGAAAATCAGCATCAGAACACAAACAGCATCTTACCCGGAACGCAAAGGAACACCCCTATCAGCCAAGGAATACCAACCTTGCTTCGCTGGACCAGTGTTCAAAGACCGCGCTAACCAAACCAGGCAAAACACCAGGAAGAGGCGTCAACCACCGCAACCCTCAAAAGACTGGACCGGTCTTAAAATTATTACGAACCAAAACAGCCATCTCTTCACACTGGGAGCCGATTAAGAGAAACACTACACCACAATGGAAACCATACTGGACCGTATCGAAATCAGTATCAGTCACAGATGCAACCAAAAATCAGTATCGGGACGCAAACCGCATCCTCCCTGGAACAAGGAACATCTCTATCAGCCAAAGAATATCAACCCTGCTCGGTTGGACCGGTGTGCAAAGGCCGCGCTACCCAAACCAGGCGAAACATCAGGAAAAGGCGCCAACTACCGCAACCTTCAGAAGACTGGACCGGTCTCAAAATCATTACGGACAAAAACATCCACCTTTTTACACCGGGAGCTGATTAGGAAGCACACTACACAATGGAAACCATCTCAGCCGGTACCCTGGGAACCGAGGCCCGAATCGTGACTACGCACATGGTAGACATGACCAAGGTATGGGTGGTAATGAAAAAGGACCTGCCCAACCATCGGACCATGCGGTATGAATTACACCATCGCATGGAGAGCCAAGGAAATCTGTACACGCTACCGCTAAACGCCCTGATGCCAGAGCGGTTGGTGGCCGTCCGCCACAAGGGCATGTGGCAAAGGGGCCAAATACAGCAAACCGCTTTGCACGAGTGCGAAGTTTTCCTCGGAGATTCCGGAAAAACGGTGAATTTTCCGGCAACAGAGATCAGATCTCTTCCGCGGCGCTACCAGAAAACTCCATGGATGGTGGTGAAGATCTAGCTGAGGGAAGTGCAGCCCACGAACGTCACTCCGCTTAACGCAAGGATGAGGATTGCGGCCATCGCATTGAGCAATCGGGAAGGCCGAATATCCCGAATCGGCAACGCGGAAGACGGAGTCACCGCCGATTTCCACCTGGACCGACTACCGGGACAGCTACCCGTAAACGTGGCCTAACACTGGTTAGAGGTGGGCTACGTGGTGCCCAAAGAATAATGGCAGCCAACACACTAATATAGATAAGTACACGCCACAACATGACACTACATCCGACGAGTCTAGCTTCTCATTATTCTTTATTTTCTTCCGTTTTCCTTTCATTAATAAGTAACAGGGCGGTTTCCCACCTAATGCAAAAGCATCACGCATAACGCGATGTTTCATGGGGATGTTACGTATATCGAACGTTTCGTTCCTCAAGTTTTCTTTGCCACATGCGTGTATTAGGAAAACGCTCTGTTACTTACAGGGTGCGGCGCCAAAATCCGGACAAAATTGAATTTCAATTTCTCGCCGTTCTGTTGTTTTTGTTGAGGTCGCGATTGGTGTCCAAATAGCTTGACGCGTGTATTAAACAATCATAACCTCAAAACAGTTGCAATGTTGAAACCAAGTGCAGAATATAACCGAAGAGCCGCAATTATCGAAAGTGTTCGCGCTGGGCGTTCAGTGACAGAAATCATTCGGTTCTTCGGGTACCCAAGATCGACTGTGTATGATGTAGTCGCGAAGTATGAGTCGGAGAAGTCCAACGGAGGTTTTGCAACACCGGCAAGGAAAACTCACTCGAAGGTGCGCGTTGTCAGAATGCCAGATATCATTCAACGTGCTCAGGAACTGTTTTTGGAGGATCCAGGGCAGTCGATCCGAAAATTGTCATCGGTTGTCGGTGTGAGTGAAAAAACTATGCGTCGAATCGTCGAGGAGGATCTCCGTTACAAATCTTACACAATCAAAGTGAGACAGATGCTTTCTGAAGCTGCTAGAACAAAGCGAGTTGAACGTTGCAACCTGCTTTTGTGTTCCTTAAAAAACAATGCTGCCGGACGTCTCAAGTTTTTTTCTGAGGAAAAAATTTTTACTGTCGATGCGAAAATCAATCGAAGAAATGATCGATGGCTCGCCCATGACCCTGAAGATGTTCCCATTGTTTCCAGAACAAAATTTCCGGCGAATGTTCACGTGTTAAGTGTTGTATCCAGTGAGGGCGACATCATGCCACCACATTTCTTTGACAAAGGGGAAAATGTTACAAAAGAAGTTTATTTGCGTGTTCTAACAAATGTAGTGAAGCCGTGGATGGAAACTGTGTCGTCTGGAAAGCCGTATGTTTTCCAGCAGGATGGTGCGCCTGCTCACACAAGTCATTTGTGTCAAAATTGGTTGTCCGACAACGTCGATATGTTTTGGTCCAAAGAATTCTGGCCTCCCAACAGCCCAGATTTAAATCCTTTAGATTTCTATGTATGGAGCGTGGTTGAAAGAGACACCAACAAGTTCAGACATCCAAATGTCGCATCATTGAAAACCGCCATTGAAACAACATTCGCCAATATGGACCGCGACGCATTAAAACGGGCCTGCAAACGCTTTAGACCGAGAATAGAGGCAGTCATTCAAGCAGGGGGAGGATATATTGAGTAAATGTGTTCTTTATGATCTTACAAAACAATTTAGCAAAAAAAATTTGTAAATTTCTCCGTTTTTGCAATAAAAATGATGTTTCAAATAGTCTCTCATTTGTCCGGATTTTGGCGCCGCATCCTGTATACCCCTTTGGAATGTAAAGTCAGTTCCCACGAGATAAAGCTGCCCGGTAATTAACGCAATTCGGAGAATACTAAATACGATAACACTGTTCAACACGAATTTTGTTTTTCCGTGCCCACTAGGTGATTCTTGTAGAGCTTCGTACCCTAAACACGAATCTGGAAACGGAATTGCTGTATCACCCTCAGTTTTCGAAAAACACGAGTTTTTGTGAAAACGTACAATTTTGGGTAAAAACGAGGTATTACGCGAAAATTAAAAACATCAGACAGTTCCAATTAATCTTAAAAGATAGAGGAGAGATTCCTGAATATGCTAACATCGATAGTTATAATATTTTGTGCTTTTGAACGGTTGTAAATGATCGCTAAAGTTTGAAAAAGTGTCGAAGTACATATTTTATACACAATACTTTTGCATATTTACGAAAAGTTGTTTACCTGACACGAAATCTATACACAGGATCTGATTCTGCAGACATTTCTGAAGAAGAAACTGTCCAACAGAAGTATAGAATCCGTTCTCAATTGTCACAGGTCGAAAAAATGTGTATTGGCAACGCGTGCACGGCGTTTTACCGCCACGCGGCCATCGCTAGCCTACCTCGGCTCGGCAGTGTCGTAGCTACGCATAATGGATGCGACACCGATAATATCTTAGGCTCCTAATTCCTGTATATGTTTATCATTTTTTATTTTTTAATCTGTTTGTGGATTTGTACAAAACATTTCTCGATCATTTCCATTACTAAACAATTTCAATGTTCATTGTATATATATGAATGGTTTTTTAAATATAAAGCCGTAAAAAAATAAACAACATTTTATTGTTGGGTTGCCTCACAGAATAGGAATAATATTCCTAAGAGCGAAGTGTGAATAGCAAGGATTTACTCCAGATCTTTCTTAGAAAAGCGTACATGTTCGAGTGATTCCATTGATAAGTTTACATGGATTTTGAAAATATAATTCAGTGATTAGTATCCTAGAGTATACAAATTTATTAAGCAATAAAAGTTACAAAAAAAAAATCAAACATACTATATATATCGGCGAGTACAACATCAGGGCCGCCAACAACCTGGGCCGCGCCACCGAGCACGACTACCTGCCCAACTACCCCCACCCGGCACGCGCGCGAGCGCCTAAGAGGACTCGGATAGCTCGCCCGGGATTCATTCGTGAAAAGGTCGTTGAGTCGAGCGTACCACGAGACCATCGACAATTTGCTAATCGATATAAGTATTTCGTCAAATAATAAACGAAGATATTAAAAGTGTGACTATGGAGGATGATTGCCACCCCCACACCCCTCTCACTCCTTCATATACAGAGTGCATACCCTATTGCACCATTATACCAGTTTCGCTTGTAGGTAGCTACGGCACTGCCGCGCCGAGATAAGCAAGCGATGGCCGCGTGGCGGTCAAACGTCGTGCACGCGTTGCAAATACACATTTTCTCGACCTGTGACAATTGAGAACAGCTTTTACACTTCTGTTGGTCAGTTTCTTCTTCAGAAATGTCTGCAGAATCAGATCCTGTGTATAGATTTCGTGTCAGGTAAACAACTTTTCGTAAATATGCAAAAGTATTGTGTATAAAATATGTACTTCGACACTTTTTCAAACTTTAGCGATCATTTACAACCGTTCAAAAGTACAAAATATTATAACTACGGATGTTAGCATATTCAGGAATCTCTCCTCTATCTTTTAAGATTAATTGGAACTGTCTGATGTTTTTAATTTTCGCGTAATACCTCGCTTTTGCCCAAAATTGTACGTTTTCACAAAAACTCGTGTTTTTCGAAAACTGAGGGTGATACAGCAATTCCATTTTCAGATTCGTGTTTAGGGTACAAAGCTCTACAAGAATCACCTAGTGGATATTGAAAAACAGAAAAAAAAATTGAATTTGTAGAACAGTGTAATTAGCCCCCACAGATTTTTGGGTATATAAAACCCCTTGATTTCATTACTCGTGGGATCATAATCGTACCGTCACGTTTACAGTCAACGTCACGTTTCTCGTTAGGCGTCTACGGTTTTGATAATTAGTTGCATCTCGTGAGATCGGGCAACAGTACCCTTTCGTATCAATTTTAAACCACATAATCCGTGAACCGGTATAAATTCTATTACGACCTTCAGTTTGAACCGACTTACCCCCACATCGCCAATGCGTCAACACCGTACAAGAACTATTTAGGTAATTATAATTATACTTTGAACGCGTCACAACTTACACTAAACATTTGTAAATTACTCGTTATTTTGAGAATATATTGAATTCATTATTAAATCAGAGTTACCAAACTTCTTTAACCCATCATTACATAAAGCGATTACACTGTTCAACACGAATTTTGTTTTTCCGTACCCACTAGGTGATTCTTGTAGAGCTCTGTTTCCTAAACACGAATGTAAAAATGGAATTGCTGTATCACCCTCAGTTTTCAAAAAAACACGAGTTTTTGTGAAAACGTTCAATTTTGGGTAAAAACGAGGTATTACGCGAAAATTAAAAACATCAGACAGTTCCACTTAATCTTAAAAGATAGAGGAGAGATTCCTGAATATGCTAACATCGATAGTTATAATATTTTGTGCTTTTGAACGATTGTAAATCATCGCCAAAGTTTGAAAAAGTGTCGAAGTACGTACTTTATACACAACTGTTGCCGCCACGTGAAGGGTTTCCGCTGCACTCGACAATGAACAGTGCCGTTTTTGAGGAAGTCACAATTTTCCACGGACAGCATGCAATTTCTAAAGGACTAGGTCTGGCCGGATGCCGGTTTCAGATTTCTCTGGAAACGGTCCCCGGTTAGACCACCCTCAACGGCAATTGATGTATCGCAGACCCTCACGTGCTTGCCATCAGGACTTAGGACAGTCAATAGGACAAAGAAGTAGGGTAATAAATTAACCCAGGGATTGTGCAACGTCCTGTGGGCGGTGCACAATCCAAAAACTAAACAAATTCCGGATTGGGCAGGACAAGGCCCAATCCGAACATCGATGCCTCCAAGGAGGCACTAAGAGGGAGATATGAAGTCTTCCTCGAGGACGGCATTTGGACGCCAATTCAGACCAATCTTAGTATCTGAAGGCACTTGGACGCCAATTCAGAACATCTTAGTCAAGGCATTTGGACGCCTGTTTAGAATTCGGACTTTGCTAGATCACCCAGGTGATCAAAGCAATAAATATTTCGTGTTATTAATTTTAAGAATTTACTGTGATTGTAAATCAAATAAATTGATTTACTACAAAATCTAACTCCTAGAATAATTACGGAGTTAACAACAACACTTTTGTATATTTACGGAAAGTTCTTTACCTGACACGAAATCTATACACAGGATCTGATTCTGCAGACATTTCTGAAGAAGAAACTGTTCAACAGAAGTGTAGAAGCCGTTCTCAATTGTCACAGGTCGAGAAAATGTGTGTTGGCAACGCGTACACGACGTTTGACCGCCACGCGGCCATCGCTTGCCTATCTCGGCGCGACAGTGCCGTAGCTACCTACAAGCAAAACTGGTATAATGATGCAATAGGGTATGCACTTTGTATACAGGGTGTTCAGCCACCCTTGGGAAAAATTTTAGTGGGGGATACTAGAGGCCAAAATAAGACGAAAATTAAGAATATTAATTTGTTGATGGAGGCTTTGTTAAAAAGTTATTAACAATTAAATTCAAAAATTTCAAATCGTTCTGGAAAAATTATTTTAGGTTGCGGGGTCAATTATAATCATTTTTGGTGAATAGACATACCCACGAAATCCTACCCACTTTCTAGAAAAAAATTCGAGATGTGAAATTTTTCGACGTAAAATAATAATTTCAAATCGTTCTGGAAAAATTATTTTCGATTGCGGGAGTCAATTAAAATCATTTTTGGTGAATAGACCATTAAAAAGTTATTAACGTTTAAAGTTCAGCCTGTAGAACGGCAATCTGTGAACAGCTACGTGCATGCGATAGTGGTTCTTACTCAGCATGAGAAACTCTACTTACTGACGTATCGACAGCCTTACAGTTTTCTGTGTGAGAATCACTATCACGTGTACGCAGCCCTTCGCAGATTGCTGTTCTACAGGCGGAACTTTAAACGTTAATAACTCTTTAACGAAGCCTCGATCAACAAATTGCTATTCTTGATTTCCACCTTACTTTGGCCCTTAGAATCTCCCATTAAAATTTTCCCCAGGGGTGGCCGAACACCCTGTATACCGATTAAGGAGCCATTCTAGCTTGTTAGCACGAAAAATACATGTTTGTTTGTGATTTTTTTTGCGGGCTATTAAAAAACGATTAATTCCGAGTTTTGTAGATACATTTATTGTATATTTAGTTATATTTACGAATTTTTACAACGCGTAATATCTATTGATTACGCTGTTTTTGTTGATCAACAAACAACAGGTTTTACGAACAGCGCCTGACCGTATGTGATATCTTGCAAACGAGTTATCCAAAATCCAAAAACCAACGATATTCTTAACATAGATGGATGTGGTTATAGCATGAATTAGGATCTTTTCAAAAAAACAAAAAATTGGCAAAATGGCAGCTATTTTACGAAAAAATACTGAATATTTTATGCATATATCGCAATTATCTTGGTTCATGCTATAGGGAGACCAGTTCTAAACATACTGTATAAATTTCATGTTGATATCTTGAATAGTTTTTTTGTTATCACCTACGCAGTGCCGAAAAATGTAGTTTCGAGAAAAACAGCTTTAAAGTTTCACATCTAGTTGTTATACCTGCACGTGGTACATTACAGCAGGCTATAACTTCGTTAGTTTTCAGAATTATAATTTAATAGTCATTTTATATTTAATTTTTGATATTTTCGAGACTACATATTAAAAGAAAACGCGAAAAAAAATTCGATTTTTTAAATCCCACGAAGTAGAAAGAGCCCTTAACTCAGAGCAGAGCGACTATAAACCAAAGGCACGTTCCGGGGCACCTTCTGGCTGGCAAATGTTTTCCTCGATAAAAGAGAAATTTCAGGTCATGGTAGTCGAGCCCACTCCTAGAAATTAAACAATTGCCAGCCATAATTCCCGGATAGGCGCTTCGTTCCGGGTTCATTTGTGTTCCGCAGAACGGAACAAACAATGTTCAGTCACCAAATCGAAACAACATTTAACACTAAACCTACATTCCAACCACAATCGGTCAAATGACCAATCTGTCGTTCTCTTTCTTGCGAGACAGCTCCTAATATTTGCATTATACGTATAGAATGTTGTGTTTCGAAGTTTATGCGTAAAATATCTTTTTCTTTTATGGCGCATACCTTTTCTGAATGCGTGGATTTTAAAAATCTGTATAAAAATGTTCAATAACTTTAGTTTAAACATGTATACTTAGTAGTTTAACTTCATACAGAAAATTTACAAGCTACATTGAAATTTTTTAATTTCGATCGAATAGAAGCTGAAGAGTCTTTTAAAATAAAATTTTGTTCAATTCGATATTTTTACTGAAAATCAATAATTAGTTCAAGAAATGACCATTATTTACCAAAAAATGATGACTAGTAATTATGCAAATATTCTGTATACAAATTTAAATTCATTTTCAATTAAGTAAATAATTTATAATCCAGTTTCATCGCACACCAGTTGTATAATCAATAGGAATTGCTGAAACTTCTTTGAATGCATAGAGTCCAAGCAGATTTCAAAATAAATATAGAAACAACATAAATAATAATAGTTGATATATTCATTGGATAGAAGATGAAGAGTCCTTTGAGATGTGTGTTTATTCAAGTCGATGACGTAATTAGTTCCAGAGATACAACGATTTTTGTTTCGATCGCGTGGTTAATTCCAGATATACAGGGTGTTCGGCCACCCCTGGAAAAAATTCTAATGGAAGATTCTAGAGGCCAAAATAAAACGAAAATCAAGAATATGAATTTGTTGATTGCAGCTTCGTTAAAAAGTTATTACAAAATTAAATTAAAAAATTTCAAATCATTCACGGAAAAATTGTTTTTGGTTACCGGGGTTAATTACAACCATTTTTGGTGAATATACATACCCCCGAAATCGTACGTACTTTCAAGAAAAAAATTCTTTACCGAAAATATACTATGTGGCTGGAAATGTTTCTATAACTTTTTAACGAAGCCTCAATCAACAAATTAATATCCTTGATTTTCGACTTATTTTGGCCTCTAGAATCTCCCATTAAAATTTTTCCCAGGGGTGGCCAAACACCCTGTATAAGGGTTCGAAACATTTGTTTACGTTTCATTCATGACGCGACGAGGTCATTGAACGCACGTGTTCGTAGTAAATAATAAATAGTAATTTTTGGGAGTACTCCGTCACTCGGTCACGACTGTCAGGGCGCACGTAAGAGAGAGAGAGAGAGAGAGAGAGAGAGAGAGAGAGAGAGAGAGAGAGAGAGAGAGAGAGAGAGAGAGAGAGAGAGAGAGAGAGGTCCAACATGTCAGACGGAGACAGAGATAGTAGAATTTTTAAAATTACCCCTTCATTTAAATTACGGTATTTCCAAAACGAAAAGTCAAATCGATATAAAACGAAAACCATTTTAAAGGATGACTTTGCCACTTGTAACAGTGGCTCAATTATAGAGAAAACAGTAGTTTCGGAACTGCGCGCGTGTAATGTTTGACTATTTTTAATACGCATTATTAGACCGGTCTAAGAAAGTGGAAAACTCAGAAAACATACAATAAGAATAGAAGTAAATATCGAAAAATTCATTCTACGTATGCTATAAGAAAAATCGTAAAGTTAAATGACGCTAAAATAACATTATATGTTAGGAATTCTAAGCGAAATTTAAAAAACGGTCATTTGACCGGTTGTGGTAGATTTAGTGTTAAACACTTACTCAAGATTAGTTTGACGAGTAACGAACCAAACATAGACGTGTTCCACGACGGTTAATTGGGCCTTACATCCTCAATAGAACAATCAGTACTTAAGATACACACTGTAGTTAAGGAATAATGAATCATGATGTATGTTCATAGTCGTTTAAAGACTTTTTTAAGAAACATAAGAATTCTTGAGACAAACACGAGTACCGAATAGGTGGTCCACTGAAGGTTGTCATTTCGAATTAAGGTCAATGCACATTACATGGCAATAAAACGTGGCAGAGAGATCGGTTCCTGTCTTTATGTAAATGGCGTACCATCGAAGGAGGAATTCGTTTCTCGTTGTAAAGCTCCAAAACGAGCACGTTGCCGCTCGAAGAAAATAATAACAGCTGCACTCGTCCTAGAGACTTTCGGATCTGTGTCAATCGATCCTTCCTTTCCTCTGTCCATCATAGCCTCGTGTGAACTCCATCTATTGCGATGTAGGTTTACTCTGCTTCTATATTTGGTCGACTTCTTACTGATTTCGTCCTCGATGAAAAATAGAGGAGATTTCTAGTCCATTAGGATAGTTCTTTTTTACGATAGCTTTGTAATAAACTTACAGAGAAAGAAGTTGTTGGTACGTAGTTCGTTTAAAATTTATACGTTACATCGAGGTACAAACTGTATTTCAGCTCGAGGTCCTGTAATTTCTAGCAATTTTAAAATTTGCTCTTCGTTACTATTAATTGATAGAAACACAACTTAGGTTCTTTTTCCTATTCATGTTCTTTTCCTTGATTTTCGATTTCACGTAATCAACTGTCCGTTGGTTTTCAGGTATCACATCAATGAAGTCACCAATATAACTGTAGTTTGATGGCAAAGCTTTCAACAGATACCTCAGCTTTTCGGCTTCGTCTATCATTCCTCCTGCTGATTTGAATTCGTTTACTGCCTTTTCAAATTCTATGAAAAACTCTTCTACAGTTTCATAATTCTTCAACTTAACTTCATCCATCTTTCCTCAGCATAATATTTGTAATGCTGTAGATTGAGTTGCATATATTTTATTGAATTTGTTCATCATTTCCAGGGTTGTTGCACAGTCGCCCACATACTCTAATTGTCTATCTGATATTGTGCTTATTAAAATCGTTCTGGCTTTCAACTCTTTTCTTCGCCAATGTGTTTCATCTTCTTTATCTGTTTTTAATCTGACTGCGGGATCTTTGCATTCTTTGTATTCTAGCAACGTCATTAATCTGATTTTCCAACTTGAGAAATTTGCTCCATCAAAAATAGGCATTACAATATCTTCAATTTTTGCGTGCGTAGCCATCTCGATTTCGTCCAATCTTATTTTCTTGTCGATTACACTTTTCAAAAATTATAACTTTTCTGAGTTCTTTCAAACATACCTTTTATTCTTATCCCTTATCCTTTTTTTCCTCAAAACAACCTCTTTAATTTATAATTCGTGTCCATTTTCTAACTTTTCCTCTTCACCCATATAAACGTGTATTTAACCTATAACTGCCACGTGCTTCGCTTGCCAACTTTAGCATCTCGTCTCCCCCGCAATTTCCGGTTAACCACGTTTAACTATTCATCCAAGTTTTTCTGATGCACACTTGGCTTTATTTTCACACCTTTATTCTTTCAAACACGTGTCCCCTTGTAATCATAACCTCTTCTGCTTATCAACGTTTTCTCCATAAACCACTATCTGCTACCATATTGGGATTTTCCGGTATGTGGTTGATAAATAAGATTTCTCACTTTCCTATTCAACTAATACATCTATTGTAAGAGATAAACAAACTTAATTACAATACTATGATTATTCCCACGCATATTCTTTCCAGCACGACCTCCTTACTCACACATCTCTCTCCTTTTCAGATGGCGCATAGATCGAGACTATCACATTTACATACATTCCAACAGTTACAACTTAGATACTAGTGCTATAAATCTAAATGATTCGAAATTTAACATCCACTCGACTTAGATGGTTTTGATCGATTTCTATACACATTTTGATGAATTAATCGTTGAGAATGATAACAGTTGTAAATACACTTTACTTTGTAACAAAGAATTATTGCATAAAATTTAGGTATGTAATAATATGGAATACTGTGATTTAATTTTGTAACTGTTTTAATATACGAAGTTCGTACTATCTGTGAGATTATATGAGAGTTAAATTATACTTTTATTACACGGCACAACGCGGCACGTCTGAACGCGACGAGAGACCCAGTAAGAAGAAGGAAGAACCAAACAGCACGCTACATCACACGCAAGACAAAACACACGTGGGTCCGCCGGAGGGCGCAACGAACATGCCTTAAGGCCGGTTTCCAACACTATCAAAGTTAATATGACTAACATGAATATTGTTTTCAAGGAATACAGAAAAAAAGATTCGTTTCTTTTTGTGATAATTTGATCAACTTTTGTTACCTGCATACTAACACTATTTATAACGGTTGACTACGGACACCTGGAACGCTAAACATTTCTGCAAATTTCTAGGTACTTTAGCTACAAATTACTATAGTATTAAAACGTTGATCGCATATTTAAAAAACACAGGCTTAAATGAATTGGATGGCGTATAAAATGGTTTTACGTTCAAAATATAACAAAAGTAAATGTAAATATGAAATTTCTGGATAACATATTGGATAAAGGAAAAATAATATTTTTTCCTTGTTGATAATTTACAATAGCAAGAATTATGCACAGTGAGAAAATTTGCTTCATTAGGAATAATGCTTTGATTCTGATCATACTTCAATATGTATAAGAAATCAAAAGAGATACAAATGTAATAAATTTATAAATATATTATAAATGAATAGTACACATAAATTTAGTTTTCAATTTTTCTTTAAAGATAAATATGGCATTTAGCAATATAGATGTGTAATCTGAATTCTAAACCATAATGTAAACAATAGAATATTGTATAAATATAAGTTGTCTACCGTCTAACGTAGAATTTGTTTCTTTAGTTCAAAAATAACATTTTGAAACAAAATACTCATTTTTGCTAGAAAATAGACCTTTATTTATATATAAATCAAATAAAAATTAAAATATCGTAAGAATCTTATATCGTCTGATAATGGATTTAAATTTATATAATATTCTTTTGTTTAAAAGAAGAAATGAGAAATAAAAATTTGTATAATATTACACCTATGTATATTACCGTATCATTAATAAATTTGAATGAAAAAATGTATTTCTATCATTTAGAAATAAACTCCACAGAAGTGTGGTATTTTTGGAACACATTAATGTGGTGTGATTCTTTAAACAAGTAAATGCAATGATCAGATATAATATGGTCGAAACATTATTTCATAGAAAACCAGTTTATGAGCAACTGAAAGTCAAGTTGAATGACGAAACTAAATACTTATAAACTGATGATGAGAATAAAAAAATAATTGGATTCATATCAGGCAGATGATATTAATGCAGGCTTCCAAGCAGCGTTATCACGTCCGCACATTATATTAGATTTGAGCGCTAATAATGAGGGAACTGTGCAGATTCCTTTCCGTTATCACCGCGCTTTTGTGCGGAACCTTACCCACTCCACTGCTACATTGGGATTACGCCCTGGGAAATATGCGAGCGTGTATGTGCAGATATTGTCACCTTTGCGCACAGGTAAAGATGCTTCAAATAATATGGATATAAGACCCTATTACCGATACAGACGTGCGGAATTTGCTGGCATGTCATTTAAAGTGGCATTGACGGAGATGGATACACTTGAAGATTTAGCCCAAGCCCTTCCGACGCGGGCGTTGAAGAGCGTATTAGTGGGCGTAGAGAAGACATTGGACCAGCTTGGACGTAGTCGTAATTAAGATAAACCCACTGATAATCGAGTAACAGTAGTTGTGCCACGTCCAAGATTATGTTTCCCACATGGGAAGGGTATATCGGATGCGGTTCCTTTACGGATGAATCTGACGGCTCTTACGAGTTTTCAAGAGGTGCAAGCTTATGCAGATGATCCTAAAACAACTTTGGATATTGCTAGAATTTGGGGATTGCGTAGTACCGTAGTATGGCATAGTACAGCCGC
Organism: Colletes gigas; assembly: GCF_013123115.1. NCBI lineage: Eukaryota > Metazoa > Arthropoda > Insecta > Hymenoptera > Colletidae > Colletes > Colletes gigas. The sequence continues at coordinate 27,444 of NW_025106686.1, read as the reverse complement.
AGCAGGTTCCGAATTGTTTAATGCGGTGTTGGATCCAGGATTGAGATCTTATGTAGATGATTATAAGGGACAAATTACACCTATGGAATATGTTACTGGATTATATCAATTTTGGTCAGGTACTATTGAATTACGCTTTGATTTTGTATCAAATAGTTTTCATACAGGAGCAGTTATTATATCAGCAGAATTTAATAGAACTTCTGTTGTGACCGATGAATGTCAGTCGCATTCGACGTATACGAAAACTTTCCATTTAGGAGATCAGAAATCAGTACATTTTACAGTGCCATATATTTACGATACGGTAATGCGCCGGAATACAGCTATGTGCTATAATCCTTTATTGTTGGGTCCAGTGGCTGATGCTACGATGTTGGATACTGCGGTTGGAATAAGACCAGAATCGCGTATGCGAGTGCTAAAATTTAGTTTTTGTTGTAAAATTAGAAGTGTACGAATACTTATTACGCGTATATTTTAGGTCAATTTCTGGAAATTTGTTAATATTTTCATAATAAATATAAATAAATAATCTGTTGTTAATGACATTTGTTCCAGAGATTTCTAAGAATATGTATGTATGTTTTTGTTAACATACTTTTGTAATAAACAAAGTTCTGCAAAGTTTTTGTTCAAATTGACTACTGTACGAATACTTTTTACACTCACTTTATGTATATATTTTTGTATTCCTTTCCAAGTTATTATAATAAACTAACATCTAATCTTGTAACATTTCTAAACATGATTTTGCTATTATTTCTTATTGCTAAGTAATTTATTATCAAGGAGGCTGATTACTGAATAGGGGCAGACTACTAAAACAGTTACCCTACATTAAAAGGCGGTTTACATTCAGATTAAACGTTCCAGGTTCATCCTAGCACGATAAATAACAAATTATTTACTATCCGTGTATACAAATACAGTATTTGAGTTTTATCTCTAACCAGTAACTCATTTCAACGTATATCAATATTGTCTGACGGAATCAAGGAGATACGCTCGTAGAACTTTAAGCAGCCACAAGTTTCTTAGTTCTGTGAATTAAAGCCGACGGTTGAAGTATCGAATTTCCCTTATCATTCCTTCGACGACGCTGCAACCGCTGCAAAAACAACTTCTGCGTCGTAAAATCGTTAAAACGACGTCCGACGTTGGTCGCCGAGATGAAAATGGTAGTGGTTGCATCTGTATCTAAGGAAATATCGAGCCCTTCTATCCTCGCGTGCATCGTTCCTTCGTTTTATCCATTTCTTTTCCATTTTCACTAGGATGAAATTGCCCTTTTTTCAATCGTTAATTAAGTTTCCGCATCGTTAAACCGTGCGCAGTAGTTGAGCGTAAATGTACCGTGTAATTATTTTTCGTAATCCTGTCTCGATTCACTAGAATAACTCCATCTCTGCGATTACACCCAACATTTGTGGTGAGCCACTGCGGTTCGGACTGTCCGAGTATGTATGCATGTCAACGCATCAAACTTTGGGGGTTAACGAAATGTAGAAATTGTAATTTGTAATAAATAAATACTTCGATGGATTTATATTTGAGAACGTTGGATCTGAGCAATACAGAATGAAATGATTAGAGAAAATCAATCCAGTAATTTCAGAATTCACATTCCTCGGAAACTAGAAAATTTTGATTAATCTGATATTGGCAATCTAATTAATTTTGACACTAAAACTTACGTAGCAAAAATAAAATAAAGGTTAACGTTTAAACTTACATAGCAAAAATGAAATAACAAGCTTTGATATCAATATTTATATAACAAAAATAAAGTAATAAACCTTGTTGTCTAAATTTACATAATAAAAATAAAATAATAAACTTAACCATAATAAAATGGAGTAATAAGTTTTGGTATCTTTAACAGTATAAAATAATTATAAAAAAAAGGAAAAAAATTTTCGAATTATAAAAATATGAAAATAATTATTAATTTGAATTTTCTTCGTTAATGAGTATTGAAATTAAATTACATTGATTTTTTTCAGATGGTATATTACGTATAAATCATAATCCTCAGATATAATGTTGGAAGGTCTATTCAAAGTGCGCATGCGCTTGTAGAATTTTCTGGCACGTTCCATCCGTTGGGACCCTCGTGGCCTGCGCGCGCTGCTGGGGTGTCTCTCGACCCGTCCGCATAACCACAATAGTAAACGTATATATAGTTTTATAACCAGTTCGATTGTGGTCATTGTTCTGCCCTCACCCCAAATCAACATATAACTCCAAATCTAAAAAAGTGCAAAAGATCTTCTTTTTCACGTCAGACGTTGGAAGTCGTTTATTATATTTTTTTATTTAGTGTTAAATTCAAGCAAGAACATTCTCTTCCAGCTTTAGAAGATTTTGAAATATTAAAACATAATAACAGAACATCTATTTTGCGACCAGAAGTTTCGCGAACGAACATTGTATGTTTGTCACGATTGTATAATGTTTGTGCACCCGGGATAATAAATACAAAGCATACAGTAAATAGAAGTTATTATCTTTAACACGTTGAACGCCCAGCGTAAGTCGGTGAGTTTCTCCCGGGGCCCAAATCCAAGACTCGGAATGTAAACAGCTCAGTTTATTTTGTATACATAGTATATAGGGACTCGAAGTGGGGAATACGATAAGCGTTCTGAATAAACATCACTATGAGAGATCTCGTTGCATTTGTACCAGAACTTTCAGTCTACTCAGAACTTTCAGTTTCTTCAGTTCATTCAGTCGAGCAGTATTTTTTGCATATTCTTAACATCTTTATTTATTTCTTGATCCCTTTAATGTCTGTTAGACAGCGCAAAAGAGTAAAAGAAAGTGAACAGAGTAGTAACGAAGAAGTAATCAGATTCCCAAGAAAAATTAGAAATATTATTATATCAAGTTCAAGCTCGGAAAATGAGAATTTGTATGAGAGTGAAGATTTTGAAGAACTATTAGAAAATCTGGCTATAGAAGAAGAGAATGAACAGACTGATACTGTCAGCTCATCTGACAATGTCCAGTGGAAGGAGTTCACCAGAAAACAAAGATCATTTGAATTCACCGGGAAAAGTGGACTTCTTGTGGAACTACCTTCCAATATTACAGCGGGTGAAGTTTGTTCTCTCTTTCTGAATGAACAAGTGACAGACCTTATGGTGAAAGAAACGAACAGGTATGCAGAGAAAAAATTGGATCATAATACAAGCAGCGAACACGCTCGAATAAACAGATGGAAACCCACAAATTCCAAAGAGATCAAAATGTTTATTGGACTGTTGCTTTGGATGGGTTTAGTGGAAACGCCACTAACCAAATATTGGTCAACGGATTCTCTTTATAATTTTCCGTTTGCCCGTAGTAAAATGTCTCGTAATCGATTCGAACTATTGCTGTCACATTTACATTTCGTAGACAACGAAGTCATACAATATAATAATCGACTTGGGAAAGTGTTGCCATTAGTGCTGATACTTACAGAGAATTACAAAAAAATATTTTTACCCGACCCAGAAATTGTAGTTGATGAGACTATGGTTCCCTGGAAAGGAAGGCTCATATTCAGGCAGTACATACCGACAAAGTCCCATAAATATGGCATAAAACTCTTCAAATTATGTTGTACAGAAGGATATATGTACGTGGTCCACTAAAATATATGCTGGACGCGATTCATGCGGGATCAGGCAAGTTGGGATAGCCGAAAACGTTTGCATGGAGCTCATGAACAAGCTATTGAACGAAGGGCGTACCTTGTTTATCGACAATTTTTATACAAGTTACGAATTAGCAGTAAAATTGTTAGATTTCAAAACCCATGTTGTTGGCACGGTGCGCCACAATAGGAAATTTATGCTAAAAGCTGTTATGCTTCACCCATTGAAGAGAGGTGAAATAATATCACGGGAAGACGATAATGGCATTGTAGTGCTGAAATGAAGAGATGTCCGTGACGTCAGAATATTATCATCGAAACATGCACCTCATATGGTACCAGTTTCGGACTCGTCCACTCTTCGCGGACGTCCTCCAAAAATAAAACCATTAGCAGTCATAGCTTACAATACTGAAAAGTCTGGCATTGACAGAAGCGACCAAATGGCATCATATGCTACAACAATTCGGAAGAGCATAAAATGGTACCGAAAACTAGCAATTCATTTCCTAATATGTATTTCTGTAGTGAATGCACACATTGTTTATCAAAAAGCAACGAATCATAATATACAAATAAGAAAATTCCGAGAGCTTATAGTTCGAGTGGTTGGAATCAGAAAACGCAACACCCCAAGCAACAAAGAAGGTGTCTCATCACCTGCAAATTCGCAAAAATTTTCAGGGCAAATCTATTAGAAGGATGTGCGTTCGGTGTTATGCAAAACAGAGGCAAACTCTCGGACGCCAGGACGCAAGGAAAAATATGCAAAAGACTATTACGTATTGTCCTGAGTGTCCACAGTCGCCTCAATTATGTTTAAAATGTTTTAACGAATACCATCATCACTAATAAAATGTTATAATATTTTCAAGATAAATTGAAATATAAGTATACTTTTAATGTTTATTTTTGTTTATTTTAAACTGTATTATTACTTTCTGTTGTCTATACTCGTCATAATTGTGTTACAAATAAAATTACTATAAATTACCTTAAAAATCCTGTTTTAATTGGACGAAGAATAGTGTCACCCGTTTACGGGCGACGGGGCCCTCGTCGTGGAAACATAGCCGTCACCCAGATATGGGTGACGTGGCGTTCAACGTGTTAAAGGGTAAGATCACTGTAAAAACCTGAAATAAAGCGTTTCTTTGCGGGTTTTTTTTTTTTAAAGTAAGAGGATAATAATATTCAAGAATGTTATTAACCATGTCGTTAAGTGTTCAAAAAAAAAAAATATTTATTTAAAAATAGTGCAAAATGACGACACTGGAGTCATTCTCGCGATGCGTGTTTTGAATTTGAGGCGCGAGTAGCTCACACGGAAACTACTCGGACGAGCGCGTGTAAACTTGCCGCAAGGTTGCGCGCGCATTGCACCACGGCGGGATCGTGTCCTTCCGCTTCCTTCCCGACATTCGTCGAGTTAAAACGCGTGTGAATAACCAAATGTAATAAGAAACCAAAGACTAACACGAATTGCGTCGTTGAAATATATATATAAAACAAAAAGGTATTGTTTATAAAAATTAATCCACCAAGATGGAGGCAGTTCCATAATAGATACTATGTGATAATCTTTAATAATATTTCTCAAATAAAAATTCCAAAAAAATATATTTTTTAATATCTTTGTTAAATATTTTTTTGATATTTATATTTTAAAAATATTCACGGTGAATCTTAAAAATACGAATAGAAGAGTCGCCCGTGCGGTTAGCAGCAAACATTTGCGGCAGTTTTGCAGTAATAAAAAAATGAATCCGCCGATGTCAATTAGCCGAAGAAACTTTGGGCTTTGTGCGATACACGGCAAGAGCATGGTCTGCACGTTCGCCGATCGCAGGTAATTCCGAGTCGCGCGACAATGGATTGCCATACCTAGGTTTTACCGTTTGTAACACGTGCGGCATCTTGGACATGGAAAGACAGCAAACATCGCATTGCTATTGAATCGTACCGTCGCGGCGGTACTGGCCAGGTAGTCGCGTGAGTTTTCTTTTAAACTCTGAGGGGTAGTAACGCCCTCTTAACCTTCGTGGTACGCGGGTTCCTAGCCATCGCTCGCCAAATTAATCTTGAGCGACTATTGAATTGCCGGATTGTTTCGAATCGAAATCCGAATGTTCTCTTTGATGTCGAATCACGAGTTGTTGCTCACGAACCGCTTGAGCTGAGGTTTCGCGAAATGATCTTCGAACAACGAATGGTTCACGAGACGATTGAACTTTCTAAGCTGCGATTTCTTCGAAGATCGAATGACGAGTGTTCCCGAAACGATGGAACTGCAGATTTTGGAAAGTGTTTGTCTGAGATTTCAGCGACGAGTTAAAGAAGATTTCGACCGTTGTCTTCGAACCTTTAGCGACGAGTGAGATTTCGATCGTTGTTGTCTGAGGTTTCAGCGACGAGTTAAAGAAGATTTCGACCGTTGTCTTCGAACTTTTAGCGACGAGTTAAAGACTTCGATCGTTGTTGTCTGAGGTTTCAGCGACGAGTGTCGAAGTGTCCGGAGCCCGTTTTCTCCTCGGCTCGAACCCCCTCCGAAACGCGATTGCGGGGGTTTGTCAACCGATTCGCGTTGACTTTTTCCGTTTATCGATTGGCCATCGACTTGGGGGAGGAGGATCGATTTTCCTGCCCCGTTGGCCTGGAAACTCCTCCCTCGCGCGATCGTGGAGGAGGAAGAGCCCCATCTCACCCTGGGCGAGGGTGACCGAGGTTTCCTCCCCAAGTCGAAGGCCCCGTTAATTTTGCCGAGGAAAAAACGGGACTCCGAATTACGCCTAGCTACACGTGCGTTGCAGACGTTTTATGGCTGCATTGTTCCATGAGTTGGCGACGGTTGTTGTAGAGGACCGTGCCACCCGCGGAACAATGCAGCCCTTCGTCGGTCAACTCAGGCCTTGCACTTTCGAAAAGCTAAAGCGCTTGAATGCTTTACGATGAAATTTGCCAGATACGGAATGTTCGAAGACTTTTTCGACAAAGTCAAGGTTCCGCATCTAGCACCATAAACGAGCGGAAAAACCCGAGCTGACGGGACGGAACAGCTATAAAAAAAAGGGGCATTTTTCTGACCTAGCCACGGAGTGGGGAAGGCGACGGTATCTTTCGGGAGGGAAAATGCTATTTGTCAGTCAAGACTTTTCACTGTACCTCCGCGGTTTTCCACAGAAAATCACCTACAAAATGATTCGAATAAATCTAGAATACTACAAAATGTTTTTTGTGTTCGCGCAGTCCGGCGGAAACGCGGAGAAGGCCGTCCGCGCGTATCGCGTAGAGTACCCAAACGAAAACCCGCCGACCGCGAACTGTTTTCGCAGGCTCGCGAGTCGGCTATACACGAGTGGCTCGTTTCAACCCGCGCATTACGACGCGGGTCGCGCGTGTCGAATTTCCACGGCACGGACGGACGAGGTACTCAGAGATTTTCATCGGGACGGCACAGTTAGTGTACGCGAGGTCAGCCGCAACTCGGGGTAAGACACACGGCAAAATTGATTCAACGTTGAATTTGCGCGTGCATTATTTAATGGTTTTTTAAATTTTATTTCAGGGTAAGCCGCTCATCGGTGCACCGGATCGTGCGCCGCTCCAGCATGCACCCGTACAAATACGTACGGGCCCAACATTTGCTCCCCGGGGATTATCTCCAGCGAATGAATTATTCGCGGTGGGTGTTGGGGGAAATCCGACGGAATCCGTCGTTCACCGCGCGTGTTTTGTGGACGGATGAAACACTCTTCACAAGAGAAGGGTGCTTCAACGCCCACAATGCACACGTATGGGACGATGAGAATCCGGTTGCGATTCGCCCACGCGCAGCACAGCACCGGTGGTCCGTCAACGTATGGGTGGGCATTTGTAGGGACTTCGTCGTTGGACCGTACCTTCTGCCTCACAGATTGGACGGTCCAGCGTACCAGAACTTCCTGGAACATGTTCTTCCGGGTCTCTTGGAAGAAATTCCATTAGAAATCCGGAAGAACATGATTTTCCAGCATGATGGAGCTCCGGCCCATTATGCCGCACATGTCCGCCGATACCTTGACAACACCTTTCCTGAAAGGTGGATCGGCCGTGGCAGTGCTGTTGCGTGGCCCCCTCGCTCCCCGGATTTGAATCCGCTGGATTTTTTCTTCTGGGGGCATTTGAAGGTGTGTTAATTGTTTCTTTTTATCTCTCCAACCTTTAACGTACATATTCCTGTTAACATTGCGTTTCTTTATTATTTGTCGCAGAAAGGGGTGGGTCCCATAGACGCGGCCGTGGCGACCATCACCCTCGACATGCTGCGAAGGGTCCAAGACAGCATCGCTAACCGCGCCGTGGTCTGCGTGGCGGCGGAGGGAGGCCACGTCGAGCCTCTCCTTTAATAACCGGCCCCCCTTGGGGGCCACAAATATTTAAAGCAAGGGGCATGCTTAGGGTTCAACTGAACAAACAATCGGCTCCTTTCGGGGCCAGAAATTGGAGCAAAAATTAAAAAATTAAAAAATACACTTCCCATCGGCCCCTTTCGTGGCCAGGCTCGTATTTTTTCCTTTTTTGCAAGAACAGGAATCCTGAAGGGAATAACAATCCAGGAAGGAGCAACCGCCAGGAAGGAGCAACAATCGAAGAAGGGTGCAACGGAACGCATCGGTATGTGAAAGTGAAAAGTGAATGTGAATAGTGTTAGTGACCGTGCTGTGAAGTATTTTCGGGGTGAGAAGCAGGTACAGCGACCGGTCCGTCCCATCAGCTGATTTTCGTTGGGGTTTTTGACCTTGCCGTGACCGACAGCGGTGCATTTGCCGGGCCCTATTGTCAGCGCAGTAGGTCAACTTGCAGGTGAATGGGTAAGTCGAATTTCAATTATTTCTCTATTAACCCTTTGCATTCGAGGGATGTTTCGGCTCGCAGAAACTCAGTCTGCTTTTTTAGTACAGTTTTTAATAACAAACGGTTACAAATGGTTCTTACCGTATTTACTTTAATTTTCTGATAATAATTTTTATTTTAATTTTAAAACACACTGGCGAGAAGCGTCACTCGGGTGCGAAGGGTTAATTTTCTAAAAATTCCGAGATTTTATTCCTTCTTTCTCGGAAACAGCGAATACAAACAATTAATAAATTCCATTTAGTAATTTACGTACTAATTACGTAGTAATTAACGAATTAGGTAACAGTTGCAGTGGTAGTATTTTTAATTATTTGTATTCGTTCCTCGATGTATCTTCAACGCGCATCTTGCTACCTACCCGGAGCGGTGGCTCTCCGAGGTCGGACGGCCCTGAGCGCGCGGAAGGCGAGCGCCGTGATTGGTCAGTGTTTTTCGTTAATAATTCAAAAACGAAACCCCATCCGACATTTTTGCAAAGGAAATTGTTGTTCAGAATCGTCTCAGCTACCCCCCATTTCCGGTTCTTACACTATTTACGGTACACCCTGTATAATTGCTCTCAAACGTTTTGGCATAGACTCGACTAACTTTTCTGTAGTCGAACACGGAATACTATTACATATTTCTGCAATTTTGGGTTTAGCATGTTTTATTACTAAAACTAAAACCATGAAGTAAGCACCGTTTTCCAAGAGCGTCGGTAGTCCAGCGGCAATCGTACGAAAACGCATATATTGTCAGCATCATGCTTTCTCGGAGGTGGAGGGCCTATGAATCGAAGCTGACGCTTCACTTTTGCTATGGTTTCATCTACACAGCCCTCCTGATTAGGCGCCATCTCGTAGCGACTGCATGAACTGAATTTGTCACGTGACTTGCTCTGCTATTACCTATGTAATGGCGGAACTCGTTTTTTGGGTATACAATTCCGAAATAAGAGATTTTGCCCTTATATGAGCAGCTTTTGGGTCGGATGAGGTCTCATTCGAAAGACGAAGGTCCAATGCAGCGCGCGCTGGTCAGTATTGGACTCGCACAACTCTTTTAGTAACCTAAAAAGACCTCGATTCTGTGGCTGTATTTTATGAATTTTTTTCCTCGACTTTCGATGTTGCTATTAATAAATGTGAACACAATCTCGTTCGATCCTGACCAGCGCGCGCTGCATTGGACCTTCCTTCTTCGAATGAGACCTCATCCGACCCAAAAGCTGCTCAAATAAGGGCAAAATCTCGTATTTCGGAAACCCATATTTCGGGCCAAATTTTTTCGGTTTACAGCGCCCTGCATTACAAGTGCCTAGCCCCTTAATTAGAACCGCCACGGCACGGTGCCGCGCGGCGCGATGCGCTGATCATTTTGGTGGGGCATCCGCAACGTTGCCAGCATTTTGCCTGAATCTGAACAATATTATGTACTGATAAACAAGAAGATGGGAATGAGACTAACTCAAACAATATTATAAATATAATACTTTTATAAATATAAATTATATTACATTATAAATATAAATTTTTGTTATCTAGAACAAAACGAAAATATAGTTCAATTCAAAGTGCAATTACGACACATTAATAAAAAACTGTACAAGTGCTACATAGATTATATCAAATTCAACGGGCTACTCGGGAATTAGACGATATTTTTGCGAATGTGCAAATGGTAACTGGACAATTGGATGCTGCTCCCATATAGCTGTGATAATTTATTATCTATCGCATGCCAGGTATACTTCAAAAATAATAAAACCTGCAGAAATACTGAGTAAATTATTTGAGAGTAAAAAAGTAAATCCTGTAATAAATGATGATAGCGATGAAGATTGAATAACAAACCAAGTTATTCATGCTGCCAATAAAAATAATAGCAGGTAAACCTTGTTTAGATCATTTATTTTAATTAAAGCAAAAATATTTAAGGAATATTTAAAAAACTCCATGTACATAATATTGCTCAGATTCGGGCAAAATGTTGGCAGTGTCGCGGATGCTTTGCCAAAATGATCAGCGCATCGCGCGGCGCGTCGCACAGTGGGCAAAATCCAGCTATAATGGACAAAATTCAGTAACTTAGTGAATTTTGCCGTAAATTTTTTGAAAATTGGTATCTGTAGGTTGTTTTGGAATTTGAGGCGTTCTGCGACACGGAATGTAACTGACGCTAATTTGTATCTGGAAAAAAAACAAACAATTTTCTCATAATCTATATGAGTATAGTTAGAGAAATACGTAGGGGATCTTCTATAAGTTAATTTTAACATTATTTATTGATAAATAATTGCCCCATTTTTTGTACAAAATTGAACTTTCTACTTCAAATGCTCGCCAATCACACAAAAATTAATGTTTCAAAAATCCCCTACGTATTTCTCTAGCTATGCTTATGTAGATAAAGAGAAAATTTTTTGTTTTTTTCCTGATACAAATTTGTCGCAGAGCGCCTCAAATTCAAAACACGCCTCGTGAGAATGGCTCCAGCGTCGTCATTTTGCAGTATTTTTGAATAAATATTCTTTTTTGTAATACTTAACGACATGGTTAATAACATTCTTGAATATTATTATCCTCTTACTTTTCCATCCATTAAAAAAAAAAACGCTTTATTTCAGGTTTTTACAGTGGTCTTATCCCTTAACATATAAATATTAACGTAAAGTAACAGTCAAGAGTAATGTGTCCTTTGAGCCATGGATATAATGAATTCTTAGTAATGCCTTTCAATTATTAGCCGTCTTTGGTTATTTCTAGATACTAGCGATCGTTGATGGAAAATCAAGATCACAAATTAGTCGGGCTAATTGGAGCTGAGCTTGCGGCGCTAAGTACTTACAAACTGAAGGTGTAACCGGGCTCGGCTGGATTCACCCACAGCTCCGGTACAAATCAGGTAACACGCATCCCTTGTACAGGGACGAACACATGCACGCGTACAAATACACGGTTAGAGTAGGCGTGACTACGGAAAACACGAGAAACTACGTATTTGAACTTCCAACGATCATTATTGGGAAATGCAAACGTGCTTTGGCAGCGTTTTCAGGTCTCCACGACCGCCGGTTCGTATAATACGTTGTTAAGACATTGCAAAGCCTGGATTTACAGTATACGGACAACCAAAGCGGGCTATTTTTGAGAAACATCCACCAAGGATATTCAGCGTGAAGCATTTAAAAGTGTACATATGAGTAAGTACAAATATATTAGGTTGGTACATATGAAATGTCGGTTTTTCTTTACATATGAACGTTTGTCTCCCTGTTTTCGTTATGCTTTTGTTTTTGGCATATCCTCGTTTATAGTTGTACTGTCCATTGTCAGAGTCACATTTCAACAAAGAAGATTTTCTCACAAGTGTTCCCTTTTGTTATTTGTTTTGAATTTTATACCGATATGAATTCTACCGATATTCGTGTAATTTTGTTATATAAATATGAACTTGATAATAATGCTGCAAAAGCTACACGCAATATAAACCAGGCATTTGGGGAGAATACTGTTAACGATCGAAAAGTGCAGCGTTGGTTTGAAAATTTGGTGATTTTTCCCTATAAAATGAACCGCGTGGAAGACCCAAAACGTCTGTGAAAAATGATGCTCTGAAAGCATTGATGGAAACGAATCCAACTGTACCAACAAGGGAACTTTGCTACCAGAATGAAAATTGACCATGCAACAAAATTACGACACCTTTCTGAAATTGGCAAGGTTAAAGAAATGGATAAGTGGATATCGCACGAACTAACCGAGCGAAATAAGCTGAATCGGTTGAACGTATGCTCATCGTTACTAACCCGATTTCATCGAGTGCCATTTTTCTATCGGAATATTACTTGTGATGAAAAATCTGTTCTTTATGACAACAGGAAAAGGTGTGCTCGGTGGCTTGATAGAGATGAAGATTGTGCTCATACTCCAAAGCCATCACTTCATCCACGGAAAATTTTAACAACAGTTTGATGGAATGTGACTGGAGTAATTCATTACTCATTCCTTCGAACTGGGGAGACAATTACAGACGAAAAGTACTGCCAGTACGTTGATGAAATGCATGAAATATTGAAAATTATACGCCCATCACTTGTTAATCGGCATGGCCCAATACTTCTCCACGACAACGTTCGGCCGCATACATCGTACAAAACAACTGCAAAATTAAATGAATTAAAATATGAAATTTTGCAGCACCCAGCTTATTCAACCGACTTTCATTTGTTTTTAACATTTAGAACAGATTTTACGGGCTAAACAGTATGAAAATGAAGACAGCCTGAAAAATTCCATATCACAGTTTATTGATTCTAAAGATCAGAATTTCTTTAAAACAAGCATCTATACATTAAAATCTCGTTGGGAAAAGTGTATTGAAGCAAATGGGGTATATTTTAATTAAATAAACAGCTTCTCAAAAAAGATATGCAGTTTTATACATATAATCACTTAAAAATCTGACATTTCATACACACCAACGAAATAGTTGCAACTTTAAACTACAGAACTGGATAGAATTAAAGGTAGCGACAAATGTTTCGAGTGAAGTTGAATGGTTTCGAGAGGGACATATTCTGGTGATACTAGTTTTCCTACAGTTGGACGCGTAAAATCATATATTTTTTATTGCACCTTGATATTCTTTACAAAAAGTTGCGAACCTATTTACGTTAGAAAATCATTAGTTAAGGAGATATTTTAATTTTAATGTTGCTAACCATTTCATTGTTTTTGTTAACGGTATTGTAATAACAACAACGACACCTAACAATAAAATGGGAAAGAGAGCTTTTGGACATGTAATAGATAAAACACGAGATTACCTATCTAAATATTTTATATAAACATGTTTTCAGCACGCATTAGAATAGTTTGCGTCAGAGTATACATATATGGAAAAAGAACCGCGTTACTGTCAAATATATCTTAATATACCGTATTAAAGTGTACTCATTTTTCCAAACCATTGCCTAATGTAATAAAATTATAACGATTTTAATAACGTTCTGCAGTAAACAGTTCTTTACTGTTTTGCTGCAATGACAGTTAGTATTATCATCATTGAAAATAAAATGAAAGATCTTTCATCCAGTTTTGTATAATATTCGTTTTTGTATTCTTACATATCATTCATATATGGAACCGAAACGTTTGGTAGCTTGGGCGTTGGCCCGATGATCCAGCCCCGGACGGGGTTGACTCATGCCGTATGTGAGCACCCAGCCCAATTTTCATTGCCTTATATGGTAATACGCCATCATTGTACAGAGCAATTTCGAGTATATAAGGGCCGCGTTTTCTTACTCGAGGAGCTCAGTTTTTCTAAAACTCTCGACACAATGTTACTTTGACACTCGAGGCAAAATCGGGCCATAATCTCCATCAAGCAACGTACCTACCTTAGCAGCTTTATTAGTACATAAGTGTCCATTAGACTAATCGAGAAGTAGCTCTCGCGAACGCGCCGCGAAAAAGCAGACATAGAACTTTCGCCGTCAAGGCAACCTAGCAATAGTACTAGTTCTGTTAATAGACCATTGTACTTGAGCATCGAATAGAATATATTCAAGTAGTTATCCTAACTTGCATTATTCACTTAACACAATCCTGAACCCTATTAACAGTAATACTAGGGGTAGAGTCTGTTTGACAAGAGCGTGTACGGCAAAACTTTTTTCTGTGAACCGGGGGAGGGGGGATTCCACCTCGAGCAGGTAACCTGGGCTTTTCCCTAAAATGCTTTCTATACAAATCCTCAATTGTTGCCCAAACTTGATCGTAGAAGTACATATTTCACCATGAGTGTCGCGTATGCATCACGTTACGAAGCAGTGTTTCTGTGTTCTTATCCTAAAGGACCAAAAATGTCCTACACAGCGACTTCTAAATACATGAAAAAGTCGAAGACATTTGTTAGTAAGTGGGTGAAACGATATTTGGAGGTAAAAAATGTCGATGACCTGCCAGATCGGGGCACTACGCCAAAGACGTCAAAAAAAGAAGACAAATTGATTTTACGGGAATTCGAGAAAAATCCACGTCTATCCTTACGTGGTGGACAAGCAGTTTTGTGTAAGAAGGGTTTGAATATATCATGTGATACTATACGAAGAGGATTATAGGCAAATGATGTGAAATTTAGAAGCACAATAAAGAAACCGTTACTATCCAAAAAACATGTCGAGAAAAGCCTCGCTTGGGCGAAAGAGAATTTAGGCCGCAATTGGGACAATGTCATTTTTTCCGACGAAGCTTCATTTTGGGCACGTTCTTCCATAACCCATACCTGGTGTACCCACGCCAATAAACTTATCCAGCGGACCGTTAAACTCCCGGTAAAGGTGCATGTTTGGGGTTGTTTCTCGAAGCAGGGATTCGGCACTTTACATATATTCACGGACAATTTAAACGCTGCTAAAATGGTTAAAATCTATCAGAGAGCTTTGTTAACATCCGCCAAAAGGTAGTTTATAAGGAAGAACAAATACTGGCTACTACAAGAGGACAACGACCCGAAACACCGGAGTCGACTCTGTACTGCGTGGAAAAAAGAAAATCACATTGATGTGCTAGATTGGCCTTCACAGTTACCGGATGCAAATCCAGTCGAAAATGTTTGGGCAATATTAAAGTTCAAACTTAGAGGAAAGAAGATAAATACAATTAAACAGCTGTTTCGTTAAATTCGATTAACGTGGAGGTCCATACACATATCTCAAGATTATGCGATTAAGTTGGTAGAAAGTATGCCTCGAAGATGTCAATTAATTATTGATAATGACGGTGACTGGACAACGTATTAATAATAAAGCATTTTAGTATACATCATAAAGAATTTGTGTATTTTTTTCCAACTTAATATCTCAAATAGTTTTCGAGTTTTGCTGTACACGCTTCTGTCAAACAAACTGTATCTCACGAGCCCGGCACACCTTTACCGCTCGAGGTGTACCATTACGACAAGCAAGATCCTAAAACATCTTAAAAACCTACGTCGCTCCCAGCGTATAGAACACCTGGTTCGTCCGTGAAACCATACATTTTCCTTATAAATCTAACCCCGTGGCTCCCAGGGTATAGAGCCCCTGGTTCGTCCGGAACTTCTTTCTCTTTCCTAACCATACCTAAAACCACCGGTCGAGTACTGCCCTCGACCGAATCCAGTATCTCACGCTCGCACTCGTAACAGCATTAACATTCTGATAGATAATTAATAATTTCCTATTTCTGTTTCTTCCATATAACTCTAAATTATGTAAAATTGTGAATAATTCTGTTTAAAATTCAAGGAAACTTCATGAAATTTTTCATCGAATTTTTGCCACACAAATGTTTCTATATTATCTCGTGACGTCAATCCTCATACACCATTGCAAGAGTTCATTTTTATGTTCTTTTGTAAATATGTAACGATTTTGTTTTAGCTTTTCAAAATAAGAAACCCATCTCGTTTAATAAATTTATGACAGCACGATCTCTTGAAGTAGCTCACTTCATATTTTTGACAATTATATGCAATTTTTACAGTTTCATTTAATTGTTGTACGAGGACAGCCACATTTTTTACAATCGTCATACTTCTTTTTTAAATCGTTGGTCATTCTTTGCTTGTATTTTAAGATTTCTATGAATTTTCTTCGATTAATTCCTTGCTTAAAAAACTCAATTATTCTTAACATTATATCGTTTGAATAAAGCTAAGGCGATGACACATTGCATACTTTTGATTTGCTTGTGCTCTAAATGAAATATTTCTAAATGATTTATATCTCAGAGGTGACTGAACTTTTGTTTAAATCTTCGTTATTTCCTCTTTTATTTCAGCATCAGCCGCTCAACGATGCACCGGCTTGTTCGCCGCTTCGGTAAGCACCCGTACAAGTATGTGCGGGCCCAGCATCTGCTCCCCAGGGTTTATCTCCAGCGGATGGATTACTCGCGGTGGGTGATGGGGGAAATGCGACGGAATCCGTCGTTCACTGCGTGTGTTTTGTGGACGGATGAAGCGCTCTTCACAAGAGAAGGGTTGCACACGTGTGGGACGATGGGAATTGCGATTCACCCACGTGCAGCACAACATCGGTGGTCCGTCAATGTATGGGCGGGCGGGAGTTCATCGTTGGGCCGTACCTTCTGCCTCGCAGATTGGACAGTCCAGCGTACCAGAACTTCCTGGAACATGTTCTTGCGGGTCTCTTGGAAGAAATTACATCAGAAATCCGGAAAAACATGATTTTCCAGCATGATGGATCTCCGGCCCATTATACCACACATGTCCGCCGATATCTTGACAACACCTTTCCCGAAAGGTGAATCGGCCGCGGCAGTGCTCTTCCGTGGCACTCTCGTTCCCCGGATTTGAATCCTCAGGATTTTCCTCTCTGGAAGCACTTGAAGGTGTGTTCATTGTTTCTTCTTATCCCCCCACCCTTTAACGTATTCCTGTTAACATTGCGTTTCTCTATTATTTGTTGCGGAATGAAGTATAGTATATAATGTTATGTACTCCACCAGATTTATGTACAGCAATTAATATTTTAAATCGATACCTAAACAAAAATAATGAGGAACTCTGGAAATATTTAAAACGAGATATTTGCGACGGGCTGAAGATGCATCGTTGCGGCGACGTGAAAGCTGTTCCGCAACGATGTGAAGCTGCCCCTTCGAATGAGCGGAAGCGAGACCTCGTAGAGACAAGACGTTTTAACAAAGCTTTGTGAATAAAGTTTCCCGTTTACCAGTTCTTAGTTTTAGTGTCGTATTGAGTTATTGTGTTAAATGAGTTCTACAAGGAACACACTACAATAATTTAACAGGTTGTTATAGACGTATTCCATTCTGGTACAATGGTTGTGTTATTTTATTTGTTCGACAATATTCGTTTGTATAAAAACTTTAACATAGTGTACAGAACATGTAAGATGAAATAAATGTCGCCGAGTGGTTGACAGCGCGTGCGCTGCCGCTGGCTCAGCCCCATTCCCCGCGAGTACCAAAGGGTGGACCGAGCAGCTCTGGCTCCCCAGGGAGTGGGGCAAGAGGAGAACGTCGAGCGCTAGCGCGTAACGGCTGATCAACGATTCTGGCTGTCTTGTTTCGACCAGCGATCTAGCGTCTTCCTTACGACCTTATCGTTCCGTCGAATTCAGAAGCAGAATACGTTTGGCAGATTTCCGAGTTCAGAAATCCCAAACTACTCGAAACACAGGTTATGTAGATTCTGATTGGGAAGGAAATGATAAAAATGACTGAAAAAGTACTACTGGTTTCTTATTCAAATTATTTGAACGTTGTAGTATTTGTTGGAACGCAAAGAAACAAGCATCGGTAGCAGCTTCATCTACTGAAGCTGAACACATGGCTCTTCTTGAAGCCGTTAGAGAGTCATTATGATTAAACTCATTAGCAAATAGTATAAAATTAAAGATTTCAAACGCAATTATTATCTATGAAAATAATGGTTGTATCAGCATAGCGAATAATCCAATTGATCACAAAAGGTCAAAACATATAGACATAAAGTATCATTTCTCAAGGGAACAGATTAATAAGAAAGTAATTAAACTGAAATACATTCCCACAGGTAGTCAGCTGGCAGACGTCATGACCAAGCCGGTACCAGGAGTCAAATTCCTGGAATTGAGAACAGGAATGGGATTGGATTAATATAATAATATTAAACTTGTAAATATGTAAATATGTATAAATGTATTATATTCCAGTATAATAGTTTGATTAGTTTTTTCTGGGTTTCCCTAATCCTCAGCAACAAATGTTGAATGTTCGATCCCGAGAGGCGAGCGACGCCTCATTCCCTCGTTTGGGTATTTTTACGCACATTGTTCGATGGTACCGTTAGTCCTCCGAATTGCTGGACAAGGCACTCAGCTGCGTCGCAGCTGCGGAGTCGTATTTTCCAGACCGGGTTTGTTGTTCGCGAATAGGCCCTTTTTCGATTTTTTACTGTCCTTCGGCCATTTAGAAGAATGCCTAATCCTCAAGTGTCGAACACGTGCGCTTGAGGAGTTAGGTTGATGGCATTGGAAAGTGGCCATAAAGTCAATCCGTGTTTCCCATCGCGCCGTATGCCGCCTGCGAGGTACGCGAGGGTTCCGGATTCAGACTTCTAGGGGCCTTTTGTCCCTCGCGCCAAGGCAATGTAGCCATGCGGGCCACTTGGCCGTCCAAGAATCGCGCGTACCCCTTGACCGCTATCCCGTTAGCGGACCAAGGGTTGTAAACCGTTAATGGGCCACTCGGGCCCAAGTCACCGCGCTGCTTCGGGGTGACGTCACTCGCGGAGTTCGGCCACTTTCGGGAATTTTCCGGGGTCGACGTGGGGGTGGGGGCCTTCTTCCTCCACTACGGGAGGGTTGTACGAGAAGATCCTCCTCCCTCAAGTCAATCCGCAAATCCTAGCGCGCTTCCCCCGAAAATGGGCCTCATCGAGGACTCTGCGAGGTGACGAGCGAAGTTACCCCGAGGCAGAAAAGCAGGATCTTTTTCGAAGCTATCGAGATTCGATCGAATGTTTCGTATACGCAGTAAAAATCTATCGAATTTCTTCGAACTCACTAAGAATCTATCGAATCTTTCGAATACGCAGACAGATTCATTAGAACGCGCAGAAAGAGAATCACGCAAAAACTCAGAGTAAATCGATCACGCCAAGTTCAATCCATTGTCATCTTCACGGTCGCTGCTCCTTTTGAAACAATCACCTAAAGTTAATTCGGCCGGTGATAACGCCGCATTGTGGCACCAATAAACTGTTACTTGTTACACGAAAAAGACTCAGTTCTTTCTAACAACCACACACGGCATAACAATCCATTGAATCATATGTATTTGCCCGAGAAAAAGCACATGGAAGGTATATCGTTAGTTTAGGGCAGTCGATTAATTTTAGAGGAGGCGTGTTGGTTTTTCTATTCTAAAAGAGAAAGTTTTCTTTTCGTGACAAAAACCATCGACGCGTATGTTGCGTTTCGCGTTTCGAGATACAAGTCAAGAGGGTGCAACTGTGTCCCTTCCTTGACTTGTTCAGACAAACTATAGGACCAATTGGGTCTGAGGGTACGGGACGAATTTTTCGTCACTGACCTTTTCATTCTACTTAGCCGACCAGCTGACATGTACACGTGGCAGTAGGTCAAAGGCGACTGCGAGCCGCCAAAAGAGCTTTATATGTATGTCGCGCCGCACGAACGCGACGCAGTTCTTTTTAGAAATGCCGATGCGCCGGCAATGACCGAATGTTCGGCCAACGTCTTACAACATTTTTCACAGTACCTCCGCGTTTTTCGACACCAAAGGACACACGAAATGGTGCGTACAAACCCGGAGCATTAAGACGCGTCCCCACTGGGTCGGCATCTGTCATCTAGCACGGCCGATCGGCACCCTAAGTACTTCTCGGCAAAGCCAAACACTGCATCGTCTTGGATAGCATGGCTTGAAAAGCCGAACGGCATGCCGACGAGTCGATCGGCACGATGTCGGTAACCATCAAAAGAGATCGTGCCAAGACACGAGAGCACGAAAGTTTCATGTCAATTTCGTTCCAAAACCATCATCGAGATACAAAGATACAGGAACTTTAAACGTTAATAACTTTTTAACAAAGCCTCCATCAACAAATTGGTATTCTTTCGCGATCGAACGGAAAATTTCACAGCGCAACGATTGCTACCTCCAGTTCTGAAAGGCCCAGGCAGGGCCATAAAGCCCCGTCTTGTAACCAAATATGGTCATAGGCGAAAGATTTTTTCCTCGTGCCCATATTTTTACATAGTCGATAGCCTTTCGTTCCGTTCAACGACGGAATTTTCCGTAACCCCCACTAACTGTTCATCCCCTGCACTAGTCGACGAAGTCAGTGTTCCGTTTGATTAGCTCAGGTTTTTACGCTTTTTTATGTTGCCAGATGTGGAACCGTTACTTCGTCGCTAAAGTCCTCGAATATTCCGCATCTGGCAAAGGGTATAGCCGAATAAGGGGGTCAAATGTGCCCCCAAACCGAATGGAACGAGCCACGGGTCATTCGATAGCAAAAAAAAAATAACCCCTGTGTGCAAATTTTTAACTTGAAATCTCGACCGTGGGGGTAGTAATGGGGTGAAAACGAAAATCATGTTTTTGTACAATTTCTCTTGACCTATTGAGTAAAAAAATGTATAAAAATTCAGAGATATTTCGGGTACCGGGGCACATACTTTGGGAGATTTTCAGATTTTTTGATTGAAGAACCAGGTAGTGAAAAATAAAAAACAGCAAAAAATGCCGAAAAATGCCGATTACGTATTGAAGGAGGCCCGGAACTACTTTTATACTTTTACAGTAAACAGGTATTACTATTACTATTATTCTCAATTTTTTTCAGATTTTTCATTTTGGTGCGCCGCAGTGAAAAAAAATAAAAACCGAGTTTTTCCTCATTTTCTGCGTGTAGAGTAACTTACACGTTGAATTTTTATGCATCCTTCAATATATAAGTGTTTTGTAGACTACTTAATATTTCTACACTAAGCAGAATTACATAACAATTGAAACAAATATAATAAAGCCAACCGTTGAGCGCAATATATCCTAGAAAATCAACGATATTTTCAACGGCGTCGATGGCGCAGCGTTGAGTGTCCGACTGCTGAACCGCTGGAAGTTTTTTTTACCGTAGGCTCGAGTCTCTCTTCTGGACTTACAAGGGGAGGTCATACCCTGTGAACCTGGGATTTCAACCAAATTTGGCAGAGTTGTTGGGGCTGATGTCCAAACGCATTCTGTAAAATACTAGACGTTTATGGCCAGCCATTTTGTTAAAAAATGGCCTTAAAGTTTAAAATTTCGAAGTTGTCGGATCGATGTAATTGTAGGTCTCGAAGAGGGGAACACAAAAGTCCAATACATTTTTGCCGTAACATCAATAGTTTAAACAAAAATTTGAGTTTTTGTGACGGGATAAATGCATATGTACCATGTACTGTCCGCCGAAAACGAGTTGGCTAGGCACCTACAAACTAAACGGGGCAAGGGCAAGGAGAGAAGGTCTACGCGCCGCCCTATTCCCACCATAGAGGCCCGCTCTGACGTCACGCTACATAGTAGTAGGATCTCAATATCTGCGAGAGATACAGGGTGTTCGGCCACCCCTGTGGAAAATTTTAATGCGGGATTCTAGAGACCAAAATAAGACGAAAATCAAGAATACCAATTTGTTGATGGAGGCTTTGTTAAAAAGTTATTAATGTTTAAAGTTCCACCCGTACTGAATTTTTTTCTCGAAAATGCGCAAGATTACGGGGGTATGTCTATTCACCAAAAATTATTGTAATTGACCCCCGCAATCGAAAATAATTTTTCCAGAACGATTTGAAATTTTTGAATATAATTGTTAATAACTTTTTAACGAAGCTTCAATCAACAAATTGGCATTCTTGATTTTCGTCTTATTTTGGCCTCTAAAATCGCCCATTAAAACTTTTCCTAGGGGTGGCCGAACACCCTGTATGACGAAACCGCTTTTACTTACTGTTTACTAAATAATGCAAGTTCATTCATTTGATGAAGTCTAGAATAGTCTTCAAACATTTCACGAATTATAAACAGACCAAAACATGAATACTACTTTCGAATAAACGTATAATTCATATGAAATATATTTAAAAATGTAAGAATTATTAATAAGCTTTGAGATCTTTGTGCAAACATTTAAGAATAAGTATGTAATTATTTATATGAAAGATTTTATTCGCATAATTTATATGCACTTTTTTTCATTC
Source organism: Colletes gigas (assembly GCF_013123115.1). Lineage (NCBI taxonomy): Eukaryota > Metazoa > Arthropoda > Insecta > Hymenoptera > Colletidae > Colletes > Colletes gigas. Next base: position 5,134 of record NW_025106686.1, on the reverse strand, counting down.
AAGAATTTTATAAACGCTTATTTTATCGGATTCATTCATCCTTTAGAGAGTTGTGACAAAAGGAGTTCGTGTCGTTTGTCTATGGGCGGGATAGGGGTTGTTACAAATAAATAAGTCGTCTATGTTTGGAGGCAAATTATCACTGTAGGTCGATACCTGCAAGAGAAATGTTTAATTTACGCGATAATGATGGACGCTCAGAACAATCGGCCCCATAATAAACTCGGCTGGCAGGTAAACTGTGCAGGCTAATTGGGAATTTTCCGGCGACTTTCATGCGATTTTTGTTACACTTTCAGGTCGTCGCAAACCCTTGAGATGCTTAACTGTGGATACTCTGCAAACTTTTTGACGCTGGTTCGTGCCCCGTTTGAAGCACATCTTTTTTTTTTATTAATCATATATTTTTTTAATTTTCAACTATATAACAATGAAAATCTATTTAAAATATTTAAAAATATTTCTCCAGTCAAGCATCTTAGTCACTGCACCATCGCACCTCTTGGAAATACCGCTGCTGCTTCTGAATATAACGCACATAGCACCTTTAATTTGGTGACTTATTTTTGTTTTTCTATTCTATACGCCGTTCTATTCAACATAGAATTGTTTAAAACCATAGAATATAGTTATCCATTAAAGGGAATACAAAAATTCAGAGTATAAGTTGCTTTTTCACGTGAAAAACGCAGAAAATATCGGTTTTGATTTTTGCCACTACGGCGCACCCTGCCAAAAAATGTGAAAAAATTCAGGGACATAACCAATGACAATATGCATTTACAGTAATTATATAAATCTAGTGTCTCGAAAACTTCAATACGAAATCGGTATTTTTCTGCGTTTTTAATTTTTCACACCTAGGATTTGGAATCGAAAAATCGGAAAAAATTCTCAAACACGTATCCCTTTGTGGAATTAGTACGAAAAACTTTATGGATCTATAACTTCATTTGTTTCTAAATGAGGAATGGAAGAAGGGTCTGCGACGACCTGAAAGTGTAACAAAAATCGCATGAAAGTCGCCAGAAAATTCCCAATTAGTCTGCACAGTTTACCTGCCAGCCGAGTTTATTATGGGCCCGATTGTTCTGAGCGTCCATCATTATCGCGTAAATTAAGCATTTCTCTTGCAGGTATCGACCTACAGTGATAATTTGCCTCCAAACATAGACGACTTATTTATTTGTAACAACCCCTATCCCGCCCATAGACAAACGACACGAACTCCTTTTGTCACAACTCTCTAAAGGATGAATGAATCCGATAAAATAAGCGTTTATAAAATTCTTGAATGAAAAAAAGTGCATATAAATTATGCGAATAAAATCTTTCATATAAATAATAACATACTTATTCTTAAATGTTTGCACAAAGATCTCAAAGCTTATTAATAATTCTTACATTTTTAAATATATTTCATATGAATTATACGTTTATTCGAAAGTATTATTCATATTTTGGTCTGTTTATAATTCGTGAAATGTTTGAAGACTATTCTAGACTTCATCAAATGAATGAACTTGCATTATTTAGTAAACAGTAAGTAAAAGCGGTTTCGTTATGCAGGGTGTTCGGCCACCCCTGGGAAAAATTTTAATGGGGGATTTTAGAGGCCAAAATAAGACGAAAATCAAGAATACCAATTTGTTGATGGAGGCTCGTTAAAAAATTATTAACAATTAAATTCAAAAATTTCAAATCGTTCTGGAAAAATTATTTTCGATTGCGGGGGTCAATCACAACCATTTTTGGTGAATAGACATACTCCCGAAATCTTGCGCATTTTCGAGAAAAAAATTCAGTACGGGTGGAATTTTAAACGTTAATAACTTTTTAACAAAGGCTCCATCAACAAATTGGTATTCTTGATTTTCGTCTTATTTTGGCCTCTAGAATCCCGCATTAAAATTTTTCCCAGGGGAGATAAATTCGGCTATACCCTTTAATATAATTCCTTATAATTCAATTTCGTATAATTTCGTAAAATTTTATTTTAAAAAGTGCATTCAACACATTGCAAAAGTTCTTTAATTTTTAATAATCTTAGAAAAATAATATTATTAGTGCACCAACAGATTTATTATTTTGCCGATCAATTCATAAATTGTGTATAAACATGTAGATAATTTTTATAGTTTTCAATAAAAATCATCACTATTCGGTAAAGGAAACACTGAGCGAACTTTCAATACGGAATCTCGACTTGGGGGCGGTAAAGGAGTGACAAAGAAAATTATGTCGAGGAAGGTTTATGATACTTCAAAGTTCTTTTTGTTCTTTTGCCATTTTACTTAGAACCACCCAACGACCAATCATATTTAAAATACTGTAAGATAGAACAAAGCACACCCACTTTTAAGCTTCGTGAAGCACTGAAAAAAAGAAGGAGTCATTCTTGTTGCAAACATCTAGCGAGCAACAAGTGATTTCCCTTAACTCAAAAGCAATCAAATTTTACAAAGTCTCTTCAGAGATTTCTGATTTAGTATAAGATATAATATTTTATATTATTTTATATATTTCATAAGATATTAATATTAATTTTAGTTAGTGTAGTATTAAAGTTTAGTGATACATTTAGTATTTAAATTTTACATTTCAGTGCTAAAGTTTAGTGATACATTTAGTATTTGAATTTTACATTTCAGTGCTAAAGTTTAGTGATACATTTAGTATTTAAATTTTACATTTCAGTGTTAAAGTTTAGTGATACATTTAGTATTTAAATTTTACATTTCAGTGCTAAAGTTTAGTGATACATTTAGTATTTAAATTTTACATTTCAGTGTTAAAGTTCAGTGGTAAATTTAGTGTTACAGTTAGTGTTAGTTTAGTGTTAAATAATGGAATCGCACAAGAAAGGACAAACAGTTCGCAGTGAAGCGAGGACCATGGTGAAAAAGATAGCGGCAAAATGTGACGAGGAAGCGTCAAAGGGTGAACTTCTGCACCCAATACAGCAGGCAAATGCACGTGTTGCCGAATACACTGGTTTGTCGATCAGAACGATCACCAGAATTCGGAAGGAAAGTTCAACGTCTGAACAAGGAAGGTTGTCATCGCCAGGGAAGAAACGGCCGAGAAGTATCGGGAAATGTCATTGCACGGAGGAAGAAAAAAAAGTGATTAGAAATATTATCCACGAGTTTTACGTGGAGAAAAAAATTGTGCCGAGTGCTCCGAAATTGTTAGCCGCGATAAGGGAAAAAATTGTTTTCCCATGGGAATTGGACACGTTACGCCAGTTATTAAAGAGCATGGGATACACGTGGAAAAAAAGTGTTAATATCAGAAAGATATTAATTGAAAAGCCAAACATTGTTGCCTGGAGAGGGAAATATTTAAAGGCAATTAATCAGTATAGAAAGGCAAACAGAAATATTATTTATATTGATGAGACATGGGCTGATAATACCTTGTCTTTTGGAAAGTGCTGGCAGAGCGAAGAAACACTTGGTATTGTGAAAAATATGAGTTCTTCTCACCGATATATAATTGTCCATGCTGGTGGGAAGAGTGGATTCGTCAACAATGCACTGTTGATGTTCAAAGCGAACAGCACAAGTGGCGACTATCATGGTCAAATGAATGCCATTAATTTTGAAAAGTGGATGACTGAAAAACTTTTGCCGAATATCGCACCGAATAGTGTTATTGTGATGGACAATGCCCCATATCACTCTATTCAATTGAATAGGCCACCATCGAAGTATGCAAGGAAGAGTGATATGATGGACTGGCTTCTTCGGAATAACGTACCGTATTCCGAAGACATGAAGAAATATGAATTAGTGCACTTGATAGAACAACATAAAGGTCCAGAAAAAATATTTAAAGCGGATGAAGTGCTGAAATGCCATGGACACATCGTGCTGCGGTTACCACCGTACATGTGCGATTTAAATCCGATTGAGTTGGCCTGGGCACTAATAAAACGGAGAATTCGCGAAAGAAATCCGTCAACTTTAGCAGTGGATGAATTGCTAGCGCTTGCGGAAGAAGCGGTAAATCGGACAAGTGTCAGTGAGTGGGAAAATTTTTGTCGCCACACAGAAGATTTGGAAAAGAAGTATTGGGAAAAAGACAATTTGTTGGAGGATGCCATGGATGAGGTACTATCACAAATTTTGGATAATTCCGAAGACAGCGAAGACAACAGCAGCTCCTCCGAAGATGTGTAAGGTAGAATACCATTTTTATCATTTTTACAAAATGATAATGATACTGTAAAATGTAAGGAAAGATTTTTGTTCTATTCATGGTTAGTATTCTGAGCGCGCGGTTACGCCAATGTCACTAACTCTTGTTCTATCCTACTCTATCTCGGTACGTTTCGTTCGCGTCCTTCGTCGCGTGATGGAATTGTAGTAGTGAGCGCTCCAGCCAATAGCGATAATACGTGTGAGGACGGGCGTCGCTACGACGCTACGGCCAACCGGCGTGCCTAGCCATCATATCTTCGGCGGACAGTAGTTGGAGCGTATTTTCAGAAGTCATGGTAGTCGTGGAGTTAGCGTCGAGGAATTCGGGTCGGAAGACTGGGGTTCGTTTCCCCGGAACTAGAACATTTTTTTTTTCTTTTTTTTTCGCTTATTTTTTAATTTTTATTTATTTTTAATATCATGGAAAACGATGGCTGTTACAAATAAATAAAATACTATTATGGTTATAATTGTTTATTTTCACAGATACTTACAAACATATTCTCATATATATTTACATCTCACGTATAAATAAATACAAAAATTAGATATTTATTTCATACGGGTTTCGCAATGCATCGTATGATTTTTATCATAAAAACAGGAGAAACATAATGGTTTCATACACCAAGCGCATGTTATAAATGCTTGTTCTGTACAGCATTTTTTATTTCTTAGGGCGTTGTAAAGTAAATAGCGCTTTTTGAGCGAATGCGTTATGCCCGGGTTGACCAGTGAAGGATTATATTGCGGTACGGTAAAGGAGGTAGAACCTAGGCACGGACGTCAATGATCGTCGCCGACTCGCGGGACCATATAGCCATAAAACATCTGCAAAAGACGCAAGGCAACTCTGCTGCATCGCTAATTCGGAATATCGTTTTTTCATCCCTAAATTTGCGCGACCTTCGACCTGGGGAGGATGTTTT